>NC_141091.1:39304830-39932330 GCF_041138505.1 Cibotium barometz
TTATATGAGAAAGGCCATGCCTTCTATGGTAGGTAATCAACTCTGTGTGTGTGTGTGTGTGTGTTTGGGGGGGGGGACAAACCCATAGGCATGGAGGCTTCCGTGTTCTCTCTCTCTCTCTCTCTCTCTCTCTCTCTCTCTCACACACACACACACACACACACACACACACACACACACACACACACACACGGGTAAGCGACACAACTCCACATGCACTCTACCTTAAGCTGTAAAGTATAGAGTTGCCAGGCGTGATAGCTAAAGGGATGTCGAGAGAGATGTCAAGAGACATGCCCAAAGAGAGAGATGTTGAAGATACATAGGGAGAGAGTCTGGGGCCAAGAAAGGCAAAGTAGGAGAGCAAAATCAAGAAAGAGAGAGGTAGGGCTAGCTAGGGGAAAGGGCATAAGGGAGAGAGAGGGTCAAGCAAAAGAGAGAGGGAGGGTTGGGCAGGTGAAAGGGCATAAGGGAGAGGGAGGGCCATGAGGGCAAAAAGAGAGGGGGAGAGCCACGACAAAAATAGAGTGGAGGAAAGGAGATGAGAGAGAGAGAGAGAGAGAGAGAGAGAGAGAGAGAGAGAGAGGGGGGGACTATTGCAAACAATTTTTGAAATTTTTGAGAGAGAGGGGAGGACTATTACAAACAATTTTTGAAATTTTTGAAAAACAAACTTCTTATGAATCTTATGGAGTAGGCAGATAAAAGGCATGGAAACTATGTGGTAGATTGCAATATGATAATATTATGGAGTATTATAAGCAATATTAGGGAGTATTATGAAAAATATTAAGGAGTATTATGAGCAATATGATGATATTATGGAGTATTATCAGAAATATTAAGCAATATTATGAGAAATATATGTAGGCAGATAAAAGGCCTGAAAACTAGGTGGTAGATTGTATGGTCCGAGCTACATGATGTGGTCGGTTGGCCATTTTGGACCAAGTCGTGGTTGGCTGACATGGCCAACCTACGTCTATGTCGACCTTGGGCACTATATATAGACTAGTTTGGTAGTTGTGGTTGGCCAACATGGCCGACCAAGTTGATTCATGCTGACCTTGGGCACTATATATAGACTAGTTTGGTAGCCTTTATTCAGAATTAATTTCATTGTGTTCAAGCACTCTTATAAAAGTAAGACATCCTTCGTCTAGAAGCTATCTAGATTGCCATTAAAGGTCCTTACTGTTAAAATTACAGCAATGTGATGAGCTATGGTGGATCAAATACTAGAATCAACATAATTAACAAAGTGATTAGATGATAATTAAGATGTGATTAGCGAGTAATTAACTAATAGCTTAATGTAGGCATGGATAATCAAAAACCAGCAAATTCTCATTAGGCCAATGCCTCAATTTATAGAGTTTACATCCAAGCATCTAATCCCACTGATTTCTCCTTGATTCACTCCACCTCTTTTGCTTGATTCTCTCCACCTCTCCCAGAATATCTCCACACTTCCTAAATCTTCTCATGCTACCCTTTATTCTTTCCCAGTAGATTCTTCTCACCTTTTCACAGGTTCTCTCACATTTACAGATTCTCTTTTATAGCCTCTAACCAAGGGCTTGTTCATGCACACACCCTATTCACTTGTACATTTCAACACCTCCCCTCGAGTGAATACTCCTAGCACACCTGGACCCTATACCAAGTTTCCTCTTAATTGATAGTCCGCGACCAATGCCTAGCACACCTCTCCTCAAGTGAACTTAGCACACCTGGACCCTATACCAAGTTTCTCTCTTACTTGATAGCCCGCGACCAATGCCTCGTTTCCCTAAACTCATAGTCCTTGACACTCTCTCTCTCTATGTGTCCAAGGCTTACTACAAGTGCCCACGACCTTGACTACAGTGCTCACACATACATCTACCACGTGGCCTACATCATCGGTGGCTCAGAGGTGGTTTTACTTTGTTGGGGCAGGTTACATTGGGTTGTGGGGTCTCTCTCTCTCTTTCTCTCAGAGATTTTCACATGGCTTCTCACTCTTTGGAGCCTCACATCTTCTCTTGTCTTCAGTCTTCTTGTTGTGGCAGTTTCTCTCCACATTTCTATTGCATAGTGTACCTACATGTAAACTACCTCTTGATTCCCTACTTTCTCAAGAAATCATTGAACTCATTGGAGAAATATTCTCCCCCACCATCTGATCTTAGGCATTTTATTTGCATGCCCTTTTCCTTCTCGACCAAGGCTTTAAATCTCTGAAAGTGAGAAAACACCTTACTTTTCTCCTTCATGAAATAAACCCACACTTTCCTAGTGTGGTCATCAATGAATATGTAACATAGTACTTGCAACCTGCAATTGTTGCAGTCTTGGTCGGTCCCCATATATTTGAATGTATGACATCCAATGGCCTTGCACTGACATGCTTTTCATGTGGGAAAGCATGTTTGGCATGCTTACCAAGTTGGTATGCTTCACATACCTTATGCATACCGTCAACCTTAAACTTTGGCAAACCTGCAACAATATTTTGGGCGGACTTCAGTCATATCTTCCTCTTCTTTCAGTCTTCTTGTTGTGGGAGCTTCTCTTCTCGTGTCCATGTCTTCCTTCAATGCTTCCTCTAGATCTTCTTGGTGTGGAACTTCCTCTTGGAAAGAGATGTTCTTCTTCTTTCATGGCTGGGGCCATGAGCTTATCCGTCAGGTCTTCTTGCTCCATGTGAGCAACATGTTTAAATGTTTTGTTGACAGTTCTTTTGGGCTTTTGATATTTATCTTGTATCATTATGCAATGCAAGCCCAAATCTATGCGGGAGGTCTTACCTCTTGCCTTATTTTGGACAAGGGCAGTGTCTGATTCCATTTTTACACTAATGTAATGTGCCCAATACATAATGCATATAGCATTCATTCTTATGCACATTCCCAAATGCAACTCTGGCTGTGAATAATCTTGAATTTGAGTGTGATTTGCAGGCATTAACCAAGGGTTAAATGCAAAATGATGATTATCACAAATTTATCAGCATAATTTTACCAGAAATTACATTAAATCAAGGGTAACCAGTTTGTACGGAATGGTTGGAGTATCAAACCAACTCCGAATTGCAATCTGAAGTTATAGGGATCTGTATCAGATACCTAATGGTTAATTTGAACCCTCAATTGCACCAAAATATAGTGATTAGCACTGATTAATCATTGATTAGCAAATCAATCCTCTGTTTTGTGTGTAAAAAACAGAGTATGCGGGGAGCCCAAATCTGAGGCCTTAGAGTTCAAATGAGCTCAAATCCTTTCAAGGCCATCAATAGCAATTAGTCTAGTAGAGGATTAAGCCAAGAAACACAAGATTTAACCAAACATTGAATGCTTAATCTTTGTTTTACCAAAGTCACCTGCAGATTTGATGAAGCGCTTGGATCTCACTGTAGACTTGATCAAATCAAATTCTGACTTCACCAGCTTGTAGAGCATGCTTGTAAACCCCTGGAGCTATGAGGAATTTGACCAATTTGATTTCATGAAGTAGAAAATTCAGATTTCCTCCAAAAAAATGGTGCCTGCAATTCGTGCCGCCGCCGCCGATGTTCTGCGCTGATTTGCTTCAATTTCTTTGGGCTATGTGTAGGCCCTTGAGTCTACTATGAGTACCTAAAAAGGCTTGGGCAATGGTTGAGCCTACAAGGAGAGGGAGCTCCTCCACTGACTGGGGGTGCAGGGGTTAGTTGAAAAAGAGGTAAAAATAATAATTTTCTGTAAGATAATGGGCTCACAAATTGAGGATTCTAGGCTTGGCTCTGATACCATGTTAAAATTACAGCAATGTGATGAGCTATGGTGGATCAAAAACTAGAATCAACATCATTAACAAAGTGATTAGATGATAATTAAGACGTGATTAGTGAGTAATTAACTAATAGCTTAATGTAGGCATGGATAATCAAAAACCAACAAATTCTCATTAGGACAATGCCTCAATTTATAGAGTTATCCAAGCATCTAATCCCACTGATTTCTCCTTGATTCACTCCACCTCCTTTGCTTGATTCTCTCCACCTCTCCCAGAATATCTCCACACTTCCTAAATCTTCTCATGCTACCCTTTATTCTCTCCCAGTAGATTCTTCTCACCTTTTCACAGATTCTTCTCACCTTTTCACAGGTTCTCTCACATTTACAGATTCTCTTTTACAGCCTCTGACCAAGGGCTTGTTCCCGCACACACCCTATTCACTTGTATATTTCAACACTTACTCCGAGCACACAAGTGGCCATACAACCATTGGTTTGTAAATCAAAGTTTGCAAGCAATAATATTGTTTATTCTCCGCTTCTTTTTGTAATTAAGTGCTTTGTATTATGAAGTTTGCTATTGTGTTTTACACATTGATGCATTTAATTGTTGGTTTATGTCTAAGCCACTACTTTGCTAGTGTTTATAATGTGAGTTTATGTACATGATTGTTGGTTAAGAAGATGCTAACTACGTTTCACGCAATGTGAGCTTACTTCGTTAAAAGCAAGACTATGGAAAGATGCTACGTTTTGTCTTTTAAGAAAATAATAAAGATGTCTTTCTCTTGAGTCCTATATATAGTCATGCTTAGCCCCATTAAATAATATGGATTGTGTTCACGCAACTTCTTTCATAATATTTTATGGATACCTATGAAGTTATATTGTTATGAGGAAACAATGATGTGCCCTTGAGTACAAGATATCAAGAACCTATACAATATATTGTGTCACAAGCAAAGACTGAGGGTTTTAGTACACAAAGTAAGAATGGGTGTTTGTTTATTGTATTGTACACCAAACTTTTCCTTGTATAGGGTTGCATTCCATATGTTCACTCACTTAGTTCTTGTCACATACTTTACATCAGAGCTTACATGTAGAGTCATTTATTGGTGTGATGTCTAGCCAAACATTTGAAGTTTTCATTATAAATAGCAACATTTATTGTTGTGATGTCTAGCCGAACATTTAAAGTTTTGGTTACTAGCTATGTAAATTCCTATTGCAACTTAGAGGACATGACCATGGCAAGAGACCGAGACATGATGTGATGTGTAGCCAAACTACCAAAACAAGGACACCATTTGAAAGGGGCAACTTAGAGGACATGGCCATGGCATGAGATGTGGTCTAATATGTAGCCAAACTACCAAAACAAGTATAGTGTCACCTTAGTATTTTGTTGTCTCGTAGAGGCTCATTTTCACTTTGGGTGCACATTTTTTTTGGGGTTTTCGTGTTAATGGGAATTAAAATGGTTTGAGTGAAATTATCTAGTGCATTAAGCATTTTTTAAAAACTTTTTATTGGGTGTGCAAGAGGCGTGAGTTTTGAACTAAGCATGAGCATGAGCATGAGACTGCTAGGCTAGCTTCCCTGCCCCTGACAAAGTAATTACTAAAAGCACAATTAGCCAATAAAAGAAAAGAAAAAGGAGGCTGTACTTTTTTCGTTGTGCGATAATGGTGGGGGTCCATCGTCTTACTTCCCGGTGCGGCAACTTTATTAGGCCCCTTACCTTGAACATTTGTAGGTTGGAAGGGGAGTCAATGACATGCCCATGAGATGTACCAAGACAGGTTTGGATGTGAGATGAGATTCAAAGGTTGGAACTTGGGGGGGAAAAGAAGGTAGGGCAAAGAAATTAAACTAATTTATTTTATTGGGGTGGTTAAGGTTTGAAAATCTATTAATTTGTATTCACTTGTGTAGAGTAAAAGGACGTTGGAGGGGTCACCATGCTCCCGCCTTCAGGTAAGGCTGTCGCTGCTGCTCGTGAAGGCAAAGCAAATACAAAAAAAGAGTAGCTCTACTCCAACAGCAGCAAATAAGGGCCCCCTCCAATCTTCCTTTGCTTCTCTGCCAGGCTACCCCCTCTTTTCCAGTGCCCTAATTTCCACAGTCTTGCATCTCTCGCCATAGCCACAAGCTTACATTATAACTTCACGCCATTCTGCAACTCGAGATCTGCTCCTGTCTCCTCTTCTAAACCCTAATTTCTCTGTCAAACCCTAATTTTCCTCCCCCCAACACACACACATTGCTTGATTCTCCCTCCGTGTTCTAACATTTATGCTCAGATAGCCATTCCCCCCACCTCCTGCAAAGGACAGCTCGCTCTCATGCGAAATTCGGCCCCTCCGCAGCAGCAGCAACTATGTCTTCATCATCATCCAAGCCGAGAACGATCTCGCCCTTCCGGTTCCAGAAGCCCGCCTCTGTCAATGGCAAGCTGCCCGGGCAGTCCCCTTCTTCGACGACCTCCTTCGGATCTAGCTCGGTCTCTAAAACCCCCTCGTTCTCAGGAAGGTCTTCTACTCCGGGTCGAGGTAGGGCCTTGCCGCCGCCAACCCCTCCCACCCCGCAGAATTTCCACCTGAGCTCCACCTCCTCAGTCGGCTCTGGCAGTCCCAAATCCCCCACTTCGGAGAGAGTGGATCATCTCAGCAGCACCACCAGGTCCAAGGAGAATGTCACTGTTACCGTCCGCTTCCGGCCCCTCAGGTCTGTTCTCAAAAGCATCACATTTTGCTTTCATTGGCCGTTCTTCTGTATTCCAAACCAATAATTTGTGCTTACAATGGTCCATCTGCCTGTGATTCAGCTCAAGGGAAATCCAGAAAGGAGATGAAGTCGCCTGGTATGCAGATGGGGACACCACAGTTCGCAGTGAATTCAATGCAGCTACTGCATATGCCTATGGTAGGTGATATTTCCCTTTATACACGATTGTACACATTGCTGCTTGTTTTTGCTGTGAATTTGCACTCTGTACCATGCTTTTCAGAGTTGCATGGCAACTGCTCAATCAAATCAGATCTTACAAAGGGCCACAAACGGGAATGTGCAGTTAGATGTACATGTTTATTCTCAATGGTAAAAGAACTTATCAATCTGTGATCTCAGTACAAATAGTCTAATTAATCCACATGGTTCTATGTAGAAATTAGGCACTGTGGGGTAGGTAGCTAGCTATGGCCATGTGCTTTCAAGGAACTGCAGGAGATGTGGTTTAGGAAGGCATCAGAGAAGGGAGTAAAACAGGGGGAGAGCAGAGCTGAAGTAGCAAGAATGGTGAACGAAAAATAATCCTAAAAAGTACTAATTCCATACAAGTATGGCAGTGATGATGAGCCAGTGCGTCACATGGCACCTCAATGCATGGGTGTATGTGACATTCCCTCTGGCTTAGCTTGGTGGTAGTTGCATGGCTTCCAAGTAGTCTGCCAATAACCTGTCGGTACTCTTGGAAGAATTCCTTGTCGAGCTGTTTGCCAAACGGCTTCGTGAGTGCCTCCGTCTCTGAACTTGGTATAGAACTGTATGAGTCTTTGAGCGTAACCATGCTTCCACTTGTGGAGGAGGATTTGTTTAGGCTCAATAATTTCTACTTCGTCGACCACTTCAGGCTGCTGCTTATCCGAAATCGATGGTCCAACATAAGGTTTCAACCATGAGACATGGAAGACATCATGCACATTCCAACTGTCTTGCAACTTCAACTTCATGGAGACATCACTAAGCTTCTTTACAATAGGGAACATGCCAAAGCTTCGGAAAGAGAGCTTGGGACAATGCTTGCCCACTTGCTTTAACCTTTGCTTCATGCCTCGGAGAAATGCCCAATTTTCATCTCTGTAGTTAACGTCTCATCTAGACTTGGTGGCTTGCTTGGTGTATGCCTTTGGCTAGGCCCTCTTTCACGGACTCGATAATCACTGAAATGTTTATGTGGTTTTGTTGGCCTCCAATTATGGCGACACCATCTCGTAAGAAGAAGTGAGAAAAACCAAATGCTGCCTCTTATATGGAGTCGTGCCAATATTGGATGAGTGTCATTTATGTATGCTTCTTGTGCTTTGGCTAGGCCCTCTTTCACAGACTCGATAATCTCTGAAATGTTTGTGGTTTTGTTGGCCTCCAATTATGGCGACACCATCTCGTAAGAAGAGGTGAGAAAAACCAAGTGCTGCCTCCTATGGAGTCCTGCCAATATTGGATGAATGAGTGTCATTTAGGATAGTCTACACTGAAGGAAGATATTGTTCCCATTTCGACTGCTTGTCATGGCAATAAGGTTTGAGAACATCAAAGCCCAACTGATTATATATTTATGTTAGACCATTTGTTCGTTGATGAAATGCACTAGCAACTTAGTCCCAAAGTTATTAAACAATGTCCTCCAAAAATGCGTAGTAAACTTGGGATCTCTGTTTGAAGTAATTGTCCATAGTAAACCACAAATGGGGTACCGAAGTCGAATAAACAATCAAGCAATATCTTTTGCTGTGGCCGTTTGCTTGCACTGAATGAGCATGCAAAACTTATTGAATCGGTCAACAATGGTCAAACATTGTGTATTCCTAGTTACCATAGTTGTTGAAAGAGGGCCTACGAAGTCCATTCTGATATCTTGAAAAGGTCCCTTAGGAACAGGAAAAGGTTGAAGCAATCCAGCTGAGGTCAGGAAACCAACTCGAGACCCATGGGGCTTTGGGGGTATGCTTGACCGCGCCACATATCATGCATCTATATCGGAAGGAAGTGTAAGGAGAGGCGAAAAATGGACCCTAGGCACACATAGAACGCACTCACGCACCGGGTAGGCACATTAGGCTTCTCGGGTTGCCGTGGGGGTTACATGGTGCTGCGTGCCTCGGGGGTTGCCCTCCCCACCTTGACGACGATTATGCCGAAGCGGAAATGGAACCGACGGAAGGAAAAATGGTGGAAACGGCGAAGCCGTTGGGACGGCGAGCCATGTTGAGCCGACGGGCCAATGAGGTCGGGCCGGTTGGATCATGGATTCGAGATGGATGGAATGACCCGAGACCACAAGGCCGTGGAGCCGGGCCGGGGATACATGAGATGGGTGTGACCCGACAAGGTCTTGCTTATGGCCGATGGAGCCGAGTTATATGACACATTGGCATGATGGGACGCATGTATCCCATCGTGCTGTGATGCATGATGGAGCCGAGTTATATGACACATCGCGCTGTGACGCACTCAATGGCTGATGGAGCCGAGTTATATGACACATTGGCATGATGGGACGCATTGCGGCCCGATGTGCGGGACCCCGATCAGAAGCAATCCAGCTTGCTTCTTTGAGTGTGTAACCTTCACGTGTTGGCAAATCTAGCATGCGTGGATGATGTACCTTCTCTTCTTTGGCCAATAGATTAACTGCTCTAACTTCTCCAAGGTACAATTGATACCACGACGATCCCCAACAAGAGAATCATGGGTATCATGAAGAAGTTTTCTTTAATACGCATAGTTGGTTCGTGTAGAACAACCAACAGTCTTGCGTTGTATATAATGACTCCGTTCTAAACCGAGGGGCAAATTGTATGGAGTCCGAATTCTATCGAATCCACATACTTTGTGTCTTCATACCATCCAAATCTTTACCTTGAATTTCTAGCATAGTGGACCCTTGCAACATCTGAATGGTGGATTTCTAACTAAAAACATCAACAACATGGTTATTCTCGCCAAGGATATACTTAATCATGCCTCCAAATTGTTGGAAGATTTGATTCCACTTGGCTTACCTATCACTCCATTGGACACTAGGCATGGTTTGCAACCATTTAAGTGCCTGGTGATCAGTCTTCCTGTGAATTTCCTCTCATAAAGGAAAGGTTGCTTGAGAGCTGTGATTACCCCTAATAGCTCCTTGTCATACACCAAATAATTCTTCTCGGCATCATTTAGCTTGTAGTTGTAAGAAGCCACTATTATGGCAAGATTGCTAGGGTCAGTGATAACCTCAAATGGGTCATTCCCATGATGCCAACTTAAGAGCTGGTGATTCTGAGGCCACTTTCTTTAATGTCTCAAGATCCTTGTTCTCGTAACAAACACTTTGTCGATGTGTCTTCATGTCCTTGAACAGAATCCAATATAGCCTGCACCTTTTAGGGTGAAGACAAGTACCAGAAGCACTGATCACGTATCCCATATAATGGATCTCTAATTGGCCAAATTCGCTCTTCTTCTCATTGATGTAGAGCTTTTTGTCCCGCAAAGGTTGCGAGACCTTCTTCACATCTTGCTTATGTTGTTCTGTAGTGGCAGAGAAGATCAGTATACCATCCAAGAAGATGAATACACACTTTTCAATTAACTCTATGAGTACTGAGACATCATTTTATTGAACATCGTTGGTGCATTGGTGAGACTGAAGGGCATCACCACGAACTCATAAAGGTCAGGTTCGGTTTGGAAAGTTGTCTTTGGAATGTCGAGCGAAAGAATCCGAACTTGGTGATAGGCACTCTTGAGGCCTATTTTTGAGAAATACTTAATAACATTGAGACGCTCCAGAATGTACAATCGTGGTCATTGGGAACTTATTTTTAACGGTGAGTTTATTCAATGTCCTGTAGTCCACACAAACATGCGGTCTTGTCTTTCTTTTGCATGAAGAAGATGGGTGTAGCAAATGACGAGGATGGCGTGCGGGATAAATCTAGCCCAAAGTAACAGAGATAACTGCTGCTCTAGTTGACCCTCCAATCCGTTATAAAGGCAATAGGGAAACTTACTGGGTGGCTGTGTCTTGGGGACCAACTCAATGCGATGATCCTCGGGATGAATGGGTGGGAGCTTGGGTGGGAGGTCATCCCTCAATAGGGAAACTTACTGGTTTGCTCTGTCCTAGGCATAGTTGCATTCCGTATCCGTACTCATATGATGTGTACCTTCAGTACTTTCCATACCACTCCATACGTACCGTGCCTCGTACAGATAAGGTCTTCGTACCAAATATGAGGCTCAATGTACAACACTTATTTGGCCCATTTTTTAATTATTTTAGTCAATGATCATTGCTTAGTAGTTAATAGATTAGCTTTCATTTCAATATTACCATTGTCTTTCATGCTCTTTTTGTATGGATGCTAGATATTTCTTATTTTATATACATACATATATACATATACATGTCATAGTTGCAATGAAACGCGTTTCATTCAGTTTGAATGAAACGAAACGTTTTATAAACGTTCAAATGAAACATGTTTCATTCGTGTCCACCTGGAAACTATACGATTTCTTTAGGTTTAACTTGAAAACATGTTTTGATGTGTAAATGATGCATGTTTAATATTGTTTTGCAGGGAAGGGAACATATTTTTTACATATTATAAACTTATATATAAATTTTGGGGCCTGCAACCCCCCCGGTTTTGTATGAAACACATTTGAAACATATGGGATTTGAAAGAAACGCTTATAAAACACCTGGCAACTATGATACATACATACATACATGCATGCATGCATATATATATATATAAAAGTATATATATATATATGTATACATGTATACATATACATGTATATATACATGTATACATATACATGTATACATGTATACATGTATATGTATACATGTATACATGTATACATGTATACATGTATATGTATACATGTATACATGTATACATGTATACATGTATATGTATACATGTATACATATATACATATATACATATACATGTATACATATATACATATACATGTATATGCATACATACATACATACATACATACATACATACATAAGTTGGGTGGTGTCCATTTGTGAGCTCTAGTTGTACGATAGGACAGAGGCCTAGAGAAACTTAAGGATTAAGGATGAGAACAAGTAGATTAGGAGGGTCAGACGTAAATGAGACACAAATTATATGAGAGGTAAATACTATTGCCATGTCCCTCTCCTCCCTTGTGTTTAGGACACCCTCTTCTTCCCTCCCTCCCTTCCCCCTACCTCTCTTTCATGATCACAACCGGGAGATGACCACTCCTATGTACCCGTCTTTAACATCCCCTCTCACATCTTGGTTGTGGGCCAACAACCACCTTCTGAAGTAGATGCTCAAGCTGATCTCATGGCAGTGCCTTCGTGAAGATATGTGCTACATTGTCCTGAGATGGACAATACTCTAGAAAGATATCATAGTCAAAATCTTCTCTCGGGCATAGTAATACTGCACCTGTATATGCTTTGTCCTAGCATGGAACACTTGGTTCTTGGCCATAGCTAAGGAACTTTGACTACCACACTTATAATGGTAGCAACATCTCGACAACATGCTTAATCTTGAGAGCCAAACAACTTCACAAGTGGCAGCCCATGCTTCAGTGGATGAAAGCGCAAATGTCGCCTGCATCTTATTGCACCATGAAATGAGACCAAAACCTTGTGAGAAACAGTATCCAGTAGTTGATCTTTTGGTATCAACATTACCAGCCCAATCCGAGTTTGTATACCCTGACAAAAGTGCTCCTATGCTCTACAAAATGCCATAAGTTTGTGTCACCTTGCTTTGAACACGGAGACAAGCTCTCTAATGGTTTTGCTAGGGTTGAGAAGAAAACTAACTCGAAACCCCCCACTGAATAATTGATGTCTGGACGAGTGTTAGCTAGGTAGATCAAAGATCCAACTAGTTTCCGGTACAAAATAGCATTAGCCAAAGGGGAATCATCATACTTGGACTTCTTGCTACCTGGATCCATAGGAAGAAAGGGGTTTGCACTCAGCCATCCTAAAAGCTTGAAGTACCTCTTTGCAATAGCACTACTGAGAAAGAAAGATAGAGTTGGCTTGCTGCCAAAACTCCATCCTGAGGAAGAAATGCAGAAGATCGACATCACTCATCTCAAACTCTTGATGTAAGCTTGCCTTTGTAGCTTAGATCTTCTTCTCATGGTTCTTTGTGATGATCAAATCATCTACATAAAGTATAATCAATGCATGCATATCCCAAGGTGGAAAGGTATGCAAGGTACGGTACGAATCAGGTACGTAAGGTACACATTCAAGTACGGGTTGAGATTTTGAGGTACATTAAATATGTAAAGTATGTAAAAACATAAAACTATACTATATAGTGTATATATATACACAAAAAATGAATGAAAAATTGCAAACTTTAAATTTGAAAAACAATTCATTTCTGAACAGCAACACAATTACCAAAATGAGAGCTATCAGTAAACAAAAGCATAAATAGGTTTCAGGAAATGGAATCAAACGTTGAGTAGCATAAATAGGTTTCACGAAATGGAATCACTCAAACGTTGAGTACCCATGACTGAAATGCCACGGGTTACATTCTATAAGCAATCAATCAAAATTTATAAGTTAAAAGATAGTTTACTATCTAGAGAAGCCAAAAAATAATAGTTCTAGTCAGTAGTGTCACTATCATTGCACATTGCAGAGCGCTCAATGATCAATCCACTTCATCACCATCAGATGATGAAGAAGATGAAGATTCAAGATCTCCATCTGTCAACATGTTTCCTTCGTTATCATACTCTCAGCACTGGCTCTACAATGGCGGTGACTGCAACAGCTGGCACCACATCATCATCTCTCGTTGTAATGTTTGGATCAATGAGAGGAATGACTATGTTCGCACTTTGCTAAAATCGGCACAATAGCCGACCTAGGATTTTTTTTGGTCCAAAATGTTTTTAAAAACTGCCATGTACTTGCCAATGAGATGATAGCTCAAGTGGTGAAGGTGTTTGCCTAGGACCAAGAGGTCTTGGGTTCAAAACCTCCCTTGGTGCTCCCTCGGCAGTTGGATAAATAAGCGGCTACAGGTGGGTCCCTATGGGCGGTGAAAAATTGGTCACTACGGGAGGATCTTGGGCCAAAGGCCAATTGAGGGAAAAAAAAACTACCACGTACGGATCGGTACCATACAGTACTGTATCGACACTAAAATGTACCTTAGCATAAGGTACGTACTTACGGATGCAACCTTGGCATATCTCCCTCTGAATATACATAGGGGTCTGCGCTGTATCACTTGGGAAATATTATAGCTCTCCCAATGAGGCCTGAGAGTAGGGATCCTATGCATCTGTCGAGTGAGGAGAAGCTTGGCATTCCGAACAGTGAAACTGAAAAAAGGAAGGCTTTTCAAAGGATCGAAGGTATCAATCCACTCCCACTCTCATGGATCCCATTGGAGATATCTGATAGGACTGTCACCATATAGCCACAAATACCAAGAGCCATGATGATGAGAAACGCGGTGCTCATGATAGATCAAGTGTGTGGAGAGGAGGCTCACAAAATACAAGAATAATATCTTGCTTATTAAGTTGCTTATACATACAACTAGGCTTTGCTCTCATGCAAAATGCCTCATGGCCTCACCTTTAAATAGGTGAACAAGTGGACCTCAAGTCCATTCACACTCACACCCTTCTCTCACCCTTCTACTCAACCTTAGTCACTTAATACCCCCCCTCAATACCAGCTATGGAAGGATGGAATAGGTGGTATTGGACATAAGATGCCTTTATAACATTAGGCGTACAAGGCTTGAATATAGGTGTGGTTATCTAGGATTTACAAAAGTGTTCCTAGAGCCTTAGAGGCTATTACATTGATGCCATCTAAGTCTTTATTTGTTTGTCGATGAAGATGTACACCTCAATGATGGTGCACCCCACTCTTTGTGTTTACTTGGCTTCTTGTAGATGACATGCTTGAGAGATACATGCCATTGCTTCCACCATATGCTTTCCACCTTAACCATTCTCACACAATGATCATGACAAGGCTGCCACCCTTGCTTAAGTGGTTTGCTTTTAGATGGTCCTCCAACATGCTTGATGCTCCCTTGAATAGTATATCTCCTCCATGAGTAATGAGGTAGATTTAAATGGGGAAGGGAATGGGAGGGTCTTACCACTTGCCTTATGCATTGGTCAAGGGCAGTGTCTACTCCACAATTACAATAGCTTTTATGCATGTTAGTTAAATGATACCCTTTAGGGTTTGAAGTTACAAGCTTAATGAGTAATTGGTAGAGGTAAATACTCAAACAAATAAGAATTATCATCTTTGGCTCAAGAAGGAGAGGACATGGCTCATAATGTTGCCAATGCCTCTTACAAAAGTAATGCCAAAAAATGCTTAAAATCATGACAACCAATAAGGTAGAGCATTTAGGGATTCTATGCTTAACCTTACAACTCATCTTATGCGATGAAAAATCAGAATATGCAGCGGAATGAAGTGCCTTGGGCTTGGGAAACGAGAACATATGGCTTATGGCTTGCCTATGCCTCTTACAAACAAGGGCCTCAAGGGTAACACACATAAACATTGAAGATGAGCACTTAATGTACATGTGCCCAACTTTAAGAACACTCAAAAATCTGAGTTTTATGATAAAAAAACAGAATTCTTCAACCTCTTTAGCTTATGAGATGAAAACAATTGGTTCATGGTTGCACCATTTCTTTGGAAGAAGCGGTTTGTTGATGAAGACTTGAAATGTAGCACTTATGGTGTGTGCCCGGCCTCCATGTTGATGTGAAGAAGAGCCTCCGTAATGTAGATGACCTCCTCCTTTGATGGTTAAGACCACCTTAGTGTTTAGCAACACTTTAGTTGATGATTAATATCACCATTTGTGTGTATAAAACACAATTAGTGCTAAAAAGCACATTTTTAGTGTAAAATAACACTTATTTTGGTGATTGACTCACCATTAGTGTTTAATAACACTATTAGTGTTTAAGAACACTTTCCCTTTGCTGGATTTATAAAGTAATTAGTGTTAAATAACACAATTAGTGCTTAGAAGCACACTTTAATCACTTTGAAAGTATAAAAATTGGTGTTGATGTTGAAGCTTGATGGGTATGAGGTTTATGGCTACCTCATGTAGATGGAAAACACTTCAAAATCAAGATAAGGACCAGCAGTACTAATGCACTCTCACACTTGAGTGATTAGAGGAAGGGAGAGATGATTAGAGAGAACAAAACCCAAAAAACTCAAGCTTTAATAGAAAGCTTGAGTGAAAATGAAAGAGGCGCCTGGTTTTTCTCCTCCAGCCAGCGCATCCGTGGACGAAATAAGCTGAGATTGCAGCTGTGGAGTCCTCAACCCTTGGGCTACCAAAGCCCTAAGAGGGCTTAGGTTATTATGGCCTACAGCCCTTGTATGGCTGTACGGCCATCGCATGAAGCAGAGAAGGGCACCGGTGGACTGCAAGTGAAATGATGCGGCGCAGCAAGAGGGTTTTCAAAAATTGCATGTACGAAATGAAGCGCCCGGTGCTGCTCTTCAACTTTCATGAAGAATGCGTGGAGTATTGAGCTCTCTACACGCCTGTGGAAGGCCTCCAAGGGCTGGGGGTTGAGCTCCACACAAAGAAGATGAGGAAAAAATGGATGTTTTTGACCTAATCTACACCACAAGTGGTTCAAATCACCTAGGCTCTGATACCATGATGAGAAACGTGGTGCTCATGATAGATCAAGTGTGTGGAGAGGAGGCTCACAAAATACAAGAATAATATCTTGCTTATTAAGTTGCTTATACATACAACTAGGCTTTGCTCTCATGCAAAATGCCTCATGGCCTCACCTTTAAATAGGTGAACAAGTGGACCTCAAGTCCATTCACACTCACACCCTTCTCTCACCCTTCTACTCAACCTTAGTCACTTAATACATGAGTCACTATATCTGAGGAGAAGGGTCAATGAACCAGTGCTTCCCCGAGCGACCAACAATCCTCACTGGACTAAGCCTAGTGTTTGGTATGATCTCCTCTATACTACATCTCCTCAATCTCCCACCAGGCATGATAGAATACATAAGGAAATCTGTATCCTCCTGGCCTGGCAGAGCAATGATCTGCAGAGGTATGCCTATCCTCGAAAAAACTCCCAGCCAACTCGGATGATAGTCTCCGTGAAAGGTCCCAGAAAGCCACTCATGTGGAATAGTTGCATCAATCTGATCAATACGAATGCGAGAGCCCCTAAGATGCTGAGTGGATGCAACTCTTTGATCCTCCGGAAGACTCTTAGAGGTCTTCCAAGAGCAAGAACTGTGTATGCGCATCTCTCCCATCCTGACCATTGCGTATAACGAGATGCACCAAGTGGCCGATCAGCCTCATCCTACCACATAATAGGTTGTCGGTCAGCCTCGTCCAAAGACCTAGGAAGCCTTTGTTGCAAAAAATATCTCATGCTTCTCCATGCTCTGACAATGGCTGCAATAAGAGGGGAAGATGGTGCCCTAATATCAGCCTCTGTGAACAAAAAACGTGTGTTGGGCATCCAGTCTCTCCCGACCCTAGGTGTACATTTGGAAATCCGAGACAAGAAAAAATCCTTCCAAGGCTCAGTGCCTGCTAGGAAACCTCTGACCACAAGTTTGCAAAGCAACGCCCTGCATTGAACATCCGGATTGATAATATTCAAGCCCCCCTCTCTTTTGGGCTGAATAACTGTGAGCCAAGCAACCCTGGCACGAGTGTCTGAGGTGCCATCCAAGCCCGACCAGAGAAAATTGCGGATCAATCTCCGCAATTGGCCAATGCATGCACGAGAGAAGCACCAACAAGAGGCAATAAACCAAGTTGAAGCAAAACTTGATTAGCCACCAAAGTTCTGGAGGCTAAATGGAGGAGCTTCTTCCGGATACTCATAAGTACCGGAGCAAACTGCTGTGCAGGAGAAATATCAATCCCAACTTGGCATCCCAAATATCTAGCAGTACATCCTCTGTCATTGATACCCCTAATGCGAATGACAAAGAGCAACTTTGCTTCAAGATCGACATAGAAACCGCCCTTCAGCTTAGCTTCTCGCTTCAACCTGATGAGATCTTCCTCCTGTTGTCTATACTCCTTGATATACTGCTCGGCTCGCTTGAAGATGACTTTCCTGTTGGCAACACTCTTCAGTTTAGACTCCTGGGCTGCTTCTTCCGTGAGAGGGCCCACTGCTCATCGCGCTTCCTCTTCTTCAGAACCGACTCAGGCACAGTGGCAAGTGGGGCAGCAGCCTCCTCTGAGCTCATGGTGATGCCCCTCTTTTGATCTGATAAACAACTGCTTCGTCGTAAACCCTAACCCCGCTCGCTGTTGAAAGAGTTATTCGGACAGTTCTTGCCCTTACCTCTTCTCAGTGTAGTGGCCAATGTATCAGATGAATGTGAAATTTGTGTTCCTGAATGGTGACTTGCAAAGGAGGCGTATGTTGAGCTCCGTCCAAGCCTTGAGGTTCCGAGATCAAAAGGTATGGTCTACAGGTTACGGAAGGTCTTGTATGGTCTTAAACAGGCTTCCAGGGCTTGGAACCAAAAGATTGATTCTTTCTTTCTTAGAAAGGGTTTCCAGAGATCAGTTGCAGATCCGAACTTGTATCTCTTTCGGGAACATGGTATGATCACCTTGTTTATCCTCTATGTGAATGATCTTATTCTCACTGGCGGTCATGTGCATAGCTGCGACGATGGCCTTGTCAAAGGAGTTTGAGATGACGGATTTAGGCTTATTTCATTTCTTTTTGGGATTGGAGATTTGGCAAACCCAAAGGGGGTTCTTTGTTTCTTAGTAGCGGTATGTTCATGAGTTGCTGCAGGCCTTTGGGATGGAGAACTGCAAGCCTATTTCATCTCCGATGGACCCGAATAGCAAACTTACTGAACATGATTCTTGTGAGCAGGTTATGCCTCCTTGTATCGAAAGCTTGTCAGTTCATTGATTTGGTTGCTGAACACCAGATTGGACTTGAGTTTTCCAGTGGGGCTATTGAGCTCATTTTTGCAGACACCTTTGAAGACTCATCGGGACGTAGGATTGCAGATCTTGTGGTATTTGCAGGGTACGAAGGATCTTGGACTCTTTTATAACACTGGAAGGGGAACGGAGGACCGAGTCAGTGTCCGAGGTTGGAGTGACTTTCATTGGGGAGGAGATCTAGACACAAGGAGATCTACTTCAAGATACAGCTTTACCCTTAGCTCAGGAGCGATTTCTTGGAGCAGTAAGAGGTAGCTAACTATTGCCTTGTCTTCTATCGAGGCAGAGTATCGGGCTGCTTGTGGTGCTGCTTGCGAGGTGGTTTGGCTGCGGAGGTTACTTGGCGAGATTGGGTTTCCACATAAGGAACCCACGGTCATCGAGTTCGACAACCAGAGTTGTATAGCTATTGCTCGGAACCCGGTCTTCCATGCCTAGACCAAGCACATAGAGATACAATATCACTTTGTTTATGAGAAGATTTTGGCTGGTGACATCTTGCTTATCTTTTGTTCGATGGAGGACAATGTGGCGGACCTCTTCACGAGATCTCTACCTCAGCAGATGCTCCGTCAGCACTCTAGCTCATTGGGGTTGGTTCCACATCCAAGAGCTGAGACGGGGTGTTAGCAGTCATCTCCTGTCTGCATCATATTACACTATAGGGAGTGAGGGCCAGTGTTGTGGGTGTGCCCGCCCGTATATGAGTTTCTCCATTTTTCTAGTTGTGGGGGTGCTGTTTTTCCCTGTCAGCCTGTAGGTATGTCTGGTCAGGTGGGGCCCATATTTTTCTGCTGGCCGACTTGATTACTTGCAGGCTGACTTGCATTTTGTGCTGGCCGACTCGATATTATCCAGTCGTGGGCTTGTCCAGGGGCTGTTGGCCTGTTTTGTAGTGGCCGACCAGCAGCCCCAGCCCATATATATGTGGGCCTTGCCCCCCACTCAGTCTTGTACCGGATATAGTGTATATAGCAGAGTTTATACAGTGCTTCTCTCTCAGCAGTTCTGTGTTTCATTTCTCTCAGGTGTTTTGTCTCATTTCCGCTGCCCATTCCGACAATCCAGCATGCCCTACATGCTTGATTGCCTCTGAGATTGTACATCATTGTCTTTGGGGCTGCAGAGTTGCACAGAGGATATGGAGCTCCATAGCCCAGACTGAGAGGTACTATACACATCACCTGAGGCTCTATTGCATGGCTCACTCAGTCGACCACAGGCTCTCTTTGAGGGTGAGGACCATGACTCTGCCAGCATGATCCACAGAGGGATGGGCCAGAGCTGCACACTTCAGGATATTCCTTGATCACATGCCACATCGTCCCTGGGAAGACTTGATACCACCTGGGAGATTATTGCCAGCATCACTGCCTGGCAGTTTTGGAAGGCTAGATGTACTGAGGCGATCGAGAGCACCCAGATTTATGACACTCAGTGCATTTGTACCATTTGAGGAGATATTATTCATACCCTAATGGCCAATTGGTCTGTATACAGGGACCTTCTAGATCACTTCAAGCAAAGAGCGTCTTCCTCATGAAGGAGTGGGTTGGGATTTTCTTCTCTTTGACTCCCACTCTGGACTCTCTTGGCATCACTGCACCCCTGACTGGCTGTTACTACCTTACACTCTGTGTGATGAAGATTTCTAGCCATGATTTTGTAGACTCCCTTTTTCGCAAAAAAAGTTAAACAGGACCATAGTTGAGGTTACAGAATTGAATTGAAGCAAGATGCATAAGAAGTTTAAGGATAGTTGTTTTCTTCTGTATTTTTTATCAAATATTTCTTCCTGCTGTGCAGACCGAGTGTTCGGTCCTGCAACTACAACAAGACATGTGTACGATGCGGCTGCTCAACATGTGGTCAGTGGTGCAATGATGGGAGTCAATGGTAAGAGCTTTTTTTTTAGTAGAATAAGTGTATTGCCTATTTTACTTACTGTTGTGTAATTTTTGGGGCATTTCTAATCAAAATGGATTTCTAAATAATCAATTTTATCTGAAGCAATCATATTTCGATAGCTGGAGCATAATGCTGGTCATGCTCATATCTTCTTGCTTGTGTGGCTAATCTACCGAAACACAGTACCCAATGTTCTTGCTATGTCTTTTGATCAGGTACAGTGTTTGCATATGGTGTCACTAGCAGTGGAAAAACACATACGATGCATGTAAGTCTACCGATTGGACACACCCTTAGTAGAGTAGTGTTGATTTGAACAAGCGTACATCCACCGTGTTACTCATTCTATATTATGACGATGTCATTTTAATGGGATCATGCACGTTGTGTGTTTAAAGAATGGACTCATTAGATTTGTTGTGTTTGATTTACCTTGGCAGGGTGATCAAAAATCTCCTGGGATCATTCCATTGGCAGTAAAACATGTTTTTAGTATAATCCAAGAGGTACCTCTTCTGACCTTCAGATACTCGGTGGCTTTACGAGGGTTACAATTACTAGAGATTCTAGTTCGTTGTGTTATCTTTGTCCGCTTCTCTTGGAAAATAAATAAATACGCAGTCTAATTCCTAAAGCATCATATTAAAAGGCTCTTGCTATAGGGCGATGGAGATCATTTAGTGTGGATGCCTTATTACACATGGGAGTTGGTTTTCCCGTAATGTCACAAACAAAGATCTCTTCGGCTCCTGATTCATGTATTACTGGCTCCTTGACCTCCCTATTTGCCCATTGGATTTGGTTGGTTTCAAACATCGTTTCCGCTGCCTGTCTAAATTTTGCCCTAAGGGACTTGCCTTGAATGTAATAGACCTGTACAACATGCAAGGAGATTTGAACTCTAATGATCAAGTAACCCACAATTAGGTACCAGTTAGTACAAAAACACACCACACTAGAAACCACTGTACTGGTATACAAAAAAGTAACTTCTGGGAGTGACTGGGCCGAACCTTGTATCTCATTCTCTGCTCGGTCAGTCATATGCATCCAAAAGTTCCAGATAATGTAGGGGCAAATATGAGTGTAGTGTGTCTAGTAAAGCCCTCAAGACCACACTTCTTGTCAAGTAAGCTTCCATCCATCAGTGTCGTATAAAAATACAAAACCATCCTCACAAGAGGACTAATTTTGTTTTTGTGTGCATCAAATCGTTCCACTATCAAGGTGGCATTCTTTCCAGCTTGAAAGGTATTAATCCCTTGTAACCAAAAACCTTTAGAATATCCAGCTAAAACCGATCCTGCAGTCTCAACAAAAGAAAACATGGCATTATTTTGACAACATTTCTTAAAAAGTGATCTTATTTGATATCAAAATTCACATTTTACAATCACCACAGCTTGTCTGATGTGACTTATCTGCAGCGGACAACCTGTCCGCTCTGGTCTGTTAACCAAAAGAGGAGTGTAACCCCCCCGCCATTGCCCCCCTCTGCTGTGCCTTCTTTCCTTGCCCGGCTCTTCTTCCTTGCTGCCCTACCTCGGCCTGCTGCCCGGCCTTGGTTTGGGCCTTCCCCCTTCTTTTCCCGTTTAGCCTCAGTGTTGGAAAGTTTTTCTTGGTGTTCAGTCCAGCCTCTTTTCACTCAGATTAGCGTGGCAAACCTTTAATTTTATAGAAGCTGAGCTTGCGAGCCTCTTCGCCAAGATTGAAAAAAGACACTAAAACGACCCTCATTGCCAAAATCTTCAGGTCACATTCATCCCATCTCCAGGCGTGTGGTTGGGTATTTGTGTCAGCATTGCCCTTCGACTTCGTACTCCACTTCAAAGATGTGAGGTTGCTTGGGAGAGGTTTTTCCCAAGTGGACTTCAATGCTGAGGAAGATGTTAGCTGCCAGGATAGCTATCGGCTGAAGTCAGCAGAGTGGACAGCAGCAAGCGCATCAAGAACATGGATAAGATCCAGTCGGGCTGCATTAAAGGGACTTTGATGAACTTGTAACTGGCCGACCAGCAGTCGGCCAGTTCACCATTTATTCCAAGGGGCTATAAATAGCCCCCCTTGCTCAATGTCTTATTCATTCAATCCCACTAGGGGTTTGGATCCTTAGAGGTCCCATAGGGGACAGATTTTAGGGTTAACCACCTTTTTATGAAGGCAGCCCATGGCTGCAGATATGTACCCTTTTTGTACCATAGTATATACTGAATTTCCAGCACTTCTCACTCTCTCTCTCTACTCTCTCTCTACCTGCGTTTTTGCATCAGATGGTGCGTTTTTGCATCAGAAGGTTTCCAAGAGTGTTTAGGGCTGAAAGAAGACTACCCAGAGCTTCCGCATATTGTATTGGTATCAGAGCATCAGGCTCAGCCAGGCTAAACGCTGATTCAGTCCCATATGATGGTGTACAGGTCCAAGGTACAGGATAGTACACGGATTCAAAGCCCAAGGCAAGAACACAGATCGGGAAGAACTCCCAGGAGGTTTGTTGGTGGTGTTCCACAGTGCCAGATGGGGATGGCAGTTCCGTGAGCCAGATAGGTTCTCAGGTAACGGTCCCAAGGGAGGTTGATCCTCCAAGGGTGATGTGAGAGTGCCAGACTCAGTTCGAGGAATGAAGACCAAGACGGTGTTCAGAGTCAGGGCAGGAATGGATTGTGGACTAGAGGAAGACCAGATGCATAGATCTTCATCAGAGACAGAGTGGTTTGGAGAACAGACCGGATTTTCAGAGAAAAAGGTTTTGCCAGGGATGGATGATGACAGAGGGACTTCGGAACAAGATTGGGATGATGACAGTCATCCAAGAGCAGGTTGGATTCCCGTCATCAAGTTTAGCAGAGGGGGATGTCATGTGCATCATAGATGCCATGGACATTCTCAGGGCTAGATCCAGAAGAGGCAAAACAGATAAAGACCATGAACCAGTAGAAGATAGGTAGAACCAGAATGTAGGAGCTTCAGGTGTAGCATCTGAGGTGAGCATGGAGCAGGACAAGTGGGATCATGGAGGGAAGCAGACGGTTGAAGCACATGAATCCAGACAGAGGTTTGTGACCTTGTTGTGTCTCTATTTCGAAAGTTTTATATGTCAATGTGGACATGGACTGAAATTTTATGTAGGTGGTTGAAATTTCTGAGATTTTATGTATTTTTATCAATGGTACGTATTTTTACGTACCTTACATTTTTTTCCGTACCAAACAACGTACAGTACGTACGGATCCGTACAGTACATAACGTTTGGTACCACCTTGCAGGCAACTGTTTCTTTGAAAGATATACTCCAACCCAAGTATACCCACACACACTTTTATTTTTTGTTGTAAAAACCACTATTTTATCTTATATTGGAGAACCCTCAAAATGAGAGGCTCTCACTAAAGTACATCTAAAAGCAGTGGAAAAACACTTCGTAGTTTTGTTGATCAATCTGTTGCAGCTCAAAACTATCATGCAATGACTGAGATAATGATTGACGGAAGTAAATATACTTGGGCTGGCCAATTGGCAGAGTATGTCTTGTCTTAATGTATACCTGTAATAGCTTCACATGAGAAAGAGGTGACTTATCCTGTGCTGTCGGATTTTGTTTTGTAGACACCAGGGCGAGAATTCCTTCTTCGAGTCTCTTACCTGGAGATTTATAATGAGGTTCACGCTTTTCTATTGTGTTTCTATTTCCAATTATTTCTTCATTTACTGATTGTGGATGCAATGTAGTAGCGTGTTCACGGTGACAATGGTAGCATGAGATTCTTAGAGGTCTTATTGACTTGAAAGACATCGAACGTAGTAGTGGATGCAATGTAGTAGTGTGTTCACGGTGAAAATGGTAGCATGAGATTCTTAGAGGAGGATCTGGTCATCGAACGTTTGTCGATTCTACTAGGAAAGCATGAATGAAACACGTCTTGTGCTGTTTAGCCTTCTCATTTCTTTAGAGCTAAATTTTGATTGGTTGTTGTTATTCAGGTTATAAATGATTTGCTAGATCCTGCAGGACAGAATCTAGGAAAGCATGAATGAAACACACTTCTTGTGCGGTTTAGCCTTCTACTTTCTGTAGAGCTAATTTTTTATTGGTTTGTTGTTATTCAGGTTATAAATGACTTGCTAGATCCTGCAGGGCAAAATCTGAGGGTGCGTGAAGATGCACAGGTCAGTACAGCCAATTGGTGTCCTACTAGAATCTAGTGATGAAGATGCACAGGTCAGTACAGCAAATTGGTGTCAATGCATGTTTCAATTGGTGGTATTCTTGTCATGCTTGCACACTAACAAGAAGAACCGTTGCCATGCTTGGTTTCAGTCAAAGACACTGCCTATGATTTCTTGATTTCTCAAAACTTGAAATCATATGGGGCTGTAAATGTGTCCTCTTCATGGTGGTGTAGGATCTGTCACATGGAACCATTATTGTGGACTCTCCTCTTATAGCACTAACTTTTATTGTGCAGGGCACATATGTTGAAGGAATAAAGGAGGAAGTTGTTCTTTCTCCAGCTCATTGTCTATCTTTGATTGCAACAGGAGAAGGTGATGATAGCTTGTTTTGGATGATCTCCAGTAATTTTATGAAGATAAAAGAGTAGTTTAAAAGAAATGGAGTCCATATTCTCTGTCCAGCGTTAAATGTCATGTTTGTATGATCTTTGATTTGTTTCACATTCAATTTCTGGTCTAATCTGCCTAGTTTTCATTTTGTGCTAGAGCATCGCCATGTTGGATCGAACAACTTCAACTTGTTGAGCAGCCGTAGTCATACGATTTTCACCTTGGTAGCACCAAAATTTCTAGTTTTGGTGCTTTTGGGAGATCTATCTAGATTTTGTGAATTTCGTAACACTAGGTTTTGAAGTGTAGCAAGGGTTCAACCTCTTTGATTTCTTTGCAGACAGTTGAAAGTAGTCCAAGAGGGGATTTCTTTAGTGATGAAGAAGTGACCCTTTCACAGCTGGTAATTGTTCCCTAAGCCTTTTCATGATGCCTTTTTTGGGTCAAACATAATTAGGACTCACATGCATTTTAGATGCTTTTGTTGGAGCATTTGCATTGATTTTTCTTGGGATTGATCTCATGCAATTTCTTCATTTTACTAGAATCTCATTGATCTGGCGGGCTCTGAGAGCTCTAAGACAGAAACTACAGGGCTTCGGCGAAAAGAAGGTTCTTATATCAATAAGAGCTTATTGACATTGGGAACTGTAAGGCTGACTTCTTTTGGCCAAAGCATTGGTCTTTTGGTCACATAGTGTTTCAAAACATCCATAAGAGATGCTATGGTTACATAAATGCAGGTTATATCTAAGCTAACAGATGGGAAAGCAACTCATGTACCATATAGAGATTCAAAACTGACTAGGTTATTGCAGTCTTCTTTGAGTGGGCATGGCCGTGTATCGGTAAAATTTTGACCCTATTTTGCAGACTTACATAAAGTGTATGTGGCAGCAGCACATAATTTGTCAATCTGTTTGCCTGTATCAGCTCATATGTACTGTCACTCCCGCTTCTACCAGTAATGAAGAGACGCATAATACTTTAAAGTTTGCTCATAGAGCCAAGCACGTGGAGATTCATGCTTCTCAGAACAAGGTATGCTGCAAGGCTTCTGTCAGATTACTGCCCCTCCAGTTAAAAAATGATAATACAATGATCCTTGTATGAATGGTGAGGCTTGTAACCTCTAAAGAGCTCAAGTTTATCACATGCATGCATGCATGGACACATGCACACATCTCCAAGTTGTATGAAGGCTCAACTCTCATGAATTACAAGATTGTAGTTTCACACAAGGACTTTAGGCAAGGTAATTTAAGATTTTTAGTTTTTAGTTTTTTTTTTTTGGAGTTTTTCAGAAGGTACACTGAAGTTCAATTTGGAACCTGTCTGTTTTCAGATAATCGACGAAAAATCATTGATAAAGAAATATCAAAAGGAAATTCTAAGCTTGAAACATGAACTAGAACAAGTCAAGAGAGGAATGGTCGACAATCCATACCTCATTGGTAGTCAGGAAGATCTTGCATCACTCAAGCAACAGGTTTGGAGTTTGCTTCTCTGTTATGTTTTGGTTTCTCAATTTCATCTTTATCTTCTTGTGAGATCTTTTGTCTCACCTGTATGTGGGTTTTCAAAAGTCTTTTATAATGTAAGTATGTGTATGTTGCATCCTGTAGCTCTATGGTAAGCCAAATACTTAGTCCAATAGCATAAACAAAAGAGGGCTTCCTTGTCTTTGATGTTTAAGCCATTTTTCATCAACAAAAGATATTCCCATGGTGGTCTTGACCTCCTCTGCCCATATTCTTCATTGTAAATGTAGGGCCTGCTACTACGTGTGGGCCTATTTTCTTTTGGCATTTTTTATTTCCATAATTACGATCTTCAGTTTACACGTCTCTTTGAAGACATAGCTCAGGTGTCCGAACCTATGCAATAGCCTAGTTCCCACATCGACTCAAGTAGTTTTTTTTTTTCCGGAAAAGAGGCTGCTAATAAAATATACAAAAGGGAGATTTCAAACCAAACAAGAGGAAATCTCGACCAATCAGATACCTTGTGCCACCAACAAGGTCCCATATGAGTCGGAGTGAAAAAAATGCAATAATCCCACTGTCACTTGGAACATTTTTTGGTCTCATTGACCCATTGGGTTTTTCGTAGACGTTCATGAAATCTTTCTTCACTCCCATCATCTGCAACATGCAACAGCTTGACGAGCTTGGTGGACTTCTTTGAAGTGATCCGTTTGGAATGCTGTGGGCCACAGCTACTTGTATGCCATCGCCCAACCAAGCAGAGTACTTGGGTGCCCTAGCGGTGCTACGGGGTCTCTCCATTGCCTCTCTCTTGGGCACCACTGCAGCCAGCGGTTCTACCAAAGACACACCATGAAGGGTTGTCTTCAACTTTGAGGGGGGAGGGGGGGGATTTGGTGGTCGTGGAAGCCCACTATCCACATCTGCTGTTTGGAAGCCCTCAGAAGGGGTCATGTCCATGAGACCAAAATGATGTACACAGTGTCCATAAATCTCGACATGGATGAAATAAGAAGAAGCAACAGTAAACTAAAACTGAAAACTGAAAGCCTAGATCTCAGACTCTGAGATTATAGAAGATGAAAAATCTAGAGAGTGAGAGAGAGAGAGAGAGAGAGAGAGAGAGAGAGAGAGAGAGAGAGAGGGCTTGCTTGCGACCTGCTCGACACTGCTTGCATGCGACCTGCTCGATTCTGCTCACCTGTGATCTCCTCGACTGCTCGCTTGCACCTCAGACCTGTACATATTGCGAGAGAGAGAGAATCTTGAGCCGCCTGCCTGCGACCTGCTCGACTGCCTTCTTGCGACCTGCTCGACACTGCTTGCATGCGACCTGCTCGATTCTGCTCACCTGCGATCTCCTCGACTGCTCGCCTGCGCCTGTGACCTGTACATATTGCGAGTTGCTTCTTTCGACCTGCACATCTTCTTCTTCAGACCTGCGACTTCTGTTCTTCTTGCAACCCTTTGATTTTTGCCTTTCCTTTCTCTTCTCTGTACATCCCCTTCTGAGTGTGTGTGTGTGTGTGAGAGAGAGAGAGAGAGAGGGTCTGTGTGCAAACAATAAAGGTGCTGAATTAGGGTTTGAGAGAACGGGTTTTCTTTGCTTTTGTACATGGATTTGGATGACCCGGCTGCTGCTGTTGGTGGCATGGCTGCCAATAGCCTTGACATGGATCTTATTGAGGAGATGATCGAGAAGGATGTGGGTTATGCTTCAGATGCCTCGGAGCAACAAAAACGTCAAAGGCTTGATGTTGATGCAAGCTACACTCCGGTGAATGTTGGAGAGAATGCAGAGGAAAGTTCTCAGGTACCTTCTCCGGAGTTTGCACATTTGCTGCAGATCACTGCTGAGCTTCTGCAAGAATATGTGAAGGCAAATAGCGTGCAAATGGCTGCAGTAGATAATGGTGGTGTGGCTGATGTATGCATGGAGACTCCTTTGTTGCTACAACAGCTAGCAGATTTTCATGATCGTGTTGCTATCTTCTTCTTTACTGAGCATATTCCGTTGTTGCCTCGTCTTAGAGCATGGTTGGGCCGCTTGGTGTCGCCTGAGGCACTTGAGGAGATTTATGATGGTCCGAGAGGCTTTTATGAAATACTTTTTCGCACTTCGGAAGTCCGTAGGGCAGTCTTGGAGCAGGTGCCACTCTTTTTGGATCGGCAGTTGGTTCATGTGGTTCCGTGGAAGCCTATGGCAGAGTACCAAGATATGTTGCGCCAGGCTTGCCCATTTTGGGTTGAAGTGAAACAATTCCCATCAATGTTTTGGCGTGTTTTACCAGGTCTCATGCGAGGTATCGGTGATGTCTTGGTGGTGCCTCGAATGACTTCTAGAAACCGAAATCGTCTATGCATGCTGTGGGATACTGGGAGACCTAGGCCGACACATTCGCGTGTCAATATGGCTGGGTTGCAACCTTTAATGTATGAATTGAGGTGGGATACATTTGCTGGCCACTGTTTCAAATGTGGTAAGATGGGCCACTTTGTCTCCGAATGTCCTAAGAAAGAACAAGTTGTTGCTACCAAGGATATCGTTGATGGGCAGTTGCCCGTGGAAGATGAGCATGATGCTCCTTTACATGATGCCCAGCACATGGATGTACATGTGGATGTTCAGAATGAGGTTGAGCAGCCATGGGTAGAAGTACGTGGTAAAAAGACACGATTTGTTGCCCCGCGGGGGGATTTCTCAGATGCTGTTTGGTGGGGGCCTTTGCGTACTCATCAGGGGCCCTTACATACATATGCTCGTCGCCCTTTGGGTTCAGGTGCCCACCAGGATTGAGAGGCCTGGAGGCAAACTTTCTCAGGGTACAGGGGCTCTTGGGGTGGATAGAGTAGAACGCTATTCTATTAGAAGTCGCCTAACAAAAAAAGCACAACAACAATTGCCTCTTGTGTTTGGTTCAAAGGGTGAGGTCATCTCGCCATGGGATGGTCATTACCCTTTGGCACGTGCTCGGGAACTCCAAGGGCAGTCTGAGATCACAAATACCATGTCTAAAAATGCAATGCGTCAAAAGGTTCGTGATTTGGCAGATTGTCCTGGGCCTAGTACACGGCCTTGTTGATTCCTTTTCTGGGAAGGCTTATGAAAATTGTACAATGGAATGTAAAGGGTATTTCTTCGCGCCAAAAGCACTTCAGGCTTTGGCGTACAACTTTTTATCATGGTTGGGATGTTTTGTGTGCAGTTGAACATAAGCAACATAAGTTGGCTGGCAAAGTCTATGTATATAAGGGGTTTCATGTTTTCTACAGCGGACATCCTGCTTCGCAGTCAGGTGTTATGTTTGCTGTTCGTTCGCAGTTTCAGCCTTCTCTTGTGATTCAAGATGTTCATGGAAGATTTCTAGTGATACAGATTGTTTGGGATGATACGCCTTTATGGTTGTTAGGGGTGTATGCTCCAAATAATGCTCGTGTACGCCGTTTGCTGTGGAATGACTTGTGTGCTCTTTCAATCGCTCATCCTGGCTTTGTGATGGGAGACTTTAATATGTGTGTCTCTAGGGAGCAAGCCACGTCGCCTCATTCTGTAATGGATGGCCCAGAGAGAATGGCGTGGGAAGCTTTTGCAGCAAGGTCGCTAAAACAAGACATGTGGTCTTGGTTGCATCCAAATGAAAGGGGTTACACTTATGCCTCACAACAGTTTCGGGGCACTTATGCTAGATTGGATAGGATGTATATTTTACATCAAGATCTCTTTTTGCCAGAGGTTCTTACTATGATGGTTGATCAGCAACAGGTTTTCTCGGATCATTGGCCGCTTGTGTTTGAAAAGGTCTATCATCCTGTGGATGCATATAAAGGCTTGTTGAGATGCTTGCCTTTGCGCTTAAATCACACTTTTTTGGAGCATGAAGTTTTTGATGTTTATATGCGTCAGTTGATCCGACATTTCTCCGCAAGAGTGTCCGTGGCTGATTATCATGCTTGGCCAGTGTTCCTTACTAACACTCGGAAATTAGCGCGGCATTATGGTCTTGCTAATGCCTCTATGCCTCTATACAAAAGCAGCATGTGGCTCTTCTTGAGTTGCTTTTAAAGGGCTTGCAGGCGTTCATGTTTACTGACTCTATGGATGCTGAAGTTGTGGATGCCATAGAATGGCTGAAAAAGGAGCTATCTAGGGTGCAAGAAGCACAATATGTTCGCTTTAAACTACTTGCACGTCTTGATGCTTTGCGGGATGCTAACTGTCAATCTCATCGCTTCTATGATAAGTTGCATCAAAAACATATGCGTGAGAATATTGTTAGGCTGATGGATGCCCAAGGCAACCTTGTTACTCAACCTTCTGAGGTTATTCAGCATTGCATCAGGTTTTATGAAGGTTTGCTTGCCCCTCGAGAGCATGTCTCGCCGGCTGTCCTGGTTGCAAGGGAGTCATTGTTTGCTGAAGTACGATATCAAGTTGACCCTGATGTGGCGGTTCAGCTTGATGCTCCTGTTACTCAAGGGGAAGTGGAAGCTGTTCTCTCCAAACTTCCCATGGAAAAGAGCCCTGGTTGGGATGGTTTGACAAATGAGTTTTTCCAAAAATATGCTGATTAGCTTGCAGAGCCTTTGACGCTTATTTGTCAAAGGGTTTGGGATGAGGGATATATACCTGCCGATTGGAAGTTGGGCATACTTCGTTTGTTGCCCAAAGTTCCTTCGCCTACTTCTTTGGCTCAATGGCGCCCGATCTCACTTATGGGTATTATGTATAAAATCTTTACAAAGATTTTTGCCAATCGCTTACAGAAGGTGCTTCCTACTCTTATTCATCCATATCAATATGGATTTGTGCATGGCAGGAATATTTTGCATAATATTCTTAATGTTCAAATTGGAGTGGATTATGTCAAGGCAAAGAAGCAAGAGATTATGATGGTGCAGCTGGATCTTGAAAAAGCTTTTGATCATGTCAGCTGGTCTTTCCTTTCTCAGTTAATGACAGCCATGGGCTTTGGTCCCAAAATGGCTAATTTGGTGCATTTACTTGGCTCTGGCTCTATCACACTGATTATGCTCAATGGAGGACTTTCGGATGGTATTTCTCTCACCCGTTCTCTCCGGCAGGGCTGTTCTCTTAGTCCTCTTTTCTTTGCCATTGCCACTCATCCTATGTTATCTCGCCTAGATGCTATGGCATCGCATGGTGAAGTGGTTGGTTTGCATCTCCCTCGTGGCAAGCAATTGGTTGCTCAAGCCCTTGCGGATGATACTTTTATGTTTCTGAGGGCCGAAAAAGCCAATATAGATCGAGCAATGGAAGCTTGGAATAATTTTGCATTGGCTTCTGGGCTGAAAATAAATTCAACAAAATCAGCCCTCATTGTATGCACGGAATTTGATCTTGAGGCATTAGGGTGGCAAGGCCGTGTGGTGCATACAGGAGACATTGTTCTTTATCTTGGGTATCCGGTGGGTGTGGATGTGGACCCCCAAGCGCTTCTTGCTTGGATTTTTGCTCGGATCTCGGATAAATTTGTGTATTGGAAAGCTCAAGGGTGGCCTATGCACGTGAGGTTTTAAGGTAGCTCAGGTTATTATGCTTAGCATGATTTCCTATTTTTTGCCTTTGCTACCTTGGACGCACAAATCTCTTCTTCGTTTGGTTGCTCCCATTCGGTTTATGCTGTGGAAGAGGCAAGGAAATATTATGGGTCAAACATGGATAGCTTGGAATCACATTACGACGCCCAAAAGAATGGGTGGGGCTGCTTTACTGGATGTCCGCTTGCATATGGTGGCGCGTAGGTGGGCGCTTTTTCAGGATATGTGTTTGCAGGAGCAGCCTTGGGTATTCATGGCTCGTGACTTGATCGAGTTGGAGGGATTGTCACATGGACGGACACGTGTGCAGGCTTCATGGTGGGACATTGTGAATGCGGCTCATCCTGTCCGTATTCGCTCATCTCACATTTTATCGCATATTCTCCTTTCTTGGCATGAAGTTCTACTATTGGCTCGGTGGGATCCTGGTCATGAAAGACTACTTTTGAACTCTTTGCAGTTCGAAACATTTGTGGAGTCGTGTGTCATTGTTTGGCCAGATAGAGATGCTTCACGCATACGACTCAACCGCATGGTCAGGTTAGGCTTGGTTAGAATCCGAGATGCTGTGATACCTGGTCGTCACAGGCCATATTCGTTTCATCGTATTAGGCAGCACTTTAAGGTTCCTCGGACATTTCAGCCACTATGGGTTGACATCATGCATGTAGTTGAGCCTTTTACTCCATTGCCTCGGCCATCTGCAGATCAGCATTGGCTTGATTAGGCACTATGTAAATCTGGTGACTTGATATCACTTTCAGCTAACCAGTTCTATCATAAGCTCGTATCAAAGAAAGATTGGGTTTCAACCAAGGCCAATAAGGTGTGGAGATTGCACAAGTCTAAATCATGGTGGTAGAAAACTCTTATGCGTGGTTGGCAGTCTAAACTCCCTTACCAAGGTAAGGTTTTCATTTGGAGGATGTTGGTGGGAGGGTTACCTACACGGGATCAGCTCAGCCGTCGTAAAATTACATTGGCCTCTTGCTTCTTCTGCACGACATGCACTGAAACAGTTATGCATCTGTTCATGAGTTGTCCAGTGGCCCGTCAGATTTGGTCTTTTGTCTCTCGCGTTTGGGAGGCAGTAGAGAGGTCTACTGTTTCGGCTCATCAGTGGATATTTGGGATTTGTCCTCAAGTCATTGCTTCGGACAGTCACCTTGTGATATTCCATTTCCTTAGATGGACAGGACTTTGGCATATTTGGACTACACGGAATGGGTTCATCTTTGATTCCTTGTCTGGAATACATGGGCACATTCTATGTATCCGCGGTTTGCTGCTTTGGCAGTTTTCTTCTCTTCTCTCAGCTCAGCTGGATGCAGATGTTATTTCATTATGGTCTATGGCGGCTCGGCTGGCTCATCTTTGATGCTTTTATCTGGGATGCTTATTTGGCTAGGAGGCTTTCTTATTAGTGTACAGGTTTGCATGGTCATGATCCTTTAGAGGATCTTTTGTGGGGGTTTTTTTGGGGCCATAGGTTCTGTGTGAGCCATGTGGCTGATGTATATTTTTTAACATATAATATAAAACACCATTTCACGAAAAGAGAGAGAGAGAGAGAGAGAGAGAGAGAGAGAGAGAGAGAGAAAGATTTTATTAACGTCTTCCAAAAGACTGAACTCGGCCTATGAGACGAATCGGTGTACCTGTATGGGGTATCCTCTGTCATCCCAACAAAATGTATGTGGTAGAGAGAAAGAAGAGCAAGCGTCATCACAAGCTCATGGTGTTACAGCACCTGCAGGGAAGAAAGAGAAGAAAATCTCCATGAAGGTGGCAACTGCAGCAAGGTACAAGTGGTGGTTTCCATGTTTTGCATAACCAGTGAGTAGAAGCCATTTGAGCTTCATCAACAAGCATTGGCGAGCAGAGTAGAAGTGGCCCGATTCCATCTCTTGAAGTGGTGTCCAAGTAGAGAAGCTCTATTTTTCCTTTGTTGAGAAGAAAACCTAGAAGGGGCTTGTGTTAAGAAGGGGTTACTAAAAAAAAGGTTTTGTGTAAAGGTTCAAAACCCTTAGTAAAAAGAAAGAGCTCTTTAAATAAGGGGTTGTTCACTTGGGTCCCATTCACCTGCCTTTATCGAGAACGGCATGGGTGTCAACTTTGGAAGAGTCTCTTCATTGACCTTGAGTTTGTCATCGATGATCGACATCAGCATCAACAGATTGTCACCAACAAAACTTTTCCCAAACAACCAAATTTTACTGAATTCTCCTCAGCATGGTCATATTGCTAGAGATTGCTAGGGGACAGTTAAGGTAACCCACATCAAACACAAGTTAAATGATCACGATAGAATCTGGCTAGCGACTCTCCTCCAAGCCATAGCTTCCTTTCCGGAATCACACCTGAGCTTGAGGTTTAGATTGCTGTGAGTCAAGTCTACCGTGAGAATCCCACATAATAATCATAGGTGAGCCCATGGTTCTCTTTTATAGTCTAGTCTTGGCTATTATTAGCACCCAGCCATATTATTAAGCGACCCAAGGCCGATCCAAACGTCATCCTTGCTAGCCCTTAGCCTCAATGGGAGGGTCCTATCAACCCCCATGCCCGGCAAGAAGCCCTTACCTTGATTATGGGTATCTTTAAATTAAGACTCTGTACTGGATCCAGTTTTCATCATAAAAGGATTTCCTTATTTTCTCACTTTTATGCTAGTTGTCTCCTCTCAACTTTCCTTTGCAAATTTGCTTGTTTTCTTTATAAACATGAAAGTGATTTTGTGTATTGTGAAAGCTTTATCTATGCTTCAGTCTAATTATTCGTTTAACTTCTTAACTGTTCTGATAGCTGGAAGCTGGCCAATTTAAGCTTCAATCGAGACTCGAGGAAGAAGAGCAGGCGAAGGCAGCTTTATTGGGTAGAATCCAAAGGTTGACTAAACTTATACTTGTTTCAACTAAAACCACAGTTCCTCAAAGCATCCCTGAGAGACAAGGGAATCGACGAAGGCACTCTTTTGGTGAAGAGGAGGTATTAATAAAGGGCCCATTTTATTTCGATATATTGTTTATTCCAACAGCAGTTTTGACCTTTGTAATGCAAGCACATGCTTATGCTTGGTAGTTTTTATATGGTAACATATTACAAAGCCTCTGGTTGGCATGCATGTGTGTACATTTTTGTGTGTGTGTGTGTGTGTGTGTGTGAGTGCGTTTGGAAAGAGTACACTTATTACTCCAGAGGGGTGACAATTTTGTGTTTAAAGTTTCTTGTGTATGGAGAAGGGGTGGTTTCAAAGGTGTTTGTAAGGTTGGAAGGATGTTATCTCAATAATGTGAAGGAAATAAGTAGATGTATCTTGTTCTAGTGTTGAGACGAACACACTAACTACATTTTTGGACAAAGTCAACACAGACATGGGAGGATGTTATCTCATTCGTTACACATCCATTTGCAGCTCGCATATTTACCAGATAAAAGGCGTGAACTTATTTACGAAGATGACGATGGTCACGAGTCAGAACTCTCTTCAGATGGAAGGAGTGACAACATCATTTCAGATGACCTTTTTAAAGGAGAGAAGAAAACGAAGAGGCGAAGTATGCTGGCCTGGTTCAAGCTGAAGGTAAATGCTCGAGCTTTCATTGCTTGACATGGAGACATGTTGGATGCTGTTTAAGTTTGTACTCCACTGTTCAGTTCTCATAAACTTTGAGCGCTAGTCTCTTGATGGTAGACTCATTTTAAGAATGGATATCTGTCTGCTTAAAGGGTATGGAAGACTTAGGCTTTGGATAGTACATTTGTAATGCAAATCGACTTTGTCAGATTACAGTTATATAAAAATTCATGGGTTACTGTGCAAATGACTAAGCTTTTTGTTTTACATGTTTTTCAAAGCAGAAAAATGAGCATGCAGCAAGTTTGGAACTAGATAATTCTTCCATTGCATCGCATGCAACAAGTGGATCTTCTCTGGTGCAAGTAGACCATGCTATTGATTTTAAGGGCCGTCGAAAGTCAGTTAGTCGGAGGGTGGATGAGATTGCTCCTGTCGATCCCTTTTTTGAACCTACACAGGCTGGTGAACTTTTTAGTGCTACAGTCCGAGGGCGAAGACTGCCTCCTGTAAGTTGGTCAAAATTTTCCATCACATGAAACCTGGTTTGAAACATTTTCTTTTCATGTAGTTCGTATTGTATAATTCTCCAGTTTAGGACACTCTTACAAATTGAGAAGTAATCATGAATTTCTGAGCATAGATACTATGCACATGCTGAAGAGCATCTTCTGCGAGCTCCACCTAAACTGCCACAGGATTGGAAGTAGATCCTCATGATTAGGGGAAAAGCCCTGCTTGAGTCCCCCTTGGCTTACGAGGCTTTTGGCGCAGGCTTGGATGGGGAATAGTGACAGTCCGCGTTGATTTGCTTTAGGTGAGAAGTTAGAACAGATGTGTGCCTCCAGGTAAGATTACTCAACACTGGTGCAGCACCGAGAAGCCACATGGTGGTCGTCCTCAGAGTGCAAGTAATATAGATCCCCTGCTCTGCTGCAAAGTTGACGTGGAAGAAGACGAAAAGGTGAACTTGCTCTCGCTTCCATGCTGCAAGCTGTCAGGTTCTGTGTGGTCGTGCCAATCGAGCTCAAACGTCCTCATGGCTTGCCGGCTAAGCTTTGTTGATACCAACTAGCTGAGAGAAGCCGATGGCTTGGTTCCAGATGGTGGCCGCCATTGATATACTGTCCTACTCCGTGTCAGAGGCCACACTCTGCGGGAAGGAGAAGGTGGCTGCTGCTACCTCATTGTGAGGGAGGCGAAAGTGGTGCAAAACCATGTAGATGGGGAGTGGGTCATCCACGTGGACATCTGAGCTCGTCTCAATTGGGAAGCACATGAAGCAGGTGGTGTAGTCCACCCAGTATCCCATGATCCAAGGGCTAGGAAGAGAGCTGATACTGGAGGCAATTATCGTCTCTACTGGGTTTGAGAATCGTTGGATTGATCATTGAGCGACGCTTGGTGGGGCTTCTAGGTTTGAAGGTTGTGGGTGGCGAAGGGGTTAAGAGGTACGCTTCCTAGAAGGGACAGTTGGGAGCGACCTCAGTTGGGGAAGTTGGAGCTGTTGCCATTGATTCGTTGGGGGAAGGTGAAACAAGAAGCTACCAGCTAATTCCAAAATATAAGAGTAGGGGTGACCGAGCAGCAACATGGGATGGAGAAAACAGAAGTGGAAAAGGAAAATGTGGGCATGAAATGAGAAAGATGGAAAGATTTCTAAATGCAGACAGCTCAGACACATCGCAGATCCTGGAAGAAAAGAACTAGGCCAGAGTATGGCAAATCATGATGGTTAGGTAGTTGTTTGCGTCCAAGGGGTCTCCTGCTTTATGTATGGGAAAAAAGGAACGTGTGGTCCATGATGAAGAGAGGGTCCTTGGCTCTACAGTTATGCAGCTTTAACAGGGCCTTAGTGACATTGCTTGTGGTAAATAAAGTGGTGAATGTAGGACGGCGGAGGGGATGTTAAGTCAGGTAAACGCTTGATTTGGGAAAAGTTTTGTGAGTCCTATCGGCGGGCAGTATTCGAGGCAGAGATTGGTGACATGGTAGCAAGACATGGACTACTACACACATAATATCTTATCCACCTAAGGGTGGGTTCACACAAATAAGCACACTTACACATAAGTTAGTGTTCACACCCCTTTACACACTTTTTTTTTTTTGGGGTGAAAACACACTTTTTTTTTTGGGTAATACACACACACACACACACACACACACACACACACACACGTACTTTTTTTTTTTTGGGGTGAAAACCACTGTTTCATTATAAATGCAATGTACATTCATAGCTGCCCCAACATGGAGCAGCTACTACGGGAAAACTAGAAACAGTGATAAAACACGTCCAACTGGGCCGTGGAAAGGTCTCCAAGAAAGTGGGCATCTTGGAGAGACTGGAGCAAGGAGAATCTGAAAAAGGCGAAGACATCCACCGAAGTGTGCCCGAACAACTGAGTGTTTCGGGCGTGGTATAAACTCCATAAGGCCCAATAACGGCACCACGAAAAAAGAGAGCACAATTAGGGGTAGAGGAATATCTACCAAACAGCCAAAATTGTCTGCCGAAGGAAAGGCTGGGAACCGGGCATGGAGAAGAACTGTCAAATGAGCCAGGAAATCTTGAGCGGTAGGACAAGCCCAGAGAAGATGTAGGATCGTCTCGCGCGGATGCGAACAAGTAGGGCAAACCGAGGAGGCAATATGTCGAAGGACACCCACTAGGAGGGCCCCCACCTGACATCGCCACAAAAATCACGTGTGCGCGTGCACGCGCATGCGCGCGCGCGCACACACATTTATTTTTTGAAAACAATGATTCTTTGAACAATGAATTATGTAACTAAAGGCAAGTCCATCTTCAGAGTACTTCAGAAGCAGTGGAAAAAACACCTCAAACTGACTAAAAACAGTGTCCTCCAACTGTAAGTAGTTTAACAATGAATTATGTAACTCAAGGCAAGTCCATCTTCAGAGTACTTCAGAAGCAGTGGAGAAAACACCTCAAACTGACTAAAAACAGTGTCCTCCAACTGTAAGTAGTCATGGAGGGATTGTCGCAAATTCATCTTGAAGTAAGCATATGCCTCTGGAGGAGTGTGCCCAAACATAGCATTGTTTCTCATCTTCCATATTGTTCGTAGAGCCCAATTCTAGTCCATAGGAAGAAAACATCAAAATCAGGAGAGTTGGGCACACCAGTCCCAAATATCCAGAAATGCTTTCCATATCGCTTGCCAGGGAAGCGACCTGAGATATCATCAGCCAATCTTCGAAGAAAATCCCTTCTCTTCTTAAAATGCCATAACAGATGTGGAACAATCTCTCTCACGCGTGCGCACGCACGCTCGCACATACGTGTACATGGGGTACCTGCACTTGTACACGAGACTCCGAAATACCCAACAAACATCTACAGCTGTCCCACTCTAATGGGATCTCATGTGATGATCAGGTGATCAGGGGTGGGTGCACGCGCGTTAACCCGTCTATAAAACCAAACAAGCGGAGGTTTGGAGGCAGAAGGAGGTGGAGGGGCTGCGAGTTGTGTCACCTGGGGAGTGCATTGTGCCGTCTCCTAGTGTCTAGGACAGTGTTTGGCAATGTGGCCCTGTTGTTGGCAGACATGGCACTGTTCCGGTCTACCGACAATCTCCATCTCTTGTTTGAATAAAGAACCATCTGGTCCTGGCAACATCACATGATCATATTAAGACAGAGGTCACTGGTGAGTATCATGACTTGTGGTAGCGTGACAGCCGGCCGTTGTAGTCGTGGTGGAAGGTGTCTCTGAAAGGGCGGGGACTTCCAGAACCTGCCTGTCCAAAGGCTGACCCTATGGAAGCCAAAAACTTCCAAAGATCTGAGGCAGCCCAAGGAACCCAAGGAAGATCCGTCAAAAGGTGCGGTCCTCTTACACTGGGTCAGAAAAGGATCGTTCTTTCCGGCCAGTGGTGGTGGAGGATGATTGGCTTGGGCAGAAGTCATAATGCCAATCAAAGGGTGGGCGGATGACATGAACACGAGAAATTTTTTTCCATATGTTGTAGACGGGAGAGGCAGGAGGAGGGGCTTATCTGTGCAGGAGAGGGGAGAAGGTGAGAGGCAGACAGAGAGGAGGGCGAGGTGAATGACGGGCAGGACAGAAATGCACAAATAAGAGGGTTATGACTTGCAGAAGGATGGGTTGAATGGTGGGCACGTTACACAGTCGACTTGGAGAATCAATCATCTCGAGAAATGCACACTCTAGATGATCCACCCAGCTATAGAGCCGAGGGTGATTATACTGTCTCACTGAAGCTCACCCACTGAGCCATAGCTGAGACTTATGTGATCGAGTCCATGATCATGCATTGAACCTCTCCCTAACTGGAGCTCATGGGCTGATTAATCCTTGTTGACTAGTTAAATCTGCTGTCCATCATGTCATAGTGCCTAGACCTGTTCATAAAATATTTCATTGCTTGTGGGGCGCGGATATGTCATCAACTCGCCTCCATGGTTGCCTCCAACACTGAAGCTTTTCTAACACAAGATTCTGCTTTTCTTGCCTCAACTATCCAACAGAGGGAGAGTGAAGACCTATTGTACCTCTGTATGCTAGAGTTCTGAGCCTAGGATGCTTCTCTATCTCCAAGTCCTGCATGCTATACACTACACAATTTGAAGCTATGTCTCAACATTCTCATGTTCATGTGGCGTGAAAACTCCCAAGTATACTGTGGATGAAGTCTTTGTCTGTAAATGCGAAAAACTGATAGTGGTTGAAGCTCATATTGGATGAGTGTTATAGTAGTGATGGGACACAATACTATAACACAAGTGTCCTGTAAAAGCTTTCGCTGTAAATTGTGATTGATGGGTTAATTGTGGTGGCTTTTTAATGGGCTTGTGCTGTCTTGCATTTAGGCAAGTAAGCATTTGATTATTCTGGTCCATATATTGGTGGCTTCAGCATTTTTTCTTCATGAAAACTTATTGATAGTCATCCACTGCAGACAGGGACAACCATGGCTGATCAGATGGATCTATTAAGGGAGCAAGTGAAGATGCTTTCTGGGGAGGTTGCATTGTGCACTAGCTCTTTGAAAAGATTAGCAGAACAAGCTGCCACAAATCCTGAAGATTCCCAGCTACAAGTGGGACACCTTTTCTGTAACTGCAATTTTGTTTTTTCCATGAACAGCAAGTGCCTCTTCGTGAGATACTACTGATGTGGGTTTTCTGGGGTTGGGTACACTGCAGGTGCAGATGCAGAGTTTGAAGGATGAAATTCTAGAGAAGAAAAGGCAGATGCGTGTGCTTGAGCGGCGTATAGTTGGAAATGGAGAAGTTGCATCTAATAATGCTGCCACATTGGAGTTATCACAGGTATGAATGTACTTTCTTCCACTGGCAGAGAGAGGGGTATAGTTATGGAAGTGATGTGATCAGGGTGTTATCTGCTTGATGAGTTTTTGTATTCAGCTTTATACTGGACAGACAATTATAATGGCAAGGCCTTTGAATGTTGGCTATGCAGACCATTTCTAAGCTGACTAATCAGCTCAATGAGAAGTCATTTGAACTTGAGGTACATGATGGGAGTCTTAAGCTCAACCTTTAACGATCTGATTCATGAGTTTGCAACAAAAGTTTTGCCGAGAAATTTTCTGAATCTTTGCTTTGACGAGATTCTGACTGTTGGTTATGATGAACACTAAATTTTTGCTCTCTTCTGAAGATCAAAAGTGCCGATAACAGGATTCTTCAGGAGCAGTTGCAAGCAAAGGTAGGCTGATCCCCCCTTCCCCTCTTTTCCCTTTAAAATGAAATGTTTATTTGCATAAGCAGGCCTGCGCATGTGTGCGCACGTGGTGTGTGTTCTCTCTAATGCTAGCCTTCATCATGGCTGAATCAGCCCTTTAACTCCTGAGAATTGATAGAAACTCAGTATGTTGGTTTATCTATAAAGATTTGTCCACTAAGGTTGACATATCTTCAAGCATGAACCTGCACCTACTCTTGGACACTGATGACGTGAGTATGGATTTCATAGCAAGTAGTCTATGCATGATGGAGTTGATAATTTGAAGCTCCGTGACTAGGCTGTCATGGAGTTATTATTGAACTTTGGTTTTTGTTAAGTTTAAGAAGTAACAGAAACTTTCCATTCGTATATGCTAGGCCTTAAGGGCTTGGGAATTGGTTCCATCACTAATATTTTAAGGGCTTGGTCCATCACTAATGTTAACAAGGCTTTGTGTATAGGGGTGGTTCGTGTGCACAGGTGATTGAATTGTAAAGAAGCTTTTTGCTGGGAGCTTTAGCGAGGGTAGCAAAAGAAATGTAAAAAAGCTCTTTGCTGTGAGTTTATTGAGGCTACACTCGGACCATCAAGACTTTGGGCTTGGTCTTGCACTCAGCTTGGTTAAGGGGGGCTTAATCCCATTCCACTTTTCTCAGCATAGCTTATGAAAAGAATGAGTGCGAGCTTGGGGGTGAGTGTCCACGCATCAAATAAATTAAGCCTAAGAGGGTCATCGTATGAGAAACGATTTTAAGATCTTGCAGAGAATTCACACATGTTTGAGGATCTCAAAATCGATTCAAAATGAGACCGATTCGCGGTCAATAAAATTTTGCCAGCACTTTGTCATCATGTGTGCAGCAGTAGAGTGTGGCAGGCAAGTCGATGTTTCTTGACATGCTTAAAAACAGCAAGGACAGGTAGAGGGATAAAACAAAGCGGAGTCCAGATGTTTCTTCTCAGCAGTAACTGTTTACAATTTGTCCTGTGCAGGTAACAGAGAATTCAGAACTTCAAAGCACCATTGCAGCTCTTCGTCAACTGCCTGCTGCAACGGGAGAGGGGTCAACACAACAATACGATGTGTATACAAGTTCTGAAAGGGGTGGCAAGCCAACCGCTGCTCGGCAGGTTAACGAGGATGTGGATGGCTGCTTGAGCAGTAATGTATCTGGAGAGCTTAGGTATGCTGAGGGAGCAGAAACTGAAGCTGGCATCTCTCGAGAGATCAGCCGCCAAGGAGAGTTGAAAGTATCAGATAAAACATCAGGCCTGCAGTTTCAAGTTCTTCAACAGGTGTATTGATGAGTTTTGATGATCACATAGTCGTTGACCAAGGGTGCTTGATAGTTTTACATTGCAAGAGCTCTTTGATACCGATCAACTGGAAAGAAAGAAGGGAATGTTTACTAATGCTTGCATGTGTCCATGCTCTTAGCATCTTAAGTATGCTGTATCTTTCATATGGTCTTTCTTTGTAAGAATTACAAGATGTAAAATGAACCATGTGTGATGCCACTGCTACATAGTAACATTCTACCAAAAAATTGTGAGCTAGAAGATTTCGAAATGTGTATTCTAGACTAGGGACTCCAGACATGAAGAACATACATTCTAAACAACCTTTCCTCACCCATTGTGCTTGGAAGCCAATTGGAATTCTGGCAAGACCTACATGCATGGGAGCTACAGTGACAACCTTTGCAAGTGTGACTAGCTCAATGCCTGTATAGATGATAGGGCTTTAAGAAGCTTGGCCTTCCATTAAGTACATTTTGGCCTTCTTTAGGCCCTTCAAACAGCATAGCCTATACACCTCATCTAGTGCTACCCTCTAATTACAGACTTGGTGCAAGCAGGGAGGAAGCAAGAAAGCAAGGGGGGGGGGGGGGGTGGGGGGGTTGTTGTGGAGTGGGGGATGCTTTCCAATCTCTGGATCGTGTAACTTCCCTCACAGTGAGCATAGAGTGGTGGTATTCAGCTTCACAAAGTTTTTTCGCATCCTACCTTTCCATGTATGAGCCGCTTCATGTACTGTGCTTGTAACTCATGGTGAATTGAGGCTCAGATCTTTGGTAGCCTTGCTCCAACTGTTGGTATATTTTGAGTTTTTTGTCTGAACTCTTCTTTCTTTCTTTCTTTTTTTTTTGGGGGGGGGGGGGGGGGGGGGGGTGTTGCTGTTGTAAATCAGGCAGTGGAGATTGAGAAGCTTAAACAGGAGAAAGACCGGTTGCTTGAAGAAAAAGATGCGCTTCAGATCCAAAGCTGTAAACTGGCAGAGGAGTCATCTTATGCCAAAGAACTAGCATCTGCTGCTGCAGTAGAGCTGAAGAATCTAGCTGAAGAGGTAACAAAACTTTCTTATCAAAACACAAAGCTGGCTGCTGAGCTTGCAACTGCTCAAGAGTTGGCATATGCTCGGGCTGGACCAAAATCTGTCTTGAATGGAGCACATGCAACACTGAACGGTATTGGAAGACAGCGCATGAGTGCCAATAATTCAAGAAGGTTAGGAGAAGAAGCCATAGCAGAGGATTTAAAAAGAGAGTTGCTGGCTAGCAAGGAGAGAGAGGCTGCCCTACAAGCTGGGTTGGCAGAGAGAGAATTGAAAGATGCAGAGATCCAAAAGAAGATGGAGGCGGCGAAGAGACGTGAAACAGATTTGGAAAATGATCTTGCTGGCATGTGGGTCCTTGTGGCGAAACTCAAAAAAGGGAGTGGCAACAATGACGGCATGACTGCTTTGGATTCCCAAGATTTAGGGCTTTCTGAAGAAACGACAAACATGGATATCACAGCATTACAAAATTCTTTAGAGAAAGAGAGACACTACAGTGCAGAACTTAAGACGCTGGTCTCTCAATTGAAGGTAACTTCTATTGCACTTTCTGTCAGTCCTTTAGTGTGCTGCTTTTGAAGTAAAAAGGGCTCATATGTATTTATTATAAATCATGAAATTATTAGTCAGAAGAGGTAAAGAAGGGTGTAGGTGCACTGTAACCTGCAAACATTTATTTCAGGGAGGAATTAAATGGTGAGTAGATAATAATCCACCCAAGCAAAACTCATCAACAGTGTTTTTATTAATAGAAAATGATTATCATCGAAGTGCCTTTTATTGTCTTGTAAAGTGTTTAAATCAAGGCTGATTGATGTGTAACTAGCTTGCATTATTTCAGAGTGAACGCCTTGATGGGCTAGATCTTGCTGCTTTGGAAGATCTTAGTGCCCTTCATGTTGAAGCCTTGACCCGGTTGTGTCATGCCAAGGTTTGTAGCTGCATGAAGTTTCTTTGTGTAAAAATTTGATAGGGTTAGATACAGAGGTAGTGGTGGATGCTTTTTTGTGGGACATGCTGAATGGTGCATGGTAATTTCTGATTTCAGCATAGTTTATCACGATTGATTTTCAAGCAGGCTAGCATGCAGGAGCTTGAGAAGGGGAAAGATAATGGATCCATAACAACGGTAGTGGAGCACATCAAAGAAGATAGAAGTGGACATGTCTGCAAAGTGTGCTTTGAAGCACCCGCTGCGGCGGTTCTGCTTCCTTGCCGCCATTTTTCTTGTAAGTAGTCTCTTAGTTCTTTACCAGTCTCAAAGTCGATGTTATCCATCGTCCTGAACTTACAATTTTCAGTTTGTGGGATGATTGCAGTGTGCAAATCTTGTGCAGTAGCATGTACAGAATGCCCGCTTTGTAGAACTATTATACAAGATAGGATCATTACATTCACGTCTTGATGATGGCCTTATAATCAGCTTGAGTTTACCCCTTAGAAGGTGAACCACTAACTAGCCTGGGAAGTCACAGGCTGAACAATATATACAGTTTTTGTTTCGTGTTGCTGAGGTTCCTCTATGGTCATCCGATGCAAAGTACAGGTAATATACAGTTTGTTTTTCAGTGCAAAGTCGACAAAAAGAGAGATTGATATCCATTGTGGATATCTGGTCTCGGTATTGCTTTGTTGTGTCATTGACTCAAACATTAGATGACAATTGGGCATCTTGGAAGAACTCCAGGCCTTCTTCAAGCGGTACATACAAAGATAACCCTGTATATTATACATCTGTGTATCATTTTTATGTAACCATACGTTACATGCCATTGTAGAAGCCTGCCTGCAACTGGAGAAAGCGTGGTAATCGCCATACATTTAATCTTATGTATTTGTTGAAAGGAGGCTGCAATGAGCTCGAGGGATAAATATTCAACGTATCGTTTTCTTTGGCCGCTAACGACTAGTTTGCAGATTAGCTATATGCTCCGCTTCATGCTTGAAGTTCATGTGATCGTGGCAAGTGAAGGCATTTTGAAGGCTTGATACCATAGTCAATGAACATAATAAAATCTTCAAAATCTGCCCAAAAATATTAAGGTTCGGTCTCGTGTGTCTGTGTTCTCTCTCTCGTCCTCTCTGTGTGCAAAGAATCGTAATGGATGTCATCCTGGGAAGTTTAGTCACACACACACTCTCTCTCTCTCGCATGTTGTGTACACAATAGTCAGTTCACCTCTCTACCTCTCGAACCCTAAATCAGAGCACGAACCCCTTCTCTCTCTCTCTCTCTCATGTTGTATACACAATATAGACCGTAATGTAAGATGAGATAACATCTAACGAGTTTCTCTCTGGCGATTTAATATGGTTGCTCCACAGCACTATGGAACAACATTAGAGCCAAATATCTGTAATGACTGGTTATAAATGATGCCACCTCCTGACGTAGACGGGCTTGGGTATCACAACATTCTTAGTCGTACCAGCTATTCTGTGGGACAATCCCTCTTGATGATGTAGGGGTGGCTTTGGAGTGCGAGAAGGTGGTTGCAACGGATGTATGGAGGGTGGCTGTGAGTTGTGTTGTAAGTTCATCAAGGACGTGGGGGTCGAGGTCGAGGTAGGAGAGGATGCACTAGACGTGATCAGAATAGATGGAAGAGGTCTCTCTGGTGAAGTGGTATCTTGGGCGGTGATGGGGTAAAGTAGGTGGTTGGGTGGTGTATCGGCATGTGAGGGAGAAGGCTCTGAGACACGGCCCAGACTCCGTAGGGAGTGGTCGGTTGCAACACCAATGGGGCGAGGCGAGATGGTAATCTCTAGAATGAGTGGGATCAAAGAGAGGGATACAATTAGATAGTCCATTGTACTGGCTCCATGTTCAAAGGGGTTTTGGAGGTGAAGGAATTGAATCCAGGCCATCTGGCTAGGCCATTAGCCTAAAAAAGTCTAGAACCATTGCAAGCAAGAATTCAAGGGCTTCATGCAAGAGGAGTAGAAAGTGGTCCATCCACAAAAAGTCCGCAGGCAACTCCATGCATGAATAGGAAGGAGTACACGGTAAAATTAATACAAAATTTTTATTGCCCTGGATCTATCAACCTTGTTGTAGTGTGAAGATTTTAGCTAATGTATGACCGCAGCTTGGGACAACCAACCTTGTAGTGTGAAAATCTTGCATAGCTTACTCGAAGAGAGCGCCTTTGGAGAGAGAGAGAGAGAGAGAGAGAGAGAGAGGGAGCTTTGCGTATAGGATTGTAATGCGACAGAGAATGAGAGATTATCTGCAATGTTCTTGGAGGACACATGGGCTACATGGACAATTTTTTGTAAAATACCTTGAAAATTGAAATGCCGCAAACTCCATTTTAAGAGAGCGACTCAGACACCAAAGACAAAATTGCTGCGTAAAAACTAATGTACTAGACAACTATGTTGTCCTCAAGCCGGTCCTGCTAGATGCATTTGATCAGGTTTAGGAAATCATCTTTGGCTGTAAATAATTGAAGAATATGTATTATGCATAGTGTATGAAGCATTGCGCATCTTGACTCCTACTTAGATTGCTAGGATCCACCACTCACTAGTAACCGCGAGTGATCTTCCGATGTCTCACATGCAGGAAGAAGAGAACCTACCTAGCCAGGCTTGAGCAAGAGCTATACCAACTATTTCTTGGGAGGGATTGTATAGAGGCCTAGAGGATTTTCCAAGATTATCGCTTGCCGACTCGGATTACTCCACTCGACACTTGGCACACCTATGCCACCTCTCTCTACCATGTCCTCGAGCAGCCAGCTCTCTCCCTTCCACCTGAACCTCGTCCTCACCGAGCATTTCTTTCATGCTAGGGACATGCTAGCCCCTTTATTGGTTCACAAGTTTAACAGGGTTCTATGTGAGGGCTTCCCCGCATTGAATACTATTGTACCTATCTTGAAAGTAGGTGGACCCATGGACTCTACAGGGCTATCATGATTGATCACACTTTGGCCAAGATTTATGGTTCGATTTTGGAGCATGAGCTTAGTGGATGGTCCAAGGAGCAGAGACTTAAGAGCACCGGGGCAGGTAGGCTTTAGGAGAGGGCACTCCACACTAGATCATATCTTTACACTACGGGGGATCATTGAGGAGGGGAGAGCTCATGAGCATCGGATATGCTGTTGCTTTGTGGATTTCCGCGAAGCGTTTGATACCGTCCCTTGGGCCAGAATGATGAGGAGACTCTAGGATATGGGAGTGCCAGCAAAGATGCTTGGGGGGATCATTACACTCTGAGTCTGTCATAGGTAGAGTATGGGATCCAGGAGGTGACTTAGAGATCATACACATCACTATCGGTGTGAAGCAAGGTTGTCCCATGTCTCCCACTCTATTTGGTCTATACATTGACGAGATCTTGCATAAGGCTTAAACCTCCTTGTGTATCCATGCTATTCACACTTTTAGGGTTTTGTATTACGAAAGGTGCAGTCTAGAGCTAGAAAGTGTTGGATGCATCAAGATCGAGCAGTAGAGGTGCAGTGCAAGGCAAGAAAGTGTTGATAGCACCAAAATGAGGCTACAGAGGTACTTTTGGCGCATTTGTCTCTAGAACCCACTAAAAATTAAAAAAATTGGGTGATTTTTCCTAAATTGTTTATGGTAAAATAGCACAATAATATCAAAGACCCCTACAAAGTAGCCCTTAGGCTGAAAATAGCTTTTAATTATGTAGTATAAAAAAACAATAGGTTCCAAACTCGACCCAATCTTGGATTTCCCAGCTTAATCACTTCATTGATGAAATGGGTTCCCCTATTGCTCACTATCTCTTATGGACAATTGTATCTTGAGATAATGTACTCATAAGCAAATATGGCTTTTCTTCATGTATCGGTTGTGACAATGGCTTTTTCCTCTGTCCATTTTGAAATTTAGGATCCCTCTTATCCCAACAAATTGTTAATTATAAAAATTGCCAAACTATGCGATTATGTAGAGAGGGAAAAAAAAATTTATTTGTTTTTGTTCTCAAGATCTTGATAGAATAAAATTTATTCAAGAAAAAATAGGCTTTTCCAAGTGAAAATGGTATCCCCCATGTGAAAAAATATTGAGAAAAGATGCCCTCCGTGATCCCCAGGTGCACATGTGCACATTTTTTGCACTAATCAAGGGTCAAGATATTGAAAGATAAGTAAATATAATTAATTAGAAAAAAAAACCCATGCCTAGCTAAGTAAATTTTTTTTGAAAGAAAATGGTTTCCATGGTAAAAGTTGATTTAACAAAGGCCATGTCTAAGGTGTGCACATTTTTATGAATTTAATTGGGCTAAGGTTATTCGGTGTAAGGCTATAAACCATGGTCTTTAGGAATACCACTATGGATTTAGGAAGGTGGGAAATGATAATCCACCCATGGGATTGGAAAAGTGAAAAGTGGTAAGAGGTTTTTGGCAAAACAAGTGTTGTGCACCTTGCATAAGTTAAAATTGATATTTTTGGCACATGCATTAGACTAAGGTTCACTCTAGCCACCATAAACTAATGTTTGTCCACATTTTAACTAGAGTAGCCACCTTTTTAATTGGTTCTCATCCATTCAAACTAAAACTATACTTTTTAGCCTATAATTCATTTATTCGAGTCCATAATTATGTCTAGTTACAAACCTAAGTTAGCATGCATGCATAGAGGAGATATATGCCTATAAAAACCCAACTAATTATCTTGGGAGAAACAATTGATTGTCAATATTAGGGTGATTAGGGTGTCATAGAGAGTACTTAGAGTACTAGAGCTCAACATTTTGGGAAAAGTACTTAAGGGAAAAGAGCATTGGGCCGTGCCATCAAATTCAAGATGCAGTAGTGACCAATGGAAGCTCCAATTGCCCTACATCAAATTAGACATTGTTTTATGCATAAAGGAGGAGGAGGATAGTCAAAGGAGGGCACAAATCCCCATTTAAAAAACTCTACTACTTTAAGAGGCCCCAACCATCTCATATTTCATTGAATAATAGATCAAAGATAAGCCTAGAACCCTAAAATGTCATATTATTTAAATTTGCATAGTTTGACTTGAAAATTGTCATTATCATCAAATTCTTTTGAATTGAATAAAATACATCTTTTTTGGAATATTAAACTCTCTGTAAAAAAGAAATTTATAGAGAATTAATTAAATAATAGACCTCATGCATGTGAACCTTAGGATATTATTTTAATTGGGAATAAGGTTCTAGAGTAAAAGCCTTTCCCTTATGCAAGTAAAATGTCCTTAGGGAAATCTAAAAAATTATCCTAAGCTGAGAACTATAGTCTAGTTAATTTAAAAGGATGTGCAAGTATAGGGTAGCCATCCAAATTAGGGTAGATACTTGAAGGAATACATGATGCCAGGTAGATGTCATTTGAGTGGTGAGTCATGTTGCAAAGATGGTCATTTGAGACCTTGATCCATCTCGATGGTTGTGGGTTTTCTCTTGGCACAGTTGGTGTTGTGAAGGATAAGACGTGGCTCCTGTTGTACTACTGGGTAGAGGTGTATGGGCACTTAGACCTGAGGTGTTAGTGAGTTATGAGCTTTTTTGCATTGGTTCGCTAGAGTGTTGGTGCCTTGGGAGTGGTATGGCATATCAGAAGCGGCTCAATGTGATTTTGCATGATTTCAAGATCTAGGGCATAGTGGTCTCGAAGTGTTAAGGCTCATTACTACATACCTTCGTAGTTCGAGGATCACGGTCGTGGTGCTAGAAGATATTTGATGGATTATGATGTAGTGATGTGTAGTGTTATTTTCTCATGTATTTGAACAATGCTAAGAAAATTATTAAGTCTTAAGAAAATAAATGTTACCTTGGAGTGCATGCGTTGGCTCTGTCCCCATGAGATTTGTGAGTAATATGGGTGTGTGAATCTACACGTCGGCTCCATAGGCCGTGTGGGATCATATGATATCTACACACTGAGTTTGTATATCTGGTATATGAGTAGATAAAGGATAAACCATTGGAAAGATAATGGTAGGGTGTACCTTAGAATGCGGGTGCTTTCCAAACGAAATCAAGAATTATAGGAGTAGATAAAGGATAATATTCTCGGTGGATACGCTAGAGTGTGTACTCCTCGTTATGTATCCTTCATTTGCATTTATGCAGTAGCCCTTTAAATCCTTCTTCTAATAATTTGTTCAATCTCTAAGACTGTTCTCCTCATCTCTACGTCATCTCTCTTGTCTCTCTTCTCCTAGCTTCCCTACTACTTTCACCACTCATCCATTCTAATTCTAACTAACTTCCTTTTCAACTCCATTCTATCTCTTCATCTAAATAACTATGGTAACAACATGGCGACTTCACTCACTAGCAACTATTGCAAAGGTTATACTACACTTGGAAAATTCTCTATGGATCCTCTAAAGTTTGTTAGTCTTCCAATTAGACTTATAAGTTCTACTTAGTGATGGGCCTATCCATTTATAAACAAAGTACTCACTTCAGAGATGAGAAGCAAGTTCGTCCCACGTAGTTTAAAAGTCTTCTAATTCTTTTTTCACTTTATGTTTGAGGACAATGACCCATAAATAAATTACAAAATAAGAATTAACACGACATAGTATAAGAATTGCATATAACATAAGATTGGGTTCAATTTTCCTCTACACAAGATTGGACGCAATCTTGTGTTATATGTAAATTTTACATATAACACAAGATTGGCTTTACTGGCAATCCGGGCGATAGTAGGACCCAATCCAGGTGATAATAGCTTACTTTGCACGTATGCGGGTGATTTTATACATGCATGAGAGTATGGGTTACATCATCTTGATTTGTTGAGTGTCGGATTGGGTCCAAGCTACTCAAAATAGGTATAAACCTCAAACTATATAAGTGTGTATAGTAGAATTAAATATACATAAGGGAGCTTTCACGTGTCCAAATAAATATATTCGTTGTTGCCAAGGAATATGGACACTACCAAAAATGAAATAAATGGTGCATGTTGTGCACAAAATCAAATAATAATCCACTGACACCCAAATTGAGTATCTCAAAATCTTCTAACCTCCACCACTAGCTTGCATCCATTATCCAACCTAAGGATTTGCACTTATGTCAACTATGCTAATCAATTAATGAGTTAATTGATTAAAAATATAAATTATCATACTAAACTCAACAAATCAAGATGATGTAAGCCATACTCTCAGGCATGTATAAAATCACCCACATATGTGCAAAGTAAACTACTATCACTCGGATTTAGAAAGGCATCTCAATCTAAAATCGTATAGGAGAATTTATAAATAATGAGAAATATGGGAATATTAAATTCTATAAATTTACTCCTCATAACATGGCCCGAGGGTAAGAAGAAACTATTCTTAATTGTCACAAAATCTAAAATAATCATGGGGGAGTATGAATAAAAGGATGGATAGGTGGCGAGGGGACGATGAGGAAGCCATTGAGCCTCTTCAATGGGATGGCCTTTATAATTTACTAAATCTCGATGATAAATTGTTTCTCTTTTTGTTGTGGTCTGTTCATGGTCTAAAATAATTTCAAGTTCTGTGATCTCAGAATCTTCTTTAAGAAATGGAGGGTTGTCATAGATTGGATATGCAAGAAGAGTGCCTTAAAATGGTTGCAATAAACTAATGTGAAAAGAGTCATGAATACCCCAATGGGATGAAATATCCAAACAAACATCATTATCCTTAATATGCTTAATAAAACAATGTCTTTTTTCATACAATAAAATATGCTTGCTCACTAAATCTATCAACAATAGTTTAAAGAATATCATTTCATGCAGAAGTAACAAGGAAACAAGTGATAAAATCCATAGAAATTTCTTCCGAAAGGCCATTAGGAATTGGCAATGGCATGAGTAAGCCATGTTGCTTCCCATGATGTTACTTAACTTGTTGACAAATAAGACATTCAAAAACAAAGTTGGAAGCATCATTCTTTACATTAGGCCAATAAAATCATCTAGTACTACTTTCAAAGTAGTATCTATGTTGGTAGGATTATGCAATTCTTCTAAAAGCAATTGTCTAAATGGAAGTGTAATGCATGAACGCTTTTTAAAGAAAAAAAAATCTATCAGGCAAGTAATGATTAGAGTGTAACTTCAACTATGCATCATGAAAAGTAGGATCATTCTCATGTATCATGCATATCATCAAAAAATGCATATCAAGGACAAAAATATTTACAATGGAAGGACGCCTAGTCAATGCATAAGCTATAACATTTTCTTTACCAGTCTGATATTGAATGAGAGGATGAAAACTTTGAATGAATGGTACCTATTTAATGTGACAAGAGAGAGAGAAAAAAAGGTTGGGTAAGTAGATGTCGTATACTTTGATGATTAGTTTTGATCAAAACTCAAAACCCATCCAATATACAAAGTGCGTGAACAACAACAAGAAGTTCTTTATCATAAGTGTTATACTTAGTTTTAGAGGGTTTAAGCCTACAGCTCTCATATGCAAGAGGATGACCATATTGCACCAATGCTTGATCCACTAGCAGCATCAGTGAATGATAAGGAAGAATGGTCAAGAGAAATCGGGTAGTTAAAGCACAAGAGGATTTGTCAAAATATCATTAAGCATGTCAAAGGATTTTTGTTAGTGCTCACCTAAAAAAAACACTTTGCTTTCAAAGAATCATAGTAAAAGGTAAATCAATCAAAGAAAAATAACGATCAAAGTTCTAGGAAAGAACAAACCTCATTAACATTCTTTGGAGTCAGTCGGTCGTCTTACTAGTCTCTAAACATTTATGGGGTCTATCCTAATACCTTCAGTAGTTGAGATAATGCGACCTAAATATTCTATTTCTTTTTGAAAGAAAGAGCTTTTCTCAGGATTAGAAAGAAAATTGGTTTTCATTCAAAAGTTTGAAGATAAAGGTTGTTTATATTTTGCTTAAAAAAGAATGTCATCAAAGAATATAATAATGAAATGTTTATGTCTCAAGAAAATATGGTTTATCATTCTACTAAATATGGCAAGTACATTGGTAAGATTGAAAGGCATAACAAGAAATTCATAGTGATCTCTTTAGGTACTACATGAAGTCTTATAAACATCAGAAGTATACATACAAACTTCATGATATCCAGATTTTGAATCAATCATGCTAAACACACATGCACCTTGAAGCTTATCTAACATATCATCACTACTACGAGGGATAGGATATACCTTATTTTAATAGTGATCTTATTCAATGCTTTATAGCTGATGCACATGCGATATGTTTTGTTCTTTTTCTAGACTAGAAGTAATGGGGCTCCAAAAGGCGAACTACTAGGTCGTATGTGGCCATGATCTAAGAGTTCTTTGATTTGCCATTAAATTTCTTTTTGTTGGATTTGATTTTATCTATTAGGGGCTCTATGAGGTAGTTGACTATACCAAGGAGAATCTCAATGGTATGATCTTCTGGGTGAGATGTAGATAGTCCTAGGGGTAATTCATCTATAAAAGAATCTTTAAATTGATCTGGAAAATCTTGTTGACTATGTGACGATTTGTGCTCGATTGCTTCAATTTCATTTGTGTTCATCATGTAAGCTTTCTCATGTTTCCTTAGTGCACATCTTTCTTGAGTGTGTGATTATAATGGATAGAGTGCATGCACATCACTGAAGAGTTAAAGTTTCATTATGATGTGTGATCCACATCGTGTGTGTACCATAGTCGATTTGAGGATTTAACTGATGATGAAAAGGCATGCCCCAACTATCTAATTTTCTTAGTGTCATTAAAACGTGTACCTTGAAACGCAGACTTGACCTTATAGAGAGATGAATGTGTCTCTAATTGTAATTTCTTAACAACATGTTCAGAGATAAAATCATGGGTTTTTCCGTTATCATGTCACACTACAACATCATGATTATTAATTTTACCCTTCATTTTAAGTAATAAATAAGTTGAAATAGGGTTACCTTTTCTGACACATCGCTTTGGTTGCAATTACCATGATTGTCGTGTAGGATATCTTTGGACTAATCTGAAGCATATTCACTATCTTTGTTAGGCACCTCCTTGATGTTATGTAGCTAAGCAACTGGTTGTTTAGAGATCTTCTAATATTGAGTAGCAAAGTGACTTGGTTGATTGCACATGTAGCATGCCGGGCGAGGTTTTTTGGTAGTATTAGTGTTGTGACTCTAATATGCTTGGGTTGGATTACATTTCTTTGATCATTAATAGGGTTTACATTTTGATTGGAAATAGTGGGTGCATTACTAGCTACTATCAAGGCTTCCTATTTGCATTAAAATGAGTAAAAGAATGTGATCCAATAGGAGCACCATAATGATGAGGAAAATGTTGTCAATTATTGTTGAAGCCCGAGGTTTACCGATTATTTAAAAGAGAAGCATTGAATTGACTAGGAGGCATGTGCAAACCTATTTTGCATTCTGCATCATGTGCGAAGGCAATAGCATCATCTAGTGTAGTAGGCTTGAACTTGTTTACCTCCACTTGAATAGTTGCTTTAAGAAGAGATTTGTAATGATGTTGACTAGTATCTTTGTGCACTTCTTCGAGAATGCAAAGTTAAAGTAGATTTTGCAAAAACTTCTTATTGTATTGAGGAATCATCTCATGGTCGGACATAGACAAAGTGTCCCATGCACAATGAACTTTGAGGGTAAATTGTAGTGGTAAAAAGTTGGCCTTCACTTTATGTTGGAATTCCTCCCCAAGTAATAGGTTTTTCATGGCTATTACAAAGAAAATTCCACCATAATGATGCACGATCAATCATATGGTTGGTAGCACATTTAATCTTATCCCGTTCTAAAAACGTCTTGTTAGAGAAGCAATCATCTAGTCGACTTAACCATGAAAGCACAAGATAAGCATCCTTTTTAACATCAAATTTGATAAAACAAAAAGTACAATGGCTATCCTACTATCCTTTTTAGTTGTTTGAGCATCAAAAGTAGCCTTGATGATCTTAGTGATACGTGTATCTTTAGAACCAGGAGAGTAGAAACTTCAGTACTACCAACAAAGTGTTGTGCTTGAGGACAAGGCGTTTTTGTTACTCATCTTGGAGTAATTTCTTAAGGAGTTAAATTTGATCTTTAGGCCAGTTATGTAAGTGGAGAATTGGAAAATCCACCATCTCAAATATTAGTAGCCTTAATATGGTTTCATCGCTCGGCTGAAATCAACACACCCGAATCCATTAGTTTAAAGTGAAGATGTTTGATTCAGCTTGGTTAAGTGGTTGAAAACTAGCCTAATTGTTTGCAAAAGCTGAAGAAAAAAATTAAAATTTTCTAAGAATTGTTTTGGATTTGGGTAAATTTTGGGGCACTTAAGGCTCAAAAATGGTAATTTTTGGATAAAAATATGGAATTTGGAACCCAAAAATGGCTCTGCAAAATTTTGGAATTTATTGGCGAGGAAAGATTTTGTAGAAACTGAAATTGTGGGTGGATGAAAAAAATGGTAAGCTTTTTAGCTTATTAAAGCTTAAACTAAGCTTTTAAAGCTTATTAAAGCTTAAACTAAGCGTTTTAAGCTTTAAAGCTTTAAAGGAATAAAAATAGTGCCACTAAAATGAAGAAAAGGCATCACCCTACTTTGCCGGGAGAGCCGTTGATGAAGATAGGAAAATGGATTTGCACTCCAAGACCTACAAATAGTGGAATTCAAGGCTATCCATGGGCTCCGATTTGGAAGAGGTGAAGAATTGAGAAAAATCATTTTTGTCTTTTGGGTGGTTTTGGAGAGTGGTTTTCAAGTTGTCTTGCCTTGTGGGTAAAAGAATCATGGGATTTGATTATGTAATGGGTAAAAGCAAGCCCTCCTTGGAACCTTAGTCTTCTTCTTTAAAAGGTAAATGAATTTTTACGCTGCCTTGGCTTCCATATCTCCTTTGCCTTTTGGTTCCTCACACTAGCTTCAAGATTTGCAATTATCCTTGGCTTTGATACCATTGTTGGAGGATAATGATCCATAAATAAATTACAAAATAAGAATTAACATAAGATAGTGTAAAATTCACACATAACACAAGATTGGGTTCAATTTTCCCCCACACAAGAGTGAGCCTACGCTTCCTCCTAGTGTCTTTTAATCATATTACTTGAAAATTACTTATGAGGCTCCAAATAACTTCCACTTTTACAAAGATGTTGACTTCAACAAAATAAGCTTGCATTATTGAACGCGCGCCAAACTACCCAAAATAGGTATAAATCTCAAACCATACATGTGTGTATATGTGTTGTAGAATCAAATATGCATAAGGGAGTTTTCACATGCCCAAATAAATATATCCACTACCAATAAATATGGATGGCACCCAAATGGAATACATGGTGCATGTTGCACAAAATTAAATAATAATCCGTCGACACCCAAAGCCGAGTATCTCAAAATCTTCTTGACTATCACCAGCTCACCTCCATTATCCAACAAAAGAATCTACACTTATATCAACTATGTCAAGAAATTAATAAATTAATTGATTAAAATTATAAATAATCATACAAAACTCAATAAATCAAGACAATGCAATCTATACTCTCATGCATATATGGAATGACTTACGTTTACTTGCAAACTAAGCTACTATCACCCAGATTTACCCCAATCTAAACCCATCTTAGAGAATTCATAAATAAATTCCATGAATTTACTCATAACACTTAAGGGTAGAAATCCACTTTCATTCCACTACAAAGGATAAAGTATTTACTTATTTCTTTGTAACATACTTTCTAGGGAATGTTTCTAGGGAATGGCTGTCATTGGCCTAGGTCCTCTCCACAATACCCACTATAGTTGGAACAGTGAATAGTTTCTAATTCTATCTTATCTACTTAACCCCAATGTGTGGCTAATTAAATCGCTAAAAGTAACTGTAAGGGTCAACGTCTTTTATATATTCCACATCATATACGTTTACACACAATGCTAAGCCCTTTCCTTTGATTTTGTCTTCACTAGTTTCTCCCTTATTAATCACTTGCTAACCTATCCCTTCTTCTTGGGTTTTCTCACTAGAATCTTCCCCGTCTATCTTTCTTTGTCTTAATGGCTTTGAAATAAACTATAGGTTTCCTTGATTAAACTATCTATGAGTATCCTCTTTACGTTTTCTAGGAGATCATTTACCCATCCTAGATCGATATCACTCATTAACCTATCCTTTTAGTAACATTGCCAATCTCTAGAGAACGCACGAAAAATTACCCTCTAAACTACTATCACATCAACATGCTTATTGACTAACCATGTATTAGGTTATTACATTACTTAAGGGTTATTTAGAGAGCTAACTTGCCATTGTTAACATTGTCTTCTTTATTTTCTTTCTATTGCCTTTCCATTTATCTCCCTTACTCTCTTTTGTAAAAATTTACTTCCTTCGAATCCATATCACATTAACTTAACTATTTAATAACTATCTAAATCATATATATAATAACCTCTAGAAAGGTAGGGTAAATAGCGCTTCATTCAGTATATAGGTTTCTGAGGACTTCCCACACTCCCTCTTTACTAGACACTTAATTGTGGATAATCGTTCCTACACTAACTTGATAATTAAGTAACATTACACATTATCATTCACTAAGCATAAATCATCACAACTTATAAAACTTAAGCTTTATTGAACCAAACATTCACATTTGAGTCAACAATTATCACTTACTCATAGTTTTTCTCATAAAAACGACCCAATATTGCAAAGTAAATAAATGAAACTCATTTTACTTCATCTTCCACACACCCACTCTTCACAATAAAACATTCATTTTCTCTTATCTTATCATTGCCTAATTCTTTTTATTTATGGATCTATCTTATCTTATTTATGGATTTAACAATTAAGCTCATTTAACAAAGAAAGTATATGAAATATTCATTTTTGGTATAAACCCTTTTACACAAGAAAATTAAAGCAAAAATTAATCTTAATCTCTTTTCAAACCATCTTTAAACTCCTTCCACATATTGAGTTATTAGTTTTATAAAAACGAGCTAAAAAAATAGCTATTAAATTCTAAAAAACATTTTCAACTATCTCAACACTCCATCACACTAATCTACCATATCATGAAAATATACTCTTTAAATCACATCATGGTAAGCATTAAACAAATCATAGACTTCCTTCCTTCATTAATTGGAATTCTATCGTGATTAGAAAAGTGAGTACTTAAGCATTTAATCACATTAAGTTAAGAGTGTAGAGTATGCATTCAATCACTCTTGATGTAATTTAACTTTGATAATGAGCATTCCATTAATTACATATAAAATTTCTTAATATTCACTAATTATCAACAACTAGTTAAGCATAAAAAAGGAATTCCAACCTTTACAAAATGGCTTGATTTTTACAAATTGAGAGTTGGAAATGTGTTGTCAAGCCTTGGGATTTATCCTTGCGCCTTCTCCATTCTTTATTCAAGTTTTTCCTTGATTAATCCTTCTCTATTTCCCTCTTCTTGCCCTCTTAATGAAGCTCTAAAATTATGCACTAATCAAGAAGAATTAGGATAAGAGTATGGCAAGAAAAGAAGGCACTATGGAAGGCTACATCATTCGACATCATCAAGAAGCACTAATCCCTCCTTAATTTGTCTAATCATCCCTTCCCCCACCCATGTGAAGAAGGTGTCGCTTTCAATGGTTGTAACTTCCCCAAAATCCCATGAAATGATGCCCATCCACTCATTAATGTAGCTCTTCACATCCTTGATTATCGGGTCTACCAAAAAATGGATTTTTAAATTTTTCTTCCATTTTCTCTCGGTATTAAATACACCTTCTCATCAGCTTGGCAACACATTTTCGAGTTGTCTTCATTTTATTAAAAACATGAAAATTTTGATTGAAAATACATCAAAATAGGCCATATATGACCTTTACATCCTAAATAGGCCAAAATAGGCCATATATGACCTTTACATCCTAAAAATAGGAGCAAATGGCTAAAATGATAAAAATTTAAAAAATATTCAGAATATTCTTTTTTGGGCTAAAAATAGCTATTTTTCTAATTTTTATCCTAAATATTTACTAAAAAATAGCTAAAATTACCCACTTTTGCTCAAATAAATGCTAAGAATAGCCCCAATAAATAGAGGTTATAACCAAGGTATCCCACATATATTCATGTTAATGTGTATTTGTTAATTCCCTGATGCTCATGGTGGACATGATTATATTTCATAGTATGGGGAAATTTAGAGGCAGATTTGGACTTAATTTTGAGGTCCTACAAGTGCCCAGAGTCGCTTGGGACATGCACTCATGGATGGGACATCTTTTGAGCATAGTGTGGAGGCCAAATATGACTTTTTGGACATTATTATGTAGGTCAAAAAGGCAAAACCGACTTGAACAGGACTTTCCATCCTTCTATTCCTATTTAAGGAGGGCAAAGGGCATAGAAAGGTAGAAATCACATAGATCTCTTGGGCAAAAGGGCATGGAAAGGTAGAAATCAGATAGATCTCTCATGCATCTATTTTGGTAAGAACCCCCCCATAGAGGCAACTTGAGATAGCTTTAAGCAAGAATGCAAGCATCTAGGCACGACTAAGCTTTGGAATCAGCAAGCTTTTGTATACATGTAGATTAGCATGCACGAATTGGATCTAGGTCAAGATCCAACATCATTGTACATGTTCATGTTTAGAATATACATTAGATTAAGACTACATTGTCTCTTTTGTGTGTTTTCTAAACATAGGATAAGCATTGATGTCTTTTACTTAGCGTTAATCATAGACATGCTTCAACAATGCATATCACACTGGTATCAAAGCTTAGGTCATCCTAGGGTAGTCCTTAGCGTTGCATTTTTTGTAGTGGGTTTCTAAAATTGGGGTTTATGTTTTAGGATTTGCACCACGTGAGAAAGAAGCACATTAAGTAAAGTTTCACGAAGAGGCATGTCAAGCCCAACTCATAGAAAGAGGACCGTTGAGGCACGTTAAGTAATGCTTCACGAAGAGGCATGTTAAGCCCATCTCTGTACAAGCAAAGTTGGGCACATATTAGGGCAGCATGGGCATAGTTCATGGCAGCATCAACAAACAAAGTCCAAGGAGGAATCACCAAGGGTTGTGAAGTTGACCAAGACTAAGAACGTTGACCCAAGAAAGGAAGAGCTTTCAAGGTAGGAGTTCTCAAAGAGCCAGAGCTAGAACCAAAGCTAGAGCTAGAAGCCTAGAGCCACATATCGAGTGGGTGGATAACCACATATCGAATGGGTGGATCTCTCCAAATCTCATTTGGAGGAGGATGAGGTTATCCCATTAATTCTAGAGAAGGTGGCATCTCCAAATCCTATTTGGAGGAGGATGAGGTCGGCCCTGACAGTTTTCGAGGAGCTTTTGAAAAATCCTATCTTAAGGATGAGGTCAACCACCACGACAGTTTTTGAGGAGCTTCCGAAAAATCTCTGCAAATCTTGTGTGAGGAGAATAATGAGACTATATGCGATTCAAAAGGTCCAAACATCGAGAATTTGAAGACCAAGTTAGAGAGCTTGGGGATTGAGTCAAAGGACATGAAATGGAGTCTTCAATTGGATCGGAATGGAACTGGAGCGAGGCATTGTCTCCACCATAAACAGGGAAGTATCAGGTAAGTCATCATCAACTCCCGTAGGAGCCTCACCATTAAGTATGCGAGACAAATGATCAGCCATAACATGTTTTTTGCCAGGTCTCACAATAACAGTGAAATCAAACTCAAGAAGAATCAATAGCCATCGTGTGATTCTTCTTGTGGAGCATGGTTTGTTTACTAGATACAACAATGCTTGATGATCCACATAGAAAACAAACTTGGTGGCAAGAAGGTAATAACGAAATTTCCTTACTGCATATATCATTGTTGCCAACCCTTCTCGCTCCGTAGTGGTGTAGTTCATCTCAACATCGTTCAACTAGTGACTGGCAAAGCTAATGGGGTAGTCTAGTTTGTGTTCTCTAGGTTGAGTTAACACACACCCAATAGCAAAGTTTGATGCATCAATATGCACATGGAAGATTAAATCCCAGTTAGGCATTCTCAAGATTGGAGCACTCGCCAAGGCCTTCTTTAATAGCTCATAGGTACGGCCACATTCTTCGGTCCAAATAAACTCGATAAGAAGCTTATACAATGGTCGAGCTATCTCGGCGAAGAATAGAATAAACCTTCGATAATAACCAACGTGGCCCATAAAGCATTGGACTCCCTTATAGTTGGTGGGTGGGGACAATTCCAGAATGACCTTGATTTTACTCTCGTCAGTGGAAGTCCCATTTTTGGACACTATATGCCCTAAGATAACTACATGTTTAACCCAGAATTGGCATTTGAAAGGATTCAATGAGATGCGATATAATCTACACCTTTCAGATATTTTTCGTAAACACATCAAGTGCTCGTCCCAAGAGGAATGAACACAAAGATCATCTAAGAAAGCTTCACAAAAGTCCCTTAGATATTCCTTAAAGGTTGTGTTTATCAATCGTTGGAATGTTGCAGGTGCATTGGTCAAGCCAAAAGCCATGACGCGAAAGGCAAACACTCCAAACTCCGTGATAAATGCTGTTTTAGCTTGGTCCTCAACTGCGATTGTGATCTGATTGTAACCAGAGTACCCATCTAAAAAGCTATATGCCTCCTTGCCTGCCACTCTTTCAAGCACATGTTCAGAATAAGGCAAAGGGTAATGATCCCTTCTGGTGGCTGTATTAACCTTTTTGAGATCAACGCACACTCTGAGTTTCCCATTCTTCTTTGGTACGATGACTATCGGAGAAACCCATTCTGAGTGCTCAATAGGGTATATGAATCCACATTTTACAAGCTTTTGAATTTCCTCTTGTACAATCTTTGCGTACTTAGGATTCATTGGGTAGGGACGTTGCCGGACTGGTTTAGCAGTGCTAATCATTGGAATCGTGTGCTGCACCACAGAGGGTGGAACACCCTTCATATCATGATATGTCCAAGCAAATATGTCTTTGAATTCCTTAAGAAGCTTCTTGAGTGTAGCTTCCTCTGACTGGGTGAGGTCTTGAGCAATAAAAACTGGTTTAGACTCCTCACCCGGATCTGCTAAGTCTATCTCCTTAACTACCGCTGCAGGGCCATCGTAGTAGACACCGCTACTCCCATTGGTAGGCGTTCATTGGGCTTTTGTGTAGACCACTTTACGTTCCCCTGTGGTAAATGATTTGAAATGCTCGGGTGCGGGGTGTAAGTCTACTGGTTCTTATTGTGCCAGGTTTTTTTCTTTTAATTCCGCCTCCTTTTGTTGCTGAGCTAACTCTTGGTTTTGCTGCCTTCTGGCAGTACGACTTAGTTTTGGCTTCTCTTCGATTTCTAATTGGGCGACATCATGAGGTTGCAGAATACACCACATGACACTTTGTAGGTATTGTCCCCAATTATCCGCTAACTTCCCCGATGAGCGTCAGTGGCTCCTACATAACTAAGCCATTCTGCAGTGGATCTCTCCTTGTTTATTTTGCAGTGCGTACATTAGCTCGATAGCGTTGGCGCTTATGTCTCGTTTTCTTCTCACCAAGTTTTTGATTTTTGTTTCTATCAGATTCGGACTCACTTGGTCGATCTTCACTTGTGTCCCCCTCACTTTCGGATGAACTGCAGGAGGTCACTGTCCTAGGCCTTGAGCACCTTGCTTCCACATTTGGGTGAATATTTGATTCATCCCCCCCATCAGGCTCAGAGTCAGTTTCTTCTTGAGATTCATACTCAGAGTTGCATTGGTCAGAGTCTTCACTACTTTCAGTGTCAGTGGAGTTTGCCACTTTCTCGCCATCAGGAGTCAAGTGCATAACACCTATCATGTTTATTGGCACTAGCGGTGGCATCTCTTGCCCCTTAGGTGTTACCCAACTTGTGCCTCTATTTCCCCATGTGTCTATGGTTGCCGCTAGGTGTACCCAATCCACGTTATCCGACTCAGTCATACCCGGTAGGACATCCATATAAGGAGAATCTTTCCCATCATCAGTCTCTTTTTTACATGTATAGCAATACCTTAATGGGGCGGAGTGAATAGTGGTATCCGATCGATTATCAATGATAACCTTGCTTCCTAAAGGATGCGCGCGACCATTCTCAAGATCAACTCGAATGTCAGAGTCCTGGAATTGTAGATAGAGATGGTTTTTTGACCAGCCATGTACCATTTGTGCTTCCCTCATGAAAGGATGTCCTAAGATCATTTGATATGACATAGGATGCTTAGAGAAATCCATTACAATGAAGGTATGTTTTACCTTGTATCCCAGGACCTTGATCTTAAGGTCCCTTAACATTCCAATAGGTTTAGCAATAGTTCTGTTTGCCATCTTAACCACTATGTTTGTGACTTCAAGGTGAGGTCTTCCCATAGATTCCCAACAGTTTTTAGTCACAATGCTCACTCCAGCACCTCCATCAAGGATTCCCTTTAGAGTCAATCCCTTGGTAGTAATGGGGAGGGTTGCATTAGATTCGTCACCTTCAAAGTACTGTCCCAACTTGTTAACAGGTATTTCAACGACCGAGTCTTCATCCAGGTTGGGTTGTAGATCCCAATGTTCCCCTTCATCTTGAAGCGTGTCGGGTCTATCCATATTTGCAAATTGTAGTAACCCCGCCTTTAGTTCTCCATTGAGAAGAATAGCTCAGGATCTCCGTATAACTTGGAGATGATCGTGGTTCTGATTTAGAGGACATGAAATCCATTAGCTTGGACACATTCAACGGTACTTTTCGAGATATCGCCCCTTGACTAGGGACTGGTGAAGATGGAATCACTTCCTCTTCGATGGGGTCAGGCCTTCCCTCACTAAACATTCTTTCCAGCAAAGAAGGGTGGTTGCCCACTTCCTGATGTCCTATCCTCACTTTCTTCCCGAATGATACTCGGTATAGCTAACGGTTTATGGCTCCTGTGAGGCTGAACTTGTGTAGGAAACACTGTGTCTGGAATTTTGATTCTTCTAGGGTCTGCTGGCTCCAGTTCTCTTTGTGTTTCTTCCACCAAAATCATAAGTGTTGCACTTGTTCAATTTTCTCAACTGGGTTTGGGTAAGTTCCAATCTTTTTCTTGAGGGTCTTTGGCCCACGTGGCTTGTCTTGGGGAGTCTCAGTTAGTTTGGGTGGTCGAAAGGGCATTAGTTGACTTGGTTGTGGGGCCGAGGAAGTTTCCTTCTGTTTCCCTTGATTTATGTGTTCGCTTGATTCTCCTTCGTTGAGCTCCCGAGTGGGTTCCTCCCCTAAGGTAGTGGCTTTGGTCCCCATCGTTTCTATTGAATCGGAATCATCTTCAGGATCATTCATATACACGGGGTCGTCTCCTGTCCCTATGTTAGTCTTTGAACTAGGCTTTGAGCTCGTGGCATTAAGTGATCTCTTCCGTCGCGTTTTCTTTTTCTTTGCTCGAGCAATTGATGCAGTATCCCTCTCTTCAAGAATGTAGTTTTGATTTTGAAGCATTGACCGTGTAACTACATTCGCGGGTACAACAGGCATGGTTCCTCGTGCCTGGTTGGTGACCTCAACCAAATTCAATGGCGTAATCTTGGGTGCATTAGGATTATGTGGACATTGAGCAATCAAATGATCTATGCCACAACGATTACATGTAAGTACCGGCATTCCCGATGTGCTCCCTTGATTTGGTTGCATCTGAGTAGCGATCTTCTGTAGCCTATTAGGGCACTCCGCTACACGATGCGGTCCACCACAATCGTAGCATTGAAGAGGTGGTCTCCTTGCCAAGGTATTAAGGTTTTGCCCTCTTGTGGCGAGAGCAGCCGCTTGATATACAGGCTTGACTTGCTCGAAATAATCCTCCATGTAGTACTGGGGAATCATTTCAAACGTATCAATCCCATATGAAACAGTGGGGTCTATCTCCTCTTCATAATCCCCACACGCACTATGTGACTCACAACCCAGCTGGTTTATAGGGGTAATCCTTGGATGTGGAGGTTGTGGTCCTAGCATTGGCGGTGGTAATGGCACAGACTGGACTACATTCGGGTTCCTTGGAACTATGTGCTGTGACGGTTGCTCGACAGGAGGTGCAGGCATCAGCGCGGGTACTTGAGGTGTGTTTGACTAGGCTAGTGGTGCCTGATTTGCCAACATTCGCTTAAGTACTAGGCAATCCTTGGATTGATGGCCATACTTACCACATGCATTGCAATTCCCATTGAATTTGACTCTGAATGTGGGACATTCACTCGTGCTATGTGGTCCTAAGCAAACCGAACACCATTGTTGCTCTCTTCTTGGGTACATATGGCTATTTTGAGGAGCTCGATTACCCCTAAAGTATTCTTGGAGAGCCTTAGTAAGGTTGGTCACAGACATTTCGGATATCTTGGGCTCCTTGGCAATAGGTTTTACCATCACTGGCCCAGATACTTGTTTGCGAACTAACGGATTTTGTCTCCGAAGACACCTTTTTACTTGCAATCATCAAGTTGTCTTCTAACTGGATTGCATTGGCAGTGTGACTGCTTCCCATGTTGTAAGACCTCTAATGACTAGGCCATTGTATATGTCCTCGTGGCGCAATCCTTGGATGAATCTATCAAGCAGTTGGTTGTTATTGAAGTGTTCACATCGGGAGTGCAGCGAGAATTTAGATGCTTCAATCGACTAATAAAGTCCCTCACTGACTCCCCTTCCTCGCGTTCAGCTTTTTGGAGTTGAGATGCTACTCCCCAAAGCACACCCTCATGTATGTATTCTTTCAAGAACAATCTCTTGAGAGGGTAGTGAGTACGCTCTTCAACCCTTAAGGTTCAATACCAATCTCCGGCCTTCCCACTCAAGGTTAAGTCTAAAGCTTTACACTTATGCAGCTCATTGTGCTCTTCCAAGGAATCACACGTGTTCAAAGACTTCAATGTGCTTCCTAACATCTTCGTTACCACTGAAGTTTTGAGTGAGCTTAGCCACTTGGACCGCCTTGCTTCTGGGTTCTCTCTCAGGCATGCCCCGCATGTTTTCCGTAATAGATTGTCCGATCGTCTGAGCAAACGCTGCGAGATCACCTAGGTGAGCATGCATAGCTGATGGAGGTACTTCTGGGATAGCCTGGTTGATAGGAATTGGCGTTGGTCTTGGTATGTAGGCAGCCGACGTAGGATATGATATGTGACTAGGCCTAGCTCCTCTTGGATAATGGTTATGATAAGGCGGTCGTGGAGCATAAGCCATTGGCATACTAAGAGGCGTAGGAGCTACATGAGCATGAGTAGCGATAGGTACATATGGTTGATAGGCACTGGCACGCACTGTTATAGGTACTGTTCCACTAGGTAGCGGTGTCGTACTAACTACAGTGGTAACAGGTGCGCCTTCCGTCATGCTCATCATCTCGGAGTAGGCGTTGTGGATTCCCTAATGGAAAGTTGAGCCAAGGTTGGAAAGCTAAAGTTACTGCTGCTCGTGGGCTCAACCTGCATTGAGACTCCAGGCAAAACAACATACGAAGGGTCTATGGGACTCACCGAGGGAGTCTCCAATTGTAATAGGGTTGGTTGTTTGGCCTTGCCCGTATCCAGAAATCTCATAGGGCCAGTGGAAACTAGGTTCACTCCCCTATTTTGCCTCTCAAATTGGATAATTCTATGAATAACCTCACATTTCATTTGTTGTTGCTCCTCTAGATAAGTGGCGCTAGATGTAGATCGTATGACTTCTAACCAACCTACATGGTATGTGTAACCCGTGTATAGGTCAGTTAGAGTCTCTGTGTGTAGATCATATTCCCAATTTTCATTGAGAAATATCCCATCCAGACTTGGTGTGCCAAAGGGTTCTCTTGAAGTGGACGCAATGTCACTTCTTATGGATTGACTTCTAGGGACCTCTACTTTAGGAAGCGCGTCGGAAGGTGGTAGCTCAGTAGGGCCCTCATTAAACGAATTGGGTAGAATATCCACATGGACACTCTTTGGGAAGGTAGGGTCTACATGAGATGTGAATGGCGAATCCACTACCCCTCCTTCTTCATTTACTTCGCTTGTCGCATGTTCAGAGCGTGTAGCTCTACTAAAGGTCTCTATTAGACGACTAAACATGCTAGATCCGGGTTGTGGGGCCCAAACTGGTATGTTTTGGCTTGTCTCCTCAGGGTTCTTGGTAGGGTGCCCTTCCATGGCTTCTGAGTCAGAGGACGAGTCACTAGCCGCTATTCGTGGATCTTGGGTTGCACGTCCTTGGGTTCCAGCGGAAGGCCAAGATGCTAACGTGGAGGGATGGTGTGAGCCTGCGTAAACTGAAACGCTTTCTAGTGGCTCAGACTCTAGCACCCGACCAGATGCATGTGACGTGGGTACCCTACGTGCGTTGGTAACTACCCTTGAAGCCCACACAAGTGGTTTCTTGGATATTTCGCACCCCGTTTTTACTTGTTTTTAGATTGTTTTCAACCCGTTTTTTTACCCCTTACTTATGGTCGAACCTGAACTAGGGCATGTGATAGCTCAAAACGAGCATATCGTTTAAAGGGTCCTAGCGTGCTTTATAGCACCGTGTTCGCCTATCCAGAGCTCCTGTGGTCCTCAAAACAGTCTGTTTCCTTGTGGGGGAAGGGACGAAGGCCTATTTGCTTGTGGAGGAAAGGATGAAGGCTTTATCCCACATGCTCACTTCACTCCTTGGGGGGTGAGCTACATATAGAGCTCCACTTCCCTTAAGCTCTCACTTGAAAGAAAGCTATGGAGCCTCACTCTCGTATATATATATATATATATATCCAAAGACCGAGACTGAGGTCGGGGTCGTTTGGGGGTTTTATCTTTTCAAAATTTTTTTCTCCAAATAAAAAATCTTTCCTCTCCACACGTTTGTTTAATTTTTTTTTTCTAAGAGAAAAAAAAATTTATTTTTTTCCAGATTTATTTTTTTTCCTTTTTCTTTTCTTTTTTTTGGGAAAAGTTTTCTAGGGTTTCTTTCTAGGATTTGGATGTGGCCGTTGCGCTGCTCGCACACAGCCTCGGGCCTAGGGATTCAGAAATCCCCTCACAAATAGCGTAGAAAACCAGAAAACAGAGCGCGGTACAAGAACATAACCACGGAAACCAGAATTGCAGAAACAAATTACAGAACACGAAAAAACATCAACAAAACACACACAGTCGCCTTTCCTACAGTGCAAATTTCACTTCATGTAGCAGTCCGAGCTGCAATCTGGAGCTTGGTGCAGGGCATCTCCCCGGCAGCGGCGCCAAAAATGTGCGCTTTTGCCGCACGGGTCGTAGCTGGGGACTTGCCGAACACCGTATGCGAGCCACGAATGGCTGCAAGCATACAACCAGGAAAGCAAGCTTAAACAGAATGCAAAGGTGTGTCACTCACCGCTCAAACCGCCGCCGTGAAGGATTCCCGCGTCGCAGTGAAGAAGGAGCCGTCGCCGCTGCTCTATCGCCTCTCCGTCGCCGTGCCGCTACATAGTGCTCGATCGCTCTCTCACTCTCTCTCTCTCTCTCTCTCACACACACACACACGCAGGAGAAGGAAACCAAGAAGATAATGCAAGAGCACTCTTGTATTCAACACATGAGAATGAGAGTTTTAGGGTTACATTTGACTCTTATAGGTGACTTAGCCATTCACACATGGGCGCCCATACATGGCCGGCCAATCCTAACCCTTATCCTGCTGATATTCAAGGTGCGCCTCTCATCGGCGATCACCCAATCCCTTTATCCTTTACATATGGTGCTGACAAGCCCGGCCCATGACTCAGGATATTTAAATTAATTACATGACGTAAAACATAGTACGTCTTAATGTCCGTCATAGGTTAATAATACTTCTCTATTTTCCTCTTATTTCTTGATGAAATTCATGGATCAAGCTCCCTAATGACAATCAACTATCTAATTAGATCTTACTCTTGATATAATCCTACACTAATGACAACACTAATCTAAGGTGGATAAAAATGAACAATACTCATGGTGATGAGTGTGTGATAATCAAGTTTAGACTCAAGTTCAGTTAGGTTACAAGATGGAAACTTGTACTCATAAAAAGACTTGAGATGTTGTGCTTGTATTCCAATGCTTCAAATGTCCTCATTTTATATGAGGAAAGTAGAAGAAAGCTATGATATCTCATGTGGGATAACCTAGTTAGGTGACTTGGCACTCTAGCATCACTCATTTCAACACTCATTCGTCCTTTGAAATCTCCCACCCTTTGTATCCAGTGCTTGCTCACTTGAATGTGATTTGAATGATTCTTTATCTTTGAATTTGGATTCTTGTTCAAGTAGAGATCTTGAAGTTTAGAGTTGCGCACATTTTTAAGTGTAGCAACAATTGATTCATAAGGTTCTTTGTCAACACAATATAGCAATACAGCAATACATTCATCTTCCTCAATGACTTTCTTTAATGCACTAAGTTGTTGTTTGATACCTTTGAATTTATTGATGTGTTGTGCCATGGTCTCTTACTCCTACTTGTCGAGCTTGTAGAATTGGGAAGGTTGATCTTTGAGCTCTTTGAGTCGGTGCCGAAAATCTTGTTAAGTTCTTGCCATGCCAACTTAACATCCTTGATGCCAGCAATGTGACTAATCACATCATCACCAATATTTTAAGCGATGAGGCCCAATGCTTTGTTGTTTTGAAGTGGCTCAACCTCCACTTCTTCATCCCAATAAGGTGCCAAAGCCCCTTACGCATAAGCAAGTACATGGTCTTGCTTTGTCCCATGTGAAAACACCATCACCATTAAATCTTGAGACGACTTCTACATGCTCCATGATTGGAAGGGGGGTCTTACCTTGAGCCTTGATTTTAGTGCTCAAGCAGTATCTAACCCTTTTACAAGTGATTGCAAATTATATGCTAGAGATAAACTCAATGCGGTAAAAAAATCACTTAAGTTGAGAAATGCAAGTGGTTAAGATGGATTTTGATACAACAAAGAGTTTTCCACAATGGAATATCACTCTAATTTTCTAATTTTGAATTTTGGTTGGCCCAAATTTTGCTAATACAACACTAATAATAGTGATTAGTGCTTAATTACTGTGATTAAGTGAGCTAAATCTTGGAGCTTCCAATTGAGCTTGTGAAAGTGATTGTGGAAGGGGCTTTTTATTCTGACTTGATGCCCTTGATGAGGACAAGAGCCTTATGTTGAAATTTCACCTCAAAACCTTCATGAAATAACGAAAATCGTCAATTTTAGGCGACTGGTTTTTCACTTCCCTCGGCCAATATACATCAGCTATGAGATTTACGGTGTAGAGACCTTGGGGCATAGCCAAGCCATGGCTCAAGGGGTTTTTCTCAATTTTGCGTATGGGCGGAGAACAAGGTAAAAAATCAGTCACACCAATCTCTGCTTGTAGAGGAAAAAATGGTCTAATTCCTCTTAGCTGTGTTAAATGCCTAGGGTTGAGCAACACTCTCCTAAGATGACTTGGCTAATGATTGAGAGGAAGAGCAATCCCAAGCACTTGAAGTTTGGGCCACAAAGAGGAAGAATGGGATAATGTGAGATTAATTCTTCTAATGATATGATTAGTGAAGAATTATGCTAGAGCTAAGCTAAAGGGGAGCTTAAACCAAGCTCTGATACCATGATGAAATTCATGGATCAAGCTCCCTAATGACAATCAACTATCTAATTAGATCCTAATCTTGATCTAATCCTACACTAATGATAACACTAATCTAAGGTGGATAAAAATGAACAATACTCATGGTGATGAGTGTGTGCTAACTAAGTTTAGACTCAAGTTCAGTTAGGTTACAAGATGGAAACTTGTTCTCATAAAAAGACTTGAGATGTTGTGCTTGTAATCCAATGCTTCAAATGTCCTCCTTTTATATAAGGAAAGTACAACAAAGCTATGATAGCTCATGTGGGATAACTTGGATAGGTGACTTGGCACTCTAGAATTACTCATTTCAACATTTCCCTCATATTGAATCATTAATTATGCACGCATCACGAAGAATTAGGGCAAGAGAATGGCAAGAAAAGAAGGCACGATGGAAGGCTAAAGCATTCAACATCTTCAAGAAGAACTAATCCCTCCTTAATCTCTCTAATTAGCCCTCCCCCCCACATGAAGAAGGTACCACTTTCTTGGTTGTAACTTTCCCAACATCCCCTGAAATGTTCACTCATTTTAATGCACCTCTTCACATTCTTGATGTTCAACCAACCAGAAATTGGGATTTTTGTTGATTTTCAACCCTTTTTCCACCTTTTTCTTCCATTTTCTCTCACTTGGAATTAAATACACCTTCTCCTCAGCTTGGCAACACATTTCCTCAGCTTGGAAATTTTGATCAAAAATACATCAAAATAGGCCATATACAACCTCTACACCCTAAAAATAGGAGTAAATGGCTAAAATGAAAAAATATTCTAAAATTGTTGATTTTCTCGCTAAAACTAGATTTTGTTTGTAATTTTTATCCTAAAAATTTAATAAAAAATAGCTAAAATTATCACTTTTCCTAAAACAAATGCTACTAATAATAGAGGTTATCATAGCTTAACAAAGGTATCCAACACATCTTTATGTCAATGTGCATCCATTAATCTCGATGCTCATGGACATGATTATATTTCCTAGAAAGTATATGGGCAGATTTAGAGGTAGATTTGGACTTGATTTTGAGGTCGTACAAGCGCTCAGAAGTGTTGGGAACATGCACCCATGGATGGGACACCTTTTGGGCACAATGTGGAGGACAAATATGAATTTTTAGAAATTATTATGTAGGTCAAAAAGGCAAAACCGACCTAAACATGGAAAGGTAGAAATCAAATAGATCTCTCAAGCATCTGTTGGCAAGATTCCCTCCTGCATAGAGGCAACTCGAGATAACTCTAGCCGAGAATGCATGCATCTGGAGAGTACGACCAAGCTGTGGAATCAACAAGATTTTGTATGCACGTAGATTAGCATGCACGAATTGGATCTAGGTCAAGATCCAAGATCATTGTACATATTCATGTTTGGAATATACATTATATTAAGTCTACTGTGTCTCTTTTATGTGTTTGGTAAACATAGGATTAGCATTGCTGTCTTTTACTTAGCATGAATCATAGACATGCTTTGACACAATGCATGTCACATTGGTATTAAGCTTGAAGCTCAGCTTCTATACAAGCAAAGTTGGGCACATGTCAGAGAAGCATGGGCACAGTTCATGGTAGCATCAACAAACAAAGGCCAAGGAGAAATCACCTAGGGTTGTGAAGTTGCCCAAGACTAAGAGTGTTGACCCAAGAAAGGGAGAGCTTCTAAGACGAGTTCTCAAGAGATGTGATCACATAAAGATATGTTTGCAGGCTATTACTAGGATGCACATGCCAAAGTCAGAGCCAGAAATAGAGCCAAAGCTAGAGCTAGAAGCCAAACCACAACTAGAACTGCAAATCAAGTGGGTGGATCTCTCTGAATTCGGTTTGGAGAAGGATGAGGTTGGTCTGATAATTTTCGAGAAGGTAGATGTCTCCAAATCCTATTTGGAGAAGGATGAGGTTGGCCCGACAGTTTCTGAGGAGCTTCCAAAAAATCTATCCAAATATTGTGACGAGACGAATGACACTACATGTGATTTTGAAGGTCTAGATACCGAGATAGAGAACTTTAAGACCAAGTTAGAGAGTTTGGGGGATTAAGCCCAAGGATATGCATTGGAGTCTTCAATTGGACCGGAACGAAATCAGAGCAAAGGTGTATGGATTACCCCAGTGCTCCAAGCTTAGCTGGAGGGAGGATATACAAACGGAGTCTTCAATTGGACTGGAATGGAATCAAAACAAAGGTGTATGGAGTACCATAGTGCTCCAAGCTTAGCTGGAGGGGATGTCATGTGCATATGTTAATCCAATGCTCATGACATGATTATATTTCCTAGCAAGTAAATGGGTAGCTTTGGAGGCAAATTTGGACTTGATTTTGAGGCCTTACATGTATGCAAAATTTAACATGCACCCATGGATGGGACACCCTTTGGGCACAATTTAGAGGCTAAATATGACTTTTTAGACATTATTATGTGGGTCAAAAAGGCAGAACTAACCTAAACATGACTTTCCATCCTATCCCTATATAAAGGAGGTCAAAGGGTGTGGAAAGGAAGAAATCAGATAGATCTCCTAGGCATCTTATAGGTGTTAGCAACAAGAACCCCCGCATAGAGATAATAGCCCAAGGCAGCTCTGGGCAAGAAGGCAAGCATCAGGAGAGAATGACCAAGCAGTGCTATGATACCAATGTGTGATGAAGCATGTCTAGAATTATTAGTCTACTGTATATTTCAAACATGAATATGTACAATGATCTTGGATCTTGACCTAGATTCAATTCATGCATGCTAATGTACATGCATACAAAAGCTTGTTGATTTCAAAGCTTGGTTATCACTTTGAGTGTGTCTCTACATCCTATATATGACCAATTATTGAATTGGTCACACTAATACAAATGTTAGTGGCTCTCTCATACCATGCCTTAAAGGCTTGTACTTGTTATGGATTTTCTTTTGGAAGCTCGGGCTCCCTTGCAATATGACCAATCATAGAATTAGACATATTAAAAGAGATAACCTGGATGTCCCTCTTATGCCACGTACTTGTTGTGGAGGAGTGGGATTTTTTTTCGGAAGCGTGGGCTCCTTCTCATCCCTTACATGACCCATCATAGAATTAGACACACTAATAGAGAGCCGATACATAACTTTGTTGGCCCTCTCATGCCATGCCTTAAAGGCATGTTCTTGTTCTGGAGGAGTGGGATTTTCTTTTGGAAGCTCGGGCTCCTTCTCATCACTTGTGATAAACTCCCAATATTCAATGAGGAAGTTTGTCATCCTAAACTTCCATGCTTAGAATTTGTTCTTGAATAGCTTCTTGCTCACAATCTAGGATAGACTATCATACATATGTAGCATTATGTAGGCCAAACAGAACTTGCAGTAACTTCTTCACTCACAAAAATCTTGTATTATCTAATAATCTGCAATAATCGATTTGACCAATACATACATAATTACTAACGATACTGTAAACCAGGTATGTAGCCACTTTATGTGAACAAATCACATCAACATACATTTATTGTACATGTGTAGATCCCAAAATATGTGTGGGCACTTATAATTAACCACCATGCACAACAGTAGTCTATGTGGAACATGCACATAAACAATACAATACTTAAAAATGTCACTATCAATACTTATGTAGAGTGTCTATGAAAACCTTGTAGGGCAAAACACACTACACATTCCGCTTTTGCTTCATCGAAGAGGGCTCCCCAATCTTTCTGCTCTGCCTTACTTTTGCTGGTATCCTCGACTACTAGCTACCTATACAGAGATTTACTTTTGAATCAACGGAAAAGAGATGGAGTTACCCTTACTCATGTACCATCTACTTGCCTCTTGATGATTGAAAGAATAGGTAAACCCAAGCTGCCCATTGCAAGTCTACTGTGCATCATAGCCCTTTGTGTGCATGGGTACAAAAGGCAAGGCCCATGGTTGAGGGGTGGCAGTGGACTGCAAGTATGGCAAGAATTGAGAGCAGGTGTGACGTGATGCTTGCTTTTAGTATGTATGGTATTTCACACCATATTTGACCAGGGTTTTTGAGTGCACTAAAGACAATGGTCAAATATGCTTACAAACATTGGTCAAAGTGTCATAAATAATTTGTTTTCTAGCCAGTGAAAAAAAAGGACAACCTACAAGCTCAACCGACTTTTATTGAAAAAAAACATAGGTTTATTGGTTTTATAACTAAAATTTCAGACTTTTTCCATCTTTAAATTCAAGGCTATGCAAAATTACAATCGGTTTTTCTCAATTTGAGTACAAACTGAGAAAAACCAATTGTAATTTTGCCTACCCTTGAATTTAAAGATATATCGTCCTTTAGTGTAATTTTCTTAGCTCAAATTGAGAAAAACCGATTCTAATTTTGTATAGCCTTGAATTTTAAAGATTCAAAACCAACCTTTAGTGTAATTTTCATGGCTCAAATTGAGAAAAAATGGTTGTAATTTTGTGTAGCGTTGTATTAATTATGAAATTTTAGGTATTAAACATATTAACTTAAAACCGAATCCAAACGGTCAAATATGTGCTCCTTAGTCCTTAGTGCTATGATTTACATGTATCTGACAAGGGTTTTTAGTGCCATGAGCGCTCTTAAAAACTAGTGTCAGAAAAAAACCGTCCTTTACTGTAATTTTCACAGCTCAAACTAAGAAAAAACAGTTGCAATTTGGCCTACTCTTGAATTTAAAGATTGAAAAAGTTACAAAACCTGATAATCTATGTATTTATTCAATAAAAATAGATTGAGTTTCTAAAACTAATTGTAAGCAAAACAGATTATCAAGGTCTACAGAATGTGGGATCTTCAGCAGCTGAGCAAGCCATGCTATTTAATATCAAGAAGCAACATCATCTCATAAAGAAGGAGAAAGCAAATCAAGAAGCAACATCATCTCATAAAGGAGGAGAAAGCAATAAGGAGGACGTGCCTCTGGACAACGGGTAGACAAAGCTCAAAGGAAGACATCTTTTATAAGTTTTTATTTTTTTGGACTGGCCTTAGGCCCAAAATCCTCCCATAGTTACCATTTTTTCACCACCCGTAGGCGCATTTCACCCCCCATAGGTGCTTTTTTTCTGCCCGTAGGCGATGTCACCAAGGGAGAACCTAGTGGGGGTTGAACCCAGGACCTTTGGGTCCCAAGACAAACATCTCACCATTTGAGCTACTACATCATTGGCATTACCTCCTCCTAAGATACCACTTTGCTGGTTGTTTGCCACCATGAAAGCTATTACAAAAGCCATTCCATCATCTGAGAGATTGTCAGTGAGATCATTCTAGCAGATGGATGGGCAGGTATCTTGAAAGCAAAGGCTCTTTTTATATTTCTAGGATGTGGGTGAACTTCTGTTCTCTTTGACACAGCTCAACAAGCAATATCTTCTCTTCTCATTTATGTGATTGATTTGGAGTGGCACTATATTCCTCACATTAAAATCAATGAATATGGTTATCTTCCATCTACCTTTGGAGACAAGCATTTTCTTTCTCTCTTCTACAGCACACATTCCCCTCTAGTCTACAACTCTACACTGTACAGTTGGAAACATCAAACAAAAGCAAAACATAATGAAGGCAAGGATGTGCTGATTGTTTCACAAAATCAACTGATATGCTGCATAAACTATACGCACATGAGACATTTTAAATACAGGAGAAGTGTGGTGGGAAGGGGTAAGTGAAATGGCTTGAAATTCCCTGTAGCTCAATACATTATCATCTCTAAGATGCTCCTGAACTACTACTTTGTATGTTTCTCCCTGTGAGTAGGGGCTTTAAACCAGATGGGAGAATAAAGGTTCCAATTTCAAGGGCCCTCTCAGGAGCATGCCATTAGAGGCGGTGCTAGATTTGGTGTTGTTGCTCTCCGTTGTAGATGGCATGACAGAGAAGTCTCTTTTGCCAAAGAGCACCTCTCTGTCTCCTATCATACATGGCTGATACTTGAAAGTCTTTTCTGCTTCACCTCCATGGAAATTCTTGTACGTCTCCTGCTTCAAGAACTCAGAGAAGAAGCATCCCGGGGAAGACACTACACTGCTGTTGCTCACATCGGATTCTGAATGAGATTGTAAGAAGGCAGCAGCTGCTTGCTTGCAGTTTGTCAAGCCAAAACCTCTCTTGGGCATGCTCTTGGGGGAGCTCCTTGTGTTGTCTTCATGGCTTGACAGTCCTGGGTTGCGAACAACGACCAGCATCGGCTTCTGATCATCTCCTTTGGATGAGGGTGTGGGCTGGAAAATGCGCACCATCTCAATTTTCAAAAAAATGTTTTGCAAACAATGCAAGAAGACACGACTCAGGGTGTTTACAGTCTTGTGCAGCCCACACAGAGATGCCTTAGAGCATCCAATGATGGGTGGGGAGATGCGGGACATGGTCCTCCCCACCCATTAACTCTTACGTGTGTAACTACCCTCAATCCTACTGTTAGGAGCTGGTGTTGCTAGAAAGGATTAAAAAACCTAGTATGTGGAAGTTGGTTTTAGCAGAGCAACTTACCACTCCAATGTGCCATTCCTTAAAATCCAGGTTGTTGAATTCACTCTGGTTCATTTCCTGGGCCAAAGAATGAAAATAGGTAAATGATTAAAAAAGATCAACCCCATTGCAGCAATGGATTGAAACCCTTAGTATACCTCACAGTTAGACGCATACTTACGATGCTGTAGATGGGAGGCAGAATCCGTTGATCATGTGAATGTAATGTTGGAATAACAGTGAAGAAGGGGGTCACCTCCCTGGATCTGAAAGTCCACCTGCAGAAAGGGGAAATGAGTTGCTAATGAGACAGTCAAAGTCACAACTGAGGGCCTTTACAGACATACCCCCTGCCCATCAGCAGATGAGCAGGGGTGGACAGAGATCCCCTGTCCATGAGGTCGGGAAGGTGAGATCCCCCCTTTTAATCAACGGCCTGTAAAGCCCCTCAGGAATCACCATAACGACCGGGTCCATTGCATCTTTGGACACATACCCTATGTAGAAGAAAATCCCGATTTCAATCCATTCCCGAATTAGGAGCCGAATCCAATACTCATTTGCCACTCCATCTAACCTGGTGTGCATCTGATACCATGACACATAAACATTGAGGACATGACTAACGCTCTTAAGAATTTAAGGTTCTTCTAATGCTATAACACCTGATTGTAACTATGCAACATGCAAGGTAAGGTTAGTGACTAAGCTGCAGAAACTATGCTTTCAGTGTAAGAGATTGTATTATGGTTAATGGATCTAATTTAATGAACCTCATAATCTCATTTTGATACTCATAAGCACAACACAAGGAGAGGCTCACTCACCAGAACTTCTGCAATGACTATCATCACCATGGCTCCTTGAAACTTCCTGCAGTGACAAAGCAACTGAGCGTCAAGCCAGAATTATCAACTGCTCACGAACATTTCTAACGCAGCACTTGAATTTGCACAGAAACGAGGGGAAACAAAACCAGGAGTGCAGGTTTGATGGGTGTACTTGAACATGCTGTATTTGGTATGAACAGCACTGTGCAGGATTTGAACTCCTTCATCCTGTATGTGCTGCAACTGCTCTCGTAATACAATTAGGTTCTTTGATACACGTAGAAATATTACATACAGCAATATGAAGTAGATGACCACCACCAGAATCTGCACATCATCAACATCATATCATTACTCGAAGAAAATGCATACATAATAGAATCAAAGCCTGACATATGGACAAATGCATGGGGACTCGTTTAGCATATGGTAGCAAGTGTCTCCATGGCTAAGCTGGAAAAAGATCTCCTCCGGCCACAAAACCTTTTCCTGATTTTCCACCTGTGCTGAATCTTCAGTAAATGGGTTGTCTGGCTCAGGTTCCACAGACTTTCTCAAAAGAAATCACCCAGGGTTCTTGCTTTTTCACACCTACCTACATAGGGCTCCTGGAGGAGGCCACCTGAATCTCAAGCAGAAAGCCCTCGATCCCCATCTTTCACATATCTTACACAAAGACCAGACAAGGGTTGCTAGCTAGCTCACTACCAAACAATAAATCCTTTCAAAGCATCCCTGAGCTTGAGGCTAGACCAACACAACCACATGGATCGCCCTTACCACCAAAACCCAGGTTGTTTACAGAGTCAAGGACCTTTTTCACCCTTTTCTTAGGTGAGGAGGTAGATGGAGATCCTCTGGAAATCCTCCCTAGTGCAGATACCCAATTATGAGCAATCCATTCACTTCTATAAGCCTCAAGAGAGTAACAGAAGGACTGACAAATAAATGCAGTGTCTTTTTGTTTTTCGAGCCCGGGTCTAACACGGCCTTAGAATGCCGCCCATAGACTCGAACAGAAATTCTTTTGGCATTAGCTCCATAACTCCCATTTCTGAGAGTGGTTTCACTACCCACCTTAAGGCATTGCCCTGGGGGAATCATCAGCAGCATGACAGTGACCAAGTACTCCCTTGTGAGGAGTTTAGGTCATGTAGTTGTCTGCCTTGGTGCACCCACTAAAAACTATGTATACTCGGCAGATTTCCGAGTAGGAATTGCCATACGCACACTGGGTGTCGGCTCAAAAATAAAGGCAGTGTCCTCAAGTCACTTTACACAATCCGAGTAACAATGCACCTAGACTCATTAACAAAGCCACCATAGTTATGTCCTTCAGGCACACACCAAAGATCTTCTTTATGATTCCAAAGGGTCTATACGAAGTCCTAGAAAGTTTAAAATACACCTCTTTGCCAGGTGTCTTCCTGAGTCCAGCTTGTGTATGACCTATTCTTCCTGCTTGAGGTCCATCAGGAGCATATGTTTGTCTGCAACCTTTTTGTCTGTCCCCTAAGACTTCTCTATTGCCGTCTGCACTTTGCCATGTACAGTCTTCAATTCTCTTTTTTTTCCGAGAAATAGATCCTTCTATTAGTTAATGAAAAACAGCCACAATGGGCTAAATACAACCACGAAGGGCTAGATACAACCTCGCCTCATGTACAGGGCAGGGATCAAATAATCAAAAGGGGTGGAGAAAGATGCACTTCCCCTCTGGCTGGCTAGAATGCCAAGTGGGATCACCTCCTCTATCCATGAGAAAAGGGCCAGGCTAGTTATGTCCTTTAGGCACACACCAAAGATCTTCTTTATGATTCCAAAGGGTCTATACGAAGTCCTAGAAAGTTTAAAATACACCTCTTTGCCAGGTGTCTTCCTGAGTCCAGCTTGTGTATGACCTATTCTTCCTGCTTGAGGTCCATCAGGAGCATATGTTTGTCTGCAACCTTTTTGTCTGTCCCCTAAGACTTCTCTATTGCCGTCTGCACTTTGCCATGTACAGTCTTCAATTCTCTTTTTTTTCCGAGAAATAGATCCTTCTATTAGTTAATGAAAAACAGCCACAATGGGCTAAATACAACCACGAAGGGCTAGATACAACCTCGCCTCATGTACAGGGCAGGGATCAAATAATCAAAAGGGGTGGAGAAAGATGCACTTCCCCTCTGGCTGGCTATGTCTATCCCATAAGAGGGGGGGGGAGGGGGGGGGGGGGGGGAGATTGGCAGGGAATAACCACATGGGTGGTCTAGAATGCCAAGTGGGATCACCTCCCATAAGAGGGGGGGGGAGGGGGGGGGGGAGATTGGCAGGGAATAACCACATGGGTGGTCTAGAATGCCAAGTGGGATCACCTCCTCTATCCATGAGAAAAGGGCCAGGCTGCCAGAGCCCCAAGAAAGCTTCCCACTGCTTCCACATCCATCAGAGCCACCCTGCAACTTCCCCCACTGACCACGGAGGGTATGAATGATGTCGAATGCTCTTGATGGACTCTGTAGGCAGAGTGTGGGTACCCTCGATGGCTTCGCTGCATCTAGCTTGCCATATGTGCCAGGCTGTAATGCTACTGCAAATCTCCTATCTCTGTTCATGAGCCCGGTCTCCAGTGGTCTGTAGATGGGGTTGTAACTGGTGCTGCCGAAATGCGGAGGTGAGAAAACTGAAGGGCAAGCCCCCCACCATCCTCCTCATAATCCTTGACAACCTAAGACTCTGTGGCCCGAGCGACGGTGCCCCAAGTAATGATCTGGGTTGAGGCCCTATCCATCGAGAAGATGTGGAGAATCCGCTGCCAAACTTGTTGAGCCTTCGGGCAATCCCAAAGACAACGTCGCTGAGACTCCCGAGGGTGGCCGCACCTCATGCAAGCTATTGGTCGACCTCCAATGGCCAACCATGTGCCCACCGCCAAGCTCCTGTGTGCCATCAGCCAGAGAAAGAGGGTGATCTTTTGAGGCCGAAAACTGTCCCAGAGCCTCTTCCAAAAATCTGAGAGGAAGCACTGTGAGGGGTCCTGAGACTGCCAATGTATTGCTACTACCAGGGTGCCATCAATCTCTGGCATCTGAATCTTGCGGCCTAGCCGTGCTGTATGCCCAAAGAAGGGGGCATCCAGAGTCTCCTCCCAATCAGCGGGATCATGCCAAGTCCACTCGCCCGGGTCCCACTGGAGGCACGTGAGAGGTCGGTCCTCCCATATCCATAGCCGCTAGAGTCTCTCCTTGGCCACCTTGGCCAGTGGGGTGGGACTATGTGCCATTCTCGTGCTTGAAATCCAATCGCCCTCACCCTCTGTAAGGTGCAGCCATTGAAATCCCCAACGGGGCTCGGATCTCTCTAATCTCCCATGGGATCCAATAGAAAAAGTGAGCAAACCACTACCCTCATCCGCTCTGTGGACTGCCACAAGAATATCATGCCTGGTAAACATGCCTAGCCACACTGGGGGAGTTGGGTAGGAATTAGCCATTCCTGCAGAGTCGATGTCGATGCTGTGCCTGTCTCTATCCTGGATCCCTGTCAGGCCTCTCTCCTGCACCTCCGGGGGTAATTGCCTGTGTGCAATCCAATCTCCAAGGGACCTGGCAGGTCCTATGCTCAATGCGCCCCATGATACATGAGCTTGGTCCCCCAACACGTGGCCACTCGGTAAACGGATCAGCGTTCCAGACCAATGGCTGTCGAAGCCGCTCCTCTGAGGCTACTAGAGTAATCTGCCTACGGGCCGGCCTAAGGAGATCCCAAGCTCAAAGTAAACTCGCTTCAAATGTGTCCTCAAAAGCTGGGCTAAAACCACGGGTCCGCATCTCTGTAAAGATCCATCTGGTACTCTACGGCCAAGGGCCCCCTAGACTTGGGGTGGGCTGAAATCCGGGCCAAGAGGAAGTCCTTCCAGGGCTCATGACCGGGAAGGAGTCCTCTAACAATCAGCTTGCCCAACAGGGCACAGCTCTGAATAGTAGGGTCAATGATGCCTAGCATCCTTCTACGTCGTGGTTAAATGATCACTCTCCATGCCACCTTGGCCCTGGCAAGCCTCCCATTGCATTGTCGGCCCATAAGAATTTCCGGATCAACCGCTGTACCTGGCCATGCTCAACAGAAGGCCCAACAAGAAGTGATGTACCACATGGTAGCAAGAAGAACGTGGTTCGCCACCACCACACTCTACTAGCTAGGGAGAGCCTCGCAAAACTCTAGAACAAAAGCTTCTTCTGATGAATACTTAGAAGAAGAGGGGTGAGCTGCTACTTCGGAGAGTTATCAATGCCCACCAAGCATCCAACATAGCAAACTGGAGTGCCCCTCGGGATCCATTGGAAAGTCTCAACTGAGTGCCAAGTTAGGGTGGGTGCAAAGTCTACCCAAAAACCACACAACTTGTGCCAGTTGATCCGTGCTCCTGATGCTCAACAAAAGATCTCGATCGCCTCCGCGAATCTTTGAAGTCTTCAATTCTCTTGTCTACATATATCATGTTTTTGTGTCAAGATGGGTAGTGCAGCAACATGTTCATGGGCAATAGGAGGCTTCTTGTAAAAAATGCACCACATTGCAGACCCCAAAAGTCTCAATCTATGATGTGGGCTGGTGAACGACTGGCACTTTATCATTGAAATTATTCAAGCCCAGCCAAAGACAGCCAAAGACTACCATAGCCCCATCCACAGAACAAGGTCACTCTTTCTACCCAAGGTCTGCATGCTACCATAGCCCATGCATGACTGATTTCCTACCTGGAGTCTGTTAGAATTTCGTGGTGCTCATGCTTGATCAAAGATGTGGAGGAAAGAGACTCAAAAATACAAGAAAATATCTTGCTTATTAAGTTGCTCAAAATATAACTAGGCTTCTTGCTCACCACAATGCCTTCTAGCTCCACCTTTAAATAGGTGAGCTAGTGGACCATAAGTCCATTCACACACACACCCTTCTCCTCCCCTTTTACATAACCTTAGTCTCTTAATACCTCCCCTCAATACCAACTATGAAAGAAAATTGGAATAGGTGGTATTGGACATAGGTTGCCTTTATAACATTAGGCGTACAAGGTTAGGAATATAGGTGTTCTCTTTGCAATGGACACATCTTACTTTGATCACTTGATGTGACAAAGCTTGTTCGATATTCGATGAAGTTGTTGCATTTGAAGATTCAGCTCCTCCCTTTGGCCTCTTTTCTTCATGAAGACAAGATTGAATGACTCCTTCAAGGGTGGGATTAGGTATGTTCTTCAGGGTGGTGACTAAGGTAGGGTACACCTTCTTGACTGCTTTTAGTAAAACAGCCACTGCATCATCTTCATCCATTCTCGCATTCACTGATGCAAGTTGAGCCATAAGGCCCTTCAAGTGAGAGATGAAGGCTCCAATGCCGTCTCCCTCTTTGAGTTCCAAGCTGAAAAATTCAATTTTAAGTGAGATCTTGGAATTCTTACCACGAGCTCCATAGAGCTTATCAAGCTCATCCCATTTCTCCTTTGCAGTCTCGGAAGCTGGTCCACATGGTGAATGAGAGCCTCATCAAGATGAAGCATGATGATGGCTTGTGCTCTCTCATCATCTTCAATATCTTCAGCCTTAGTTCGATCAATAACCTTAGTGTCGGAGATGAATGGCCAAAAACCTTTGGACATCATCTTATACTTGACGAGGACTTGCCAAGTGTGAAAGCCCTCTCCTGAGAACTTCTTAATTTGGGTGTTGTCCTTTGACATTGGGTATTGAAGGAGATTACTAGAGAGTAATGGGCTGATTTATGAAGAAGAAAAAACCAGAAATTTTGATATTTTGTCTTAAGTAGAAAGAGAAAGGCTTATGAGAGTGCAACAACCCTTAATCAAGCCAAGGATGTTGCATAAAAAAAGAGATTTAGTGCTTAAGAGCACATTTCTAGTGTCTAATGACACTTGCATTGGTGATTAGATTCACCATTAGTGTTTAAGAACACTCTTAGTGTTTAAAAACACTTTGGAGTGACTTCCCTTTGCTGGATTAGAAGCCTCATTAGTGTTAATCAACACTATTAGTGCTTATAAGCACACTTTGAAAAGCTTTGTGCACTTGAAGATGTTGTTGATGGAGCTTGATGAGAATGAGGCTCATGAATACCTCATGGTGTATGCCCACCACTTCAAACTCAAATTAGGATCAGCAACAAACCCTCACAAGAGCACTTAAGTGATTAGACCTAAGAGGAGAGGATTAGAGCAAAAAGAAGCTTGATTTTGAAGCTTTAATGGAAGCTTCAATGGCTTTCAAGGGGAGCAGCCTGGTTTTTCCACCGTAGCGAACGCTTGGAGCAGCCATTAGGGCTAAAATTTGGACTGTAAGACCTTGAGGTTATGGGCTTCAAAATCCCTAAGCTCTCATAGCTTATAATCGCGTGCAGACGGCGAAACGCTGTACGGCATCGACGGCAGCCAGATATCTGCGCCGGCCTGCTCAGACGGCAATGCCGTGGCCAGGAGAGGAGGAATCCGTCGATTGACTGTACGAGCTCGAGCGCCTGAAGGTCTTCTTCACTTTCCTAGTTGAAAGCTCCATGAGTTGTTGCCTCCACGAGTTGCTGGAGCTGCTCCACTGGCAGGAGGTTCAGCTCTACAAAGAAAAAAGAAGAAAATTGACCTATTCTTCACCACAAAAGAGGCCTAATCTTTCCAAGCTCTATATACCATGTTAGAATTTCATGGTGCTCATGCTTGATCAAAGATGTGGAGGAGAGAGACTCACAAAATACAAGAAAATATCTTGCTTATTAAGTTGCTCAAAATACAACTAGGCTTCTTGCTCACCACAATGCCTTCTAGCTCCACCTTTAAATAGGTGAGCTAGTGGACCATAAGTCCATTCACACACACACCCTTCTCCTCCCCTTTTACATAACCTTAGTCTCTTAATAGAGTCCTTAGAAGGGCAGTGGTGGATGAACGCATAGATATGGACCCATCCTTAAAATAGACGAGCTTGCAAATAAGTATCGAGAGAACATTTATCCTGGAAAACGTATTCGTACTTCCAACTCATGCACCCTATGCATGTCATCCACCATTGCATTAAAAAGCAGAGGGTGCCAGTTTGACCTTTTGGCCCCACCATGAAGTGCTCCCCTAGACCATGGCAAAAGGTCCTTGATGACCCACCAATGTGAGATAGATGTGGTGATGTAGGTCAAGGTCACTCATGACAGACTGATGGACCCACAAGAGGCTAGGCTGAGCTCTTGCATCATCTCCAATGTGCTAGAAAGGCATGGTAGGGTGTGCTCTTCATGTGGTGCTGCATGCATGGACTGTGAGTAATATGACCCATTGTTTGGTCAAGATTTAGGTGTAGTTTAGCCCTGTGATATATGAATTTGCATCTCCTCATTTTCCTCCTATTGCTGTCCATTACTCCCTCACAAATTGTGGTTTAGCTCCCTTGACAGATATCTAAATAACTTAGAATCATGTTAACTTGTGATTTTAACATTGTTTGACAGTTGCAAATTAGGTCTTACAGCAAATTGCGGTACGGCAGCTTTATATCCAGTGAGTGTCAAGTATAAGAGAGAAGAAAGCCCTGCGATACTGCGGCGTTCCGACATAGAAAGCTGCTCGTACATTATACAATATCCATGTGATATCAAAAGGAAGGCGATAAAGCAAGCGGTCTCAAAAAAGATTCGGGTCACGAACACCCCAAAAGCCACCCAAAAGGAGCAGGTGCTCAAGTTCAGGCAGGAATACCTGGAATAAATAGCTTAATATAAGGATACTTCAAAAGTGCCATAGAGTGAATCCATGGAAGAAAGAATTAACCTCATTCACCTCATTTATATACATAATAAAGCATACAATGCAAATATCTATTTTATATGTATGGTGCTGTCCATTGGCTTAAGTAAGGTACATTCACTTAAGTTTGTGTGCTTTTGCACATTATTGTAAACACATGTTAAAATTTTCAGAAATCTTCAAACAATGTAAGAACTTACCAGAATACAAAGGAAAGGCCAAGCACTAGAGCCTTCAATACTGGTACAGATGTGAGCACCCACTGCAAGTTGCTAGTCTATGGCACATAAAAGAGCAGGGATGCATGACTCAAAGCAATGTATTTAGAATAATTCAATGGCTATAAGTATTTAAGCTTATAAGAGGATGGGGTATGGAGGGTACCTGCCATTGCCTTTTACTCCATGTGTTGAGCGTCCAGATGGCAGCCAAGACTGTCCAGACTATGAGGAGCCCAAAGTAAAGGAAAGGGAGTGGTTTGTAGGATTCTTGCCATTCACTTGAGTTTGCTACCACTGACTTGGGCCCATGCTCAACTGCTGCATCCATCTAGTTTCAAACCCCCCCACCCCCCCCCCCCCCCCACACACACACACACACACACACACACACACAACCCACCCACAATACACACAACAAAAACCCACAACAAATAATGCAATCCTGTCTTTTTCCCTCTAGCCTTTAGAAATTAACCCTTTAACCTTCAAAGGCCAGAAAGGAAAATACGGAATTAGATCAATTAATTTGACCCATCAACTCGATCGTCTCTCTCTCTCTCTCTCTCTCTCTCTCTCTCTCTCTCATTGACAAAAGGGTTCCAAGTTGAGAAAAAAAGGATTTGAAGTCCGAAATGCTTGAACTTCGAGGCTTTTAATTTCCTTGTTTGCGAGCAATTAACTGCCCATCAATTAATGCGAGGGCTTTGACAAGTGCCCAGTAAAAGGAAGCCCCAAACTAATGTGGGAAGTTGAAAAGAGAGAGAGAGAGAGAGAGAGAGGGGCGAAGTGCGTTATATGCTTTGTGTCGATTTTTTCTTTCGAAGAAATTGCCTCTCCTAGACGGAAGAGAGAGAATGTCATAGCCCCCCCCCCCATATAACTGTTTTAGTCCCCCCATAGAGAGAGACGATTTAACAGACAACGGTAGTCCATGTCATCGGACCATCACATCTCACCCCTTTTTTGGGTGGATCACTATGAGAGCACACTCACTCACTTTCACACATACACACACACACTCTCTCACTTTCACACATACACACACACTCTCTCTCTCTCTCTAACCATCTCACCCCTTTTTTGTGGACCACTACCCCTCTCTCTCTCTCTCTCCAAGGTTGCTTCGGACTGCACCATGCCCTTTTTCAGGCATTATGGCCGATAAATACCACCACTAATTTTGATTGGTCATCAAAAAATAAGGTAAACTATGAAAAAAACAGGCACTATTTCTATTAATCCCATCATTTTGAAGGTTTACCCCGTCAAAAATCATCATCTCTCTCTCTCTCTCTCTCATTATGCCAACCTTCGAGATACATGTCCCTATCTTCAAAATTAGGGAGGCTTCAAAACACCATCCCATTCTCCTTCTTGTATTTCAACACAAACTCAAATAGGTGTGAGCATCCCATTCTCCTTCTTGTATTTCAACAAACTCAAGTAGGTGTGAGAGCCCCCACAAACAACGTATGCAAATAGGTGTGAGAACTTGTACTTGGTTGAACACACCTACTTGTATTTCAACAAATCCAAACAACATATGCAAATAGGGGTGAGAACCCATAGTATTAAGTAAGTATCACTACACGAGCGTGACCTTCTCTTGAGATAAACCATAGAAAATATCAATAGTCCTTTAAGTAATGGAAATCCCAACCATATAGTAGTCCATTGTGTGGGACTAAAGTAATGTTTCGTTTCTAGCATGTGAACACCTCTTTAAATGGACAAGGGATACATGACAACAAAGTGAGGTGGATCAAGGGTTAAATCTTTCCTCAAAATCCTCGCACAATCATCAAATTTTAGTTTTGCAAGAAGCATCAATTAGAGGTGGATAGAGAACATCTCCAGGTGCATGGGTGTGTCTTTATGTGTGTACGCCCGTACACACACACGTGAGTACAAGCATACGTGCATAAACACACACCCATGCACATAGTATGTCTCCAAGTGTAAAACATTATGGCAAGAGAGAGAGAGAGAGAGAGAGAGAGAGAGAGAGAGAGAGAGAGAGAGAGAGAGAGAGAGAGAGAGAGAGAGAGAGAGAGAGAGAGAACCATGTGTTATTTGGAGGTGCATTTTTATTTTGTAAGCACTTTCGTATAGGTGAAAAAGGAAAGGATATTGTAGGGCCACATAATCACCTACTATATTCTTGTGCTTTTACTACCCATTTGAGACCGTTGACATTAGCTTGGGAATTCTAGTTATTCGTAGATTTAAAAATGCATACTCCAAGGAATGTTAGGTTGAGGTGATTGACATTAGTTTGGGATTTCTAGTTATTCTTATGCTTTTACTACCCTTTAGTTTGGGATTTCATTTATTTTTAAATTAAAAATGCATACTCCAAGGAATGTTAGGCTACCTACATTTATTTTTAGATTAAAATGCATACTCCAAGGAATGCTAGGCTACCTACATTAAAGAAAGAATGTGTCCATTAAGTTAAGCTATCAGTTTCAATAAGTACACCTGTTAGATAGCAAAGGCAACTAGTTGACGATTACAAGTTTATTTGAGGTAAATTGAAAATGATAAGTTGATATACTAAAAGTAGTTCCCTTCATCTACATTATGATTGAAATATGTCATGTGTTTGTGGAAGCATTTCTAAAAATAAGCAAAAACACTATAACCATGATCCATTTACAATTTGAGAAATTCACATCCTTCTTTGTCAAGATCTTATTCGAGATCATTGCATCACTTCATTAACTTGTGCTTCAAGAACCATTCCTATTCTTTCAAGGAAACTTTATTTTGGAAATCTTATAGTTCACTTTTTCTTTAAATCAAAAGGAGATGCTCCATTGTAAAACTAAAAGAAGCCAAGTTCTCTCCTTCAAATAGTCAAAGTTGCACAATATTACTATGATATCACTATAAGTGGTTAGTACCAAACCATTTTGTAATCCTTGATGGTCCAGAGTATTGGTTACTAAAGAAACGTTCTTTCTTGCAAAGAAGATCACCCATTAACACCAAGGTTCTTCAATATATTTTTCTTTCACTCAAAGTGGTTGGTAGTAAAATCCACCTCTCTATAATCTACACAAAATCAAAACTTTTGACTTGTTACTTTTAAAATGTATAATCTCATTCTTATACCTCAAGAATTAATTAATCATTCTCCCCATGGTAAACATTCATATCTAACTTTTTATTTTTCAAGTTTAACCAACAAAAAATGTGGGAATGTTATGTTATATTTATGAATTATAGGATATTAAAAGTTATTCCAACAAACCATTATGTTAACATAAAGAACACGTGTCCAAGTGATACTAAGCTCTATGGTTTTCATACAATCCAACAAATCATCATGTCAACACTAAAGAACATGTTATTATAAGCCAAAAAAAATCCATGTATATATATGACAATATGGAGGATGTGACCAACCTCTAGCTAAGAGGTTGCTTATAGTGGTTCATATTATTAAATGTTATAGTGGTTCATATTGTTAGATTAAGCTTAATAACATCTTTGAATATTAAAGTGGGATTTAAAAAGATGCTCATTTTAATATTGTGGAGTGTCTTCTTGTAATAAAGAGGTGGGGAGTGGCTATTAACTTGGGAGGTGTCCCATTCACACTCCACCCCACTTCTATTTGCCACATGTATGGATTGTCTTCATCCACTTCACCGTGTCTCCCATGTGTGCATAGGATGCTATGGCATGTACCCATGGACTCATGATGCCTCCAATTAATATTTAAGGAGGGCCATTCCCTTGTATTCATCATCAAATCATTCCTTATTGAAGCTCTTATGCTAGTAGTTCTCATCTTTCGCCATGTTTTTAGTTCTGTTCTCTAGATGTGAGAGTGGAGGAGGACCCTTGTATAGTTCTCTTTACCCAAAATAATCAAGTGTATTGGTGTGTAGTTTTCTCCCTTGAAAGTTAAGTTTTAGCTTGTACATAGTTTAGCTACATAGTTTAGCTTAATATCATCATGGTGTGATAGTCTGATTGGTTTTGTGTATGGGTTGAAAGAGCACTACTTGTTGCAAGAATCTGATAGAGTGGGTGTGAGGTGTTGAGAGATCGAGAGTGCTTTCTTATTCCATCCATAGAGGGATTTCTGATCCACTCCCTCAATTGGTGAATCCACTCTTGATAAACACCATAACTTGTTGTCCACCCTGTGTACTCTGAATTCATTCAAATTTTGAAACTTTGAATGACATGGCCGTGTGCCCCACACCCTTTTCATTAGTAGCCCATTCATGTCCACCCACAAACAGTCTCCTCTTCTGTGGAATCCCATCAACTATATCTTTCATAACATGACTGCTCACTTCAGGACCAATTGAGAGCTCTTCCATAGCACCAATTACTTCACCAACTGATGAACTACACATATTGGTAGCACTAGCATGCTCCTTAGGCTACTCTTGAACCTCTGCAATCCTGGTTGAACCTACATATGAACATCGACACACTACTACGTAATTCACAAAATTAGGTTATTATCAAATACAAAAAAAGAGAGACATGTTTCAAATACACAATAGAGGCATAAAGACACATGATTTTGTAAAAGATTAATACAGTGAAGATAAAATTAGGTTATTATTAAATACAAAAAAAGAGAGACATGTTTCAAATACACAATAGAGGCATAAAGACACATGATTTTGCAAAAGATTAATACATTGAAGACAAATTGTCCAGTACATGAGGTGGCAATGATTCCATGGTAGAGGATGCACGATTCCTAGAGGTTGCAACTAGAGATGATAAGAGGTGTCAACGATGCTAGCGCACACACCCCCACACACAGGCACAGACAATCACACACTAGGATACAGATTTCCTAGATGACTTGCATCTCCCGGGTGCAACCATAGATGACAAGTACACATCTTCTTCATCCTCATTACCACTAGGTGCTTCTTTGGGGGGATCCTGATTCCTTTCACTTGGGACTTTTTTGGTCTTTGCAAGCCTTGATCTCTGGGTGTTGCACGGCGATGTCCCCTTTGTGGATCTACGCTACAGGTGATCTAAAAGTGGACTTTGCATCTATACATGTGCGCTTTGGAGGTGACCTCACAGGTGGTTGCAACTATATATCCAATTTTGTCCACTCTGGATCGCTGTGTGTACCCCTTTGTTTGGGTGTATCTGCAGGTATGTTCTTCTCAGCTTTAGTCAGTGTCCCACTAGAAGCACTTCCATCATCCTAAAAACCCAGATTAGACTTTGCAGGCTTCTTTGTTGGTTTAGGAGAAACCTCCTCAAGGACAATATCCCCCTCTCCTAGATCTGTGACCTCCTTGACTGTATACAACAATATTCATATCTAATATAAGCTAACAAACATGATAGGGAAAGCAACAAATGAGAAGACTGCCAATGTATAGAGCATGTCACTTAGTTCAGGGGTCTTCACATGCACAGCCTTGTTGTTAGAGTTCCTCCTTGTGTCAGTTGTCTCCATCGTCTTGCCATCTCCCACTACACTTCCATGAGAATATGTGACTGAAAAAAGTCAAGACAACAAATTAATCTTCAAATCCTTCAAAACAACAACATATCAAAACCTATTAGTTCACATACATTTGAATGGTGTGAGAGTTTCATTCAATTTATCACCAGAGTTGTCCTTGAAGTCCTTAGGCATATATGTTTTGCCTATAATGTGCAAGAGAAGAATAAACACATAAGCAAACATAAAAATTCAAGAATTCTAAATGTGCATCCACACAAACAAGCATAAAAGAAATTATTCAATACCTAAAGCATTGGCTCACTCTTTACCCACAGCATCAAGACCTAACATTCGCAAGGTCCTGTGTCGTGAATAATTTGGCGGCTTTTTAGAGCTACACATTTCTTTACCTCCACACACATGTGCACAAAGCACATGAAATGATAAACGTGTCAGCAAGGCAAGGAAAACACCTCAAGTGCACACGCGTTGAAGGCATGACCACACCTACAGCACTCACTAAAGCCAAAAATGCTTATGCCCACCATTCCACACGTGGAGTTGACAAAAGAGGCCGAGGCAAGATACGAGCGCTTCCATTAGCCTTATTATGTAGCTCCGACGCAAAGCTGAAATTCAATCTTGCTTTTTCCAGAGTTCTCTCTTTCGCTTCCAAAGTAGCCTGCCATAGAGTGCACCATAATTAAAGAAACATGAAATCTGTATGCACATCAGTATTAGCACCATGTGATTGAATCAAGCATATGTGCAAAGCTTCAAACCACCATGCAAAAGTAGTGAAGTACAGCATTGAGCTAATGTGCTATGCTTTAAAGCACCATGCCCATTGAAACAAGCATTTGTGCAGTGCTTCAAAGCACCATCTAGTATATCATCTTACATGTGGAGTGCTTAAAAGCACCATGCAGATTAAATGAAGCATATGTGTAGTGCTTCAAAGAATTATGTAGTAGGGAAGCATATGTGCAGCAGTGCTCCAAAGCACCCTACAAATTGAGTTAAGCTTATCATTGAACTCATGTGATTGTGCTTTAAAGACGCAACATGCTCATTAAAACAAGCATATGTGCAGTGCTTCAAAGCACTATCCAGCACATTATCTTGCATGTGCAGTACTTCAAAGCACCATGCACATTATCAAGCATATGTGCAGTAGTGCTTCAAAGCACAATGCATATTGAGTCAAGCACATCATCTTGCATGTATAGTGCTTCAAAGCACCATGCAAAAACAAGCAAGCATATGTGTAGTGTTGGAAAGCATCATGCAAATTGTATCAAGCACATCATTGAGCTCATGTGTTGTGCTTTAGAGCACCATGGACATAGAATCAATTTGTGCAAGGCTTCAAAGCACCATCAGATTGACTGAGGCATGCAGTGCTTCAAAGCACCATGCAGATTGAGTAAAGCACATCACTAAGGGTCTAGCACATCATCTTGCATGTGTAGTGCTTCAAAGCACCAAATCAAACATATGTGCAGCAGTGCTTCAAAGCTCAATGCATATTGATCATCTTGCAAGTGCAGTCTAAATTGACATTTAAATACAACTAAGGAAAGATAGCTACACCAAAAAACAAGAGATAGATATGGTACGTTAGCAGCTGCAACCTTCGTTTCAAGCTCATGTATCTCATCCTCATTTAGAAACAAATGCTGAACCCTTGAGATTATATGAGAGACACCTTGAATTCCAGTAAGCAATGACTGGATCTCCTCGAAATTGCTCTTTTGGCTGAGTGAACCTTTTTCCAAGTGTAAGGCATTGTTTGCCTCTTGCAGTGATCCTCTCGCTTCTTTGATCTCTGACACCAAATCCGATATCTTCTGGCCCATGGAGACCACCATTGCATTAAGGGGATCTTCTTCTTCCTTGGTAAGGCACACTTTTGTAGATCAACCACCATAACTTGCACTTGGTTGCTGTAGGTAGTCAGAGCAAGGAATTGACCCCATGGTAGAAGTACCTTGCAATCTCTTCAGAAACCTGTTCTCCTTGAGCTATTTGCCTTCCAACTGATTGTGCTTCTGTAACCAATTCATTGCTTCCTCTGCAAAGTGAGCCCAATTGATTTTTTCTGGTGCAACCTTCAAGAGTGAATCAAGGAGAAATCAGTGGGATTAGATGCTTGGATGTAAACCCTATAAATTGAGGCATTGGCCTAATGAGAATTTGCTGGTTTTTTATTATCCATGCCTACATTAAGTTATCAGTTAATTGCTCACTAATCACATCTTAATTATCATCTAATCTCTTTTCTAATGATGTTGATTCTAGCATTTAATCCACCATAGCTCATCACATTGCTGCAAATTTAACATCATGGTGACTCCTGCAACTCGCTTACGATTAGAACTCCTACAAGACACTCTTAATCGAGTGAAGGTAATTGACAACCACTTTTTATCAAATTTTACATAAGGTATCTTTTGGATTAGCAAGCATAAGGTGTGTATATGCGTGAATTGCAGGTGATGAAATCCACTCCTTTACCACCTATTCACTTGTGCAGACTTGTACCTAACCCCTCTATACAAAGAGTGCAGTTTAGATAAAAGAAGATGGAAAGGAAATTTTATACGAATGCCTATGTTGCCGATAGATGTAGGTTCATTTGCTCCATCTCCTCATCCCGTAAATCATGTTAGAGAAGTGACTCAAGGTGATGCTATTGCATGGGATGACATCTGGCAATTGAAAAACGAGGAGTTCAAGAATATGATCAAAGGCACAGAGTGGGAATTCATGAGCAACAAGATGTTGTATGTGTGGGACGGTAATCAGCGAGTTGTGGAATGGATGGAGGAGATTAATAAATGTGAGTCTACTTAAATTGCCTACTTTTTTGAATGCAGTCTTTTGTTTTAAAAAATAGTTTTAGGACTAATTAGATTTACATTATCTAACTGTAACATTCAAGAATGTCGCATCAAGACATCCTTGTATTGATGCTATCCTTATTGAATTCAATAAGGATAGTTAGGGGGAGGTTCTCACTATGATTGCTTGCTTAAACAGGTAAGAGAATATATGTTTTAAGACTCTTTGAATTATGAATATTCAACGTACTATATTTCAATCTTTCATCATAACCTTAAATTTTATTGTCGTAAGATGAATGAAGTGGGCTATGTTTCTTCTTCCCTTGTGGAGAAAATGTGCCTCATTAGGGCACTTGGACTAGCAAACAAAGAAACAATTATGAAGCACACTAGAGAGATGAACAAGGGATGGATAAACAAGCATGCCTTGACAGAAAAAAAAGGGCCGCCCATCTTGGTATAACTGCAAGCTTTCGAAACTTTTCCAAATAGTATTCTAGGTAAACCTTCAATCTTTAGACACTTTCAATATATGATAAACATTTGCATATCATCCACTAATGTTGCAATTCGTGAATAATAGGATGAGTACCTTAGCCACATGAGATATTGACACCCTAGAAGATAGTTTGTTTGCACAAGAGTTTGAAAAGAGATGGAGAACAGCATTTTATAAAGATGAAAGAAAGTGGAGACATGCTACAAGGTGGTTGGCAGTGATTGCAAACCCTACACAAGGGGAAGGTTTCTTTGAGTAAGAAATTCTACATATGTCTATTTCATATGTAACAACATTTTATGGTTTTAATGTTGCAGTCTAATTATGGTGTTGTGTTGCAGGTCACTAGTGCAAGTTAATTGGGACAAGAAACCAAATTGTTTGACAAAGGATAGGCTATACAGCTTGGCAACTAGCTCATTGTACCAAATGACCACAAAGCATAGATTTTTGATATTTTGATTGATGGCGATTTGTAGAGGTTGAAGGATATACAAATCCCTAAAAGTATTTAATAATAACATTTCCTATCTTCTTGATACAAAGGACTCTATTTTGTTTGAATAACAATTTCAATGGCAATGCAGCAAATGCAAGTTTATTCAGGGATTAGCTTCGAAGAGAAGTCATATGGCATGAGATTGGAGCGAAGGGTGTAACCATCCTTGCTAAAATATCAAAAAAGTACAAGGTAATTTTTCCAGATACATTCCTTAATGACCTTGCCGATCTTAAGAGAATGTATTTTGGGAAGCTATTCGAGTAAATGGTGGGATCCCTAAAGAAACAAGGTGTGGTAGCTTCGAACCTTGCAGTCTCGTGAAGGCTACCAAGCATGCTGTGTTCAGGTGCATAACATTCCATAAAGTGTACTTACTACTTGGTTATACTCTTATATTTGTAAACTGAACGGATGTAATAGTGTAGATGGATTTGTAAGTGCCATGCGAAGAGATCTATTGTAGATGTGCCTGTAATCTTAAAAGAATGGCGCAATCTAAAACACGAAAGCACTATGTATACATAGCAGCAACTTTGAGACCTTTGGGATGGAGAGATATACAAGAGATGCCCATTGTTCCTTGACTTTCCAAGTGGTAAATTTTCCAAGAGCGAGAAGGAGATGTATACTCGGGCTTGTAAAGCAAAGCAATCAACCATGGTATGAACTATACAATTAGATATTTCACTTTAATTTAAATATTGCTTCTTATATCTTTTCAAATTTAAATATTGTTTCTTATATCTTTTCAAATGGCGAATTCTATTATGAAGCCTAGAAGTCTACGTGACAAATCACATGTCCAAGGCAAAGGTAAAGCTCTTATGAAAGATGAAGGGGATGATGAAGATGAAGAGGACGATGATGATAAGGGAAAAAAGTGCCAAAAAAGGGTACAATGAAGGGAAAAGGAAAGTCAATACAGGAAGAGGATGACTCTGATACCTCTCCATCAGAATATGTGAATTTGCCAGGTATGGTATTACTCATTGGTAATGATAATGTAAAGTACTTGTGTGATGCATACATTTACAAAATGTATGCTTTATAGGAGTGTCTTGACGTAGCACGACAGTAGTTCTCGGTGCTCCTAGCAAACATCAAAGTGCCAGTTCCTCTACCGTTGCTTCGTAACAGGTGTAATAATCAATCGTGACCACATGTGAAATGATTGTAAAGGTGTGCCTTTTATATCTTGTAATAACAATGAGAGGGAAGATAGAGAGAGTGAGCAAAAAAAAAGGACTGAAAGAGTGAGAGACATGGAGCGAGAGCAAAGAGAAGGGTGGAGAGAGAGAGAGGGAGGCAAGAGTGATCAAAGAGAAGGGTGAGAGATAAGGGTAGAGAAGGAGAGAGAGAGGGAAGATAGAGAGAGTGAGCAAAAAAAAGGGCTGACAGAGAGAGAGAGAGGGAGAGAGGGAGCGAGAGCAAAGAGTAGTGATGAGAGAGGGAGGCAAGAGTGAGCAAAGAGAAGGATTGAAGAGTGAGCAAAGAGAGAGGGAGAGAGAGAGAGGGAGGTGAGAGCGAGAAAAGAGAAGGATTGAAGAGTTAGCAAAGAGAAGGAGAGAGAGAGAGAGAGAGAGAGAGAGAGAGAGAGAGAGAGAGAGAGAGAGCCAAGAGAAGGATAGAGCGAGAGTTAGCAAAGAGAAGGATAGAGAGAGAGAGAGAGAGAGAGAGAGAGAGAGAGAGAGAGAAGGATAGAGAAAGTTAGCAAAGAGAAGGATAGAGAGAGAGAGAGAGAGGAGGGAGGAGGGAGGATAGAGAGAGAGAGGGGGAGGATAGAGAGAGAGAGAGAGAGAGAGAGAGAGAGAGAGAGTAGAGAGAAGGATAGAGAGAGTGAGCAGAGAGATGGATAAGAGAGAGAGAGAGAGAGAGAGAGAGAGAGAGAGAGAGAGAGAGAGAGCGAGAGAGGAGGATACAGAGAGCGAGAGAGGAAAGGGGCATAAGAGGTAAGAGAAGGATACTGAAAGGGAGGGAGAGAGAGGAGAGAGAGGGAGGGTGGGAGAGTGAAAGGGAGAGAGAGATGCAAGGTGGGAAAAGGAGAGAGGAGGATATAGAGATGGATATAGCCCACACCACACTCTCTCTCCTAGAGAGTGTGAGAAAGGGAGGGTGGGAGAGGGAAAGGGAGGGAAGAGAGAGAGGGGGAGGGAAAAGGGTGGGAGAAGGAGAGAGAGGGTGGTGTGGGCTGGGTTGGTGGGCTAGGCGGTGGTGACAATAGTTGGAGAGATATTGTTCAAGTAGAGAGAGAGGCAGCCAAGAAACGCTCCCTCCACCAAGCTCCCTCGGTGACCATCCCTGTCAGGTGGTTTTGGGAAGGAGATTTGGGTTGATTCTTGGAGAATATCTGTCAGTTGTGTGAGGTGATGTGGAGTGGCAAGTGGTTGGGAAGGAGATCTGGTCTGATTCTTGGAGAATATCTGTCAGTTGTGTGAGGTGATGTGGAGTGGCAAGTGGTTGGGAAGGAGATTTGGTCTATTTCTTGGAGAATATCTATAAGTTGTGAGGTGATGTGGGATAAGGGGGCTGAGAGGTCTATGTTTGAGAGGCAATAGAAAGGTTGTAGCCACAAACCACAGATGCATCATTATCAAAATGGATTTTGGTATAGTGACATGGATTTAGGGTAGGGCTTCTTTGGGAAGGAGAAGGCTATGGAGAAGGTTAGTTAAACATGATCAATCCCCAAGGGTTTGGGTGGGATGTGAAAGGTGAGGATATTTGGTATCAAACCTAGTGTGCCAATGGTACTCAATTCGCATTTGTGTGGAAAGCAAGTCAATCCCCACATAGGATGGCCATCTAGTGAGACTGTTGTAAATGATGAGGCCATGTGCTACCCCTAACTCCAAAAAGAATCTCACATGAGATTTTGTGGCCCCCTCATCCTTCCATAGAACACCTTTGATACTCCATCTCCTCTATGTCTAAGTCCTATAAGATGATGTCCTACTCAAAGTCAAAGAGAGACCTATTCATTACTTATCTTGGCATTAAATTCCCCCACAAGTAGTACCTCCCCTTGAGTTATAAGCTCTAGGATTTCTCAGTACAATGCTAAGGATAAGACCTCAAAGTGTCTGGAAGAAAATAACACTGATATGTAGATTGCCATGGCATTCTCCCTATGGAGTCTCAGCCACAAGTATCTAGCCTCCTCATCCCTTTGGACCATAGATAGTATGCTCGAAAGGTGTGATCCAAATAGTACTTCTACTCCTCTAGATCATGTGGCTCCCCCACATGTCTGTGTCTCCCCTCTATAGGAGGACTCCCATACATACCCTACTATATCTGGTAGTCCCCTCTCCGAGCTTTAGTGTGTCTCTGTGTAGAAAATGACATCCTATCTATAAATAACTCTGAGAAGCTTCCTAGATTAAACCAGAAGGTGCCCTTGTAATTCCATACCACCATGTCCAAGATTCCTTTGGTCCCATAGATCCTACACCCCTATTTGGGGCATAGGTCTCAGGATGATCACTCTCCCATCTCTGTAGGCTACCCATGTACCTTCATCTCAGGCTTTCTTCACCTCTATCATATTCAAGATACACCTTTCGATAACTTTCTTGAGCTCCCTTCTTTTCTACATGAAATCCCTATTTTTTGTGCATCCCAATACTTCACAATAAGAGGCTTTTCTTTGGATGTCTCCTTGCCCACCCTCCAATCATTTGTGTATGTTGGAACCGCACTTATCCCCATCATTTAACATAGTTTTCCCATGTCTTCTTGAGGTGAAGCTCCCATTGGAGACGCGTGACCCTCATATTGAGGGCCCTTCTTAGAATGTCCACCATGATCTTGCATCCATTGGTTTATGTTTCCACCCAGCTCAAAGTAGCTCTGTGAGCCTTTCTTTTAGTGCCTCCTTCTCTTGGCTGCTGCCACCCATGCCACCCAACTACTTCCTCCACCTAGCTTAAAGTAGTTGAGCCTTTCTTTTAGTGCCTTCTTCTTGGCTACCACAACCCTTGTGGTGGCTTGTACTTCTTCCACCCCTTTGTCAAGTGCTTTCTTTGCTTTAGCCAGCTTCGCTTGGAGCTTGGCATTCGCCTCTTTCAATTATGTAATCTATTGGGGGGAGAAAGCCTTGAGCATAGACCAGCCCCCATCTTCCTTCTCCTTGGTTGCCTTGAGGGCCAAGAGTTCCTCTCTCTAACCTTGTATTTCCAGATCCATGGCTTTCATCTCACCATCCTTTTCTTCCTTAAGAGTTGTGAGCTCTTCCTTGCATGCTTGCAATTCCAATCCCATGGACTTCCCTACACCCCCTATAATTCCAATTCCATGGCCTTTGCTATCTTTCTCCTTGTTGCAACAACTGCTTCTTGATGGTGTAAAGCTCCTATGTCAATTCATATATCTAAGTTCTTGTTGAGGATTTGTACCTCTCTTTATTGGCAATATTGTTCTCCAAATGAGACAACCAGTATCCCCCGTTGATTTGGACATGGCAACAGGAGAGAGAGAGAGAGAGAGAGAGAGAGAGAGAGAGAGAGAGAGAGAGAGAGGGAGAAGACTATGTTGTTTCCTTGGGCGAGAGACATGAATGCACACATCGTGTACAGTGCAAAACCGAGCACCAATGCACATAATGTTGGGGATGTGCATAATGCGTACAGTGTAGAATTGTTAAATTTGCAGCAATGTGATGAGCTATGGTGGATCAAATGCAAGAATCAACGTCATTAACAAAGAGATTAGATGATGATTAAGATGAGATTAGTGAGCAATTAACTGATAGCTTAATGTAGGCATGGATAATCATGAAACTAGCAAATTCTCATTAGGCCAATGCCTCAATTTATAGAGTTTACATCTAATCCCTTTGATCTCTCCTTGATTCACTATAAATCTGTTAATGCAATTCTACAAACTGGATATAAAGGAAAGTGAATCTTTAATCACACACTTGAACAAATACAAAAGCATTAAGCAACAACTGACAGCCATTGGCAAGAAGGTAGAAGATGATGAGGCACTAGCAGTGCTTCTAAAGAGTGTGGACAAAGGTGAATATGAAAACATTGTAGCAACCTTAAAAAAACCTGAAATTGAAGCTGCACGAGATAGAAGGAGCTCTACTAGAGCAAGAGACCAAGGTCAAAGAGAGAAGAAATGGCTGGACTCAACAGTTGGAGAGGAAAAAGCATTCTTCACCCGAGGAGGATTCTCTCGAGGACAAGGACAAGGAAGAGGCAGAGTAGGAGAAAGGACCTTCACTTGCCATAACTGTGGAAAGCCAGGACACATGGCAAGAGACTGCTATACAGCAAACCCAGTGGAGAAGGAACGACATCGGCAAAATTCATGGAGGCTCCTAAGGAAGTGGAGTCAGATCATCTTTTCTGAGAGAGAGAGAGAGAAACCCCACAACCCAATGTAACCTACTCCAAACAACAGAGTGAAACCACCTCCGAGCCACCGATGACGTAGGCCATGTGGTAGATGTATATGTGATCACTTTAGTCAAGGTCACGGGAACTTATAGTAGCCTTAGACACATAGAGAGAGTGTCAAGGACTATGAGTTTAGGGACTTGAGGCATTGGTCGATAAGTAAGAGGGAAACTTTGTATAGGGTCCAGGTGTGCTAAGATTATTCACTTGAGGGGAGGTGTTGAAATATACAAGTGAATAGGGTGTGTGCGGGAACAAGCCCTTAGCAACAAGAGGCTGTAAAAGAGAATCTGTAAATGAGAGAGAAGCTGTGAAAAGGTGAGAGGTATCTACTGGTAGAGAATAAAGGGTAGTATGAGAAGATTTAGGATGTGTGGAGATATTCTAGGAAGAGGTGGAGAGAATCAAGCAAATGATTTTTTTTTGCTTGAGTGCCAAATAATTTATTGAGTTCATCCCATGCATATTTTGCCCATTGTATCCCTGTGATGTGATGAATGATTTCATCATTTAAATTGAGTGCGATGAGTCCTAATGCTTTTCATTCCTGCTCTTCCACTCATTTTCCCCACTCACCTGTGGGCATTCATCTCTTCCCTCAACTAGCCCCCACAGATTTTTCCTCATGAACAAATACATGGTTTTTGTTTGCCATGTATAAAACTGCTCCCCATTAAATTTGGCTATCTCTTATGCCGTGGTCATTAGATGATGTGAAGGGGGTCTTACCTCTTGATCCAATTTCAAGATTCAAGGGCAGTGTCTACCCTTTTACAACTCAATCTGGTGTTTAGGTGATGATTACAACAGATTTATCATTATAAATTCACCAGAAATTACATAAAGCCAAGGGTAACAAATCTGTACTGAATGGTTGGAGTATCAAACCATCTCCGAATTTCAATATGAAGTTATAGGGATCTGTATCAGATACCCAATGGTTAATTTGAACCCTCAATTGCACCAAAATATAGTGATTAGTGCTGATGAATCTCACTGATTAGCAAAATAATCCTCTGTTCTGTGTGTAGAAAACAGAGTATGCAGGGACGTCAGATCTGGGGCCTTAGAGTTCAAATGAGCTCAACTCCTTTCAAAGCCATCAATAGCAGTTAGTATAGTAGAGGATTAAGCCAAGAAACACAAGATTTGACCAAATATTGAATGCTTAATCTCTGTTTTACCAAAGTCACGCTGCAAATTTGATGTAGAGCTTGATTCCACTTCTCCTTGAGGAATTTCACAAATCTGACATCACCAGCATGTAGAGAACCCTTGAAAACCCCTGGGTCCAAGAGGAATTAGACCAGTTTCTTCTGTGGAGGAGTAGATCTGCAGATTTCTTCCAGAAACAGGCGCATGAAAATTCGTGAAAATTTGTAGCTTCTCTTGGCGGTTTTGTGATTGGTCTTTGATGGGCTAAAGCGTGGGTAGCATGGCTAGATGTGGCTAAGAGGGTTTGGGCTAATGTTATGGCAAAATGGAGATCAAGCCCCTCCACTAGCTGGGGGTACAGAGGCTAATTGAAAAAGAGCTAAAAATTTGATTTTTTCTTAATCCTAATTAACTGGGTGATTAGCAAGATAATGAGCTCATAAATTTGATGGATTCTAAGCTAGGCTCTGATACCATATGAAATTTGCAGCAATGTGATGAGCTATGGTGGATCAAATGCAAGAATCAACATCATTATCAAAGAGATTAGACGATGATTAAGATAAGATTTAACTGATAGCTTAATGTAGGCATGGATAATAAAAAACTAGCAAATTCTCATTAGGCCAATGCCTCAATTTATAGAGTTTACATCCAAGCATCTAATCCCACTGATCTCTCCTTGATTCACTCCACCTCTTTTGCTTGATTCTCTTCACCTCTTCCCAAAATATCTCCACACATCCTAAATCTTCTCATGCTACCCTTTATTCTCTCCCAGTAGATACCTCTCACCTTGTCACAACTTCTCTCTCATTAACAGATTCTCTTTTACAGACTCTTGCTAAGGGATTGTTCATGCACACACCCTATTCACTTGTATATTTCAACACCTCCCCTCAAGTGAATAATCCTAGCACACCTGGACCCTATACCAAGTTTCCCTCTTACTTGGTAGTTCGCGACCGGTGCCTTGAGTCCCTAAACTCATAGTCTTTGACACTCTCTTTCTCTATGTGTCCAAGGCTATTACAAGTGCCCGTGACCTTGACTAAAATTCTCACATACATCTACCACATGGCCTACATCATCGGTGGCTCAGAGGTGGTTTTACTCTGTTGGGGCAGGTTACATTGGGTTGTGGGGTTTCTCTATCTCTCTCTCTCAAAAAAGATGATCTGACTCCACTTCCTTAGGAGCCTCCATGAAGTTTGCTGATGTCGTTCCTTCTCCATTGGGTTTGCTTTAGTAGCAGTCTCTTGCCATGTGTCCTGGCTTTCCACAGTTGTGGCAAGTGAAGGTCCTTCCTCCTACTCTGCCTCTTCCTCATCCTCGTCCTCGAGAGAATCCTCCTCGGGTGAAGAATACTTTTTCCTCTCCAACTGTTGAGTCGAGCCATTTCTTCTCTTTGACCTTGGTCTCTTGCTCTAGTAGAGCTCCTTCTATCTCGTGCAGCTTCAATTCAAGTACATTTTTTAAGGTTGCTACAATGTTTTCATATTCACCTTTGTCCACACTCTTCAGAAGCACTGCTAGTGCCTCATCATCTTCTACCTTCTTGCCATTGGTTGCCAGTTGTTGCTTAATGCTTTTGTATTTGTTTAGGTGTTTGATTAAAGGTTAACTTTCCTTCATATGTAGTTTGTAGAATTGCATTAACAGATTTATCTTTGAAATTTTTGCTTGAGTGCCAAATAAATTATTGAGTTCATCCCATGCATCTTTTGCCCATTGTATCCCTGTTATGTGATGAACAAATTTGACATCACCAGCATGTAGAGCACCCTTGAAAACCCCTGAGGCCAAGAGGAATTAGACCAATTTCTTTTGTGGAGGAGTAGATCTGTAGATTTCTAAACCTGTTTCTTCTAGAAACCTGTTTCTTCCAGAAACATGTGCTTGAAAATTCACAAAAATCTGCAACTTCTCTTGGCGGTTTCGCGATTCGCCTTGATGAGCTAAAGCATGGGCAGCTTGGCTAAATCTAGCTAAGAGGGTTTGGGCTAATGTTATGGCAAGAGGGAGATCAAGCCCCTCCACCAGCTGGGGGTATAGAGGCTAATTGAAAAAGAGCTAAAAATTTGATTTTTTCCTAATCCTAATTAACTGGGTGATTAGCAAGATAATGAGCTCATAAATTTGATGGATGCTAAGCTAGGCTCTGATACCATGTTTAATTTGCAGCAATGTGATGAGTTATGGTGGATCAAATGCAAGAATCAACATCATTAACAAGAGATTAGATGATGATTAAGATGAGATTAATGAGCAATTAATTAACTGATAGCTTAATGTAGGCATGGATAATAAAAAACCAGCAAATTCTCATTAGGCCAATGCCTCAATTTATATAGTTTACATCCAAGCATCTAATCCCACTGATTTCTCCTTGATTCACTCCACCTCTTTTGCTTGATTCTCTCCCTCTTCCTCCAGAATATCTCCACACATCCTAAATTCTCTCATGCTACCCTTTATTCTCTCCTAGTAGATACCTCTCACCTTTTCACAGCTTCTCTCTCATTAACAGATTCTCTTTTATAACCTCTTGCTAAGGGCTTGTTCGCGCACACACCCTATTCACTTGTATATTTCAATAAGAATGGGGTGCCTATGCACATGGCACAGATAGGTTATGCAAGTGCTACATGGCATAGACAAGGTAGCGTAGCACCACACAAGAGAACAAAATGGGACACCAGTGTTGCACACAAAACACAAGTATAGCCTAGGGGCGACTTCAGGTAGCTCACACCATGTTGGGCATGAGAGAGAGAGAGAGAGAGAGAGAGAGAGAGAGAGAGAAAGGGTGAGAGTTAGAGTGAGAGGGTGAGTTAGAGGGAGAAAAAGGGTGCTAGAGAGAGAGTGTAATAGGTAGAACCCATTAATGTGATGAGAACATGTTGTATTGCTAATGCACATGTAAAGATCACACATAGAATGATTACCATGGAAAACTTGCTTCATTCATTCATGAACTAGGTCATAAAGCCTAAATTCCTAAGACTGTATTCACATGCAAACATAGGGGTGTGTGCACACGGCAACACTAGCACACCCCAATGGACCAAATAGAAAATTTGAGGACTCACAAGAACATGATAGGGTCATGCCAGTGTTGTGCACACAACATGTACATGTGATACCATGCTATATCATACAATATAAATATGTAGAACCATGCATCAAGAATCAAATGTCCACTCCAAGCACATGGAGTGATCCATGTCAAAACTGCTATATAAGAATCTATATAAAGGACGAGTATCTGCATCATAGGCCAAGAATAGCCTATCCCCATCTAGATATGTCAATGTAGATATTCCAACAACATAAAACCATGCCAAATAGAATCTTAGCAACAACAGCAACCATATCAAGAAAGCATGGATGGTTGGATCATCCTCCAAAGAGCGCACCATCAAATTAGAATGATCCACCATAGGTACAAGAGCAAGAGTATGATCCTCTACTAGAACATCATCTAGAGCACCACACCATCATGATCTAACTCGAACACATCATCATCATCAAGAACATGTGTCACCAATCAAGATAATAGGAAAAATATGCTCCTTCCTCCCTATGCACTACAAAGCACATGGAGGCCTTCAAGAAATATATCTCCCATGTAAGCATCAAAGAATATAAACACATCAAACCATAAATGTGTAATATCCACATGCCAATAGTATAGAAAAATCCATGCTCTCTAGCTACAATATATAATCCATAAGCATATGCCTAAACATCCATTAATAGAGCATGGAAAGATAAAGAAATCCCATCATGTCAAGAATAAGAAACCATAGTATGGATAGGCGAAGCCCCGTCATGCATAAAAACATCATGAAGATAATCATGGGCCATAATGGCATCATCAAGAATAAGAACAACTGCATCATCATCATCATAAGCTCGAGCATCAGCACAACTAGACCTCGATCATCACCACCATCATGCATATATGGATCAAGATCGATATCCACATGAGCATCCATGAAAACCATACCCAACTGTATGTGTGATGGAAATCCAGCTGGATGGTGTTCATTCGAAAGGAAAAGTTGGTAGTACCAAAGCAGCCTGCTGAAGCAGGATGCTTTAGAAAATAGGGGGAGGATACCCGGCACAAAAAAGTAAAATAGGGGAGGATAGCCAATAAGGAAAAGTGAAACAAAGGTGAAGCCTAGGGGTAATGTAAACCAAATGCTGAGTATGATCTATGGAAAGATCTTAAACATATGAAGCTCACTATGACCTTAGTTGATGTGCCCGTGCCTAATTACCGAATATAGTTGATCTGAAAGCTTTTGGATACAAACCAAGTCTTTGACGCACAACGTGTTAAGCAAAAGAACACAAAAGAGGAATAGTGTTCAAGGTGCAGCCAATCGTGAATTGGGATGCAAGGGCTCTAGAAGTTATAGTTCATATACATGGTAAGGCCATCAAGAGAGTGGTCCTTGATGGGGCGAGTCAGAAGTGAACATTATTTTGGATGCTACCCATAGGGGATTGGGAATTATGGATCAAGAGCTGGAGCCGCCCCATTTCAAATCGGAATGGCTGACTAGCAAAGAGTGAAATGTCAATAGGTACAGATATTCAGATAACATGACGTGATTTTCCAGTAGCATTTATTATGTTAGATCTCCAAACTTTACTTGATGTTGTTGGGTAGACCTTGGTCCGTGACAAGCAAAAAATAAGCATAACTAGACAAAAGGATCATATTACAATTCGGAACTGGAAGAAGAAGGTCCAAGTACAAGTGGCATCTAGAGACATGCTACAAAACCAGTCTTCCCGATATTTTTTGCTAAAGACCCAAATTGGTTAGAGAGGGTAGATATTAATGAGGATGAAGAGCTTCTCACTCAGAATCCGGATTTGCTGTCATTGTTTGAGGTGGATGTGGGACCATATTATATCTCAATATACCCCAACTAGCACGATCTGCATACATCACTAGTACTCCAAGTTGACCTCTTGAATGAAGCGGGCATGCCAGAAGAAATTAAGGCTTTAGTGGTAGAGCGAAGGAAAGACATGAGAGGAAAATGAAGCACACCCACCATGTTAAGGAAGATGATATGGAAGACATGAATTTGGGAGATGAGAAGAATCCAAAGATGGTACAGATCAGTAGTCAACTGGATCCAATTTCTTTTAAAAAAAACTCCATGAGTTATTCAAACCATATGTAGATGTGTTTGCCTGAAGTTACAAAGATATGAAGGGGGTAGCTCCTCAGTTTTATCAACATCATATTAATCTTAAGGAAGATGATGCTCTAGTGAAGTAGTAGAGATATCGCATGAACTCTAATTATGAAAAGAAAGTCAAGGAAGAGATTAATAAACTCTTAAAGGTGGGTTTTATTTATCCAATGGTGGATAAGGTGACTAGGTTGCCACCAGTTTTGAAGAAGAATGGGAAATTACGTGTATGTGTGGATTATAGAAAATTGAATATGCAGCAACTCAGACAGATCCTTTCCCAGTTCCATTCACAAATTCAATGTTGGATGCTATAGCAGGTCATGAAATGCATTCTTTCCTAGATGGTTTCAATAGATATAATCAGGTTTTGATGGCTCCAAAGGATAAGGAAAATATTACATTTGTGACAGAATGGGGAGCTTTTACTTCCAATGTGATGAATTTTGGCTTCAAATGTGCTCTAGCCACATTTCAAAGAATGGTTCAAGAAATATTTCATGAATATTTGGTCACTTTTATGTGACTATTCTTGGATGATTTTAGTGTTTTCAATAAAAAGTGGAGCATCTTCTGTGTCTAAAAAAAGTCCTTCTACCCACTTAAGCCTAAATCCGACTAAATACGCCTTTGTGGTGGTGCCAGCGGAATCCTTCTGGGACATGTAGTGTCCGTAGTTAGAATTACAGTAAATTCTTAAAAAGTGGAAGTAATTAAAGCTTTGAGGGCACCTCACAACATCAAAGAATTAGAGCAATTCTTAGGACAGATCAAGTGGCATAATTGGTTTCTAAGATACTTAGTAGATGTGGAATAAATCCCATGTATCTCCTTACAAAGAAAGAGATTATGTATGATTGGACAGTACAATGTTAGCAACCTTTCAGATATTTACAGATTATGTAAACTATTGCTCCATTTGTGTTGGTTGATGCATCTAACGTGGCAGGAGGAGTGTGCTCATGCAAGAATCTGATGATGGATGGCTCCACCTAGTGTATTATGCCAGCCGGATGTTGTCTAGAGCTTACTGTTCTTGGTGAATAAGCCCAATTTAGCTAGAAAATTAGCAAGATGAATGCTAATATTGTAGGATTTTGATTTCACCATTTTGCACAAACTAAGTAAACCAGCATGCACTATTAGATTTCTTGTTTGTAATTGAGGCCGGGGAGCCACAAGATGGGATAACATACTAGTTACCGGATTTCAAATATTTGTTTCCCTAGATTGGTGTATGATAAAATTCTTGATTTTCTGGTAGAGGTAGTTTTCTGCAAGGAAGGAACCAGGATCACCAGAAGGGATTAGCACTCCGCAGCAAAACATTTTTGGTGATTTCTAGGCAATTGTACAAAATGGGCATCGATTAGATTGTTCACATCAATGTGTGCAGTCACATGAGAAACAAGCAGTATCAATGGAGGCTCGTTCAAGGTATAAGTGGGGGCCATTTTTCTAGAGAAGTTATAGGTCAGAAGATCTTTCAAGTAGGATTATGATGGCCCATGGTGTTAAAAGATGCTTAGAAGTTTGCTCGTGAGTGTGATGTTTGTCAAAGACTGAGCTAGATGAATGCGGCTAATCATATGTTTGTCAAAGACTGGGCTAGCTGAATGCAGCTAATCGGATGCCTCACTCTCTCGTATTACCTTTCAAACCCTTTCAGAAATGGGGTCTGGATTTTGTTGGGCCATTTAAACCTCTTGGTCACTGGGGACCGGCAACAAGTATGTTTTAGTGGCCATGGATTATTGTACTAAATGAGTAGAGCCTAGAGCTTTGAGAGATAATAAAGCCAATTCAGTGGTGGTTAGATTTCTATATAAGCTGATATGACTAGGCTTAGGTGTCAAATAGAATTGGTCAGAGGCAGCCATTTTCTTAATGGAGTAATACAAAAGTTTACCCAACACATGATAACTCGTATAAGAAGGAAATTGGAAAAGATATAAAGAGACACATATTATTTTTAGTATGTTGGTTGATATCAAAATGTGGAAATAATGAGTAAAGTGACTAAGGTTTTAATTGTGTATGAGTAATACTATAGATTAACACTTGGCACACCTAGAGGGTTGTTCGTCCCAAGAACAAAGGTCGAACCCACATGAGAATCCTACAGATACTGTAGGTAAGTGATAACATATTCGGATGGAGTAACTTCCTAAGTAAAATCCTAATAAAAAATCATATTCAGGTTCTTTCTTGTAGGTGTCAAAAGTAAACATCAATAACTTGTGTATCTGGATATGTTCAAGAAAACATTTGAGCTTGTGGATTAAGATAAGTTTGAAAAGTTGGTTGGCCTTCAACAACAACAATCGGTTCTATTTCTACATCTTCTACACAGCAGCTCTCTAGAATTCTTGATTGCCTTGGCCAAAGAGTCAAAAGACTCTATGATATTGTGTCGAGGATGAACTCTGGTGTGATCTGGATGGATTCTCTGGTGTTGAAATAGAGATCGAGGACATGGTTGATCTAGCAAAGGGGTTGCTTATGGTTCTCCTCTGCATCTTCTACACAGCAGCTCTCTAGAATTCTTGATTGCCTTGGCCAAAGAGTCAAAAGACTCTACGATATTGTGTCCAGGATGAACTCTGGTGTGGATGGATTCTCTGGTGTTGAAATAGAGATCGAGGACATGGTTGATCTAGCAGAGGGGTTGCTTATGGTTCTCCTCTACCATAACGATGAAAAATTAATTGAATGCCATTCCATTCTTCTGGAAACTGTATATCTAATTTTGTCAGAGAAGTTCATTTGCATTCTGAATATATGTGGAACATTTCTTAAGTTATCTTTCAGATGTTTGAAATGTCTTTGTACTAGAATCTGATTGCTCTTTAAGTATATTATTTATACTTTGTAAATTATCTAATCTTTCTAAGAATTCTATTTCCATTAGTTTCATTTTGTCTTCATACTCATCTAGCTTCTTGATATGGCAGTAGCATCAAGCTCTTTTTAAGATCTAAGCCTCTTTTGGAGTTGTTGATGAATAATTTCTTCATCTTTTTTTTTTTTGTTGTTCAATAATCTCTGCTTGATTTTTCTAGAGCTAACTTCTCATCACTCAACTCTTTTACTATATTTTCACAAACTAGAGCTTGCTCATGTACAATCTGTAAGTCTTTTAAATGCTTTAGATTTTTTGTTTTATCTACAAGCCCTTTACTCTTATTAAATGAAGATGGTTGAGAAATTATTATTCTTGTTGTCTGAGTTCCACTTGCAGTCTTTGTTTGACTTTTAGATTGTTCAGCAGCACCGCCACTAGGGCCTCTGAATCCATTGAATCCATCTTCCAAATTCTAGAGGATCAAAGCATCCGGTCAGGTTTCTTGAAGCAAAATATAGAATTTCTCTATGTATCCATCATATGCATCCATTTTGATGGGTGATAACTCATAAACTTCTAAATCTTCTTTTGATTCCATTGCCCTAGCTCCTTATAATATGCAATTGAGCTTTTTCTTCCTGTGATGAGTAGCATCCTCCTCTATCTAATACATAGAGAATAAATGTTGCTGATAAACATTATTTGCTCGGAGCTCTATAACAGTATATTTCTTTTGTACATCCAAAAGCTCCCCTTATAGTAGATTACACCTACGCAAATCTTGTTACATGGCCTTCAGAGATTGATTTTGATTTTCCAAAGCTGCCAATCGGTTCCAGATGGCCAAAAGTTGTGCCAACTCAACTTATGTGTTTCGGAGCTGAATTTATAGGACTTGGTTTTGCTCCTTTAGATCTGTCATCATGGAGCTCCCTTCTAGCGAGGCACACTAGACAATGTATGAACATGCTAATTGCACTAGGTCCAAGCTTACTTTCTTAGGAAAACTATAGATGATGAAGGCATCGCGGGGGTTTCAGAAGGCATCACACAGGGGTTTTCAGTAGCTTGCTCGGACCATTCTCCAGTGATTTTTGTGGTGTGTCTGGGGGTCGATGTTTCAATTATTGCCTTGGCTGCTTCTTCTACCTTCTTTGCTTTTGCTTTCTTGTGTGCTTCCCCTGCCTCAGTCTCATTAACATGTCCAGTCCCAATATTTTTCTTCTTCACAAATTGGAGGTTAGGGATTAATTCAAAAGCAGTAGTTTGTGGGGGAATAGTCTCTTGTCTTGTGTTTGTCCGCAATCACACCATTGGCCAACAAACTAAGATAAGGCACAATCTTAGTTTTTCCAGATTGCAGATTCAAATGCTTTATTTATACAATCAATTGATTGCACAATATGGTAGCCCATGATAACTGTTTGTGTACAGCCAAGAAACCAACCCATGGCTCTCTTGAACATATAAGTGGTCTTATGTGTTAACATGAGCATCTCTATTGATGAATCTAAAATGGAGGCCATTGATGGGCTTGGAATAATTGGCTATCTTGTGCTTCTTGCCAGACCCCTTCGAGAGAAAGAATGCCCCCCATCTCCTCCTAACTTTCTGAAGTAATGGCTCGGCACCCTCCAACGGAATGGTGTGGACCCATCCTTGAATTAAACAATAAGATTGGGTCAACAATATCAAAGATTTGTTACTTAGAGTTTCGATTGACCCAAAGCTTTCTTTGATGCTGAATGACATCAGACATCTCGATACTCTGCAAACTGCAACTTCTTCTCATCTAGAGCAAGTAATTGTTAAAGTCTATTTGCTTTGGACTCTTCTTAGGATAATCTGATAGTATTTTCCACTTGTAAACTTAGTACCACAAATTCCATGGAAATCACCGCATCCAGTCCATACACCATGGAAAATGACATCTGCCTTGACTTATAAATAGTTCAAAACACCCATAAAGTAGAATGCAGCTTCTGATCCCAATCTGTCCAATTCTCATTTACTACTTTCTTCATAATTCTTTGCAAGATCTTGTTGAAAGACTCCACCTGCCCATTGGCATGTGGATAGTACACTGTAGACTTCTTATGAATTATCATGTATTGTTGGGTCAACTTTTGTATTATTACATTAAGAAAATGGCCGCCTTGGATGACCAATTCTCAGACACCCAAACTTGGTCATTAGCTCACACAAAAATTTGGCCACTTAATTGGCTTTATTATCCCTTAAAGCTGTGGCTTCTACCCATTTGGTACAAATATTCATAGCGACTAAAATATACTTGATGCCAGTCTAGTGAGGAGGAGGAATATTGTACCCATTTGGTACAATAATCAATAGCCACCACTAAAATATACTTGTTATTGGTCCAGTGAGAGTAGGAGGTTTAAATGGCCCAACAAGACCCCATTTTTGAAAGGGATCCAAAGGTAATACGAGAGTGTGAGGCATCTGATTAGTTTCATTTGGCTAGCCCAATCTTTAAAAAACATCACACTCCACGAGCAAACTTCCAAGCATCTTTTAACATTGTGGGCCACCATAATCTTGCTTAAAAGATCTTCCAGCCTATAACTTTTCCATAAAAATGGTTGCCACTTATACCTCGATGGATCTCCATTAATATTGCTTGCTTATATGATAACACACATTAATGAATAATCTGATCAATGCCCATTTTGTATAATTGTCTAGCAAATTACAAAAAACGTTTTGTTGTCTAAGAGTGCTAATCTCTTCTGGTGATCCCAGTTTATTCCTTCAGAAAACCTACCAGAAAAACAATAATTTCATCATACCAATCTGGGGAACAAATATTTGAAACAGATTTGCATTCGGTAAATGATATGGTATCCCATCTAGTGGCTCCCCCAGCCTTCATTCTGGACAATAAATCTTCCAGTGCATGCTGGTTACTTGGTTTATGAACAACGAAATCAAATTCCTGCAATTTTAGCATCCATCTTGCTAATTTTCTAGCTAATTTGGGCTTATTTACCAAGAACAACAAGGCTGAAAACACTAAAATCATCCAAGAAGACTTGCATAAAATTGACCAAAGATTCATAAAAAATTTCTTGAAACGTGGTTGGGGCATTTTTTTAAGTCAAAAGGTGTCACATTGGAAGCAAAAGCTCCCCATTCTATCACAAATGCCATCTTTTCTCGATCCTCCGAGGCCATTAGATATACTGATTATATCCATTGTGAAACCATCTAAGAAAGAATGCAAAGAAAGAGTGAGAGGGTGAGTTAGACTAAGAGAGTTAGTGAGGGTTAAAGTCAAAAAAAAAAGAAAAAAAAAAGAGAGAGAGAGGTTAAAGAGACCTAGATTTAGAGAGAATTAGATAGAGGGAGTGAGAGATGACACTTGTAACGTGCAAAGGCCTTGATAGTGCATCTACACGCTTTGCTATGGACAATCCCGAGCCATGCTGCGCCTCTCTCCATCGCAATTACGATTCTGCCCTGCGCGCCTCACAGTTCTCCCTTCGCGCCATGCCACTCTCCTCTCTTCACAGCAGAAGGGGCTGCGACGAAGTAAGCCCCATCCTCTCTGCTGGCAGCAGAAATGGCAAATCAGAGAAACGAGGAAGACATTACCAACATCTGCACGTGGCCTCGCCTTCTGCTTTGTAGCCTCTGAAAACACAGAAGAAAAGTTTTCAGAAGCCTCAGATGCAGCTGAGGAAGAGGGGCACCACTGGCACCTGCCCTTGACCCAGACCTTGCCCCTCATCAGGCCTTTCCTGGTGGCCCAATGGCGGCTTATCTTCAAGGCATGGACATCTACCCTCGTCTCGGTGGTGACCCTTATCCTTTTCATACCCCAGACCGGCGAGCTCTCCAGCATTCTGGGGAAAGGAGACCTGCAGAGCCTCGGCAGAAAGTGTGCATTTCTGGCGGTTCTTCTTGCGGCACGGTCTGTGGCAAAGTTCTTACAACAGTCTTTGCTGTGGGAGGTAGCCTTGAGAGTGACCTATGACATTCGCTGCCGTGTGTTCGAGAGTGTCCTGTGCAATGATGCGGCATATTTTGAGAGCAGAAGCGGCGCGCCTTCGGGTGACATTGCTTACAGGATCACTGCAGAGGCGCAAGACACTGGGGACTTTGTGTACTCGCTCCTGGAGGTGAGATCTGCAATTTAGTCTGCCGTAGTCTTTCCTACATATTTTGTTTGACAATATTTTTCTCTTGCTTATTTGAGCGTACCAATGTTTTCCACATGTAATGTCATGGGCATTAGCTGCATCAAATTAATTGCATTCATGTGTGTCTTAGTTTGGTGGGTTCTTTCCTCAACTCTATGTCCTTAGGATGTCCTTCCTAGACAGGGTCTTCCAGTTCAGGTGCCTTGCCTCACACTCGTAGCTTTTTTGGTCCCTTTATAGATGAGGGCTCACCATGAGGGCTACTATTACATGCGTTGTGGAAGCGTGTCTATGATTAATGCTTAGCAACCAAGAAAGTTCCAGTGAAGTCAGGTGAGCCAGCAAGGCAGGCACCCAGAGACAAAGTGACTCCGGGAATTAGTGACAAGGAAAAGAGTGATTTTGGAGAGCCTTAAGCCCAGAAATGCAGCCATGCAAAGTCAGGATGTGGGTAGTTAGGGGCCTCAACGTGCAGCTATGCAGGGTCAAGATGTGCGCAGCACGAAGCCTGGAAATGCAACAGGGCAAAGTCAGGATGTGTGCAAGCAAAAACTAACTTGGGATGACATGACACCCAACTGGTATTGGTACAGTGCAGCAAGCAGACCGGGATGTGAGGCAAGGAGCCCAAGCCCATCTATGCATTATGCAGGTGGACATCAATGAGGGTAAAAGTCAAGTGGTGATCGGGGATCCAAAGATCAAGGAGATCTTGGACAAATACAAAGATGTATTACCAACTAAGCTGCTGTTAGGATTGCCACCACAAAGGACAGTGGATCACAAGATTGAATTACTCCCTGGGCATACTCCACCGGCCAAAGCACCATATATAGATGCAACTAAGTTAAAGGAACTGAAAAACAGGTGGGTGAGCTTATGCACGAAGGGTTGATTCAACCATTCAAATCACCATATGGGGCACTTGTTCTCTTCGTCACCAAGAAGGATGACACAGCTAGGTTATGCACAGATTATAGGGCTCTCAACAAGATTGTCATCAAGAATAAGTACCCCATCCCGGTGATGGAGGATTTGATGGATCAACTAGTTGGGGCTCAATACTTCACACGTATTGACCTTCGCTCGGGCTATCATCAGATTCGAATGGCCAAAGGGGACATTGAGAAAACCGCATTGAGAACAAGGTACTGTAGCTATGAGTGGCTCGTGTTCTCACGGACGCTCCAGCCACCTTCTGTATCTTGATGAATGATGCGTTCAAAGACTATCTTGATGAGTTCCTCATTATCTACATTGACGACCTCCTGGTGTATAGCAAAACTCTAGCAGACGTAAGGAGCATGCCAATAAGGTGTTGTAGAGGTTATGGCAATGCAAGTTGTATGCCAAACTAGAAAAGTGTGAATTCGCAGTGTCAGAAGCGGAATTCCTTGTATTCATTGTTAACAACAAAGGCATTATAGTTGATCCATGCAAGGTGGAAGCCGTCATCAAATGGGCAGTACCTAAGAATGTGAGGGAAGTTTGTGAGTTTGTGGGCTTCACTCAGTTTTGTTGCAAACACATCAAGGACTTTTCCAAAATCATTGCCCCATTGACAGACATCACAAAGGGTCGAAGAGATTTCAGATGGACAGACAAAGAGAACAACGCATTTGAAAAGATGGTGGCACCCATGTGTTGCACGCCTATACTAAAGTTGCCCGAATTCGACAAGGAATTCGAGATCCATACCGATGCCTCAGATGGAGCTTTGGGTGGTGTGCTTTTTCAAGATGGTCGCCCAATCGCATATGAATCCAAGAAGTTCTCAGATGCGGAACAACGGTGGCCTACCCACGAGAAAGAGATGTTCGCGGTGGTTCACTGTCTCAGGAAGTGGTGCCACTACATGTAAGACAAGCACACGAACATCTTCACCGATAACATCTCCTTGAAATACTTCTAGACTCAACCGAAGTTGTCACACAAGCAAGCAAGGTTGCAGGATCTTTTAGCAGAGTTTGACATAGACATCATACACAAACCCGGCAAGTAGAATGTCATACCAGATGCGTTGAGCCGCATGCCACAAGTCAATGCAATTAGCGTGGTGAACAGTGGTTCCTTAGGCAAAATTAGGGCAGCTACCGACAGGATGCAGTAGTACAAAGAATGTTCAACGATTGGCACAAAGGGTAGTTAGCATAGGGGTTGTATCATTTTAAGGACGAATTGTTCTATGCCCACGGAAAAATCAGTGCATGAAGTGCCTAGCTTGAAGGCCAAGTTGTTGTGGGAAGCTCATGATTGCAAACTGGTAGGCCATGGGAGCCAAAAGCGGTCCTTTGAAAAATTGAGTAGATTCTTCTATTGGCCAAAAATGCAAGATGATGTGGTCGAATACGTGAGATCATGTAACTTCGAGAGGGCCCGGGGGTTTCGCAAAACACTTGACCATTAATGCAATTAAAATTGGCCATAGCCTTAAACATATGCCACTTAATGGTCAAGTGTTTTGTGAAACCCCCGGGCCCTCCGGAAGTTACATTGCCCCTATGCAGGGGTTCTTGCCAACACCAATGAGATGCCTGAGAGATCTATGTGATTTTTGCCTTTCCATGCCTTAGACCTCCTTCATATAGGAATAGGATGGAAAGTCGTGTTTAGGTCGGTTTCTCCTTTTTGGCCTACATAATAGTGTCCAAAAAGTCATATTTGGCCTCCAAATTGTGCCCAAAAGGTGTCCCATCCATGGGCACATGTTCCGGGCACTTGTTATTGGCATTAGGATTTGGCCACTTGTTATTGATAATAATAATCCTAATCTAATAGAGTGAGAATACACGAAAGGCTACATCTTGCTTACTGTGTTATATTAAACATAAAATGATAGTCCTTTTATAGGAGACAACCCCTTTACATATTCTAAAGCATATGCTGCCACCACATATGTCCTATGTCAATATGATGCCAAATAGGTGTCACATGCTCACATAATATCTTAAGGGGTGTTCCCACACACAAAGGAACCTACACAATAGATATCTTTACAAGGGGTTGTTCCCACACAACACACACTTTATACAAATCTCCTTTAACATTGATTTTCCCTAACAATCCCTCCCTCAATGAAAAGGAGGCATGAGCCAAAGATAGCCTAACAAAGTGATGGCAGCTATTGGATGTCAAACCCCTCCAAGACTAGCCTCAAACAAAATCTTCCTTTTGCACTGATCTTTGAATGTGCCATCGATGAAGATGAGGCCGTGAAGAGATCCCTCCCATAACTGGAGCTTCATAGAAGAGTGATGAGGGTGGAGAGGATGAAGTGGATGACTGTACTTGCTCCATCAAAAGAAAGGGAAATTACAAGGAGTGATAGCAGCAAATGTGTGTACAAACTTGACCCTTGCAAAGTATAAAAGCGTACTAGATAAGCCAAAAACCCAATAAAACCTTAGCCTGTGAAGCTCAACTTCATACCTCAAAAGCATTTACACAGCTAGCAGTGATAAAGGATGAGATCTCCAGGTGAATATTCAGGATCAGTGTACAAGAGTGGCAGGATTCCAAAGCCAACAAACTGGTAAGGTACAAGATCTAGATGTAAAATAGAACTGGAGCATGTTACTTCCCATTACCTCAGAGTGTTGGCAGTAGAGGTAGACGATACTGCAACTGAACCATGTGATAAACTTGACTGCTATGTTGTGCTGGCAGGAGATAGGAACGAGCAAATTGCTTCTTTGTAAGCTTTGCTATCCATGGAGCCAAACAAGAGCCACCAAGCCAAACTGAACTGCCGTAGAACCAAATTGACTTGATTGGAACCTCAAGGTTGCAAGCAAAGAGGATAGACCTGTAGGGCTACTATAGAAATTGAAACTCGCGGCGGCGGGTGCCCGGGGGACTAGGGCCTTTGACACACTTGTTGATACCATCAATGCATATTAAAACATTTAAATATGGCCACAGCCTTAACACATATCCATCATCACTTTGCATAAAACATAAAGCTGGACAAAACATCCACAAATGCTGCAAATGGAGCTTGCACGAGTGACACTGCATAGAGGCCGGAATGGGCCGACCCCCCCCTTGGAGTATTTTATTACCCAAGGAGAATAATATCATGTACAAGCTTTGAGGGCCTTACTCTCCCCACGGGAGATGCCGGATTATCCATATACAAATGCCATAACACAGCCCAACACGAGGCAACCAAGCCGGAACATAGGCTGTAGAAATGCCGAGCCAACAATATAATCCATATACCTCCGTGTGGGTACTGATTCTTCCCCAAAAACCACGGGTCTTCATGCAATAGAGCTAGTACAGCAAGTACAACTCTCCATTCAGCCGGTACAGCAGGTACAATGGCTGGTACAGCAAGTACAGTGGCTGGTACAGCCAGTACGGTGGCTGGTACAGCAGGTACAGCAAGTACAGAAGCTGGTACAGCAAGTACAGTGGCTGGTACAGCCGGTACGGTGGCTGGTACAGCAGGTACAGCAAGTACAAAAGCTGGTACAGTAAGTACAGTGGCTGGTACAGTCGGTACGGTGGCTGGTACAGCAAGTACAAATGCTGGTACAACACATACAATGGCTAGAAATCATAATAAATGATTGAATACCCTTGCCTTCAGTATTTCTTCGCGATGGAAGCCTCCAAAACAGTCCCCAACAGCCGGTATTCTTCATGGGCAGCCTTCAAGTGAGAGAGAAAGAGAGTAGCCATCATTAGGGAAGCCTTCAACGGTGGTAGAGGCTAGTGTGCAGCAAGAGGGCCTCTATTAATGAAGAGAGAGGGCTCCAATTTATAGATTTGGGCCTCCCATGAGCTAAAATGGCAAGAGAAGGCTACGATGACAAGTGGAGAGCCACACAATAGCTGAAGTGACAAGTGTGAGGCCACTTGTCTCACTTTGATCCTTTTTCTAACAAGTGTCAGGCCACTTGTCTCACTTTGGTCCACTTTCTTGCCACATGTCCCAATCTAAGAGATGGGTCCTTCCATAATCTTTACCTCTAAAAATATCCCAACTGGTAGACATTCTGTCATAGGCACTTTGCCAACTCTTGGTATCTGCTCAATTCCAGATGTAATGACGCGAACAGAATTTCCATCGGAGTCTGGCCAACAATAGCAACTCTCCTAAATTTTAGGAGTGTGGTCCTTTGTATTCTAGGATAATCCCCCATTCCCAAAGCTTGTACTTTCCAAATATTTAAACATCCTTGAGTCCACCAGATCCCTTTCAGACTGGGAAATGTCCAGGCTGGTGACATCCTCCCCAACTTCTTAAAAGTTGTCCGCAACTTTAAGCTTCAAGCCATATATTCAAGATATAATCATGTCACATCGATTGGGCGAGACGAGACAGTCTCAAAAATCCAATATAACTGAAGAATCCATGTCCCAAAGAAATGGGTGAGACTAAATAAGTCTCCATAATACCAATATCAAAATCATGTCCCAAGATAAATGGGCGAGACAAAAACAGTCCCATAAGTCCAGATATCATAATCCATATCCCAAGTAAATGGGCGAGACAAAACAGTCCCATAAGTCCAGATATCATAATCCATGTCCCAAGTAAATGGGCGAGACAAAACAGTCCCATAAGTCCAGATATCATAATCCATGTCCCAAGTAAATGGGCGAGACAAAATAAGTCTTCTGCCAACAAGACATCGGTCCACATGACCCTTGGCATAGACATAAGTCCCGTCATGTCCACTTTACCACTTGCACTCCGTGTTGGTACTCTGACCACACACCTTGGATGAGAGGTGGGCTTACAAGAGACACACAATGAGCCAAAACGGCCGACCCCTCCCTTGAGTAAATTGTATTACTATTGGAGAAATTCAATACATAGCTTCACGGGCATCCATTGCCAAATCCTCCATGCCAATGCATATGAAATTCAGCATTTAGAAAACAATGGTATGTCGATGTAGATCACCAAGGAGCTGCCTTGACGCCCGGCCCGACTTCAGTGCCCATATTCTCTACCATTGGCTCTATGTTCTACCAAGCAAGGTAGCAACATCTTGAAGAGCACTTAGGACAAGAGAAATACTACACAGGGCGGCTAAACAAGGAGTCCTGAAAACAATCACTCGCAGGCATAGATAACCTGGTGTTCCATATGCATTTCTGCTACACATAGTTTATAGGCATTTCGGCCACCAACTCACACTACCCTCTCAAGTGCCCATGTTCCCTTCCATCTGCTCTCTATTGTTCCACCCACACATGGTAGAAACAATCTTCAAGAGAGCACGTAGGACAAGAGAACACTACACAGGGTATGTTGTGCTCCACACTACCCTTTGAAGTGCCCATGTTCCCTTCCATCTGCTCTCTATTGTTCCACCCTCACATGGTAGAAACAATCTTCAAGAGAGCACGTAGGACAAGAGAACACTACACAGGGTATGTGAATCATGAGTTCCATAAGTCCAATGCATCCCAAATAAAGGGAGCCAAAAAGAATAATCCATCCCAGTAAAAGGGAGCCATAAACATAATCCATAAACCTGAGGATGGATCCAAATTCCTAGAAAAGAAGTCCAGGAATCCATAGACCTATACCAAGCCGGAACATAGGCTGTAGAAATGCCGAGCCAACAATATAATCCATATACCTCCGTGTGGGTACTGATTCTTCCCCAAAAACCACGGGTCTTCATGCAATAGAGCTAGTACAGCAAGTACAACTCTCCATTCAGCCGGTACAGCAGGTACAGTGGCTGGTACAGTAAGTACAGTGGCTGGTACAGCCAGTACGGTGGCTGGTACAGCAGGTACAGCAAGTACAGAAGCTGGTACAGCAAGTACAGTGGTTGGTACAGTCGGTACGGTGGCTGGTACAGCAGGTACAGCAAGTAGAAAAGCTGGTACAATAAGTACAGTGGCTGGTACAGCCGGTACGGTGGCTGGTACAGCAAGTACAAATGCTGGTACAACACATACAATGGCTAGAAATCATAATAAATGATTGAATACCCTTGCCTTCAGTATTTCTTCGCGATGGAAGCCTCCAAAACAGTCCCCAACAGCCGGTATTCTTCATGGGCAGCCTTCAAGTGAGAGAGAAAGAGAGTAGCCATCATTAGGGAAGCCTTCAACGGTGGTAGAGGCTAGTGTGCAGCAAGAGGGCCTCTATTAATGAAGAGAGAGGGCTCCAATTTATAGATTTGGGCCTCCCATGAGCTAAAATGGCAAGAGAAGGCTACGATGACAAGTGGAGAGCCACACAATAGCTGAAGTGACAAGTGTGAGGCCACTTGTCTCACTTTGATCCTTTTTCTAACAAGTGTCAGGCCACTTGTCTCACTTTGGTCCACTTTCTTGCCACATGTCCCAATCTAAGAGATGGGTCCTTCCATAATCTTTACCTCTAAAAATATCCCAACTGGTAGACATTCTGTCATAGGCACTTTGCCAACTCTTGGTATCTGCTCAATTCCAGATGTAATGACGCGAACAGAATTTCCATCGGAGTCTGGCCAACAATAGCAACTCTCCTAAATTTTAGGAGTGTGGTCCTTTGTATTCTAGGATAATCCCCCATTCCCAAAGCTTGTACTTTCCAAATATTTAAACATCCTTGAGTCCACCAGATCCCTTTCAGACTGGGAAATGTCCAGGCTGGTGACATCCTCCCCAACTTCTTAAAAGTTGTCCGCAACTTTAAGCTTCAAGCCATATATTCAAGATATAATCATGTCACATCGATTGGGCGAGACGAGACAGTCTCAAAAATCCAATATAACTGAAGAATCCATGTCCCAAAGAAATGGGTGAGACTAAATAAGTCTCCATAATACCAATATCAAAATCATGTCCCAAGATAAATGGGCGAGACAAAAACAGTCCCATAAGTCCAGATATCATAATCCATATCCCAAGTAAATGGGCGAGACAAAACAGTCCCATAAGTCCAGATATCATAATCCATGTCCCAAGTAAATGGGCGAGACAAAACAGTCCCATAAGTCCAGATATCATAATCCATGTCCCAAGTAAATGGGCGAGACAAAATAAGTCTTCTGCCAACAAGACATCGGTCCACATGACCCTTGGCATAGACATAAGTCCCATCATGTCCACTTTACCACTTGCACTCCGTGTTGGTACTCTGACCACACACCTTGGATGAGAGGTGGGCTTACAAGAGACACACAATGAGCCAAAACGGCCGACCCCTCCCTTGAGTAAATTGTATTACTATTGGAGAAATTCAATACATAGCTTCACGGGCATCCATTGCCAAATCCTCCATGCCAATGCATATGAAATTCAGCATTTAGAAAACAATGGTATGTCGATGTAGATCACCAAGGAGCTGCCTTGACGCCCGGCCCGACTTCAGTGCCCATATTCTCTACCATTGGCTCTATGTTCTACCAAGCAAGGTAGCAACATCTTGAAGAGCACTTAGGACAAGAGAAATACTACACAGGGCGGCTAAACAAGGAGTCCTGAAAACAATCACTCGCAGGCATAGATAACCTGGTGTTCCATATGCATTTCTGCTACACATAGTTTATAGGCATTTCGGCCACCAACTCACACTACCCTCTCAAGTGCCCATGTTCCCTTCCATCTGCTCTCTATTGTTCCACCCACACATGGTAGAAACAATCTTCAAGAGAGCACGTAGGACAAGAGAACACTACACAGGGTATGTTGTGCTCCACACTACCCTTTGAAGTGCCCATGTTCCCTTCCATCTGCTCTCTATTGTTCCACCCTCACATGGTAGAAACAATCTTCAAGAGAGCACGTAGGACAAGAGAACACTACACAGGGTATGTGAATCATGAGTTCCATAAGTCCAATGTATCCCAAATAAAGGGAGCCAAAAAGAATAATCCATCCCAGTAAAAGGGAGCCATAAACATAATCCATAAACCTGAGGATGGATCCAAATTCCTAGAAAAGAAGTCCAGGAATCCATAGACCTATACCAAGCCGGAACATAGGCTGTAGAAATGCCGAGCCAACAATATAATCCATATACCTCCGTGTGGGTACTGATTCTTCCCCAAAAACCACGGGTCTTCATGCAATAGAGCTAGTACAGCAAGTACAACTCTCCATTCAGCCGGTACAGCAGGTACAGTGGCTGGTACAGCAAGTACAGTGGCTGGTACAGCCAGTACGGTGGCTGGTACAGCAGGTACAGCAAGTACAGAAGCTGGTACAGCAAGTACAATGGCTGGTACAGCCGGTACGGTGGCTGGTACAGCAGGTACAGCAAGTACAAAAGCTGGTACAGTAAGTACAGTGGCTGGTACAGCCGGTACGGTGGCTGGTACAGCAAGTACAAATGCTGGTACAACACATACAATGGCTAGAAATCATAATAAATGATTGAATACCCTTGCCTTCAGTATTTCTTCGCGATGGAAGCCTCCAAAACAGTCCCCAACAGCCGGTATTCTTCATGGGCAGCCTTCAAGTGAGAGAGAAAGAGAGTAGCCATCATTAGGGAAGCCTTCAACGGTGGTAGAGGCTAGTGTGCAGCAAGAGGGCCTCTATTAATGAAGAGAGAGGGCTCCAATTTATAGATTTGGGCCTCCCATGAGCTAAAATGGCAAGAGAAGGCTACGATGACAAGTGGAGAGCCACACAATAGCTGAAGTGACAAGTGTGAGGCCACTTGTCTCACTTTGATCCTTTTTCTAACAAGTGTCAGGCCACTTGTCTCACTTTGGTCCACTTTCTTGCCACATGTCCCAATCTAAGAGATGGGTCCTTCCATAATCTTTACCTCTAAAAATATCCCAACTGGTAGACATTCTGTCATAGGCACTTTGCCAACTCTTGGTATCTGCTCAATTCCAGATGTAATGACGCGAACAGAATTTCCATCGGAGTCTGGCCAACAATAGCAACTCTCCTAAATTTTAGGAGTGTGGTCCTTTGTATTCTAGGATAATCCCCCATTCCCAAAGCTTGTACTTTCCAAATATTTAAACATCCTTGAGTCCACCAGATCCCTTTCAGACTGGGAAATGTCCAGGCTGGTGACAGAAATACACTGAAAAAGCACAAAGGCAAGCTAGAATGCCTGAAGATGGATTGGCAAGCTGAGAACAAGGAATTTGGTGAACTGAGATGAGAGACAATGAGAGGTCACACAAGCAGGAGCCTTCAAATTGGGGGAAGAGCACAGAGAGTATAACCCTAGCAGCAAGACTGACAGTGTGTGCAGAGCAACTACGAGAGGACCTCCAGAGCAAAGTAGTGTACTGACAAGAGACCTCCAAAACACGAGAGGCAAGACTGTCTTTCAGGCCCTCTGTGTGCTTGGCAGGTACAGTACGAGATCGTGAATATGGACAGGACAGTGTGCATGTGGAGAGCACCAACAAACGGGAGGCATAGGTGTACAAATCCATGGGATCGACCGACACAAGAGCACTAGTGAATGGGCGGGAGCAGGGCCATGTCTACAAGGACACAACATTGCAGGATTGCACAAAAGAGCAATGGCGAACGGGAGGCGATAGGGCCGACAGACGGGAGTGGCCATGACGCCCAATATGTTGCCCCCCTATAGGGCCAGGCCGGGTGGCGGTGGAGCACTGCTAGCCAAGGAGGACGGTGTGAATGCGGGGCTCTTCACCTCTGCCAGTGACTATGTCAGGGCCGGTCGGACTTGCTTGCAAAGTTGGGTGCCAAGGTCAGGCAAACCCACCTCACTGCCATCCATCGATGACCACCTCCAACAGTGGGCAGTACAGATATGGACTACCACAGGGCTGAATTTGAGCCGATGGAACGTGGTTTGGCTAATGGGCTGATGGCAAAGGACATGAGTTGGGCAGTGCTGACAGGAGAAGAGAGGGTTACCACAACTAGACAGGAAGGCTCTGATACCAATTATTGACATTAGGATTCGAGCATAAACCATAAAAAGAAGCATAAATGATTTGATAATAATAATCCTAATCTAATAGAGTGAGAATACATGAGAGGCTACATCTTGCTTAATGTGTTATATTAAACATAAAATGATAGTTGTTTTATAGGAGACAACCCCTTTACATATTCTGAAGCATATGCTGCCACCACATATATGTCTTATGCCAAATATGATGTCAAGTGTCCTCAATAGGTGTCACATGCTCACATAATATCTTAAGGGGTGTTCCCGCACACAAAGGAACTGTTAGATCGCTGTTGTAACACCGCTACGGGCGCTACCACAGGAGGGGACGGCCTCTGGTTCACCACCCAGCCATAGAGGAAGAATGAGGATTGCCCCTCATCCCCCAGGCTATATAGTGTGTGGCCTGCCGCCGTCGACACTAGCCTGGCCGCCCATGATTACGCACGGGCGTCCTCTCCCACTGAACCCCGGATGGCCACGTCTTTGGCCATCCGGTCTGCCGCGTCGGTCACAGGCGTTACAGCTTACGTGACATTACCCCCCCCTTAAGAAGAGTTTTCGTCCTCGAAAACAAAATGGGAAAACCTCTTGGAAATTGCACTACGGCGTTCCCAGGTAGCTACCTCCTCATCCCTATCTGTCCATTTAGGGGACGGCCTCTGGTTCACCACCCAGCCATAGAGGAAGAATGAGGATTGCCCCTCATCCCCCAGGCTATATAGTGTGTGGCCTGCCGTCCACACTAGCCTGGCCGCCCATGACTACGCACGGGCGTCCTCTCCCACTGAACCCCGGATGGCCACGTCTTTGGCCATCCAGTCTGCCGTCGGTCACAGGCGTTACAGCCTACGTGACAGGAACCTACACAATAGATATCTTTACAAGGGGTTGTTCCCACACAACACACACTTTATACAAATCTCCTTTAACATTGACTTTCCCTACACACACTTTATACAAATCTCCTTTAATATTGACTTTCCCTAACACTTGTAGGGCCTCAAAATTAGGCCCAAATTTGCCTCGAAATCTGCCCATGATCTTGCTATCATGTCCATAAGCATTGGGATTAACGGATGCACATGACATCCTCTCCTGCTAAGCTTCGAGCACTGAGGTACTCCATACGCCTTTGCTCCGATTGCGTTCCGGTCCAATTGAAGACTCCACTTCATATCCTTTGGCTCAATCCCCAATGAAAGGGTGGTATGCAAAGCTTGGGGGCAAATCAGGATCGGCCCGCTCTCTTAATGTTTGATGATTGTGCCACGGATAACTTCATCTCCATGCAAACGGCTACCAGTTTGGCCATTGATATAGGGGACTTGGAACCCAAATTGAGGACAAAGCCACCTTTGTGGGCAAAGAGGTGCAGGTTACGCCTACCATAGACACGCGCCGTGTGTATATTCAAGTGTAACATGTAGTGGAAGTATTCATAATTAAGGATTCTGTCACACAAGTCTCACACCGCCTTCTGTATCTTGAGTTTCGCGAGTTTAGCAATCCACTTTTAGGACTTCAAACTTTAAGAGATTTAGAGAGAGAGAGATAGAAACTGTATGCTAGATTGGGTCTTGAATTACCCACGGAAGGGCCCTCTATCCCGTTACCGGAATAGTATTTGCTTTTATTACTTTGAAGAGAATGACTTTGGACTGACGATAAGCCAAACGTAAGATCTCGGAGGACCAAGAGTCAGGCTGAACTGCACACGACTGTAGAATCACCAATAATGACCAATCTCAAGCCTATGCACTCTTCCCAATGGAATGTAGGAAGGCTGCAAATCTGAGGCTGAGATATGGGCTGTTTGGGACTGGTTCTAGGCTGTGAATGAATGCCGAAAATGAATGTATGAATGCGTTTTACCTTCATCGAAAGGGATGTAGCAAAACGATGAGTGTATGGATGCTGAAAACTCTGTAGATGCTGAAAACGCTGAACCCTGAAGGGGCTGAATGCTGATTGATGCTGCGTTTTGTTGATGATGTGCGGAATGGTCCAAGCGTTAATGCTCCTTGTGCTGAAGGATGAAGCGCTTGAAGGCTTGTGGCTGATTGATGATGAATGAGCAAGTGATGCTATGTATATGGGTTTGATGCTGGTTGGCTGGCTACAGAGCTGGCCGACTGCATCATAACTGCTACACGACTAGATATGAGGTGATAAATGCTGAAATAATGATAATAAAATGCTAGACAATATGCTAAAAATGTAGAATAATGCTGAATAATATCCAGATGCTTCTACCATGGTCTATGTGGTCTTATGTGCCTATGGGATGGATGATATGCAAAATGCAACCATTGACTGATGCAGACCCTAAGGCTTCTATGACATCTATATGCATGAATGATTCTCTCCAAGTGGGTTAAGGGACTTCTATGGTTGAGGAATGACCTACGTAGCTCGTGCTTGACATATCTTGGACTAAGGATTACAATGGGGTCACAATGTACGATAAATATCAATCCTAAAGGGTTCTAATAATGTACAATGTTGCACTGACGATGAGGAGCCATCTTGTCACCATGCACTACGGTGCAGAGTGCATGTGACATTCCCTTCTGCTTAGCTTTGTGGCGGGTTCATGGCTTCCAAGTAGTTCGCCAACAACTATGGGTACTCTTGAAAGAACTCCTTGTCTAGCCAAACGGCTTCGTGGGTACCTCGATCTCGGAGCTTCATGTAGAATTGACATATTCTTCGACCGGAACCATGCTTCCAATGATGAAGAAGGATCTGCTCAGGCTCAATGACTTCTGATTCGTCTACCATGTCTGGCTGCTGTTCCTTTGAACGATCAAACACTTTTGGTTCAACTTATGGTTTTAGCCAAGAAACATGGAAAACATCATGTATCGTCCAAATGTTAGGCAACTTTAACTTCATGGAGACATCACTTATCTTTTTAACTATAGGAAAGGGTCCAAAACTACGAAAAGAAAGCTTGGGATAGCGTTTGCCCACTTGTTTCAATCTCTCTTTCATGATGCGCAAATAGACCCAATTCCCTGCCTTGAAGTGGACATCTCGCCTAGATTTATTCGTCTGTCTGCCATAAGCTTCCTGGGCTTTGGTCAAGCGGTCTTTAACTGACTCAATGATGATTTCGGAAAATGCTTTCGTCGTTTTGTTAACCTCGAGAGATGGAGACACCATTCTCGTCAAAAGAGAAGAGAAACGACGACCAAAGGCTGTCTCATACGGAGTCCGTTCGACACTAGATGAATAAGTATTGTTCAAGATGGCTTGGACCAATGGAAGATAATGTTTCCATTTGGACTGCTAGTCATGACAATATGACTTGAGAACATCAAAGGCCAATTGGTTATAGATTTATGTCTGGCCGCTTGTGTGTGGATGGAATGTACTAGATAAATGTAACTTAGTTCCAAAGTTCTCGAATAATGCCCTCCAAAAATGCGAGGTGAACTTGGAATCCCTGTCTAATGTAATGGTGCTAGGCAAACCACAGATGGGGTACTAATGCTTGACAAAAAGGCGGCCTACGTCCTCAGCTGTGGCCGTATGCTTGCATGGGATGAGCATGCAGAACTTACTGAAGTGATCCACAATGGTAAAACACTAAGTGTTACGGATCTGGTGGATGCTAGTAGAGGCTCTACAAAGTCCATAGAAATGTCGATGAAAGGTCCGTTGGGGATAGGGAAAGGTTGACGTAACCCAACCTTCTTTGTATGTGGAACCTTAACTTTTTGACAAATCTTACAGGCTTGAACATGTGAATATACATCACGCCTCATTTTTGGCCAATAAAAGGACCGTTCCAATTTTTCGAGAGTATTGTTGATACCTCTATGTCCTCCAACTAAGGAGTCATGGGCATCATGGAGAAGAGCTGCCCGCTTTTCTCGAATGACACAGAGGCGGTTCTTGTAGAGCAACCAACCGTTTTGCACTGAATAATGGCCAGGCTCAGAGGTGAGGGCCAAATTGTATTGAGTACCAAACTCAGGGAAGTCGACATACTCATCTTTCATGCTATCTATGTCTTTCCCAGTGATTTTGAGAATAGCAAACTCCTGCATTGCTTGGATGCTGGTCTTTCAACTAAGAGCATCTGCGAACTGGGTTATGCTTACCAGGGATGTACTCGATCATTCCTCCAAATTGTTGGAAGAGTTGACTCCATCTGGCCTGCCGATCACTCCATTGGGCACTTGGCATGGTTTGAAGCCACTTGAGTGCTTGGTGGTCTGTTTTGACTGTGAAAACTTGTCCATAAAGGAAAGGCTTCCAATGTTTGAGCGTTGTGATCACACCCAAAAGCTCTTTGTCATAAACCGAATAATTCTTTTCGGCGACATCCAACTTTCTATTTTAGTAGGCCATGGGTCTATTGTCCTGTAGGAGAACTGCACCTATGGCTATATTGTTGGCATCGGTAATGACCTCAAAAGGTTTATCCCAAGATGCTAACTTCAAAAGAGGCGCTTTTGAGGCAGCTTTTTGGAGTGCACAGAATGCATCAAGTGCCTTGTCTATGACTGAGACTTTTTGTCTACGAGTCTTCACCCCCTTGAGCAAGTCGGTGAGAGGTGCTGCAAGGTTGGAAAATTGGTGAACATGCGTGCTGTAGGCTTGGCAGAGACCTACGAAAGAACGGATCTCTTGGGTGGTCTGAGGGATATCCCAATCCAAGATCTCTTGAACCTTTGAGGGGTCCAATCGAATCCCATTGGAAGCGATGATATAGTCCAAGTATTGAACCTTTGAGGGGTCCAATCGAATCCCATTGGAAGCGATGATATAGTCCAAGTATTGAACCTTTGTAACGCCGAAGATAGACTTTTTGGCGTTTATGTAGAGCCCATTATCTCGCAAAAGTTGCAAGACTTTCTCCACATCTTTCTCATGCTGCTCTGCAGTGGCTGAGAAGACAAGTATGTCATCAAGAAATATGAACACACACTTACCAATGAGGATTGTGAAAATCTTGGACATCATTTTATTGAAGGTTGCGGGTGCATTGGTAAGCCCAAAAGGCATGACTACGAACTCGTAGTGACCACGCTCTATCCGGAAAGCTGTTTTTGGAATGTCAGCTTCGAAAATGCGGACCTGATGCTAACCACTCTTGAGGTCGATCTTAGTGAAAAACTTTGCACCGTCTAAATGCTCCAAAATGTACTCAATCCTTGGCATAGGAAACTTATTCTTAATGGTGAGTTTATTGAATGCCCTGTAGTCTACACAAAGGCATGCAGACTTGTTCTTCTTTTGGACAAATAGGATGTGTGCAACAAATGGTGAGGAAGAAGGCCGAACAAATCCAGCTTGGAGAAGCTCAGATAACTGCTTTTCTAGCTTGCCCTCTAAAGTCTTGGAAAGACGATAGGAAACCTGCTAGGAGGTTCTCATTCATGGACCAAATCGATATGATGGTCCTCAGGATGGGATGGGGGGAGACTTGGCAGGAGATTGTTCCTAAGCATAATGGCCTGATGTCTAGCCAGGAGGTCTGCTAATTGTGGAACTAGGGATGAAGATGAGATAGCTGCCACCAATGAGGTAGAGGCTGTCTGAGCACGAACATAAAGCAGTGCTCCTTCCGCTCCCTTGCGGATAGCTTGTCGGGTCTGGAGATGAGAAATCAATGGGATGCCAAGAATGCTTCTATCCCCACAAATCATGACGGGCTCAGGAAAACCTTTACAGATAATAAAAGTGTCCTGCCCCCAATCGGGAATAGGCTCATATTGACGAAACCACTGGATTTCTAAGATCACGTCACACCCCAGAAGAGGCGAGAGAATGAAATCTCGTTGGAATGAGACCTTTTGAACTACAAAGGCAAACTGTTGTGCCTTTTGGATGGAGCTGGTGCCTGAGATGTTGAGCCTACCTCTACCCGAGATGGTGGAGTTGGCACACTTACAGAAGGTTGGAGCACAGCCTCAATTTGAAGGGCAGCCTCCTTTTTCAAAGCAATGCGAAGTGCCTCTTTGAAATTACTAGGATCCTTGCTATGAACTTTTGCACGCAAGCTAGGATCCAAAGCCATGACAAACTTGCTCATCTTAAGGTACTCCATTGCCAAAGCATTTTTAGAGTCCCTTGTAGAAGATGATGAAGAAGAAGTAACAACATGTGAGATATGTGGGTGCGGAGACCAGGTGTGAACCCATCCACATCCAAATGATATGGCACTAATGTGCAGCTCATTTTGTTAGCCAACTGGGGAGAGATGGCGTCCTCAAAACTACCCATGTCAAATAGGACTACAAATTGTCGGTCCTTGACAGAGCCATAAGCTCGGATGAGGCTTTTTTGTGGAGCGTCGCTCTCACCCTCTTGCTTAGCATCAAATACCACAGATGGCATAGGATGCATAGAAGGTAAAAGCTGAACTGCATTTGTGGTAGTAGGCGGGGCTGGAGGAGTAGGAGATACTGTGGCAATTGTGGAAGAAGGGGCTTTGGAGGCTTTCTCCGCTTGCCATTTTTGGTAATCCTTCTTGCCAGGCCCAATGGTATGACAGAAAAAGCATCTGTTTTCTGACTGGTATTTCCTCTGCTCCTCTGGAGGAAGATAGTCTCTAGTGATGCGTGCTTTAGCCTTTTCCTCAGGGGTTTTCTTAGGCTTGAAGTCCTTATCCTTCTTCCCCCTGAACTAGAGCTATTACTGCCGTTCTTCTTAGTATCTTTAGAAGATGCATTACCTTTCCCTGGCTGTGCAGTAGGTTGCTGTTGCTGGGGTTTGGTACTAGACTGCAACGACTGCTTAGGCTTAACTCCGTTCATCTTCATTTCTTCATTTTGAGCCAGAGTCAAAGCCCGGTAAGTATTGGGTTCAAAGTTGCGAACTGTGAACCGGATGTTAGGATCTAATCCACGAATGAATTGATCCATCTTGGCCTGCTCAGATAACCCTAACTGTTGTGCTAAAGTTATAACCTTGCCGGAAAATTGAAGCACGGGTGATCCGTTCTATCTGAATCCATAGAACTCATCTGCTAGGTTAGTCAAATACTGTGGAGGGAGAAATCTGGTCTTTAGGACAAACATATCCCAGTGAAAAGCTGTGATACCTGTGGTCGGATTTGTATGAAGACTAGACCAATGCTGCCACCAAGTGACTGTCTCGCTCGTAAGGTGGGGAGCCGCAACGTGGACTCTATCTTGAGGATCTGTAATCCTAGCTAAGGAAAATGAGCATTAAATTGATGAATGAATTGATTAATTGCTAAATGATCACACTTACCATCATACTTACTAAAATTTGGTTGAGTTCGGATGACGGTAGTCGATGTTGCAGGATGCTGGCTGGTGGCACCTATGGGTGGGGAAACTGAAGAGAGGTGTTGATACCTCAGATGTATGGCCTCCTTTTCCCTTTGGTGTTCGAGTAACATGCGCTCTCGATCGAGCTCTCGTTGGTGCTCCCGAGCAGTGAGTTCAGCCTGACGCCGGTCTTCGTCGATCCTGCGTTGGGCTTCCTCATAGTCTCGTCTATCTGCTTTTTCTTCCCGCCGTCTGGCCTCATCCTCTCATCTTTGGTGTTCCATCGGAAGAAGAGAGTGATGAAGTCGGGGGTAACTGGAGGTGTGGGTTTTGTTGATGTTGCCTCCAAGAGTTGGAGACGCTCTGTCACGATTGTGACTAACTCTCTTAATCTCTCCTTAATTACTCATTAATCTCTTATTAACTGAAAGGACACCTGTGAAGGGTCACACCCTTACACATGGGTCACTATCAAAGGACATGTCTATTCATTAAAAGACACACCTCTAAGTCCAAAGGACATAACCGTTGACTCAAGAGCCACACCCCTTCCCAGGGATGTGTCTCGTCACTTGTACCCTTTCGGCCTCTATTTAAGAAAGGCCCTTGTCTCAATGCAAACATCTCAATCTTTCTATCAGCATTTGTCTAATGTTTGTTAATTAAGTCTTAATCATGTTAATAAATCTATAAAAGCTTTACAGTGGTATTAGAGCAAAATTTTTTTTTTCCTACCCGTGGGTTGTGAAACCCTCACCCTCTCCGCGGCACTCACCCTCTCCTCGTCCACCCCTCTTCTCGGTGTTGTATGGAAGCAGCGGAGCGATGGTGGCCTTGGCGTAAAGCTTTGTCCATGGTGATGTAAAATATTTATTTCTTTTTTTCCCCGTGGGTTTTGCGGGCCACTTAGCCTCTTCACTCGGTGTTCTCCCCCCTCGACAACCCACACGTGTGTGGTATGGGAGTTATGGAGCAATGGCAGATCTGGCGCACCATCCTCCTCCTTGCTTTGCTCGCCCTACAGGCTATGCGCCCCCTCCTCGCTATGAGCAACTGCCAGCCTTGAGCGCCCCTAGCTGCTGAATATCGACTGCTCTCCCCTCCTCGCTTCGGGCGTTGCAGGCTGTGAGCCCTCGCTTGTTTCATGTAGCTGCTGACCAAGCGCCCTAGTCGCCGATTCGTGGTTGCTGCCACCTCTTCGCTTTGCTGGCGGCGCCCCTACGAAGCGGCGCACCCATACGAAGCGGTACCTCTTCGCTTTGCTGGTCGTCACCTTTTTTTTTTTTTTTTGGAAAAACGATCCTTCTATTAGTTAATGAGAAAACGCCATAAGGCTACAAAGCTCACCTCACAAGGAGGGATAATAAACATAGTGAACACCGGAGCTCCACCCCCGTGTGGCTGGCCGCTCTCTGGGGGGGGCTACCTAGTAGTACATGCGGGAGGTGAGAAGAGCCAAACTGGAGGCCTGTAGTGCCAAGTGACATCCTCGCCCCTCGCGATGAGGAAAGGGCCAGGCTGCCAAGTGCGGAGGAACGCCTTGCGGCGACCTCTCATGCGATCCGAGTCGCCCTGAAGTTTCCCCCAGTGTCCTCTCGAGGTGTGAATGATGTCCACCCAGAGGGCCTGTATGACCTCTGCCGATGGAGTCGCCTGGTGGTCTATGGCCTCCCTGCATCGGGCTCTCCATATGTGCCAAGCCGTCATGCTGCTGATCATCTCCCATCTGTGCCCGTCCCCCTCCTAAGACTGCCGAAGAGAAGTCTGGCGTCAGAACCACCGCCATCGCCCTGTCAGAGACCTGGATGGTCACACTGCCAGGGACGTCCTCGTATCCAAGGGCCGGGCCGCTGTCCGTGGCCCAAGCCACCGCACCCCACGTCGCCATCATCTCACCTGGCGAGCCTGCAAAAACCATCCTGAGAGCGCGCTGCCAGACCTGCTGTGCCTGTGGGCAATCCCATAAGCAGTGCCGCTGCGACTCCTGTGCATAGCCGCACCGAGGGCAGGACGCTGGGTGTCTGCCAAAAGCTAGCCAAGCCCCCACAGCCAGTCCTCTATGCGCTGTAAGCCAGAGAAAAAGCGTCACCTTCCGGGGCCGGAAGCTGGCCCAAAGGCGCTGCCAGAAGTCCCTAAGGAAGGCATGGGAGAGCCCCTGTCGCCGCCAATGCTCGGCTGCCGCCGGGGTGCCCGCTGTCCTGTGCCTCTGGATCCGCCGCCCCAGCCTCGCTGTGTACTGAAAAAAGGGGGTGCCTAGGCTGGTAGGGGCCGAGTAGGGATCTCGCCAAAGCCACTCGCCTGGATCCCACTGAAGGCGAATAAGAGGCCTGCTGTCCCAAGCCCATAATCTCCAAGAATAGTCCTCCCCTATCGAGGCCGGTGAGGGGTCTACATGCCACTGTCTCTGATGAAAGCCGACCACCCGCACCCTCTGAAAGATACAACCCTGAAACTCATCCAAATCTAGTCGGGTCCTCTGAAGCTGGCCTCCCTCTCCCACCTCGAAGGTGAGTGGGGCGACTCTCTCTGCTGAGCCGCAGACCGCTAGAAGGATCTCATGCCGAGTAAAGACGCCCATCCACTGTGGAGGTGGAGGGTCTTGTACTGGAGTCCGCCACTCCCGGGGGATGGCCGCCTCAATGTCCTGCCTCATCAACTCTCTGCCCCTCATCCCGCTGAGTCTCCTCTCCGAGCCTCTGGAGGCAGCTGCTGAAAACATATCCAGTCGTCTAGGGACTGGGCTGGGCCGGAGCTCAATGGGCCCCACGACACGTGAGATCGCGATCCAACCATATGACCACTGGGAAGTCGGATCAAGGGGTTCTAGATCAATGGCTGCCTCAGGCGCTCCTCATCGGTGCCCGGTGGAGTCTGGAAGAGTGATGGCCTCAGATGCTCCCATGCCCTCAGAAGGCTAGCTGCAAAATGCTCCTCGAAGCCAAGGCCCACTCCTCTGGATCGTTGCTCTGTAAAGATCCACCTGATGCTGGGGGTCCAGGGGCCGCTAAGAGAAGGAGTGCGGCTGAGAATCCTGGAAACAAGAAACTCCTTCCACGGCTCAGCGCCTGGTAGGAGGCCACGAACCACCAACTTGCCAAGCAAAGCTCGGCTCTGACAAATAGGATCAACTATGCCCAGGCCGCCTCTCTCCCTCGGCTGGGTGATCACAGCCCATGCCACCTTGGCCCTGGCGGGCCGCCCGTCGCCACCGGACCAAAGAAAGTTCCTGATGAGCCTCTGCACACCTGGCCAATACATGCCCGCAAGAAGGCCCAACAAGAAGTGATGTACCACATGGTAGCAAGCAGAACCTGGTTGGCCACAACCACTCGGCCAGCCAGAGATAAACGAGCGGTACTCCAATACAGAAGCTTCTTCCGAATGCTCAGAAGAAGGGGGGCTATCTGCTGCTCCGGAGATATGTCAATGCCCACATAGCATCCCAAATAGCGCACTGTAGTGCCGGGGGGCAGATATTGAAACCCGTCAACTGGCCTCCAAGTCGGGGGGGGGCACAGAATTGACCCACAACCCACACGACTTGTGCCAGTTGATCAAAGCGCCCGAAGCTCTGCAAAACCTGTCCATGGCTGAGGCGAAGCGACGGAGGTTCTCCTCCCCTCCCTGAAGATAGACAGCAGTGTCATCCCCGCAAACTCCGAGTCTAGGAGCTCCTCCGTGGTGCGGATGGGGAGATGGAGGCCCCGCAAACCTGTATCCTGTGCCGTCAAGAAAGTGCTCATGGCCTCCGCCACAAAAAGAAAAAGAAAGGGCACCAAGGGGCACCCCTGCCGCACCGAGCGCGAGAGCTGGAACATCTCTCCGCGCACGCCCTGTATCAGCACCTGGCTATGGGCCGATGTGTAGAGTGCAGAGACCCCACGGATCCACTGAGGGGGGAAGCCCATCCTCTCCATAGTGCCTTCCAAGAAGGCCCAGTCCACCCGATCACATGCCTTCTCGAAGTCGAGAAGGAGCACTGCCAGATCCTCCTGCCGAAATCTAGCCAAAGCCGTAGCCTCCCAGAAAGAGAAGATGTTATCCAGGATGCTCCTATCCTGGATGAAGCCTGTCTGCGTGGAGTGGATGATGTCCGGAAGGTGAGGCTGAAGCCGCCTGCTGATCGCCTTAGCTAGGACCTTGTAGGCCGTGCCTAGCAAGGTGATCGGTCTCCACTGTCTAATCTCCAGTTTGTCTCCTCCCTCTTTAGGGATCAAGTGAATCAACCCCTCTGCCATGCTATCCGGCATGTCTCCCGACTCCATGATCTCCTGGAATGCCAATCTGAAACCCCTATGCAAGAGACCCCAGTACCTCTGGAAGAAAGCCACTGAGAGACCGTCCTCACCAGGGCATTTGCCCCGAGGAAGTGCCTGGAGAGCCTCCTCCAGTTCCGTATCCGAGAAGGGGGAGAGAAGGGAGTGCTGCAAATGGGCCGGCACAACCGGTCTCGTGAAGCTCCAGACTGCCTCCCGAGCCTCTCTCACCCTGTCATCTGCTGGCTCAGCAGAGAGGAGATCCCTGTAAAAATCTGTGGGGGCGATCGCCCGAACCCTGGGGGGATCCACCACCACCTGGCCATCAGCCTGCCGAAGATGCCTGAGACCCTCTCGTCTGAAGCGAGGCCCTGTCGCCTCAAAGAAGTCTCGAGTCACTTTGTCTCCAGCCTGTGTCCAAAAAGAAGCCCGAGCATGGAATCGGAACTCCACCCTCCTCTCCTCGATGGATCTGATCTCTGTGCGAGCTGACTCCATATGCTCTGAAATCCAAGGGCTCCTAGGCTCCCTCTCCTGAAGTCTCTGAAGGGAAGCTAGACTCCTGCGCAGGCTCCTCTCCTGCTCTCTGAAAGCCTCCAGCCGGTCCAGGGCAGCCTGTCTGAGCATCGTACTGATCTCCTGCAAACCCCTGTCAAGATCGCTGGCTGCCGATCCTCTCCTGAACTGAAGCTCTTGCCAGACCTGCTCAACTCTGGTCGCAATCTCGGGCTCCTCTATGAGACAATCTGGAATCCGGACGCTCTGGCCTCGCTCTCCTCTCGTAGGGTCATCGATCTGGAGAAGCACTGGAAAGTGGTCTGAAAACGAGGAGCCTGCAAGTATACCCACAGTGCCACCTCTATCGCAAGCCCACTCATCAATGTAAAACCTGTCGAGGCGGGAAAGGTTAACTCTTGTGGCCCGTCTATCCGAGCGCGAGAAAGATAAACTCCCCTGCAACCTGCCAAACTCCGAGAGAGTCCACGGATCCTGGCCTCTCACCTGCAGCACTAGTTCCTCCCAGGCAGCGAGCTCCGGCCCATGAATGGTCTCCTCCCCATCCTGTCCTCTGCATCCTCCAGCATGTTGCAATCCCCCCCTAGGCACCAAATGGTCTGCCATGGGGAGGGACTGCCTAATGGTGCTCTAGAACTCAGCTCTCCCGGTCGCCCCATTAGGGGCGTAGAAGTTGAGGAAGCCAATGCGGTCTTCCCCAACCCGAAGGATGATCCACTGCGCTCGACCCTGGACCAGAGTGCCAGAATCCACAACCTCGGATAGAAGCTGCTCGCTGACTGAGATGCATACTCCCCCCTGGTTCCCCTGGGAGCCATATGCCGGTGACCAAAAAGTGTGACTCCTGCCTAGCAAGATCTTCCCGTAGGTGCGGGTACGCCCGGCAGAAAGGTGGTGCTCCTGGATGAAAAGGATATCTATGGGTCCTCCAACGAGAGCCCTCTGGATCTCTTGGCGAAGTCTGCCCCGACCAATGTAGCAGCGAGGTCCACCAAGACCCTGGATGTTCCATGAGAGGATCCTCATGGATGAGCTATGGCAAGTGAAGCAGCCGCCACTGGCTCACCCCTCTCAGCCGGCCCGGATGAGCTGCCCTCCACTCTGTGAGTCTTGGGCGCCGGCTTGGAGGGAGAATAGTCACTGTTTGTCCGGGTGCGGAGTCTCTCCAAAAAGAGGGTGACCTGTCTCTATGTCTAGCCCCACTCCGCCTTCGCCCTGTCCAAGGCTTAGGCGTGAGACCAATCCTCTGCATATATGTATCGAAAGGTAGGCTGCACCCTCGGGGCGGCGTGGAGGAGAATCAGTAGCACCGCCTCAACTGAGGTGTGGACCGGATCTGCCCGCCAATCTCCTATGCCAAACAAGCTCATGCGGGCTGAGTGTAATCGGGTCTGCAATAGGTCCGTGAGCCCCAGGTCACTGAAGTGGTGAGAAAACTCCAGTATCTGATCACGCAAAACTTCCTCTACAGAGTTGCAATCCCATGCTGTGTCTGGGGCAACACTGAGAGGAAAGGAGAAGGCCACCATGCTGCTCACCACTGAGGGAGAACGAGAGGGATGGCACACCACGCAAACTCGCAAGGGCGCGACCAGTGTCTCAAACGGGCCAGCATCCAGCTAGAGACACCTGAAAAAACCATAATCCACTGGGAGCCCCATCACTCGCGGGGGCCCCCCAGGGGAGGCTGGAGAGAACTCTGTGGCGGGCGAAGCTATGATCGCCATCTCCACCAGCCCGGAGTGGCGGTGGAACAGCCGCTGAACTGAGCTCTGGCCTACCCAGCTGCGCTGCCCCGGGGCAGTGGGTGGTCTGGAGGAGTATCCTGGAGAGGCCGAAGGAGGGATGGAGGCTCGCGGAGAGGAGGGGGGAGATCGAGGAGAGGGTGGAGAGGCATCTGCCAGAGGAGAGGTGTCAAGGGGGGCCGCCGGGGGAGGCGGGAGGGGGGGGCTGGGGGGGGAGAGGGGAGGGAGGAAGGAGTGCTCTCCGAGTGAAGGGAAGAGGGGCTGGGGGTCGCAGAGTGCGGCCCGGGATCCTCAGGAATCTGCTCCATGGAGGGGGCGGGGTCCCCCGTGGGGGGAGGCGGGAGCGGGGTCTCCACGTGAGGGGCTCCACCGTCGGCCTCAACGGGCACTGAGACTGAATCCTGGTCCATCGGGGTGGGACCTGCTGGCCGCCTATCCCTGACTGGAGCATAAGTGCGGGTAGGTGCCTGTACGCCAGCCGGGGTCGCGTGTCCGCCAGCCTCCTGGGACTGCGCGGCATCCTCCGCCGGGGCCTGCTCGTTAGATGATGGCGCTTGCTGAGACGAGCCAGGGATGTCCGGTCTCTGAGGTGGATGACCACCCCTCTGGCCTCCTGAAGGGGATCCAGAGGCGGCAGAGCGTGAAGGATGAGCCCCCTTGCGGGGACAAGCGCGTGCGAGGTGGCCCATCTCCCGCCAGATGTAGCACTGGCCGGGGAGGCCCGAATACTCCACGCGCTGTATCAGATGTCCTCCAGAAAGACAGGGGAGGAGGATCGTCTTCGAGAGGGACTCCGGTGTCGGAACCACAACACGAATGGCCGGGGTCCTGCTGCCCGAGCTATCACTGAGGCCGCTGTCTGAGGCGTCTCCACCACCTGCCCGAACGCCTTGCCAATGAATGACAAGAGGGGCAAATACTCCCTGCGGAGTCCAGGAAAGCAGATAGTGATGGGGAAACCTGTCGCGCCTGCTAGCGGGTCAGAAGCAGGGTCGAAACTGTGAGTCCATCGCGCCAGGAACGCCCGGGATGAGCGGAGGGCAATGGGGCTCCGAGCCAGCACCGTCTGAGCCACCTGGGGGGACTCAAAATCCACCTGGTAGTAGCCACGTCCCAAAAAATCGACGCTGACGATCTTGGCAGGCACGCCAACGAGGCTGCCTTGCAGAAGGTCGCGAAGCTCTCTCCGCATCGGACGGCTACCCACTATCTTGCAGACCAAGGAGGAGGCCTCAAGAGCGGACACTGTGGAAACAAACAACTGCAGCTGTGAACTCCAGACGGAGACCGGAATCGGCAGGGGTAGTCGGAGCGGCTTCCATGGAGTCCTCCAGAGGGAAAAGGCCAGAAACCGGGGTCACCAACGGGAGGGACACAGCCCTACGAGGAAACGGAGAGGCGGAAGGTGCGAGGATAGCGGGGGCGGAGCGGGGGGAGGGGGGGAGCTGAGGCGGGGGGGGGGGGGGGGGGGGGGGGGGGGGGAGCTAGCGGTGGGAGGGAGGGCTAGACGGAGGGGGAGGCGAGGGAGTAGGCGGGGGGAAGAGTCGCGAAGCGGAGGAGAGGGGGGGGGGGGGGGAGAAATGGCGGGGCAGAGGTGGCGCGGGGGAGAGGTGGCGCGGGGGAGGAAGCGAGGAAGGAGGCGGGGGGGGGGAGAGAGAGATGGCGGGGGAGGAAGCGAGGAAGGAGGCGGGGGAGGAGAAGGCGGGGGGGAGATGGTGGGGGAGGAGGCGGGGGAGAGAAGCGGAGGAGAGGCGGGGGACGGGGGGGGGGGGGGGGGGGGGGGGGGGGGGGGCGACGGCAAGGGGCAGCGGGGGGAGGGTAGACGGGAGGGGGGGGATGGGCGTAGCTCGCAGGAGCAGATCCGCTGGCCGTCACCTTTACACCCATAACTTAAGGCTTATAATTAAGCCTTCTATACACGTGGCTTCCACCAGCCACGTGAGCAGCCGGCAGCCAGCACCCAACGGCCACCCGCCAGCGAAGGGCAACCCGCCAGCGCAAGGAAACCCGCCGCCGACCAGCGCGCACACAAAAAAAAAAGAAGAAAAGAAGGAGAACCCGACGGCCAGCCGCCGACCAGCGCACACAAAAAAAAAAAAGAAGGAGAACCCGACGGCCAGCCGCCGACGAGCGCATCAAAAAAAAAAAAGGGAAGAGAACACAACGGCCAGCCGACCAGCGCCTTTTCAAAAAAAAAAAAACCCATACACTTACCTTACGGGTTTCTACGAAATGGCGCCTGCCTTGGTCTTCTGCGCGTCAACTTGCTGCTGTTGGGTTTTATGCTATGTATGCACCCAGAGGAGTGCTGGTGATCATCAGTAGATTACTGGGGCACTTTTTACTTCAGTTAGTGGAGGTTTTTTCCCCCAGTTTAGCTTAGTTTCACTTATAAGCAGTTTATAAGTGTTTTGGTCCACCCGGCACATTTTATGGCCGGACATGTGAACACATCTCTTTAGGTCACTTATTATGTGGCTATTGTACTTCACATTTTTTATCATCTGAATACAAGCAGTCGTGTTTGATGGGGAGAAACCTGAAATTAGGGTTTAGATTTCATTCATGGGAGACATACACAGAGAAGCAAGGGAGAGAGAGAGAGAGAGTTGTGGGGATAAGTCAACTCATGAAAAGCATGAGTGTGTGACTCCCCTATCACACATGTATATTGCACTAGTACACATAGTGCACTTAGTACATTAAAAGTACTAAGTGTACTATGTACTATAACTTATGGGCTTGTACACACTATAAGGGTGGGCATAACGCCTTTACCCCAACAACCTCCCACTTAAAGGCAAAGTGCCCTTAAGTAAAGGAAAAGAAAAATCAGCATGTACATGATAATATACAAGGCCATATCAAGGCTGAAAATGGCCTCATCCAATGCCCATCAAGTGTCTGCAATGAGCAAACCACTCCGGAGGCAAACTCTTCGTCAACAGATCAGCCGGGTTGTCATCCGTATGAATCTTAACAAGCTGAATTTGCTTGTTCTCTATCACCTCTCTGATGAAGTGATACTTCACATCCACATGCTTCGTCTTTGCATGAAAGACAGGGTTCTTTGCCAACTGGATGGCACTCTGACTGTCACAATGCAACAATGGAATATCCCCTGTATAGCCCAAATCAACCACTAACCGAGATAGCCATAATGCCTCCTTGCAAGCCTCTGTGGCTGCAATATACTCGGCCTCTGTAGTAGATAAGGCAGTGCACTTCTGCATCCTGGATATCCATGACACAGCACCTCTTGTGAATGTAAACACATAACCGGTAGTAGACTTCCGGTTATCTGGATGACCGGCATAATCCGAATCCGTGTAACCATGCACTAATGCATCCTGTTTGCCAAAGCAAATGCACAAATCCTGTGTGCCCTTCAGGTATCTCATGACACCTTTCACTGCTTCCCAATGCTTCTTGCCAGGGTTGGCCATGTATCTAGAAACCACTCCCACTGCAAATGCAATGTCCGGCCTAGTAGCAACCATGGCATACATGAGACTGCCACAAGCTGAAGCATACGGAATTTTGGCCATATCAGCCCTGTCTCTATCTGACTGTGGGCTGTCCATAGCACTGAGTTTCACATATGGAGGCAAAGGAGTACTAGCTTTCTTCCCCCCGTCCATATTGAACCTCTGCAAGACTTTGCCAATGTATTCCTTCTGAGACAAATACAACACATGCTGATTTCTGTCCCGAAGTATCCGCATACCCAAGATGTGATTAGCATCACCCAAATCCTTCATATCAAAGGTTTGATGCAGCCTCTGCTTCAAAGCATTCATCTCTTTACGAGATTTCCCGGCAATCAACATATCATCAACATACAAAATGAGAATCAAGAGACTGCCATCCAAAGCTTTCTTGGTGTACAAGCAGTGATCTATGTCACTTCTCCTGAATTTCTGTGATTTCATGAATGTATCAAATTTATGATACCATTCTCTTGGTGCCTGTTTGAGCCCATAAAGACTCTTTTTCAGCTTGCATACAAGCTTCTCCTTTCCACTCACTGCATAACCCTCTGGCTGCTGCATATATATCTCCTCATGGAGATCACCATGAAGAAAAGCAGTCTTCACATCCATCTGAATCAAGTCCAGATCATCATGCGCAACCAAAGCTAACACAGCTCTAAGTGTGGTCATTTTGACCACTGGAGAGAAGATTTCATCAAAGTCCACACCATATTCCTGCTTAAAGCCCTTAGCCACTAACCTGGCTTTGTATCTTGGCTTAGCATCTGATGCAACTTTGAGCCTGTATACCCATTTACATGGCAAAACCTTCTTGCCTGCAGGCAAATGCACCAACTTCCAAGTTCCATTTTTATGCAGAGAATCCATCTCTGACTTCATGGCACGCTCCCATAGAGCCTTGTCTGCCCTCTGTAAAGCCTCTTTATAACATGAGGGCTCCCCACAGTCAGTAAGCATCAAATAGTCAACCCCTGGAACAAACCTGTCAGGGGCTCTGGAGGGTCTAGTGGACCTCCGTACCCAATGACCATCATTTGCAGGTTGCTGTCCAGCCTGCATATCACCCATTGGTGGCTCCTGTTCCATGCCATAAGGCTGAAATATCATGCCCGGTATATCCTCCAACTGTGGTATATCCATAGGGATATTTTCTGCCATATCTGGCTGTCCATTTGGACCATTTTCAGCACCATTTAAGGGCTGGTTTTCCTGCTGTAATGGCTGATTTACAGCCCTTTGTTGTTGTCCATGATGTCCATCATCATCAAAGATGACTCTGCCAGGCTCCTGTTGCCTTGCAGGCTCCTTATACATGCATGTTTCATCAAAAATGACATCATTGCTGCGTATGATCTTTCTATTCATGGGATCCCAAAGTCTATACCCCATTTCACCTCTGTCACCATATCCTAGGAATATGCATTTGTGAGACTTGGGATCAAGTTTGGTGCGCATTTCCCTGCGTATGTGCACGTACGCAACGCATTTCCCTGCGTATGTGCACGTACGCTTTTTGATGTGTCCCTTCTTGCCACAATAATGGCATTCCAAATCCTTTTTGGAGCGAGACTTGCTCCTTCCCCTTTCTTGGCTTTTCCCCCTTTGCTGGGATCTCCCACGTGCATTCATTGCATTTGACTTGCCAACAGAGTTGTTTTTCCTGTTCATCTCTTCTTGAAGAAGAGCACCCTCAACATCTGCATATGACAGCATAGCATTCGAATTGCTAGTGGCTGTCCTAAATGTGTCCCAACTCTCTGGCAAAGTGCATAACAAAAAAGTGGCTTTGAACTCATCGTCCATTGCCAACTTTTGATTGATGACCTGGCTGACAATACCATTAAACTCATTTAAATGGGCTGTCATAGAAGCCCCTTCCTTCATCTGAAGGCCTATGAGTTTCTTCAACCAATACACTTTGCTTGAGGCACTTTGTTGGGCATACAAGTCCTGCAATCTCTGCCACATTCCCCAAGCTGTCTTCTCTTCGCGAATGCTGAAAAGTAATGAGTCTGACACAGACAACATGATAGTAGATCTTGCCAGCTCATCCATATCTTCCCACTCTTCAGCTGTAAGAGAAGCGGGCATCACACCCCTTTCTTTGATAGGCTTGTGCTGCTTTTTCTGGAGCAACACATTGTAGCACTGGGTTTGCCAAATATCATAGTTATGCGAGCCTTCAAGCTTCTTGATGTGAAGCAATGAAGAGCTCTCACCTGTGGTTGCCATAGCAAAATGCAACCTTTAATGCCTGACTCCCTGCAAATGTGCAAACACTGCACCCAAGATGTGCAAACACTGCACCCAAAGCACACAAAGTGCTCACAAATGTTCTCCCAAGCTTTATCTCCCACTGCGGAAGCAAGAATGCAACTTTTCTCCCACTTTTTGTGATGAAAACACCAAAATCTGGTTGCTGCAGATTTTGGACAGCACCTTAAATGTGCTCTTTTGCCCTTCCAAAGTACTGTACAGCAGTACTAAGCGCTCACCAATGATGTACCAAACCTGTACCGGCAATTTCAGCAGCTGAATTTGAACCTTTTGATCACTCAAAACAATGTACAGCCATGCCAAACCATGCACAAAGCTGTGCCAAATCTGTACCAGCAGGTACAATAGCAATAAATGCTCTCCTGGCTGTCCAAATGAGTGAAAATCAGACTTTTACAGTCCCGAACACTGCATACAACAGTCCCGAACAGAGATTGGGCAAAAGCCCCTTGACTGCAAGCTGATTTTTTTTGAGGATTCAAGGCATAAATGTCTTGCCTGCTGCTTTGCCAAGCTCAACAAGCATACAAACTTGAAAAGCCCCTTGATTTGAGATCAATTTCTGATCATGCATGGTACATTGACGCACATGAAGGCATCCAGAGTGTTCACGATGCTTCCCCCTGGCCACATATACATCAAATACATGAAAGCCCCTTGATTTACAGGCACATTGAGTGCTTGTAAGGCATCAACACATTATCCACAGCATCAAATGCGATTGCCTGCATGCAAATCGACCAAATCGGCACAAAAGCCCCTTGATTTGCACTGCAATTTGCTGCAAATATGCCCAAATGTGCGATTTTTCACATCATACAGCATGTATGAGTGCTTAATTGCACAATTACATCAAAAGCCCCAAATTTCAATGCCCAATTTACTGCCAATTGACTGCAAATGTGACCAATGTCACCGATTTCCTGCCAATTGACGTGGGATGTGACCAATGTCACCCAATTTTGCCAATTTTGCTCAAAAATTGAGCAATTATGCACCTGTACCTGCTCAATTAATTGAATTGATGAGAAATTCCCAAAATTGAAGCAAAATACCTCTGCTTTTCTGATTTTCGGGCTGAATTTGAGGTTTGCAGGTTGATTTCTGTTGCAGGAGGGGGGGCGTGATGAATATGCTGCTGTATTGCTGTATTGATGCAGGCAGGCCAATGGACGATGGACCAGGTGGAGCCGGCGCTGCAAGCGAAAAGAGTGAGAGCGATGAGCCACGCGAAGAAGAGCAGGAGGATGTAGAACGCCCAGACGCCTGCCTTCGCTTGTGTAGTGGCCGTCTCACGCCCAGCGCTACACGCTTTTTGGACCAACGCCTCAACGCCTGCTGTGCGCTGGAACTCCACGCTCAGCTGCCTAGTATTCGATGGACGCCCGCCACCAACTTCGCCTAGTCGCCAGCGTCGTGTAGTGCTACACGCTTCCCAACGTCGAATCCAGGAATACGCCGATGCCCCCTTGGATTCGCACTTCAAGATTACACGCTTCGACTAGCGAAGGTAGCCGGTGTCGCCCAACCTTCGCTAATGGCCAGGCGCTGCCTTCGCTTAGCACCAGTCGACGCCCAGCGCTACACGTTTGCGCACCTGTTCGCCTGCGTGTATCCGCCTATCGTTGACTCCCGCCTGTGAATGCTGCCTTGTGCCACAAGCTCGCCCAGCCTGTCTGGTCGCTTCTTGACTGGAGACTCTGAAGAAGGAACCTGAAAACAACAAAGGACCAGGGAAGAATCTGCTTGCACCGAATGGCTCTGATACCAGTTGATGGGGAGAAACCTGAAATTAGGGTTTAGATTTCATTCATGGGAGACATACACAGAGAAGCAAGGGAGAGAGAGAGAGAGAGTTGTGGGGATAAGTCAACTCATGAAAAGCATGAGTGTGTGACTCCCCTATCACACATGTATATTGCACTAGTACACATAGTGCACTTAGTACATTAAAAGTACTAAGTGTACTATGTACTATAACTTATGGGCTTGTACACACTATAAGGGTGGGCATAACGCCTTTACCCCAACAGTGTTCTCTCTCTGTTGCTCTCCACGCCTGTGTTTGTAGCATCTCCAAACCCTAACCCTAACAGTGCATAGGCCTTCATTTGGTATCAGAGCTTCGTAGGCCTGCCCCTTGCCCTGCCTGTACACTGTCGCCTTCAAGTCCTGTCCAGCCCGTACATCAGTACGTGCCCGTACTAGTTCGTCGCCTTCAGCAGGTACACTACAGCTTGCAGCTTCCGTACCAGACGTTGATAGCAGTATTCCGTACAGGTACTTGCCCGTACACTGTCTGCGCCGTCTACAGCACCTATCAGCGTCGACTGTACCTGTCAGCGCCGACTGCACCTATCAGCTGTCAGCGCCCTTCGTACTGTACCTGCCTGCCTGCATACAGTCGACTGCACCAACATACGAAGTGTACCAGCTGTACCTGGTCGCCCTGCTCCGTACAGTAAACGTACGTGCACAGTACCTGCTACGAATATCTGTCTGCAGTCGCCTTCTGTTCCGTACAGTACAAGTCGATTGTACCTGCACAGTACAGTCAACTGTACTTGTTCATTTGGTGGACTGTACCTGCATATGTTCATTTGGTACCACAACCTACTCAGTACAACTGTGGTAAGCATTACAAATTTTGATTTTTGGGCATTTCTATTTTCTCTGTGAAAATCTACAGGCACTACAGGCAGACTTTCTTGCAAAGAAGTCTACAGGCTTTTTGCACAGTTTTGGGTGTAGTAAATTTGGGCATTTTTGGGGCATTTTGGCACTGTGTAAGCCATTTTTGCTGCTCTACTCAGTCATTGGTGCATTGATCTGCACATTCAGAGGATTGAGAGTGCAGGCATATTTGGGTAAACTGTATTCAGTGGAGTACAGTTATTTTCAGGGTTCTTGCTATTGGTTTTTTGATACACAGGTACAACATTGTGCATAGGCATAATGGCAAATCAATAGCAGAGTGATGTATTCACGTATTTGTCTAAGGAAGACAAATTGGACGGCACGAACTACTCCTTGTGGAGTTTTATGCTGAAAAATGTGCTTGTGGCAAAAGGTCTTTGGGATTTTGTTAGTGGTGAGATGAACCACGTCCAGGTCTATTGGCTCCAGAGACTCCTCCCCAAGGGGGTGCTCGTGGACGAGGACAACAGGTACAGGCTCCAGGGCAGCCATTGCCTGTTCAAAGAACAAATGCTCATAAGACATGGGATGCCAGGGATGCACAAGCTTTGTCACTCATTGCATTGTCAGTACAGAGGTCTATTATACCTCATATTCGTTCAGCTGGCTCTTCACAGAATGCATGGGTGACTTTGGAGCAGATGTATGCTGCTCGTAATGAGGCTCGGATCTCATTTTTGAAAAGAGAGCTGGAAAATCAGAAAATGAATGAAGGAGATGATATGTCTAGCCACTTAAACAAGCTGCAGGATTTGAGAGAGCAACTCATCAATGTGGATGAGATTATTCCTGAGACACAGCTTGTGTCCACCATCTTGCACTCTTTGCCAAGATCTTACTTGGCTTTTCATACCTCTTTGAACCTCAGCATGAGGAATGCTGTTGAACCCCTTAAGTATCAGGAACTTGTTGCTCTCTTGCTACAAGAAGAGCAAATGAGGAAGAATATGAATATGAACACAAGTGCTAAACAAGCATTTACTACAGGTCAAAAGGGGAAAGGAAAAACTCAGCCAAAGAGTTCAAATCAGAATTCAGGTGATGGTGGTTCATCTCAGGATACCAAGAAAGGTGATGGACAGCCCAAGAAGAAGGGCAAATGTCATTACTGTAAGAAGCCAGGTCACTACATCACTGAATGTAGGAAGAGGATTGCCAAAGAGAAGGCAAAGGAAGCTGGGATGTCTGTTAATGATACTTCTAAAGCTCCTCCAGAGACTGCTTCTTTTGTTGTGAGGACAAGGATTACTGTTTTTATACATGCAGCTATGATGCCTCTTGGTCTTCACAGGCACTCAGTATGACAGAGCATGCATGTACTTGGTATTTTGATAGTGGTGCCTCAAAGCATATCACATCTCGCAGGGATTTGTTTTGTCATGTTGGCCCTGCCCCTGTTGGCAAAACTGTTCAGTGTGCCAACAATGCTTCATATCCAGTTCGTGGCATTGGGGAGATTCAGCTCACAGCCATTGATGGCTCCATTCTCCGCCTTACAGATGCCTTATATGTACCAGGGATAAAGAAGAATTTGTTGTCCATTTCTTCTTTAGCACATTGTGGTATGCAAGTCCACTTTGATGATGATAAATGCATGGTCAGAGACAAAGCTAATGCTTTGATCTTGATGCTTACTGGTACATTATGTCATGGACTTTATCAGTTGGATACATTTCAGCCAGTGGATCAGTCTGCTTATAATGCATTCACTCTTACTCCAGCTATGGTTGATGCGGAGTTATGGCATGCTCGCATGGGGCATGTAAATTTTGGTAGTCTTATGCTTATGCAGCGACATAACATGTTTAGAGATCTACCTCTCACGGAGAAGCCTCCAGATCACATTTGTGAAGGATGTATTTTCGGAAAAATGCATAGGTTTTCCTTCCCATGTGATCAGGCTCTAAGAGCAACTGCAAAGTTGCAGCTTATACACAGTGATCGTTGTGGTCCCATGCAGACCTCTCCGACCTCGACCCCCACATCCCACTTGATGAGCTTACTACACACCTCTCAGCCACCCTCCATACGTCCGCTGCCGCCTTCCCACACTCCAGAGCCACCCCTACATCACCAGGAGGGACTGTCCCACAGAATAGCTGGTACGACGAGGAATGTCGTGATACTCGAGCCCGTCTACATCGGGAGATGGCACTAGGATCCACCACTCACGAGCAGGCGCGAGTGATCTTTCGACATCTCACACGGAGAAAGAAGAGAGCGTACCTAGCAAGGCTTGAGCAGGAGCTATACCAGCTATTTCTTGGAAGGGACTGTAAGGAGGCCTGGAGGATCTTCCAGGATCATCGCCTTCCAACTCCGATTACTTCACCCACCACCTGGCACACCTATGCCACCTCTTTCTACCATGTCCCCGAGCAGCCACCTCCCCCCCATCCACCCGAACCTCGTCCCCCACACTCTTCCTTCTTTCACCTCAACATGGTGAGAGATGCTATTGACAGGATGCAGACTGAGAGAGCACAGGATCATGATGGACTCCTCACCGAGCATTTCTCCCATGCTAGAGACACGCTAGCCCCTTTACTGGTTCACATGTTTAACAGGGCTTTATGTGAAGGCTTCGCCGTCAACTGGTCATTGGATACTATTGTACCTATCTTGAAAGCAGGTGACCCCATGGACCCCAACAACTATAGGACTATCATGATTGGTCACACCTTGGCCAAGATTTATGGTTCAATTTTGGAGCATGAGCATAGTAGATGGTCCGAGGAGCAGAAACTCAGAGCACCGGGGCAGGCAGGCTTTAGGAGAGGACACTCCACACTAGATCATATCTTTACACTACGGGGGATCATTGAGGAGGGGAGAGCTCACGGGCAATGGTTATACCGCTGCTTTGTGAATTTCCGCAAAGCTTTTGATACTGTCCCACGGGCCAGACTGATGAGGAGACTGCAGGATATGGGAGTGCCAGCAGAGATGCTGTGGGGGATCATTACGCTCTCTGAGTCACAGGCATAGTATGGGCTCCAAGAGGTGACTCAGAGATCATACACAGCACTATCGGGGTGAAGCAGGGCTGCCCCTTGTCTCCTACTCTATTTGGTCTATACATTGACGAGATCTCGGATTACATAGACAGACAGGGAGGACCAGGAGCACATTTGGCAGGAGTCCTGATACCGATCCTCTTGTATGCAAATGATATTGTTCTTATTTCTGATTCACCAGAGGGGCTGCAGAGGCATTTGGATGCATTACAGGCCTTTTGCGAGGACCAGGACCTTATTGTGAACCTTGGAAAGACCAAGGTCACGATCTTTAACACCTCCTCACAGTGGATAAGTAGATCTGCAATATAGTTTACATACAGTGGAGAGCCTGTGGAGTATGTTACCTCGTATGTATACCTTGGGATCACCTTTGCTGGACCTCAGTTCTCGATGTGGAAGGCGGCCGACGCTAGATTGATGAGGGGATATGCAGCCCTTGGCTCGCTAGAGAGGCAGTGCTCACAGATACAGTTTTAGGAGCCGAGGACGAAGCTTTGGCTATTTGATACTCTAGTTACACCTGCACTACTGTATGGTGCCCCCATCTGGGGTCCTAGCTTATACCATAGGAGGAGACAGAGGAGAGAGCTGGCCGAGACAAATACAGAGGAGGTATATGATGGGTGGAAGCCGATGGAGAGGTCCCTAGTGGCGATGATCTCACGCATGATTAGGAGTAAACCATTAGTGCCACATGAGATTGTGCGGGCAGAGATGGAGGCTGCATCAATAGTGACAGAGGCTCTATTCCAGACAGTGACATACTGGCATAGGCTATGGGAGCTTCCACTTGATAGATACCCCCGGCTAGCCCTAGAGTCCTCGAGACAGTTGACACTTGAGGGAGATACAAAGTGCTGGTATGCACAGGTAGGCACTTGGTTTGGCATGCACGGTATGCAGATTGAGGCACCCCCCCCCCTCCAGTACAGCATAGAGACCCTGTCATTTGCTCTCAGCCGCACAGAGCGGAACAGGGTTATCAGGAAGAACATTGTCAGACTGGATACTCAGAGGACATGAAGTTCACCTAGTCGTCCACTGGGGACAAAGATGGCCTTCTACAGAGATCACCTCCTATGCCTGACAGAGGATGGGTTCATCATCCATCCACACTACATGGACATACACCTATCCTTTGGGGTGAGATGTGCGATCGGCCAGATCCGCACCTCGTCCCACCAGTTGAGAGTGGAGACTGCCAGATATGGGCCTAGGGCGGCCGCACCATAGGACAGGATATGCCAGCTCTGTCACACAGAGCCCGAGACAGAGGACCATTACATATGCCGATGCCCCGTGTGCTATGAGATTCGGGGGAGGTTCTACTGCCTCTTCCAAGCTGGGTTCGGATCACTTTCCAAGATCATGGACTTCCCGGATGAGAGATGCCTGGGACTTTTTCTTCTAGAGCTCCGTAGACACAGGGAGTCCTTAGTGAGATCCAGATCAGTTGTACTTGCTCGAGGACCAGCACAGAGAGCTCTCACTGACTTCTTCCATACCAGCACTCCGAGGGCCGATCCACCGATCATACCTAGACCACAGCTAGTGTAGGAGCTCGGCCGAGAGGTGTGACACTCGACAGAGCCACTGAGTTATGCAGAGCTCAACGCCCCAGACCCCATGGCCCTCGCCCATGGCCACGCCACCACAGGAAGATCCGGGCCATCATCTCCCATCAGCGCAAGACCTTCTCACGCTAGCTCAGTTTTACCACCTTGAACACCATGTCACAACGGCCCATGAGGGATGTATTAGGGTGATATGAGAGCTCTCTGCTCATGTACCTATAGATCATATTTTAAAGTTCTAGATTTTTGTTATCTTTCTTTATTACTATTTTGTACCCAAGATTATGATGTAACCTTTTGGTCTCATAGGTCATTTTGGCCTTTTGAAGACGTTAATACAACTTTCTTTCTTTCTTAGGCTCTTACGAGATGAGTCTCCTACATACATGGCTTGTGGGATCTCCCCCGAGACAGATATGCACGCCTCACCCTGGAGTCCTCCCGACAGTTAGCTTTACAGGGAGACACGGCTTGTTGATATGGACAGATGACATCTTGGTTCCAGGCACATGGTTTTAGCATGGACAGATTGCCTCCCTTCCAGTATTCTCTGGAGGCACCCTCTCTCACTCTCACACGGACAGAGATTACCAGACTCATCCGTCGGGATTTAGTTCAGCTGGACATTAGGAGGACATGGATACAGCCGACTGAGGAGCTGGGCACGAAGATGGCTTTCTACAGAGAGCATTTTCTTCAGCTCACAGCAGATGGTTTTGTGATCAGACCCAGTTACATGGATGTACACTTGTCTCATGCAGTACGATGTGCTATTGGTCAGATTCGCACATCCTCACACCAGCTTGAGATTGAGATTGGCCGATATAGAGGTATACCAGCTGAGGCCAGGATATGCCGAGTATGCCATGGGGAGCCAGAGACAGAGCTGCATTATATATGCCATTGTACTGCATACTATGAGATACGTGGTCGTTTCCACTGTTTATTCAGAGAGGGTTTTGGACCACTTTCCAGAGTCATGGGGTACCAGGACCAGAGGTGTTTGGGATTGTTCTTGCTTGAGCTGCGGAGACATAGGGATAGCCTGCTTAGGCGCACAGAGAGCCAGACTCAGAGGCACATTACAGATTTCTTTAGTCCAGCCATCACTACGCCACATGGACCACAGCAGCAGCAGCAGGACATGGATACCACCCACACCAGGGGTACACTGATTGATCGTGCGATTGAGCTTGGGTGGTCCAGACGCCCACGACTACGGAGGAGGGCATCCCAGCATAGACGGAGGTTGCAGCGGCAGATTCGGATTATTCTTGCGAGGCATGCGGGACACCCAGTCAGGGTGCTAACCACAGAGGATATTGAGGAGATCCGCCAGTGTCCGATGCGGCACATATTATGAGATGGAGGCACCTCCATAGTGTACCCCTCCGTCCCACATGATATTGTATCCCCTCACTATATTCCACTCACCTCCATAGCGTACCCCCCCCCTCACTATATTCCAGTTCCAGTTTCATTTTCTAGGTGCCAGTAGTATCATCTTTATTTTTCATTTTCTGGGTTTTTTTATCCAGACATTGTATCAGATCCACCATGATGTAACTTTTGGTCTCATAGGTCATTATGGCCTTTTGAAGACGTTAATATAACATTTCATTTCATTTCATTTCTCTCTCTCTCTCTCTCTCTCTCTCATTATTGCTCGGCATCGGAGGCACCTACCTCGCTTCTACGACCTTTGTATTCTAGACAGCCCCATGGCGGAGATACTTGATCTAAGGAGAGGAAAACACTTCAACTGATCAGCATACATGGATCTACCTGATATACATTTTTCAGTATTTTCCAGTATTTTCTACTCAATATCATCTCGGAGTCTTACAGTTCTGTTCTTATAACTGTAGGACAATCAGTTTATTGTACTTTTTAGTCTCATTTAGTTGTTCTCTTTGATGAGACACCAACTTCAGATGTACTCTCAGTTTTGGTCTCATAGGCCATTATGGCCTCTTAGAGACGTTAATATATCATTTCATTTCATTTCATTTCTCGCTATCAAGTGATGCTATTAATCTCTTGTTGTCTTTTAGCGACACACTCCTTTTAATGTCTCCATCTCTCAATTGTAATCGGATGATGCTAATGAGACGGTGGATGTAGCTCCAGTTGTTCCAAGCTTGTACAAGAGAGACTTTTTTGGTAATGAAATACCATAAGGGGGGGTCGACCCATCTTTGATCCCTATTGCAGTATTTATTGTCTTGTGGTTGTGTAGTTTAATCTTTCATGCTTAAGTGTGTTTGATTAACTTAACGGTTAATCGTCCTGAGATACACACTTCCGGTTGCAGAGCAGCTGCTTTTTAGGCAAAGTTAGAGGCAAATTATGTGGTGATTGGGGCAATTTCAATAGCCCTATAGGTGCCTGGAGGTGCGCAAGACATGCAGCAATGGTTGGGACAAGTAATGGGCACAATATGAACATGTTTAATGACATTTTTAATGATATTAAAAGGGTAGGCTGACGAGCATACATCCTGCCATCAAAATCCTTATATAAATGAGGTCTGGTCTCGCTATTAATTTAGAGACAAGGGATGCAAAGTCAAGACCAAGGGCAAGAGAGCCCAAGGGATGCAAAGCCAATACCAAGGGCAAGAGAGCCAAGACTAAGGAGTTGCAACCACAACACTTGGTTCAATAGAGGTAGCTCCTTTCTACCACTTTATGTTACTTATGAGCTGTCCGCCGTTGTGCGTTTTTAGGGCCTACACCTCTATATCATTATTTTCTATTAATGCATAGAGGAGGGCAATAAGCATTCCTTCATGCATAGCATTAGTACAGGCACACCATTCAAGGCTCAAATGTCATTTGGATCTTTGCCAATAATTGTAAATACTCAATTCATTCAGTAATATACAGGAGGATTATTAGTACAAACCCCCTAAGCGGGGTGCAAGCTAGCTAACCTCCAACCGTAGGTTCTATGCTTCGAACCACCCCCGCGCCAGGGGCCAAGGTCTGACTCCCACAAATCCACGCCAATCTGGCCCATAGAGGCCCTTCAGCATGCCGATCTATGCTTTGTCACGTGCATGGCCGGGGTCTTGGTCAAACTCTAGCCAATAGTGAGGTTATGACAACAATAACCCATGTTTCACTTATATAGTGTCCACACTACTGATATAAATAACCATCTTGTTATAAATAGCCAGCACACATTGGTTTATTAATATTAACCTTAGCCGACCGTATCAGCCTGCTTTCTTCTAATCCTAGGGCTCCCCTAACCCTACGGGATTTGGCCACTAATCCTGAGGATTAGACCTAGGTACGTAACAATTAAAAAGTGCAGGCAGTGGAAATCAGCTGAGATGGGCTGCAACTGCACAAGTGAGTTAGTATGTGGGATGTTAGAATGGGTTTGTATGCAAATGGGGTGCATAGCAGACAAAAGTAATACTGAGCTAAAGATTGATTCACATTCTCTTAATATTTCTTTGGGAGGGATTCATTTGAAGCTACACAGCTTTATCTTCTTGTTTATTCATAGTAAAGAAGTGTATAGTCTCAATAACAAAGTTTATTGAAGATGCAAGAGAAGTTATTGACCATCCAACAGCTGATGCGCATATGCATTGTCTTATTATTTTGACAGACATTGATACCAAGTGCATTACAACTTGTGGCAATGAGCACTCGCATGATCTTGTTGAGCCCTCTCCTTTCAATAGTAACAATATTGGTGAGACTAAAAATTTTCAACACAAGGATTGCAGCTAAATTTTATTCTTTTTGTGCCAACTTCTTGTCTAACAAGTGTGCAGTGCATTGGTTGGGGATCTACTTAATGCTCAGGTGATTCCGTGTATGTCCGTAGTTGTGGCTGTACTAGGTGAGAGACTGAGATTGATATCAAGAGAAGGGCAGAATAGCATTGCTGGCTTGTCCTCCTATCTAAATGAGGTGGCCTCACATAACACACTTTACGAATCCTTTGCAACTCGACTTATTGGTGTGCTTTGAGTTGATATGAATACTATCAAAACTTGCAGATTTTTCCATTGATGCCGTTAGTTAAGGCATATGCAGCAGAAGAGTTTGAGCAATGGCGTTTCCAGAAGCTAGCTCTGACAGACAACGAAGCACGGATAAAGAAGAAAAGAATGAAAGCATTCATACCAGAGGCAATCACAGCAGTTTACGCAACAACGGCAATCTTGTTGTTTGGTATCGCAACTTGGGATATATCTCGTGGATCCTTTGATGGACCAAACCTGATTTCTTTCGTGACATCCCTCGTGCTTCTCATCGATCCCATTCAGGTCTGCCAAGAGATCTCATTTTGAGCGTGGCAGTCTATTATATTTGTATTAAACTTGGTTTGCAGTTTGAAAGTGTATGAAGGTATGGAGATTATGGAAACCATGATGTATTATTTATGGGATCCATCTTTGTAACAGGCTGTGGGCAAGTCATACAATGAGCTGAAACAGGGTGAGCCGGCTATTGAGCGGCTTTTTGAGCTTACCTATTCCTTTCAAAAAGTACGTTTAAGCTTCTTTCCCTGATACTCATGTGCCATGTGCTCTCCATGGCCAATTCAGAGGTGGAAAATAAGTGATGTTGTATGTGTTTGTTTGGGTAAAACTATGTTTATTCTTGTTTTCTTCAATCTTAGGTAGTGCAAAAAGATGGAGCTTTTGTTTTGCCACATGTCAGTGGTGATGTCAAGTTTTGTGGTGTCACATTCCAATACCATGATGGGCTGCCAAATGTGTTGACAAGGGTGTCACTCCATGCTCAAGCCGGTGAGACGGTTGCATTGGTGGGCCCATCTGGAGGGGGGAAGTCAACGCTTGCAAAGTTGCTACTTCGTCTTTATGACCCTACTGAAGGTACAAAGCATACATAATCAGGGTGCTACTCTTATGGTTTTGCCAAGAAGAGAGGCTTTTTAGCCCTCAATATTATGTCCAATGCAGGATGCATACTAATAGATGGACATGACATAAGGGATATGAACCTGAAGACACTGCGGCGACATGTGACAATTGTCCCTCAAGAAGTTGTGAGTACCTTCTCTACACTTTTATACTTTCAACTTGAGTGATCAGCTGATGGTCAATGGTTTGGGTTTCCTATGCTCTGTGTTTAGCCTCCCTTTATGTAAGGGAATTACTTTTGCGCGCACTTGTTTTCTAGGAAGGGAAGGATTTATGGCATCTGTGGTTCTTAGGGACTTTTCTCAGGGACTGTGGCTGAAAACATTGCATACGGAGAGCTGTTTGGTCCTCATGACATGGAAAAGGTAAAGCAAGCTGCTACACTAGCAAATGCTCATTATTTCATCAGCAAGCTTTCAAATGGGTACAATACAGAAGTAAGTGACTCTGCTTCATGCTTAAGTGGCGGACAGCGTCAGAGGTGACCTTTTCTATCCTTTTTAACATCTTATTTGACCTTGGTTGCACCGTTTTGTGTCTGGAGTGAACATGTACATTATGGTGGTACTTGTCTTGAATCTGTAGAGGGTACTTGCCTAATGATTTCCTCACTGAAACTCACTGTTCTTCATGGATTCTCTGCATATAGCAGTACCTTGACTTTGCATGGAACTTTTACTGATGAGCTCTAATATTCAACTGTCAAAACTCTTCAATAGGCTGGCCATAGCAAGAGCGATTTACAGGCAGTCGGCAATACTGATATTGGATGAGGCCACATCATCCCTAGACAACATCTCGGAAACACTTGTGAGGGATGCTTTGGACCAGTGCATGGTGGGCCGAACGGTAAGTGCAATAAGGTCTACCTATTCTTTAAAACTGTTGTTGCCCATTTTTTTGTTATAACAGTTGAGACCCACATCTCAATATTTTTCTGGATTGCCAAAAGTTTGGGGCTGCTTTAGGGAAGTTTCTGAGTTTTTTGCATTACACAGGTTTTCGTGATAGCTCACCGACTTGAGACTGTACAAAAAGCAGACAGGATATTTTTTTTGAATGAAGGACGACTGTTGGAGGAAGGGACCCATTTATCTCTTCTTGCTCAAGGAGGGCACTATGCGTCACTATATGGGAGGAAGGAAATCATCTCGAAGTAGAGATTGAACTCCTCAAAGGTGAGAGGAGTGGGCCTAACTACACTTATGTAGTTGGAAAACTTATGATGCGCTCGCCTCTTGAGCAATACCTTAATTTTTTTATATGCCCAACACAGCTTGCTCACATGTACTTTCTTCTTGTGCCCACAATGACAAGCAAAATGTTCTCTTGTATAATTCTAGAACCACACAAGTTGATGTAGAGAACAAAATGAGGATGGCAATTTTTGACCTGCCTTTGCAAGAGGAAGGCCCCAGAGATTCTCCTATTTTTTGTAATCATACTATGTCTATAAATATATCTCTTGTATGATTATTCATTCAGGGGTTTGCATTCATGTGGGTTTCGATTTATCTCCATATATGCATACGCAAGGCCCCGCCCCCCCCGCCCCCCCCCCCCCCCCCCCCCCCCCCGGGTGGCATCTTGAAAGACCTGCAGAATCCCACAGACCTAGGACACATGGAACCATATACTATAATTCACAGGAGATCAAGACAAGTACAAGAAAAGCAGGATCAATGATATGTTTAGTGTGCAACATGTGCATCCCGCACTTGAATGCCCGTGGACATACTGTACAGACCAGTACAAGGAACACTGGATGAATCACTAGTGTACTGCCTGGGTTGATCAGGTTGTCATGATTTTGGATTATTCCCTGATTATCTTTGTATTAATTTTTATTATATTAATAAAAATTATTTATTTGTCCTGTATTATTCAGGATTTGATACTCAAAATCAAGGAGTGGCTGCTGTTTTTGCCTCCCAAAAAGTGAAGATGTTGTCAGGATGCTCCAATTGTGAGCAAAACCTGTCTGCGTGCCATGTATTAAGTCGGGGGGGAGGCGCCGGCTGATGGATTTGGCTAGGGTTGATGGGTCTCCACTGTCGAATCTCCAATTTGTCTCCATCCTTCTTGGGAATCAAATGGATCAAACCCTCAATGAACCTCTTTGGCATCGAGCCTGTGGCCTTAATCTCATTGAAAGTGGCTTTGAAGCCGCCTTCCACGAAATCCCAATGACGAAGAATCAAAGAGGCCGGAAGTCCATCCTCCCTAGGGAATTTTCCTTGGGGGAGTACCTGGAGAGCCTCAGCCATCTCCTGAAAAGTAAAGGGAGTCATCAAGAAGGTTTGGAGAGTTAGGGGGACCACCTCTCTCGTGTTCCACCATACCTGATCCCTCGCATCCATCACCGGCGCGAAGAGAGGGGCTCCAGAAAGAAGGGATCTAAAAAAATATGTGGCAATGGCTCAAACGTGAGGAGGACCATAGACAACAAATCCATCGTGGCCACGCAATCTGCAGATGCCATCCCTCCATCTGTGAGGGCTTGTGATCAAATAAATATCCAGTGACCCTGTCTCCAACATGTGTCAAGAAGGAAGCTCTAGCATGATATATGTACTCCACCCTCCTCTCCTTGATGGAACTTAGCGCTGCCCAAGCTGCCGCCATCTGGGCCTCAATCCGTGAGCTGTCTGGGGAACTCTCCTGGAAGGATGCTAGGCTCCGACGGATGCTCCTCTCTTGCTCTTAACTTTGTGAGTCTGCTCTGTGCTGCCTCCTGCAGAAAATTGGTGCTTCATCTGGAAATCAAATATATAAACAAACGCATCCAATGCTCCAAAACCGTATGTTTCTCGGAGTGTGACACCAATTCTAAGCATCTACCAGGGTCCTGCAGCTGAGCCATCATGAAAATCGAGACTCTCCCAAATCTCCTCAATCCTACTACAAATCTCGGAGTCCTGAATGAGGCACTCAGGGCTAGAGAGTGTGTCTTGCCTCCATAGTTCCTCCGGGAAAGAATGACAGGAGCATGATCTGAGAAAGAAGTGCCTCCAAGAATGCCAACCATGCCGCCTCGTCCACACAAGCCCACTCATCAATGTAAAAACGGTCCAATTTGGAGAGGTTGGGGCCAATACCTCTCATGTCTAATCTTGAGAAGCTCAGACTCCCTGGGCTATGCCCGAACTTTGGTTAGTGCCATGGATCCTATCCCCAAAAGCCAAAATCAGCTCCTCCCAAGCTGAGTAATCCGGGCTTGAGACGGTGTCCGTGCCTCCTTTGAGTCTGTCCTCCGCTGCCTCTAGCATGTTAAAATCACCACCCGTGTACCAAAATCAGCCTGTGGGAGGGAATGATGGACCGTGCTCCAAAACGTGGCTCTGCTTGCGGCGATGTTTCTCTGTCCTCTCCAATCCTAATGATCACCATCTGCGCTCTCCTTGTGACTATGGTGCCTGAGTCAAATCACTGCTGGTAAGAGCTGCTCACAGACAGATGCATACCCCGCGCTGGATCCTGGAGGGGCCAAAGGCATGGGACCAGAAGGTGTGGCTTCTGCCCTGGAGAATCTTCCTGCATCTGTGGGTGCGGCCCTAGGAGAGGTGGTGCTCCTGAAGGAAGAGTACCTCCGTGAAGCTCCTCCGTGAGGATCCCGCGTCGCCTCAAGCACTATGGTCCACCCAAATCCTGAATGTTCCATGAGACAGTCTGCATGTTTAAGAACAGTGGGATGTTGAACTGTTGGAACTGCCCTCCACTCTGAGAGTCTTGGGCGTGGATTTGGATGGTGAGTAATCACAATCAGGAATCCTGCCCTCCATGTGGAACCACTTAGGCTGGGCCCTAGAGTAGGAGTACTATGGACTCCATCTGTCACAGTGAAGGTATCTATAGGATTTCCACTGAGACACGAAGAAATATGAAGACGAGCACCTCCAGGCTGGAGGACACCAACACCCTACCTTAATCCTTGTGGCCGGAGCCACCCAACTCCATCCATGCTAGCGGCCAAAAATGACTAAGCATGTCAGTAATCCATAGGTCCTGCAGATGGTGGGAGAGCTCTACCACCTGCACGTGAATGGCACTAGACATGGATTCAGGGCTCCATACCGTCCCTGGAGCCACACTCAAGGGGGGAAAGAGGATCATCGCACCCACTGTCCGAGAAGTGAAAGGCCTGGAGTGATGAAGTACACAAAGGTAACGTTCTCTAGAAAGGGGGGACTGGCACCGGTTCCCAAGACATGGGGGAATCACCGCCTGGGGGCTACTGAGATAAATTCTTAAAATGGTTCTCTGACATAACTGTATCCTCCTGGGGCCCGTCGGGCTGGCATGCCTAGCGGTGTTGCTCCGCCCTCGGACCGGCGGCCTCCCACTCTCCTACCTAGGATCCTTGGGGATGGCCGGCGGACCCTGGTGCTCTAGATCCTAAGAGCTGGATTCCCCCCCTCCACCTTGATGAGGACGTGTGCTGGGACCAAGGGGAGGGACTACTGGTGGCTCTCTCTTGGACTAACGGTGGGGGCCTGCTCTAACAAGATGCCCCATCTGACAGAAAATGAAGCGCTGTCCTGGGAGGGAAGAGTACTCAACTCCCTGCAAAATAGGATCTCCTTCGAAGCATAGAAGAGAGATGACATGAAGAATAGACTCCAGAGAGGCTATGCATATGTGAAGAGACGGAATCCGTGCCGTTTGAGCTAGAACTGAAGCAGCTGTGGGGGGATCTTGATGATTCTACCAATCACTGGGAATAGGGGAAGGTACTCCTTCCTAATGCTAGGAAAGCAAACTCTGACTGGGAAGTCCAAGACAACTGCCCCGGAGGGGGGGGCATCACCATCCGGGGGTTGCTAAGAGAAATGCTCAAAATGGTTCTCTTACATAACCGTATCCTCCTGGGCCCGCTGGGCTGGCGTGCCGTGGTTCCGCCTCAGACCGGCAGCTTGCCACTTTCCTACCCTAGGATTCTCAGGGGCTAGGGCCTGGTGCTCTGGATCTTGAGGGCTGGATTCCTTCCCTCCCCCTTGATGAGGAGCTGTGCTGGGACCAAGGGAGGGTCTGCTTGTGGCGCCTACCTGGACTGATGGCAGGGGCACGCTCTAGCAAGATGCCCTAGCTGACATCAAATGAAGCACTATACTGGGAGGCTAGAGTACTCAACTCTCTGCAAAGTAGGATCTCCTTCGAGGCACAAAAGAGAGATGATATGAGGAACAAACTCCGGAGAGGCAATGCATATGCGAAGAGAGGGAATCCGTGGCGTCTGAGCTAGAATCGAAGGAGTTGTGGGGGGGATTCCATCACTCTTTTGATGACTCTACTGGTATGTGAACATGAAGTCCTGCTCCTCCCTCCTGTTACTTGCAAGTAGAGTCGATGATAGCGGAAGTCTTCGTGATGGAAGTGTCTGGAGTGTTGAAATCTTCAATCTGTTGTGATCCTCAAAACACTCTTGGAAGCTTGGAAAACACACTACAAGCTTGGATATGGTAAGAAGCCTCAAGAAAGAGGGCGCCAACTTCTAGAGAGAGGATGAGATGTTCCCTCTGGGTGTCAGATAGAGAGAAAAAGTGACTTGTGGTGCAAGCTGAGATGGACACATGGTTGGATGCTCTCTTTGTTACAAAGGAGATGAGGTCTGGGCGGTGGGCATTGGGGGCTGTCTGCCTTGAGACAGCAGTGTGTGCGAACACAAGTTGGTCATAATTTATAAGTGAGTTTTGGTCACCCAAAACTTAATGAAGTGTGTACATGCTCACTTATAAAGTATTGCTTATTTCTAAGGTTGGGTTTGACCAATACTTAACCACTTGTCACATGCCACATAACCATGTCACAGGTAGTTTCACATGCACGGTTCGCGAGTGGGCGTCCCCTTACCCTAAACTACACATTAGTCAAGCAAACATGAATATAGCATGCAAATTCAATTTGTAGGCAATCACATAAAGATGGTATGCAATGCATCATTGGTATGGACAATCCTCGTTCATGAGACTATACCAAAATAGACGTATTCCAGGCAAGTACACGAGGTACTAGACCCAATGGAACACCAATCCTCTATGCATTTCTAGGCATATACTCACAGGCACAAGTCCCAATGGAAAGCCAAGTCCATAGTATCACACGAGTGGCATCAATCCCCAGCATATGCAATTGCCATGGATGCCAATTTAATGTATATACATAATGAGAAAGCACGGGTGGACCAGTTGGGTGGCCAAATGGTGATATCCCTCCTGGTTTCTAAACAATTATCCGCAACCGAAAAGCATCCAAATATGTCTCAAGAAGCGCGGGAAATCTCTAAAGAACTCTTTATCTACCCATTTTGCACCAATGGGAAGATAGTTCTTGAACTTCACAAGGTAACGCCGGACAACTTTGCCTGCGACAACAAGCTTGTGTTCCTTGTGAGGGATAAACAATCTATTCTGGCTACAAAATCTCCTCAAGCTCATCCACTTCTTGTGGATCCTCAATGAGCGGCAGTTTAGTGGGTTGTGGCCCTACATACTTGCAAAGGAGACTCGCATGAAAAGCATTGTGTATATGGCAATGACTAGGCAATGCCAACTTGAAAGCCACTTCATTGATCTTCTCGATCAAGCCCATAGCACTTGGTTGCAAGCTTAGGGTATGCACTCTCTTTGCCAAGCCTCTTTGTAAGTCTTGCTTTCTCAAATTTCAGCAATACCCAATCATTCTCTTTGACATCAAATTGCCTTCTATGCTTGTCGTCGGCAATCTTTTTATGTTTTTCTTGTCACCTTGTAATGGCCATCCACTGAACAAAGGCAATATCCAAGTCTCTTATATACTCATCAGCTACAAAAATCTCATCCTTTGTGCGAAGGATAGGTGGCAAAACCACCTTATCATAAACAATCTCAAACGGGGCCTTTTCTGTAGATGCATGCATCGCATTGTTATATGCAAATCCCACAAGCGGTAAGTACTTCTCCCAAGAAGACTTTTGATCCGTCATATAACATTTCAAGAGATCCAACATGACCGAATTTGCAGCCTCACTTTGCCTTCTTGTACGAGGGTGATAAGCTGATGAGAAGTTCAATTTGGTGCCTATATTATCAAATAAGGTCCACCAAAAGAGACTTGTAGTCCTAGGATCTCTATCCCTCACAATGGACTTCAGCATTCCATGATGCTTGAACACTTCTGCAAGATATAATTTAACCATATGCTTATCTTTGATGGTCTTCTTGACTGGCAAGAAGTGAGCTTGTTTGCCTAACCTATCCACAATTGTCCAAATAGCATCATTACCCTGTTGGGTCCATGGTAAGTCCATAATGAAATCCATTATAATACTTTCCCATGGCCGCATGGGAATAGGCAACGGCTGAAGCAACCCTAGTGCCTTTGGTCTATCAAATTTCATCCTTTGATAGGTGATACATGCATGTACATGTGCCTCTATGTCCTTTCGCATACTTGGCCAAAAGAAATACCGCTGAATCATGTGCGTAGTAGACATATGCCTCTATGACCAGCATATGGAGGAGCATCGCACTCATCCAAAACCTTTTGCCTCATGTTGGACACCACACATAGGCAATCTTTCATAAGATAACCCTCTTTGATCACAATGAGACATTTGCATGAACAACCATCAAATTGGCCCAAATAGTGGCAAAATCAGCATCCGTATGATACCAATCATGCATGGCAGACAAGTCTTCATGAGAGGCAACCGAGATAGTTGCTACATACGGCTTTCGTGACAATGCATTTGCTACTACATTCTTCTTTTCTTGGGTGTGCAAGATGTGAAAATGAAACATAGAGAGGAAATTGGCCATCTTGATATACTTCTTTGACAATTTAGTTTGGATAAGAAAATACCTCAAACTCTAGTGATCTGTCTTCACAGTGACTTCAAGAGGATGAAGGGAACCATGGGAAAGCTTTTCCTATGGTTCAACTTGAGAAAGGAAGGCTAAAATCAGGGTTTTCAACCAAAAGACAAGAAATTACAGTAAAAGAAAGGACTATTTTGCTGAATTTCAGTCTCATTGGGGGTGTGTAGGAGAGTGAATACCACTTGGAAACACTCTTGGAAGCTTGGAAAACACACTAGCAAGCATTGGAAGGAGAAAGTGCAGAAAATACAACCAAGGAGCCTCAAGACAGAGAGCACCAACTTCTAGAGAGAGGAGGAAGAGAGAGATGATGAGATGTCCCCCTGGGTGTCAGATAGAAGGGAAAAGTGACTTGTGGTGCAAGTTGGGATCGACACATAGATGGATGCTCTATTTGTACAAAGGAGATAAGGTCTAGGCAGTGGGCATTGAGTTTTGTTTGCCTCGGGACATCAGTGTGTACGAACACTAGGCTAGTCATAATTTATAAGTGAGTTTTGGTCTCCCAAAACTTAATGAAGTGTGTATACACTCACTTATAAATTAATGATAATTCCTAAGGCTAGATTTTGACCACTAGTACTTACCACATGCCACATGCCACATGCCACATAACCATGTCAGCACAGTTTCACACATACGGTTTACGAGCAGGCATCCCCGTACCCTGAACTACACATTAGTCAAGTAAGCATGAAAACAACATGCAAATTCAATTTGCAGGCAAGAACATAAAGATGCTATGCAATGCAGTATTGGTATGGACAATCCCCGTTCATGAGACTATATCAAAATAGACATGTTTTAGGCAAGGACACGAGGTACCAGACCCAAAGGAACACCTATCCTCTAGGCATTTCCGGGCATGTACTCATAGGCACAAGTTCCAAAAGGAAAGCCAAGTCCATAGTGTCAAATGAGTGGCATCAATCCTTGGCATATACAACTGCCGTAGATGCTAGTCCAATGTATATGCATAATGAGAAAGCATGGGTGGACCAGTTGGGTGGCCAAATGGTGACATGAGACACTTGCTAGGGGGTTGGATGATGGGTCAAAGTCGTGCTGCCATTTTGCAAAGAAGGTGGTTCATGGTGCAACAAGGCTTAGCTAGATGATACTATGCGATGTTGCAGGTGAATCAACCTCCACTTGGTATTATCCACATCCAAGAGGATGAATATGAGTGATCTTCCTGACTGGCCAAAGAGGCTAGCCTGCAAAAGATCCCTGAGTTGTCCACGCATCGGGCAGCTACCCATAATCTTGCAAACCAAGGTGGAGGCCTCTAGGGAGTGGACAGTCGATGCGAGGAGGTGGAGGTTCGCTTCTGAAAAAGATGGGTAAGGGATGATAGCCTCAGTTAGAGATGATAGAGTGGTTGCCATGCATAGCTCTTTAGGGTGTACGGACCAGAGAAGCCGACTCCTGCTAATAGGAGAACAACCACACAAACACCTATGCTAAGAAGACAAGGACGAAGAAGGCTAGTGCTGAGGGACGGGCAAGTGGAGGATGAGGCTTGAAACAGTAAGGTTCATGAAGGTGGCAAGGAGGGCGAAGGAGGCTAGCGCGCAGGGCAAGGACAGTCACTGAGCGATAGGAGGGGAAGCAAGCGCTAGTGACACAGGGGCAGGGGAGACGGTAGTAGCAGGCACTGTTATGAATTCCCTCATGAACACATCACATGTGAACTGGCTAATTGTCCAAATCTATATATATTATTAATTGCATCATGAACATCACATGTGAAACTAGCCATTTCTACATATCCTTTTCCATCCAATGCAACTTCTTTAGTATTTACCTAGGTGTCCAAATCTATATCTAATATGGACACACACCACGCTCTACTTTTTAAAGCCTAACCATCCATATAGACCCCCTCCACAATGCCAATTCTCTCCAAAGTTTTGACCATGTGTCCAAATCATCCAGGGCCCTAGTTTTGGTCAAGTGTCCAAATCTTCCAGGGCCCTAGTTTTGGTCAAGTGTCCAAATCTACCTCAAAATTTATAAACCTAGCCATTTTTAATGCCACCCTAGTTTTGGTCAAGTGTCCAAATCTACCTGCAACATGGATTTCTAAGGCCCTAATTTTGCATATGTTTCCAAATCAACGGCTAATATGGATTTCTAGCAAGGCTCTAGTTTTGGTCAAGTATCCAAATCAACAACTAACATGGATTTCTAACAAGGCCCTAGTTTTGGCCAAGGGTCTAAATCAACCTTTAACATGGAATTCTAATAAGGCCCTACTTTTGACCAAGTTTCCAAATTAACTTGTAACATGGAATTCTAATAAGGCCCTAGTTTTGGCCAAGTGTCCAAGTCAACCTCTAAGATGGATCTTTGATAAGGTCCGAGTTTTGGTAAATCTACCTCTAACATGGATTTCGAGAAAGGCCCTAGTTTTGACCAAGTATCCAAATGTATCTCTAGCATGGATTTCTAATAAGGCTCGAGTTTCGCCCCAAGTGTCCAAATCAACCTTTAGCATGGAATTCTAACAAGGCCCTCATTTTGGCTAAGTGTCTAAATGAAGTTCTAACATGGATATCTAATAAGGCCCTACTTTTGACTGAGTGTCCAAATTAACTTGTAACATGGAATTCTAATAAGGGCCTAGTTTTGGCCAAGTGTCCAAGTCAACCTCTAAGATGGATCTCCAACAAGGTCCGAGTTTTGGTAAATCTACCTTTAATATGGATTTTGAGAAAGGTCCTAGTTTTGACCAAGTGTTGAAATGTACCTTTAGCATGGATTTCTAACAAGGCTCCAGTTTCCCCAAGTGTCCAAATCAACATTTAACATGGAATTCTAACAAGGCACTGGTTTTGGCCAAGTGTCTAACATGTATATCTAACAAGGTCCTAGTTCTAATTGTACCTTTACCTATATCTACATGTATATATAAACTAGGACAATTGGCCCTAGTTTTTGGCTAATTGTCCTAATTATACCTTTAGCTATATATATATATATGTATGTATACATGTATATATCTGTGTATATATGTATATATGTTTATATATGTGTGTGTGTGTGTGTGTGTGTGTGTGTGTGTGTGTATGTATGTATGTATGTATGTATACATACATACAGGCTATGGAATGCTCTAGAGAAACAAATCAAGAAGCAAGAAAATAGAGGCACAATGGTGCTCCCTGACAATAACATCAAAAATGTTATATCCTAGTCAATCTCTCTCCAAGTCTTTCTCATTCTTAGAGAAAACAAGAACAAGATGCAACATATCATAGGGAACTTGCCAATGTGCCACAATTAATGAAACCCTCTCTTCTTTTAAAGAGCTCTACATCATGTTCCTCCCAATCTATTCTCACGCTAGCTCTCAGTCACAGTCCAGCCTCTCTCGCACACCTATAGTAACTAGCAAAGAAAAAGAAAACGCGACGGAAGAGATCGCTTAATACCATAAGCTCCGAGCCTAGTTCAAAGACTAATATAGGCACAGGAGACGACCCCGTGTATATGAATGATCCTGAAGATGATTCTGATTCAATAGAAACCATGGGGACCAAAGCCACTACTTTAAGGGAAGAACCCACTCGGGAGCTCAATGAAGGAGAATCAAGCGAATACATAAATCCGGGGAAACAAAGGGAAACTCCTCCGGCCCCACAACCAAGTCAGCTAATGCCCTCTCGGCTACCCAGACTGACTGAGACTCCCAAAGACAAGCCACGTGGGCCAAAACCCTCAAGAAGAAGATTGGAACTTACCCAAACCTAGTAGAGGAGATTGAACGAGTGCAACACTTAAGGGGTTTGGTGGAAGAAACACAAAGAGCACTGGAGCCAACAGACCCTAGAAGAATCAAAATTCCAGACATAGTGTTTCCTACACAAGTTCAGCCTCACAGGAGCCATAAACCGTTAGCTATACCTAGTATCATTTGGGAAGAAAGTGAGGATAGGACATCAGGAAGTGGGCAGACACCCTTCTTGCTTGAAAGAATGTTTAGTGAGGGAATGCCTGACCCCATCGAAGAGGAAGCAATTCCATCTTCACCAGCCCCTAGTCGGGGGCCGATATCTCAAAAAGTATCGTTGAATGTGTCCAAACTAATGGATTTCATGTCCTTTGAAATTAGAACCACGATCATATCCAAGTTATACGGAGATCTTGAGCTATTCTTAGCTCTTCGGGCATTTCTCAATGGAGAACTGAAGGCGAGGTTACCACAATTTGCAAATATGGATAGACCCGACATGCTTCGAGATGAGGAGGAACATTTGGATATACAGGCCAACCTAGATGAAGACTCGGTCGTTGAAATACTTGTTAACAAGTTGGGACAGTACTTTGAAGGTGACGAATCTAATGCAACCCTCCCCATTACTACCAACAAGGGATTAACTCTAAAGGGAATCCTTGATGGTGGTGCTAGAGTAAGCATTGTGACTAAAACTGTTGGGAATCTATGGGAAGACCTCACCTAGAAGTCACAAACATAGTTTGTAAGATGGCAAACGGAACCATAGCTAAACCTATTGGAATGCTAAGGGACCTTAAGATCAAGGTTCTGGGATACAAGGTAAGACATACCTTCATTGTAATGGATTTCTCTAAGCATCCTATGTCATATCAAATGATCTTAGGACGCCCCTTCATGAGGGAAGCACAAATGGTGCATGACTGGTCGAAAAACCATGTCTACTTACAATTCCAGGACTTTGTCATTTGAGTTGATCTTGAGAATGGTCGCGCGCATCCTTTAGGAAGCAAGGTTACCATCGATAATCGATCGGATACCACTATTCACTCAACCCCATTAAAGTATTGCTATACATGCAAAAAAGAGACTGATGATGGGAAAGATTCTCCTTATATGGATGTCCTACTGGGTATGACTGAGTCAGATAACGTGGATTGGGTACACCTAGCGGCAACCATAGACACATGGGGAAATAGAGGCACAAGTTGGGTAACGCCTGAGGGGCAAGATATGCCACCATTAGTGCCAGTAAACATGATAGGTGTTATGCACTTGACTCTCCTGATGGCAAAAAAGTGGCAAACTCCCGTGACACAATGCAACTCCGAGTCTAAATCTCAAGAAGAAACTGACTTTGAGCTTGATAGGGGGCATGAATCGAATTCTCACCCGTGTGAAAGCTACGTGCTCAAGGCCTAGGACAGTAACCTCTTGCAGTTCATCCGAGAGAGTGAGGGGGGACACAAGTGAAGATCGATCAGAAGAGTCTGAATCTAATATAAACAAAAATAAAAAACGAGGTAAGAAGAAGACGAGACATAAGCGACAACGCTATCGAGCTAATGTACGAACTACAATAAACAAAGAGAGATCCACTGCAGAATGGATTAGTTATGTAGGAGCATATGACGCTCATCGGAAGTTAGCGGATAATTGGGGACAATACCTTCAAAGTGTCATGTGGTGTATTCCGCAACCTGATGACATCGCCCAATTAGAAATCAAAGAGAAGCCCAAACTAAGTCATACTGCGAGAAGGCATCAAAACCGAGAGTTAGCTCAGCAAACAAAAGGATGCGGAATTAAAAGAAAAAGCCTGGCACAACAAGAACCGGTAAACTTACACCCCGCACCCGAGCATTTCACATTATTTACCACGGGGGAACGTAAAGTCGTCTACACAAAAGCCCAACGAACGCCTACCAATGGGAGTAGCGGTGTCTACTATGATGGCCTGGCGGTAGTCGAGGAGATAGAACTAGTAGATCCAGGTGAGGAGTCTAATCCAATTTTTATTTCTCAAGACCTCACCAAGACGGAAGAAGCTACACTTAAGAGGCTTCTTAAAGAATTCAAGGACATATTTGCTTGGACATACCATGATATGAAGGGTGTTCCACCCTCTGTGGTGCAACACACAATTCCAATGATTAGCATTGCTAAACCAGTAACGTCCCTACCCAATGAATCCTAAGTATGCAAAGATTGTACAAGAGGAAATTGAAAAGCTTACAAAATGTGGATTCATATACCCTATTGAGCACGCAGAATGGGTTTCTCCAATAGTCATTGTACCAAAGAAAAATGGGAAACTCAGAGTTTGCGTTGATCTCAAAAAGGTTAATGCAGCCACCAGAAGAGATCATTACCCCTTGCCGTATTCTGAACATGTGCTTGAAAGAGTTGCAGGCAAGGAGGCTTATAGCTTTTTAGACGGGTACTCTGGTTATAATCAGATCACAATTACAGTAGAGGACCAAGCTAAAACAGCTTTTATAACGGAGTTTGGAGTGAGTTGCAGGCTTATAGCTTTTTAGACGGGTACTCTGGTTATAATTAGATCACAATTACAGTAGAGGACCAAGCTAAAACAACTTTTATAACGGAGTTTGGAGTGTTTGCCTTTCGCGTCATGGCCTTTGGCTTGACCAATACACCTGCAACATTCTAATGATTGATAAACACAACCTTTAAGGAATATCTAAGGGACTTTTGCAAAGCCTTCTTAGATGATCTTTGTGTTCATTCCTCTTGGGATGAGCACTTGATGTGTTTACGAAAAAATATTTGAAAGATGTAGATTATATCGCATCTCATTGAATCCTTTCAAATGCCGATTCTAGGTTAAACACGAAGTTATTCTAGGGTATATAGTGTCCAAAAATGGGATTTCCACCGACGAAAGTAAAATCAAGGTCATTCTGGAATTGCCCCCACCCACCAACTATAAGGGAGTCCAACGCTTTATGGGCCATGTTGGTTATTATCGAAGGTTTATTTTATTCTTCTCGCTGAGATAGCTCGGCCATTGTACAAGCTTCTCATCGAGTTTATTTGGACCGAAGATTGTGACCATGCATATGAGCTATTAAATAAGGCCTTGGCGAGTGCTCCAATCTTGCGAATGCCTAACTGGGATTTAATCTTCCATGTGCATATTGATGCATCAAACTTTGCTATTGGGTGTGTACTAACTCAACCTGGAGAACATAAACTAGACTATCCCACTAGCTTTGCTAGTTGTCGCGCCAGTTGAACGATGCTAAAATGAACTACACCACTACGGAGCAAGAAGGATTGGCAATGATATATGCAGTAAAGAAATTTCATTATTACCTTCTTGCCACCAAGTTTGTTTTCTATGTGGATCATCAAGCATTGTTGTAACTGGTAAACAAACCATGCTCCACAAGAAGAATCACACGATGGCTATTGATTCTTCTTGAGTTTGATTTCACTGTTGTTGTGAGACCTAGCAAAAAACATGTCATGGCTGATCATTTGTCTCGCATACCTAATGGTGAAGCTCCTACGGGAGTTGATGATGACTTACCTGACACTTCCTTGTTCATGGTGGAGACAATGCTTGAATGGAGTGAGAAGATTGTTAACTTTTTGGTTAATGGCTTTCCACCTAAAAAGCTTCGTAAAGATCTGGCTCGAAAGCTGATCAAGGAATGCGAACCCTATTGCCTGATGGCCAGGACTCTTTATAAAAGAGGAAAGGATGACGTTCTTAGGTGTTGTGCCCGAGAGGATGAGTATCTATATATTTTACAAGAGGCACATATGGGCGTAGCCGGTGGTCACTTCTCAGGAGACTTAACTGCGCAAAAAATCTTACAATCAGGGTATTGGTGGCCCACCATGTTCCAAGATGCATCACTTTTTGTGAAGGGTTGTGATGAATGCCAATGCTACAAGAAACCCCAGCGGAAAGATCAGATGTCCCTACATCCAATTAAAGTAAACCAACCATTTGAAAAGTGGGGTTTAGACTTTGTAGGTCCAATTAGCCCAGCGACCCGCAACACACAATCTCGCTATATTATTGTGGCCACCACTGACTATGTGACCAAATGGGCTGAGGCAAAAGTGACACGTAAGGCAGATGCGAGGACAATAGCTAAATTCCTCTTTGAAAATATAATCACACGCTTCGGTTGTCCTTTTGAACTTGTGAGCGACAATGGTACGCATTTTATAAATGAAGTGATTAAGGAGCTCACAAAAAATTTCATGATATCCCATTATAAATCTACTCCGTATTATCCGCAAGTGAGTGGCCAAGCCAAGAGTACTAACAAGACCTTAATCTCTGTTCTGACAAAGATTGTTGAGGCTCATCACACGGATTGGGATCTAAAGCTTACGTCAGCTTTATGGGCCTATCACACTGCGTACAAAGTGGCTATTAATTGCACACCATTCAAGATGGTATATGGCCAAGAAGTAGTCATGCCGTGGGAATTTGTCATTCCTAGTCTTCGTGTTGCTACTCAAGAGGGTTGGGATGGTAAATTGTAATCCCTTAGTAGAGCGTTTGTATATCCTTGAGCGGCTAAACAAAGAAAGACAATTGGCTGTGTACAATGCCCTTGTGGAGAAGGATAGAAGGAAAAAATGGTTTGATCGCCCACCTGAAAGACAAGGACATCAAAGTTGGGGATAAAGTCCTGATGTATGGAGTGCGTAACGAAAACAAGAAGCTCAAATATGCTGGTAAGGGATAGTATAGAGTATGTGAAATTACCCCGCAAGGTACCATCTGAGTGGAGACTCTCGACGGAGTTGAAACCATTGGATTCCTCAATGGGAGTAAATTCAAAAGATACTATGACCCACTAAGCCAAGAGGAGTTACATGCGATCCATCAGAAGAAGGTAGCTAAAGAACAAGCTGAGCGTAAGAAGATACAAGCGAGAGTTGAAGCCAAAGAACGTCAGCGCAGCGTGTTAAGCGCCAATGAGAAGCCAACCTGGGGATTATGCAAGCATTTTTTGAGGAGACAGAGGAGGATTTACTAGAATCTGACCCGCCTCTAAGATACCCAATTGAGCTACAGAGTCCTTACGGGGAGGTGCTATATAATGCATTATTGGATACGGGAGCTCAACACAATTTGCTATCATATGGTGTGTGGTGTCAACTTGGAAAACCACCTTTATCCAAGAGTGCTATCCAAGTTAAGGGTATCAATAAGAAGAAAACCACTGTCTTAGAAATTCTACACTCCTGTTGCCTATGACAAGGGGACTGTGATTCAAAACTTTTTGGTTATGCCTGCTAGTACCATGGAGAGGACTGTAAACTTAGGCCGCAAATGGATGTTAGCCACCAAGTGCAATATTGATTGGGAAACCAGGCGAGTTACAATGCAAGAACCAGCTCTCAGTCTGACCACTCAAAATCCCGCACCTAAGCCATCAACTCTGGACAAAACGCTAAATAACAAAAAATCACTATCTTTGATTGTTTGCCACCCCTCTAATGCTTCAACGCCAAGAGTGGAAACACGCAGTGTGGTCTCCAAGGCTCCGCTTACTATACCAAAGAGTACATACAAATGGGTCCCAAAAGCTTCGTTAATGGCTACCTCCACTGCTCAATCTCATTCAGACAAGAAGCCTCGTAGTAGGAAAGCAGCTATCCGCTCGAGAAAAGGCAACGTAACATCACGTTGGATTCCTAAAAAATTATTAGCAGCCCAATGGTACTACAAAGGGAATGACTAGATTTGGGTCCCTAAACATAAGCTGAATCCCTCTACGTCGCCTATAAAATCGTGCAAACCAAATGTTGCCACCCCAACGACAATTCAAGACGGTGGTAAGGGAAAGGTAACGAAGTGCTCCACACCACTTCTTCCAGAGCCAGTTTGGATTCCCAAACGATATTGATCGATACCACCTAGCTCAGGAAGGGGGGAGCCACATGAAGCTTCTAGCTCCTCATGCCAGGCACACGTTGATATGGAAGTTTTAGTACGGTCTACACCTACCCTTGTCAAGACACACCAAAAGTAACCAATGAGTCTACGTCTCCCCTTGTAACAGTATTGTCAGAAACCATTTCCTTCGTTCATTCATGGGAGCGTACACTATCATCTCTGCAATTTGATGTAGCCACAAGGGTCATAAAAAGCTATCTGACCACATCACCACCTATGACCCGCCCGCTGCTAGACAAATTGGTTCCAAGAGGCTGCAACATCATTGCAAAAAATATGATCTACCCAAGGAAGGGGGGAGCATGTACTCACGTTGTTCGACATTCTATTGCTTCATCCCTAACCTTTTCCCCTGACCATGTAATTCCTAAATTCTAGGGGATGTATATATATAGCTTCGTACACAAAAAGAAAAGAAAGAAAAACAAAAAATAGTAAAAAGAGCAAGAGCACATTAATATCCGCTACAATTAGGAACTATATTGACCTGTCTTCATAATCCTACTGATGCTATATCTGTGTTCGCAGATATGGCAAATGCACGAGCATCACACACTTCATCCACTCCCACTTTTGGTGAGAGGTATCATTTGTACCTTTCTCAGATATTTCACATGTGCTATCCTGTAATTAAAACCGAGATGTACTAGCCAGAGAGGGAAATGTTGAGTAATTAGAATGGCTAATTCGCCTATTGACCATGACTGACCCCTACTCCGTAGAGGACGTATCCCCGATAGCCCAAGACTTTCCTTTTCCCACAAGATGACTATCCTCGCATGGTTACATTCTTGATGAGTTTATGTGGATGGAAAAACGAAGAAGATATGTCTGACGACGATGAATGGACGGATGAAACTCATGGCACTACACCAAGACTGACTTTATTTATTTGGATGATGCAGATACAGGCTTAGCCTTAGGGCTAGAGCCAGGACTCTACAACATCCTCTTACCTTGATCCTCAGTATTAGTGTGGTGGCTGGTAGGTAGGTTAGTGTTTTCAAGTTGTTTCTAGTTTTGTGTCCTTAAACGAGTGCTTATTTTTTCCCACTGATGTGCCTCTCGAGGTATAGTGCTTGTTGTTAGTTCATTGTACAGGTTAAAAAGTTTGAGGTGGGTTCGCTTTCAAGTCCTGAGGCTGTCGCAATGTTCACACATAAATATCTACATCAAATTGCGAGCATTTCTCATCAAATTAAGGAGATCTCCAAAATACAGGTGTAATTCTTCCATACCCACTCTCTTTCGTTTTTACTATTCAACTAATGGCATGAACTATAATGCATGACCACATGGAATTTGTCAAAGCACTACTTAGTTTCTGAAGTTGCTTAACGTGTTAGTGTAAATCATTAATGAGTTTAACCTTATTTGAGTTATTCTTGGGAATGCTTGTTAATTTGCTACGCTAGCTCATTCATGTAACCTTTTAAACTAAGTTCTCATGGCAAACTTCCATTGTGGTTTAACATGCTTGATTTTATTACACTCTATATCTCTTGAATTCCAGCATACTTTCACTCTACTTTCCTGTTTTGCAGACAGTCTACCACAACAACAAACCCTGTCGAGTTTACCATACCATAGCTTCCGATCAAGGATGGAATCTAGATCAGGAAAGGGGGCATGTTAACCTATGGCGGACATTGAGACGTATTACTTTTTACGTCATGTAATTAATTTAAGTATTCTGAGTCATGGGCTGGGCTTGTCGGCACCACATGTAAAGGATAAAGGGATTGGGTGATCGCCGATGAGAGGCGCACCTCGAATGTCATCAGTATAAGGGTTAGGATCGGCCGGCTATGTGTGGGCGCCCATGTGTGAACGGCTAGGTCACATATAAGAGTCCAATGTAACCCTAAAACCTCTCATTCTCAATGTGTTGAATACAAGGAGTGCTCTTGCCTTATCTTCTCCATCCCCTTCTCCTCTGCGTGTGTGAGAGAGCGAGAGAGAGAGAGAGAGAGAGAGAGAGAGAGAGAGAGCGATCGAGCACTGCGCGGCGGCGAGGCGGTAGAGAGGCGGCGGCGGCTCCTTCATTGCGTCGTGAGAATCCTTCACGACGGCGATCTGAGCAGTGAGTGACACACCTTTACTCCCTGTTTGAGCTTACTAGTTTCTGGGTGTATGCTTGTAGCCATTCGTGGCTTGCATACGGTGCCTGGCAAGTCCCCAGCTCCGACATGTGCGGCAAAAGCGCACAAGCGGACATGCTCATTAAAAGTGACAAGGTGAAACAGACTCTTGGTGACAACCCAACAGAGGTCTTTGAAGGGCCTACGGAAACTAAGGAGAGGTAGACCTAGCTAAACCTGAAGAGCAGCCTAAGCCAGTATACATTGCAAAGAACCAAAACCCTAAAGAGGAAAAAGACTTCATATGTCTCCTCAAAGAGTTTCACGATGATGTGTTTGCATGGTCCTATACTGACATGAAAGGTGTGCATCCTTCATTTGTTATGTACACAATCCCCATTTTGGCATAATCACGGCCAGCTAGACAAAGGCCACGTGAGATGAACCCAAAATATGCCCAACTTATGAAAGAGGAAATTCAAAAACTTTTGGATTTAGGGTTCATCTATGAGATTTAACACACAAAGTGAGTGTCCCCGATTGTGGGTGACAAAGAAAAACGACAACCTCAATGTTTTCATTGATCTTAAGAAATTCAACGTTGCCCAGTAAAGGATAGATTCCCACTTCCTTTCATGGAGCATGTCCTTGAGAGAGTAGCAAGCAAAGAATCTCATAGTTTTCTTGATGGATTTTTAGGATATGACCAGGTCATGATTGATCCTAAGGACAAATATAAGATAACCTTTGCTACTCAGTGGGACATTTTTGCTTATCGAGTCATGCCTTTTGACCTTACTAATGCTCCAACAACATTCCAATGGACGAGTGATGAGTATAGCCTTCAAAGGACTTCTGAGAAAATGGTTAGAAGTATTCATGGATGATTTGTGTGTCAATTCCTCAAATGAACACCTAGACTATCTACAAAAAGTATCTGAGCTATACAGATTATATCGCATCTCACCCAAAGAAGTGTCAGCTCATGGTATGCCATGGAGTAATTCTTGGACACATTGTTTCCAAGAATGGTATATCCATTGATGAAAGTAAACTCAAGGTTATCATAGAACTTCCAATATCCCTTAACTTCAAGGGTGTCCAAAGGTTCATGGGACATTGTGGATATTACCGAAGATTTATCTTCATGTATGCAATCTCACTCAACCACTATACAGATTGCTCATTATCTTTGAATGAATTGAAGAATGTGAAGCAGCATTCTAGAAGTTGAAGATAGCATTGTCTTCAGCTCCAATACTTGAGACCACCAAGATGGGAAGTAATTTTTATGTGCACATTGATGCGTCAGCTTTTTCCATTGGTTGTATCTTAGCCCAACCAGGGGCACCCAACCACATGGGTTTTTTTGTTCGCTATGCAAGCAGGCAACTCAATTATGTAGAAAAAAATTACACAACAATCGAATATGAAAGATTGGCCATGGTATATGCACTGAAGAAGTTTAGACATTACCTTTTAGTCAATATGTTTGTGTATTTTGTTGACCATCAAGAACTTTTGTAATTGGTGAACAATCCTTGTGCTACTAGGTGGATCACTCGATGGTTGCTAATTCTTATGGAATTCAATTTTATAGTGATAGTTAAAAAAGGCTCCCAGCATGTTCTAGCTAATCATTTATCTAGAATCCCAAATGGAGAACTTCCCATGGGAGTGGAAGATGATTTACCTAATGCATGCTATTTCACTTAAGCATGATACCAAACTGGAGCCATGAAATAGTTCATTTCTTGTCCACTAGCTTACCCCAATAAATAAATATATCACTCTTGACTAAGCTCGTTAGTTGATCAAGGTAGCATCTCCATATACACTTATAGCTGGTAATTTGTATCAATAAGGCAAAGATGAAATCTTGAGGCTATGCATTCATGAAGACCATTGAATTGAAGTTCTAGAAGAAGCCGATGCAGGCATTTGTGGAGGCCACTTTTTTGTAGAAATCACCTCACATAAAATTTTATGAGTCAGGATGTGGTGGCTTACCCTTTTCAGTGATGTAGCTAAATTTGTCAAGAGATGTGATGTATGTCAAAGATTTTTGGTGACTTAAACCAAAGTTTGCATGCTCTTAATCTTTATCATGTCCTTATAGCCATTTGCCAAACTGGGGCATTGCTTTTGTAGGTCCCATAAATCCAACAGTTTGCTATACACAAGCTCACTATATCATTGTAGCCACTTGCTATTACACCAAATGGGCAGAAGCTAGGACTACGGTGCATGTCGATGCGCCAGGTCAACTACCAAGTTTTTGTATGAACATGTTATCACACGCTTTGGCTATCCCTTAGAAATTATATGTGATAGAGGAACCCATTTCATAAATGAGGTAGTGGCATTCTTGCTAGATGAGTTCATGGTGATCCTCCATAGGAAATCATCACCTTATTATCCACAAGCAAATGTGCAAGCTGAAAGCACCAATAAGGTCCTTTGTTCGATCTTGACCAAGACTGTAGAGGAATCACACTCACACTAGGAACTTAAACTTCCTGTTACTCTTTGGGCGTATCGAACGGCTTACAAAATAGCTACTAGCATGACACCTTTTTACTTATTATATGGTGTTAATGATGTAACTAGAAAATTTGAAAAGCATTCATGCCACTCAAGAACGGCTAAAACTAAAAAGAGAAATGCAAAAACAAGCTATCAAAGAAGCTAAATAATATGAGGAAAATATCAAATACAAATGCCAAGTGTTGTAAGTCAACATGGCATGAGTTGTGAGAATCTAAAATGAGGAAGAGTGGGAAGTAAAGCCTGCTAGGCTATGGTTACACATGACCACATGCTGCACATCCCTCATGAAATCAGGATTACTACATTGTGGGGCACAAGTCACAATCTTATGTCCTATATGAATCGTGGAGTCCTATGAATCATGGACATCTCTGGGCAAACCCAAACTAAATCCTATGATGACTGCTCAAGTGAATGCCGGCAATCACTTAGTAGATTGTGTTGTGGCATGTGTAAAATGGTATTTTCAATCACCAACATACCTATTGAAGCCTGATGAAAACTCCCTCCTCACATTACCTTGGTCTAGAGCTCTTGCAACCCACGATAATGGGAAACAGGTCCTAACCGAGTCAACTCCTGTACTTGTTCCTTCTACCACAAAGCTTAATTCCAATAAGCATCCCAACATTAAAAAACCTAATCCACAAAAATGGAGACAACCAATCAAACAGCCACAAGCCCAACCCTCTCAACAATGGTTACCCAAACGGCTTTTGGAAGCCCAAAAATTTCTCAAGGTGATAAGCCTAAGAAGAAAGGCAAATGGAACTATTGTCAAAGAAGCAAGGCCATTATATCAATGAATGAAGAAAAAAGTTAGAGAAGGATAAGAAGAAAGAGATAAGCATGGTTGTGGCTGATGCATCAGCACACCAAATGCTGAAAAGAAGGAGTTAGCAAACTATGCACATGATGATTAGGCATTCGTTGCATATTACATATAACCCTTATATCCATGAGCATGTCTAGTTTTTTAATATGGTATTTCTATAGTGGTGCTAACATGCACATTACTTCTCAGCATGATTTGTTTTCCTCCCTTGAGTTTTCTCCTCAAGGAGGCACAATCGCATAAACTCCTCATATCTATTGAAGAGTTGGTAAGGTTGTGCTTATTGTACTACAAATGGTGGGATAATCACTCTTAGAATTCTTGTATATTCAAGGCATTAAAAAGAACTTGCTATCAATCTCTGCCATTGCTAAGTGGGTTAGATTTATTGATGGCAAGTGTAGAGTTCATGACCAGTATCTAGTACTCTAAGCCATGGGTTTTACAAGTTGGAGATGTATGAGAGATTGGCATATAATTCTTGTGCCACACGTGCTATGAGCAACACGGAGCTATGGCATGCCCGCTTTGCTCACTTGAAGTTTGACAGTTTATTACACCTTAAAAAGGAAGTGATGGTGTTAGAGTTACTAAAGCTTGAGGACCCTATCAAGTATGTATGCGAGGGGTACGTTTTGCCCCTATTAAGCGTGCATGTGAGGGGTGCATTTTGGGCGCATCATTCTTGAAAGATGGACTAGTAAAAGGGTTGTCTAGAAATTACAACTTATATATAGTGATGTATGTGAATGTGGGTCCACTTGGTATAAAGGTGTGCACAATGTGTAAGAGTGTGTGGTATGCATGTGTAGTGTAAGTGTGTGTGCATGTACATGAATGCAAGGTGTGTGCACATGCAATGTGTAATTGTGTAAAGATATGTGTATGTGTAGGTACGGTGCATGTGCATGTGCATCCCACACACTTTCACATGGGGCGTCATGGGGTCATGGTGGGGATCCCTCTAGGTCTGGGGGGGTACACCTATGTAGCATAGTGAAACACTTCGTACCCTAGCTAGCTCATCAAAAATTAGAACTACTTTGGGATTCAACCACCATTGTCATGGAATTAGAGAAGCAAGAGTAAGACTCAATTAAACAATGGGAGAGTGTATTGCATCATGAGTAAAACTGACTTATATACAAGGCCATAAGTGTTCACACACACTTAAACATGGCTGATTGAGCACCCAAGGCTCATAAATAGCATATTGTTTATATGATAGTCTCATGATGCATGCATGAGAAGTACATCCACAAGGGGATTCATCCTAGCTTTCTATGACATTCTCTTGAAGCATAAAGAATCACACATAAATATTCCATTGGACCATTAGGGGCGCCCATCCAAGCTATAGATATCGACATCGTTACTTCATAGCTTGATCATACATCCTTTTAGTTTGTCCATCGATCCTCTTTGATGTAGAATATTAGTGGCATCAATTGGGTTGACATGGATAACATCTTCAGAAGATGGATATATTATAGTCTCATGATGCATGTGTGAGAAGTACATCCACAAGGGGATTCATCGTAGCTTTCTATGACATGCTCTTGAAGCAAGAAGAATCTCCATTAATATTCCATCGGACCATTAGGGGCACCCATCCAAGTCATAGATATCGACACCATTACTTCATAGCATGATCATACATCCTTTTAGTGTGTACATCTTTCCTCTTTGATGTAGAATATTAGTGGCATCAATTGGGTTGACATTGATAACATCTTTAGAAGATGTGTGCATGAACATGATTTCTTAGTCATTCTTGAATAATTTCATGTAGGAATTGGTATAAGACATTTCGCTATACAAACCACTTTGCATAATGTTTTATAAGCAAGGTGGTCAACACTTAGTAATGTCATTGAGTTAGTTTGATGAGAGTGTCAAAGATTTTTCATGGTTCACAATAAGGATCGAATGCCTTACCCCAATAATATCTTAATAGCCTTTTTAAAAATAGAGTATTGATTTCAATGATCCCATTGTTCCGAGTAGTTAAGGGATCACATGTTCGTCACCTCATAGCCACCACAAGCTATTCCACTAAATGGGTAAAAGAAGAGTTATATGGAAAGAAAAGTTTCTTTATGAGAATGTGATGACTTGCTTTGGTCGCCCACTCGTAGTGAACTAGTAGTGAGCGATCGAGAATCACATTTTATAAATGAGATTATAATCTTCTTACTACAAGTACTCCTTATGCTGTATAAAAAAATTTTGCACTATTATCCAAGAGTATGGCCAAGCTAAGATACTATGTGCAATACTCATAAAGATAATAGAAGCAAGCCAAAGTGATTGGGAGAAAAAGATTTTTAGCGCATCGTATAGCTTGCAAGGTTTCTACTAATAGCACAACTTTCACCTTTTTGTACTCTTGTGTCATAGCAACCAGCCCAATCTGAGTCCGAAAAAGCATGTAAATCTGGCGGCAACGATCCCCCCTTGGGATAAAACAACCCAAGATGTATGGTGCCACTCAAGTAGCGAAAGATGCGTTTAACTGCCTTCCAATGCTGAGACCCTGGGCTATGCATAAACTTGCTCACCTGTGAGACTACAAACTGAATGTCCAGCCTCGTAATGCATACATAAATGAGGCAACCAACAGTTGTCTGATAGAGTGTGACATCAAAGTGATCTCCAGCATCATGAAGACTCAACTTCAAACCTGTCTCCATTGGAGTAGCAATAGGCTTGCAGTCTTCAAGGCCAAATCTCCGCAACAATGTCTCAATATACTTTGTCTGACACAAAGCAATACCTCCATCACACTGCTTAAATTGTATCCCCAAATAATGATGCAAATGCCCCAAATCTGACATCTCAAAAGAGGCATTCAAATCAGCCTTAAAATCAGTAATATGACTTTCATTTGGTCCTGTGAGCAGCATGTCATCGAAATAGAGAGCAATGATTAGATGTACATCACCCACACATTTAATATACAAAGTGCTTTCTGTTGGACTATTCTGAAAACCATGTGCATTCAAATATGCATGTATCTTTTCATACCAAGCTCGTGGAGCTTGCTTTAAACCATATAAAGCCTTTTTCAACCTGCACACTTTGTTTTCCTGCCCTCTTTGAACAAAACCACGAGGCTGCGATACATACACCTCCTCATGCAAATCTCCATTCAAGAACATAGTCTTTATGTCCAACTGATGTTGTACATTCCAACCATTATGAGCAGCCAATGCACAAATGCTATGAATGGTAGTCATACGACAAGTGGGAGCAAAGGTCTCATCAAAATCAATGCCCTTTTCTTGAGCATAACCCTTTGCAACAAGTCGGGGGATTTTTTTTTGCGAGCTTTTTTTGCCGAGCTTTTTGGAGCAATGAACAAGGAGTCCGAGCTTTGCAAAGGACCATGAACTTACTATGAGCTTTGTAAAGGACCAAGAACTTACTTACATATAAATAACAAGCTTTGAAAGATCAACAATATAAATTTCAATCTTTTGATCCACATCATACTTATTGATATAATTACATATATTCATATATGTAACTAAATTCATGCACCTCATACATATACACATACAAAATATACATATACATACATACATGCAAGAGCTACCTACATACATACTAACATATATACATACATACATACATACATACTTTCTTACTTACTTAAATATACATATACATACATACATGCAAGAGCTACCTACATACATACTAACATATATACATACATTCATACATACATACTTTCTTACTTACTTAAATATAAAAAACAATCCTTTAAAGATAAAAAAAATATATATCGATCTGTAAAGTTCCAAACCATGAAAATCTCGATTACAAAGTCTTTGATCCACATCATACTTATTGATATAATTATATATATACATATATCTACCTAAATTCATACACCTCATACATATACATATACATACATACATATATACAAGAGCCACCTACGCAGCACTAACATATATACATACATTGCATACATACATACTTTCTTACTTACTTAAATATAAAACACAATCTTTTAAAGATCAAAAATGTATATATCGATCTTTAAACTTCCAAACCATGACAATCTCGAATACAAAGTCTTTTGATCCACAAATTATAGCATTCTAATTATAGCATTCTTCTACATGTCATCCCGACCTAATGAGAAATCTCCCAGACATGCTTTGGCTACCTCCATGTCATTCTCTATCCCCATATAGTGCCTTTTTAACTCTTGGCATGCACGTCCCAAGCCTCCACATCCCGCAAAAACGTCCAAGACACTATCTCCTTCACTTGAGAAGGTCTCCACTAGCCACCTACAATGAAATACAATCATAAACGTGCATCTAAGTATTTTGAAAAAGTAGCTATGAAAATGACCAGAATGAAAAGTATCTCACCTAAAGAACATAGGAGATCTTTCTGCACCACCTCGAATGTAGCGCTCCAAGACCATTGTGCGTTGGAATGGATGCTTCTTATTCTTCTCAAAAATGAAATTTCGTTGAGCATTGAATAACTTCTTTGAAACATTTTGCCCAGCCTCACGATCAATAATAGGGACATGGCAATTTACTCGATAGAACATACTAAGCGCCAATGTATCCACCTACCATAACGAGAAAACATTATGTTTGGATATCCATACCACATAACATGTATACACAAAGGGAAATATTTCAGAGATTATGACTTACCCGTTCTCCATTGTCATACAAATAACTTGATTCCACATGAACAGACATTGTTCGATGCATGACCAATCCAACTTTCTTTCCCATGGAATATATTTTAGGAAGTTGATCCATTAGACTCAAACACACAAACCAACCCTCATCGGCCACAAACAAACCAACAAAACTGAGTGTGGCACGTATCAATGATGAAGAAACTTGATTCCATGAGGGACACCCATCTGTATCTACATCAACAACCTGTAAACCTGTAGGAAAGTCAGCCCATACGAGGCGAGCCACTGTATCTGAGGGAGCACCTCTATGAGATAGAGCCTTGGGAATCTTCATCAAGAATTCTTCCACACTACATAAAAGATTTATGATGTTTGATTTTGGTCAGTAGAACTTGGAAAACTAATTATATGGTGAAATTTTTCCTTTTACCTATCTGAGCCCTCCGAAAGAGTGTGGATGTCTACCAGCAATATGTGTGAAAAACATCTCTCACCTGCAAGTAAACAAGATAAAAAATGAGATGCATTTCGAAAGCACACACTTCTCAAAATAAATTTGCAATGGAAAGTACTCTTACTAGTCATGTCCATGATGTCACGTTGTCCTGACACCTCCCCCTCTTGAAGATGCTCTGGAGGGTCTCTCTCTTGATCTTCATTTGTGGGGTCTCCCTCTTGAACATCATGCATAATGTCAAGACGTCTCTTTGTTCGCCTCTCACGTTGCACTTGAGATGATGTAGATGTATGCTCTTGGTGTGATTGTGGCACTCGTGACAGTGGTGTGGATGGTTTTGGGGCCACGCGCGAGGATCCAACTACTGGAGACTGGGTCAAGATTGTTGGCTGTGGGGAAGGTATTCTAGAGTCTTCTTGAGTTGGGGGCTCTCTTTCAAGCTCAGATTGGCAATTCTTAAATTCTTCAAGAAATAGATCAAGATAATTAGTAAAAAGGTAAAAATTCCCATACCTTTTTGTATATGTATATGTACGTAGATGTATATGTATCTATGTATATGTATATGTACATGTATGTGTATATGTATATGCATATGTATATATATATGTATATGTATGTAGGTATGTATCTATGTATATGTATAGGTATGTATATGTATGTAGGCATGTGTCTATGTATATGTATGTAGGTATATGTATCTATTTATATGTATATGTATGTAGGTATGTATGTATCAAAACTTAACAATGTTTCTTTAAAATCTAACATGCCAAATCTTAAATGTAACATGAACTTTGTATGTATGTAGGAATTTAGTGTATGTGTGTAGGTATGTATTTATGTATGCATATGTATATATACATATGTATATACATATGTATTTGTATATGTATATATCTGTATGTATATGTATCTAATATGTATATGCATATGGATAGTTTACATATGTATAGGTACGAAGGTTTACATAAACATATACATTTACATTTACATGCATACAATTCAGTAGGAAGCAAAAAAGTACCTTTTTCTAGGAGCTCCTCACTTGGAGGCACATGATTTAGAGGATAGTCCAACCACCAAGGACATCTCTTAAATTCCCAATCAGAAACCCCTCTCTCAACCCATTCCTTCGGGTACATTGTTTCCGAGGAATTTGGATCTACCCATTCTTTGATTGCTTCCGTCTCTTCGTCCATTAGACCTTGGCCAATGAGTAGCTGCACCCACCTACATGTCCAAAATAAAACAAACAGTACTAAAATATTTTTTTTAATGCGTATATGTATTTTCTGCAAAAATAGAATGGCATTAGAAGATATATACCTGTAGACAACCCTCTTTGCGGCATTCTCCACCTCAGGTTGCTTTTGGCCTTCCTTTACTTTTCCAATCTTTGCCCACACCTCATGAAAAGCCCATGGTATGTGTTTCGATCGCTCCTCTTGCACCCATTGCATAAATGGTGGGATGTAGACAACATCATCATATACCAATAAACCCTCCAAAATAGAGTCTGCCTCCCCTATTAGCTCTTCCCAATACAACTCTTTCTTCATATGCAGCAACGTCTTTTTGTTATCCCCAAACATCTCTGAAATTACCTTGTCCTTTGCCCTCCCGGTCATAAGCATTTGAAGCAATTCCGTCTTCCTATTTCAGCATCATACCAAAACCATAAGAGATTAGATATTAAGGTTAGTTTATGTTAAGAGAGGTTTATTGACATGTGACATACCTTTGAGTTGAAATCCGAGATATGGCGACTGTGTAGAGCTTTTCTTTGGTCAGAGCAACCAATCCCTTCTTGGACCAATCATAGTTATATACGAGTTGAAAGAATGCATCACCATTGGATGGGTTTGCAATTATGAGCATCTTGTACGCTCTATCTCGAAATGTTTGCTCTACACCACGTCTGGCTTTCTCACATTTTGTCTCATATTCTTGCAACCCCATGGCATGTCTATCAATGCATGATATAGCTTGCTTCACCGCATTTTCAAACGGTGTCTACGTATAACGAAAAGGACTCATTATCACTCACACGATTAAAAAACATTGATAATCCATTTATTAATAAAAGATGGGAAATGCAAACACTACCTTCCACACAAGCTGTGCCAAGATCGTAGCTGGAGCATTGTACCATTGCTCTCCACTTCGTCGCTCCAAACTAAGCTCCATTAAAGCCCACCTCCTTACGTCTTCACCAAGGTAGTCCAATATGGATGATTTGTCCGCCATTCCAAATCGTTGAAACATGAAGATCTCATGTGACAATGTGGGTGTAACACTAGTCCGCACCAATCTGTGTTGTAAAGAGTCACAATGAGCTAAGAACTTAACCATGACTTCACAATGTCCATAATTAAGTAGAGAGAGATCACTTACTCATTTTGAGATCGCAAAGCCAATAGCAATTCTCCTTCTTGCTTCTTGTCCACGACCAAAAATTGACATTTGACCCGGACATGGCGTGAGGGGCTATGAGACCAAGCTAGAGAAAGCAAAATAAAGATATTACAATATATTACTTTTAATGTTGCATAAAATCACTCTATGACATTCAAAAGAACATACCTTCGCGCACTCGAGACATCCATGCCTTCACACGATGATTGCCATCCCATACAAGAAACTTCTTACCACTGAGATCCTCCCACTCAGTTCCTCTGATTTCATCCTCAAATCTCTCATGTTGTACCACCCAGTTTGGTCCCCATTCTTGCAAGTCTATTTGTGTGACCGCGAAATACATAGAGCTTCCTGGACGTGTAAGTGAAACTAAAAAAGGAGGAGATGCTTCGACATAACCATGGCAGTCAAAAGAATCACGAAACACCTCAAGTTGGGTAGAAACTGTACGGATGGATTCATTTGGAATCAACCTGCATAAAGGGACCAATGGGGTAGAGGAATTGCGTTGCACAAAAAACTTAGTGAATACATCACCAAGCAATCCCAATTCAATAGATTTTCCAAGAAGCCTTCTATGGGTCTCCCCTTGACCAGTACTAGATTCAGGAATCTCCGTGTGAGTTGGAGGAGGTGAGCTCATTTCGTTCTCCAACACAAGCACTTCTTCCTCATGACCAAGAGAATTATGCGCTTCTGTTTCCTCTCTAACAGGAGATACATGTGAGGACAAAGGTGTCCGTGATTGAGCTTCCTCGCTAAGAGTCAAACAAACACGCCCAGATCTTAGTGAGTATCCCCTGTTGTCTGTAAGACACACACACCAAGCCCAAGTAAGCATATCTAAAACAATAAAACACAATCTCAATAGAATCTTGGCTATTCACATCATATACCTTTCTTAGTCTTTGCCTGTTGTTTTCCTGCTTTTCTTGGAGCCATCTTCCTTTCTTTTGCCCTGAATATGAGTAGCAAAAAGTTTGAGCTGAATCACACATAAACCCTACTTCATGTATATAGGAAAACATCAACCTCACACACAAACATCTCCTACTAGTGTGTGTGTGTGTGGGGAGAGAGAGAAATGCATTAACATGAAGTGAAGCCACGGATTATATTGAAGAGTTAGAGTTGCAAAATGGGCTCTTCTGGTTAGAGTGCACATTTGAGGAGAAACCAATAAACCCGAGCTTCCTAGCTTAATACAAGAGCCATTGAAGGAGCTAATATATATTGGCTGTTCATGGTGGCAGTGATGCAAACCCATTGCAGTGTTTCGTCCGAGAGGACCATGATATAAGCGTACAAGGACGTGCAGGTGCAAGAACCATTATGCAAGCCTTACTTCTACTGAGAAATGCACCCGAACTCGTCTGCCCATTTCTTCGTCATCATCATTACGATGATCCATAGCCAAATGTGAGCTCAAATTCATTGTGCCATATGTTCAAGCAATGCGTACAAGAAATGAACCATTCAAATGGGACTTACACGACTCTCTGTTGTGTGAGCTTGTGCTTTAAAGTTTCCTATTCCTATTGGGAGAAGTAAAGGTAAGCCTAATGTATCTTATATTTGAATGGGAGTAAAGGTGCTAAGCCTAAGGACGTAAAGGTAAGCCTAAGGTATCTAACATTTCAATGGACGTAAAGGTAAGCCTAAGGTATCTAACATTTGAATGGGAGTTAAAAAATTCTATGTTGTGTATAAATTCACAAGACCTCTATGCTATGTATATATTATATGGCTAAAGGTTCTGGTAGAACTAAAGTACTTAATGTTTATAGGAAAAGGTAAAAATAAGGTACCTAACATTTAGGTTCCTTTAGGTGCCAACCCACCCACCTCCCCTTTCCTATGTACATCTTGATGCTTCCACCCCAGGCAATGTGCATTTCAACCTTCCCTGCACGCTCCCAAATGCAATGGTCGCTCGTGCATTTCCACCCCCCGTGATAATATTTCCTCTAGTTACCACCTCCTTGAACATGATAGCTCAGATCTATTCCTGCATCAAGCATTCCTGCTATCATTGCAGTTACCTACTTTTGAGGATCAATGATTCCTAGGCATCTTAGTGCTATTAGTCTAGAACATATAGACCATTTAACACAAGGCATTGGCCTCTTATAAACATTATTTCTCCAGAAGAATGCCTTGATGGGATCGAGAGATTTACACCAATGTCCTTTCCAAGATAGGGTAGAAAAATTGAGAATAGGGGATAATAAATGCTTTAATCACTCTAATCATCCTACCCATCCGAGAGAGGCAATAAAGCATGGCCATTATCTAGTTTTTAGCTAAACCTTCTACATGGGGCACGCTTACCCTTCCAAATGCAATGGTCCCTCGTGCATTTCCACCCCCCCGGCAGAGCCGGGGGATGGTCTGCGCTAGCGCAGACCATCCCCAGGCTCTGCCGGGGGAGTGGACATGCTGGAGGAGAGGCGATGCGTGCTGAATTAAGTCTAATTACACAGTAAGCCCTAAGTGATTTACAGACATGAATGCTTGTTGTTGTTAGGGTCATCATGAACTCTCTGCACTTACAGCTGTCAATATCTTCATGTTCACACCCTCATTTTGGTTATAAGCTTCATGATGATGATGCAGTGGGGGTTTTTTGTAGGATTTGGTGGCAGCTGGGACAGATACCTCATCCATCACTAGTGAGTGGACGATGGCGGAGCTACTGCAGCACCCAGATGTGATGGAGAAGGCGAGAGATGAGATGGACAGTGTGGCGCTGCCCCGCCTCTCCTCCAGCATGTCACCTCCCCCGGCAGAGCCGGGGGATGGTCTGCGCTAGCGCAGACCATCCCCCGGCTCTGCCGGGGGAGGTGACATGCTGGAGGAGAGGCGGGGCAGCGCTGGCCAATAGGGGCCGCATCAAGCCTCCTCACCCGTCCGTCCGGCTGGAGATTGTCCCGGACGGGCTCTCTCCCGAGGCTGCAAACTACAGCGACCTCTTCGTCACGACTTCGGTCATGCAAGAAGGCCTGGAGCAGCTCATCCAGAGGCTCGTCGATGAGCGTAAACCGGCCACGTGTATCATCTCCGACAGCATCATGGCTTGGACACAGGATGTGGCTGACAAATTCGGCGTCCCAAGGCCGCAGCGCTGCCCCGCCTCTCCTCCAGCATGTCCACCTCCCCCGGCAGAGCCGGGGGATCCCCCGGCTCTGCCGGGGGAGGTGGACATGCTGGAGGAGAGGCGGGGCAGCGCTGCCTTCTCAACATGTTGTCCGTCTCCTCAACACCATCACCGCCTACGAAACATGTTGTCCGTCTCCTCAACAGCATCACCGCCTACGAAAGCGAAACGTACACCTCCAACGAAGCCGCTGCCGGCGCACAGAAAAGAAGAACAGAGAAAAATCGAGAAATGAAAAAAAAAACTCACCTCTTCTCTTGCATTCGTCTCCCTGCTTGCTGAATTGAAAGTATCCTTCATGTACCCTAAATATCTCTTTTCTTCGTGTACCCTTTACACTAAGCACCACATATGTGTGTGTGGCCTAAAACATACTTAGCCTAAAAATAGATACATATACACACACATATAGATATGTCTAAAAATGTATTAAGCTATATTAATATAATAATATAAATATAAACATGTGTGTATGTGTATTTACATATATCCCCATCCGGGGTTCTTAGCCTAGAATTTATACAATATAATAATATAAATATAAACATGTGTGTGTGTGTATTTACAAAGAGATAAGCTTTTTATTAAAATAACACTTAGAATTAATAAATGTATGTATTTGTGTATTTTTTTATATATTTGTAGATACATATATATTTGTATATTTTTTAAATATAAACATGTGTGTATGTGTATTTACATATATCCCCATCCGGGGTTATTAGCCTAGAATTTATACAATATAATAATATAAATATAAACATGTGTGTGTGTGTATTTACAAAGAGATAAGCTTTTTACAATATAATAATATAAATATAAACATGTGTGTATGTGTATTTACATATATCCCCATCCGGGGTTCTTAGCCTAGAATTTATACAATATAATAATATAAATATAAACATGTGTGTGTGTGTATTTACAAAGAGATAAGCTTTTTATTAAAATAACACTTAGAATCAATAAATGTATGTATTTGTGTATTTTTCTATATATTTGTAGATACATATATATTTGTATATTTTTTATTAAAAAATTTGATCGTGGTCATTCTCAATCGTGATTGCTCCACCTTGTTTTATCATTTCAACCACCTTTGTGTATTTTTCTATATATTTGTAGATACATATATATTTGTATATTTTTTATTAAAAAATTTGATCGTGGTCATTCTCAATCGTGATTGCTCCACCTTGTTTTATCATTTCAACCACCTACATTCTCAATCGTGATTGCTCCACCTTGTTTTATCATTTCAACCTCCATCATTCTCAAATCGTGATTGCTCCACCTGTTCCTTCGTTTTTATATTTTCATTTTGCATTTTCGTCTCTCCTATCCTTTCTGTTTCACATTTTCGTCTCTCCTGTCCTTTCTGCATCTTCATATTGCCTTCCCTATGGAGCACACTGTTACCTTTGAGTGGGAGCTTGATGGCAGTAGCAAAAAATCTCAAACTTTAATACTTCTCCACCACCAGACCACGCTTGTCAGTCACGGATATCTACAAGGGTTTTTGCCTTCTTCGCACGCCCTTTCGGGAGTGAAAGCTACTAGGACCGATGGAAGCCTACAGGAAATCATCGCTCATTATGATATGGAGGGCAATAAAAACTACCTCATAGATATTTCTCAAAGTAAAACATATATGCTACACTGTAGTCCTCTTTGTGCTGCTGATAGTCTTGATTCTAGTGCTGACGACATTGCCCAAGATGTCCGACATTTGGAGAGTTCAGTGGATAAAGAATTAGGGACACAAAACACCCATGTTCATATCTCGAGCTCCTCCTCTGAGAGTGACTTGAATGGCTCAGCAACTATTTTGCAACCAGGTGAAGGCACAAGCAATCCAAAAGGTTCAAAGCACAAGATCTCTGAAGATGAATGTATTGCTTCAGAGAGTATACTTTCGGTTCTTCGTAAGAAGGAGCAACCTTCTCTTCTGCGTTCATTGTTGGAAAAAGTTACTCGAGTCATCCAAGTCCAGGAGGTGCCAAGACATTATGATGGTGATTCCATCCTAGAGTTTCCACCAACATATGGCAAAATAGGAAATATGGATGGAATGGAGCAAAAATATGATGGTCACCTATGGACACGTCCAGTAACATCAAACATGTCTGTAAGTTGTACCGTGCGTATTAGCTATTGTGTTGGTACTTTGGAGTGCCATAGGCTCAGCTGTCCTTTTTACTTGAACAATAAAAGGTATAACAACACCTTCTTTCATGGACATCTGACAAAAAAGATTGCAATTGGACTTTTGACAGAGGATGAGAAATCTAAAATAGTTTGTCACTTTTGTCGCAAAACTGCACATTGTGTGCAAGTGTGTAGATGTATTGTGTATTACGTAATGCCTCGTGACACAACTATTACAAGAATGATGCTCCACACTGGGCTGCATGAACATCCAGTTCAGCCAGGAACTTCAAGGTCAATGTTGGAGCGCGTGAAAATGTTTGTTTCTCAAGTGCTAAAAACCCAGAGAAGTGCTGGTCCTCGAAAAATACAGATGGATATTGTGAAGGATATGCTATTTTCCTCCATGATGAATCAAAATGATGAGCTACCTACAAGTATTGGGGATCATGAGCTCTGCAATTTTTTGGAGGAGTTGAGTCCTCTTGTGGAAAACCAGAGGTGAGTATTCACTCTATAACTTAATTATATTTGGAAGTATTTTTCTACATTCGGTCCTCTCTTTATTATGAAATTATGTTTTTTAGGTTTAGACGCATTGTATCCCAGGAGAAAAGAAAATTGATGCCAGCAGGAGAGGGCTTTGATAGCATCCTTCTTATACAGAGAAGATCTCGCTATTCATTTATACAAGGTAGCCGTTTCCCAGGACAAGGTGGCCCTGATGACAAATGTTATGTCTTTAAGATGTCTTTGCGAGGACCAGCATCAGGCGTGGACTTGGTGAATCGTATGCGGTGTGACAGTGGAGGTGACTTGTCAAAGTCCTGGGTTTTGTTTGATCACACTCATCGAGTTTTTGGTTGGTCAACAATGGCTTGTCATGTTTACGACCCAAGGTGAGACTACGAACTCCAATTTTTTCATTTCTTACATTTACCTTGAATGATAGCTGACTGAAAAAATTATCTCCAAAATCTTATAGTGTTCAAGAGCTGTTGACAATTGCCACATGCGAAATGAAGGAGGAGGATACAAAAAGCCAAGTACTATTTTGGGAAATGCTGAATAGCACAATGGAGCAATGCGGTTATGCACCCGCACACTTCTATGGGTTTATGGCTGATGAAGCAGGGTCTAATTGGTGTGCAGTTAGGACCGTTTTCAATGGGGGTCCGCACAACATTATGGAGGACAGGGAGCGAACGTGCTTATTCCATTGGAAACAAAGTTTGATGAAGCATGCTAAACAATGCGTGAAGGCAGAAAGTCGACAACACCATATTGACTTGTGTGAAGAATGGAGATTGGCAACCAATAAGGAGTCAGCTTTCTTAAAAAGTAAAGAGATTCGTGAGTGGTGGAGAAATGGACATGTTCATGAGGGAAAACTATCAGTGATGGATACGTGGATGAGTTGGTGGGAAGTACGAATAGCACATTGGGGCAACCTCATGTCAAGGGTGAGAAATTTTATAGAGAACTGATATGTTGTATGGATGCATTTGCATTGGAGTCAATTTTATGAATTCTTGTATGAAACCTCTTGTGTGCAGGTGGTCTTAAGCTCGGTGGATTTAGCACAAACCCCTCGAACAAACTTATCTGAAAGTGTACATGGGAGTTGGCTTGCTGGTGAAGGATACAAGGAAAAGGTTAGCTTGTATGATGCGTGCATTTCAGATATGGCAAACGCTTTACTACAAAGTGCAAAGCAATATGCATATCAGATGGGGAAGCACAAAGGTGAGGGACCAAGCTTGAGCAAGTTGCTGGACAGGGTAGCAGCAAGGTCAAGACTAACACCACCACAAGTGGCTCGCATGGTCCATGAAACAGTAGCTAACACTCCTATGTATGAGGAATCAAGGCCTCTACATGGAGATAAGGAGACTATTCAACGGAAGAGGGTGAGGACAACGGAAGTAGACCAATGCTCACATCGTCCAGGTTATGTCATGCAGAGCAGACATCGTCAAAACCGGGGAACAGCAAGAAGAGTAAGTTTTGGAGATAGATCTAGAACAAACAGTGCAGCAAGTCCCGCTTCAAGGGGAGGACCAAAAAGTCCAATGACTGGAGGAAACAAAGATGTCGGACATGAAGAGCCTAAACAACATTATGGCACAATGAGCGGAGGACAAATGCATGTAAAGGAAGAGGCCGTTGGACGCACAATGTGGGCCATTAGACGAACCCCATTGAACTCAAAAGTCAAATGTTTGGGAGGTATTGATGGAAGACTTAAGTGCAACTCATACATACAGGGAAGCTCTATTGGAGTTGTTGCCCCTAGCTTCTACTCAGAGCGACGACATCCTGGTCCGGGAGGGCCAAAGGCTCAAATGATGTGGTTTTGTCCTTCAGATGTTTCACACACATGGCATGTAGATCCAAACATAATATACAAGCCATCATACCCAGATATGTGGAAAGTGGATGTTGGGACCAACATAACCAGCCAAGAGGTAGATAAATTAGTAAAGGCAGGGTTCAAGTTAGATGTTACTCATGAAGAACCTTTTGTGTCGGGGGTGGGAGAAACGTCCACACAAGCAGCGGGCAACAAAGAAAGTGACAAGAGGCCACATGATGCTACACAGAATACAAAGAGATCAACCAAGTGGAGGCATTGGATTTCCAAAGAAGCAGAAAAGAGGATTGGTAGTGCCGAGGCCATGACAGCGACAGTCCTTAATGAGAGTGCAATGCAGCCATCCCCCTACTCTATTTTTCATTTGGCATGTGAGAGTGGAGAGGACTATTTTATACACATCAAGGTACAACCTTGGTGTACATGTCCTGATTTCATGCAAAGAGAATCTAGAGGAAAGTCTTACGTTGCATGTAAGCATATCTATTTTGTCTTCTTGCGAGTTTTGGGATTACATAAGAATGAGGATATGGTAATGCATCAACCGACACTATCACCAGAGGAAGTGGACAATATACTATCACGTCCTCGAAGCAAGGATGTTTGTGCTTATACTTAAGCTTTAATCAAGCATCAACCGACACTATCACCAGAGGAAGTGGACAATATACTATCACGTCCTCGAAGCAAGGATGTTTGTGCTTATACTTAAGCTTTAATCAAGCCTGTTTGTGCCTATACTTAAGCTTTAATCAAGCCTCTCATGTTTGTGCCTACTTAAGCTTTAATCAAGCCTTCCATGTTTGTGCTTACTTAAGCTTGTAAGGAAATGTGAAGTCAATCTTTTTGTAAGAAAATTTGAACCAATATTATTTTTGTCTTGCTTTGGGATGGAGTATACTGTCACGTACTCTAAAGTCTTATTGTAGGTAGCTTGCGACGCTATGGTAAAGGAGTTATACCAACCAGATATCTTCTTGTAAGGAAATGTGAACTCAATCTTTTTGTAAGAAAACATGAGCCAAGTATACTTGTTTTTACTTGTGTTGAAATAAACATTGGAAGAAAGGTACATAGATAGGTATTTTTGTGTCTATATTTAAGTTTCTTGGACATAAAATGTGTGTTTATATGTAGGAAGGTAGGTATGTAGGTATGTATGTATGTATGCATGCATGTATGTAGGTATATATGTAGGAAGGTAGGTAGGTAGGTAGGTAGGTAGGTAGGCACGCAGGTAGGTAGGTAGGTAGGTAGGTAGGTGTGTATGAGAATATACATGTATATATCATTTTTCTTACAAGCTCACATAAAACTATCTTATCTCCAAAAAGCTCGCCAAATAAAGCTCGCAAAAAAATCAAACCCCAACAAGTCTAGCCTTATAGCGATCAACACTACCATCTGGCTTTCGTTTCAACTTAAAAACCCACTTACATCTAATGGCCTTTTTACCAATAGGCAAATCACACAAAGACCATGTACCATTCTTCATTATAGCATCATATTCACTTTGCATTGCAGCCAACCAATTTTCTGATTTTTGTGCCTCATCAAATGAAAGAGGTTCTTCCTCTTCACACATACTAGTAGACACAGCCAAAGCATAACAATCTGATGCATAAGAGGCATGCTGAAAACTTGAACAAGTACGACTAGATATAGGTGCATCAATTTTACTATCACGCAAGGTTTGCACCAGCCATTTAGGCATACCTTTAGCCTGCTCATTTTCAGCCCTATCCTCAGAAATTACATCCTGTAAATCTCCATCAGAAATAGGTTGATCTATGATGTCGTTTGAAATCTGTATAGGCTGAATATTTGCCTCATTAGGACTTACATTTGAATTCCCACTTGTAAACAGAGGCAACAATGTATCAAATACATCCCGTGAGCTCACACGTGTCTCTTTGGTACATGATAACAAAGGCTGCACAGCATCTTCCACAAAAACAACATCTCGACTAATCAAGATACGCTTTGACTGTGGACGATACAATCTGTAACCCTTGCTCTCAGCACTGCAACCAACAAAAATGCATTTGACAGCCTTATCATCCAATTTTCTGCATTGTTGCACAGGCACCAAAGCATAGGCCAAGCAACCAAAGACACGCAAGTGACAATAGAAGGCTTCGTGCCATGCCAAGCTTCCTATGGAGTAATAGACTGCAAGGCCTTAGTGGGACACCTGTTGAGTACATATGCAGCACACATGACAGCCTTAAGCCAAAACGCATGTGGCAAAGCTTGGCCCTTGACCATACATCGTGCCATCTCCATAAGTGACCTGTTTTTCCTCTCAGCAACACCATTTTGCTGAGGGGTATACGGCACTGTACATTGGTGTTTTATCCCACGACTAGCCAGAAATGCATCAAACTCTTTAGACAAGTACTCCCCCCCTCGATCAGAACGGAGGGTGCCCACAGTACAATTGGATACATTTTCAACCATAAGAAAAAACTGTTGAAGCACAAAAACACTTTGGACTTTGCCTTCAGTGGATACCCATGCATGCCTTGAGTAATCATCAATGAAAGTCACGAAGTACAAGTGTTTACCAAATGACAGAGTTTGCATAGGCCTACATACATCACTATGTACAAGTTGCAATTTGCGAGTGGCCCACACAGAACCATCCTTTGGAAACGTAGAACGCTGCATTTTGCCCAAAATACAGCCTTCACAAACATGTTTCAATGGTGCCTCAAGAGGGGGCAATGAAGCAACCATATCAAATTTCTGCAAACGCAGCAAACTAGCAAAGTTCAGATGACCAAAACGAGCATGCCATAGTTTTGCATCTGAAACTGCCTTTTCATCAGAAACTGCATTTGTTGAATCTTCCACACACTTGTCATAAGAATTGAGCCTATACAGCCCATGAAACAAGGTGCCAGATGCAATAATTGTATCACCAGAAGTCAAATCATGAATAGTACATCTGTCATCCACAAATTTGACTACAAGTCCAAGTCTAGCAAGCACAGAGATAGACAATAGATTCTTCTTTATCCTTGGCACATACAAAGCATTATTGGCACATGTGACAGTATTCCCATTAGAGACAGCCTCAAGACAAGTGAATATATCACGATGCGAGGTAATGTGCTTTGTAGCACCACTGTCAAAATACCATACATTAGAGTCAACAGAAATTGCCAAACATGCATCATGTACAGATGGGTCATACTGGCAATACACGCTAAACGCCCATTCTGTATCCTGCACAACATTTGTAGAATCTGCATTTGTAGAAGCATCCGCTATTGTGGCTGCATTTGACTCTTTCTTCTTTGCCTCTTTAGCCTTTAGCTTAGGGCAATTCTTAATGACATGATCATTTGCCTTACAATAGTTACACCTTGTCTTTTTCTTGCCTTTATCAAGAGCCTTCTCAGACTTATTGTTGCTACCTGTGGAAGGAGAAGAAGTTGTAGGCCTACTAATAGGAGAAGAAACAGTGGAAGGGGATGCCTTACCACTTCTTCTCTGCTGGACAGCAATAAATGCCTGATCAACTGCACGTTGCCTAGCCGTGTTTTGCCTGGACTGCGCTTCTTGCAAGAGCTTGTTGACTAAATTAACATACTTGACAACATCAGGTCTGTCCTCAGTAACAAGTCTCCATGTGGAAGCAAAAGTCTGATATGACTCAGGTAAAGCATCAAGAACAGTCTGCACAAGAGAATGATCAGGAATAATCTCACCTGCAGAAATCAACTATTCCTTGAGATCTTTAATCTCAGCAAGAAAAACATTCATGTCATCATCTTCCTGCATAATCTTCGATTCTAGCTCTTTACGCAGGTAAGAGATTTTTGCCTCGTTATGACCTGCATACCAACCAGCTAGAACATCCCAAGCCTGTTTTGCTGTTTTAGCTGAAGAATATGTGGGGTGATGTTACGTTTGACAGAAAGTGCAATCAAGGCATGATCCTGCGCATCTTTACCATCCCAACGAGCTTGTTCAGTAGTGGGTAAAACAGCAGCAATAATAGAGCTGCTAGAACCTGTAACATCCTCAACAGATCCTACATCCATAGAACCTGGACGTACATCCATACCCTGCACAATGTTCCACACTCCTTTTGCAACTAAAACATGCTGCATCATGTATGCCCAAAGTGAGTAGTTGCTGTCTCCATCCAATTTGTCATCAGAGCAGAGATAACATACGAAATACATCATTGCTATTATCAACCATGGCCACTGACTGAAACTGATGCAAAAGCTACCTGTAATGAAGCAAAGACTGAACAGAAGACAACTCGTGCTATGTAGCACGGTCCACAATAGAACACGTATGCCTGTTTTGCAAAAAATTGCACTGTCAAAATTTCTGCACAAAACGAAAAGACCTGTGCAGAGCTTGAAATGCAAAAACGGAGCCTGAAACGACCTCAGATGCGATTTCTGAGAACGCAAAGCCCTATGGGCCGACTTGCAGAGATTAGGGACCTGCAAAGCGCTTGTGAAAGCTCACCTCAATCGGAGAACATGAGTCGGAGGGTGCCGGCGGCGTAGCTCGGGAAGCCGATGCCTGCTCTGATACCAATTGTTAGAATTAGTGTTGCAAGAAAGCACACAAAGCTTGGAGAAGAAGAAGCAAGAATGCACACAACACACACTGTATTAGATTGTGTCAATGTACAAAAGATAAGTTAGCCCTAGAAGGATGGGCGTATATACAAGCCGGGGGAAAAAACCTCCTAAAGAGGGAAAAAGTGCCCCGACGGTCCTAAGTGTGTTCACACACATCACTGCCTATATATATATGGCAACACTAACCTCCATCTTGTAAGGGGGAGCTCAACTTGACCATCCACCCCAACCGAAAAAGCAAATACAACAAAAAACACAAGAAAGGTTATGGGTTAGGAAATGCTCAATATAATCACACATTCCTCACTCCTAATCACTCAAACACACCTGTAACTCCCCACTTAATCATTGTACCACAAGTTTTACAATTCATGGGAAAACTAAATCAAATAATAGATCAATAGAATGCTTGCATTTCACTTCAGCACTAGGTCTAGAATGCTTCCACTTCACTGGAGGAAAGGTATAGCTTCACAACAAGCTTTGTCTTCACCAAGGAGTACAACATTGAATGCACATTGATGAACATGGGAATGGAAACCTCACGGGTGGTCAAGCCCTTAAGATCAACAAATCCAATGCTTGGACCTCAATAATCTAATCATGAGGGAGAGGCTGTCAAGATTTGTCTCTTCTCACACCATCTCTCTCTCTATCTCTGTCTCTCAATCACATGCCACATCTAGTTACTCACAAGTAAGAATCAAGCAAGCTTACCTCCAGCACATACACACTCAAGCATTCACACATGCAAGCAATAAACTCAAGAAGACTCCATAGCGAATGATAAATATCAACATGAAAGAATGCAAGAATTAGGAAAGGAACAAGACATACAAGAAGGAAGGAGCTTCCGAGATTGATCAATTGTAGATTGTATTATCAAAAGTGCCTTTTAACACTCCCATAAGTCACTTATATACAAGTGGGCTTTGCCTGACTACCCACACTTATAGGGTGCCCAAAACATGTACAAGCCTTATATGGCTAACTTTCATTACAACAATGAGCCTTTCGCCAAATACAATGTGTGAGCTAGGGTAGGGATTACAAAGAGTGCACAAAAAAATGAGGTTGTTTTTATCTTCACAAAGTAGTACAACCTGTTTAGAGTGTGAAAGTACATTGAGCGTGGGGATTGAGCGTGGGGATGGAAACCTCAAGGGTAGTCAATCCCCCAAGCTATACCAATCCAATATATAATCTCTTATATGAGAGAAAAGCTAAAAAGCTTCCTCTCTTCTTACACCATCTCTCTCTCTCTCTCTCTCTCTCTCTCTCAATCACATCCACATCTAGTTAATCACAAGCAAGAATCAAGCAAGCTTACCTCAAGCACCTACACTCAAGAACTCACACATGCAAGCAAGCAACTCAACAAGACTCCATAGCTAATGACAAACATAAACATAAAAGCATGCAAGAATTAGGAAAGGAATAAGACATGCAAGAAGGAATGAGATCCCAAGTTTGAGCTTAATTTTAGATTATGTTATTAAAAGTTTCTTTACACACTCCCACAAGTCACTTATATACAAGTTGGCTTTGCCTGGCCGTGCCCACACTTATGGGGTGCCCAAAACATGTACAAGCCTTATATGGCTGGATTTCATTACAACAATGGGCCTTTTGCTATATACAATGTGAAGTATGTAAGCTAGGGCAGGGATTACAAGGAGTGTATGGAAAAGGAACAACAACAAATATAAGCAAGGCTAAGAAATGTGAAAGTCTTTAATGGCATTTTAGTAATGGTAGAGGTGGATCTTTGTAATGGTTTATTTTTCTAAAGATCATTTATTAATATTATTGGAGTATCAAATAATCAGCAAAAGCTTACAAACTATGGTATAAAACCTTTATGAGCATGGAATTCGAATATTATTTGTGTTGTATTTTAGTGTCTTGTGGCCCATATGAAAGTAAAGATAATTTGAGTGTCTTATGGCCCACATGAAATTAAAGATAATAATAAATCTAGCATGAGAAAGTCTAATGGGGGTTTTATTCAATGAGAAAATTTTAGTTAGTTTATAAATTTTTAATCCCACCCATGGTTTTCCACACTCAGCATTTTATTTTACATGTTTGTCCACAAACTTTACTTTAACCTCATGTTTCTATAAACTTATAAAAAACCACATTGTTTTATGTGTATCCCTTTAATAGGCACACCTCTTTTTGGTAACAACTAGGGGGAAGAGTCTTACAAACCACCTTAGGCATTCTTGATCATAAACACAATAGTGTACAACTCATGCAACAATAATATTTTCAAGAAAGACACATGTGTCCATGTGAAGAGTGGGTTTATTAGATTTTATTTATGTTCTTACATGGTCCTTTATTGACTTCATATTTAAACTTTTGTCAAACCACATCTTGGAAAACCACATCATGGCAAGCTAAACTTTCCAACCCTATTAGCCAAAAAGGATCAACTTTAAGAAATACACGTGTGCGCATATTTCAACTTTTGTCAAACCACATCATGATAAGCTAAACTCTCAAACCCTATTAGCAAAAAAGGATTGACTTCAAGAGAAAGACATATGCGCCCATGTGAAGAGTGGGTTTATTAAAATTTTTATGTTTTGTGTTACAAGGTCCTTAGTTGACTCCATATTTCCATGTTGATCAAACCACATGGCAAGCTGTTAGCCACCATAAAGAATTTATTTAAGAAAGAGTTACACGATCTTTGGAAAAAAATCAAAATTTCTTGAATTCAATGTGTTACAAGCATGTTTTTTACTTAAAGAGGATAGCTACTTGAATTTGATGTACTAGTTAGAGGTATGTTGAATTCTGGTCTATTGACATGAGCTTGTTAGCTCTATGCAATAGAACATTAGTTCTTGGATGTGATGTATTTTTTTTCTAGTTTCCCTTTTTTTCACCAATAATGGTGTTTCAAATCTCATCATTTTTCACATTTTTAATGGTTAGTAATAGTGTTCTAAGATTACATAAAAAAGGCCATGAAGAATAATGTAGCAATTCACATAAGGACATTTTTAAGAAGCTTTTATAAAATTTATTTTTTAAATCTCACGTTGAAAAAGAAAAAGTAGATACAAAATTTGCAACTTTGATATGCTAGATGGACTAATAGAGGGGATAAGTTTTAAGGAAATTAACCCCGTTTTGGCCATTAGACCTATTGGCCTCAAATTTCAAAAGAAAGACTACACTAGTGCTATCTTGCTTTTTTGCATGTGAGGCCAACCATCACACATAATCATATTACAATCTTATAATTTAGAATAATGTATTTATAGGTGTAACATTTTACAATTTCAACATTCTAGATAGGCTTGCTAGGCCTATTTGTGTCGCATCATTGAGTATAAACAAGACCATATTCAAATGATTGTTGCGCTAGTTAAGATTATGAATTTGAGAGCAGCAAAAGAAAAAGCCTAAGCTCACCAAAAGTTTAAAGCAAGAATGATTTATCAATTTACATACAAGAATATTACAAGGTTAAAAATGATTTTTAATAAGGCATGTATAATTTGATGATTTCAATTCCAATCAATTTGAGTATAAACATGATCATATTAGATGAGTTTGGAACAAGCTAAGGCTATTTTGGATTTTGGAGTGAGTCATAAACACCAAAAGACATATTTTTTGGATTTTAGGCTCTTAGCATTAGAACCCAAAATGATGTTAACCCATATTTGGATGAGTCTGGTGCAAGTTAATGTTGCTTTGGGTTTTGAGAGTCAGAGCCACAAATGCCAAAAGAAAGCAGACATTGGCTTATTTTTCACAATTGAGGCTCTCAGGCTTAGAATCTAAAGTGATCTTAACTGGTCAAAACTCATCCAAATATGGCCATGTTTATTCTCAAACCAATCAAAACATGCTTAAAGATTTTATTCTCAAACCAATCAAAACATGTTTTGGAAAAAAATATGCCATGTTTATTCTTAAACCAATCAAAACATGCCTAATGAGTTTATCTAGCATGTCAAAGTTGTAAAGTATTGAACTTATGGAAAAACAACATTATATTTAAAAAATGATACTACTTCCTAAGATCCTCGTGTGTGAGTTATACATCATTCCTAAATTGAGTTTTTTCTTAGCACACTATTAGCATACATAATATACATGGTGAATATAAATGTTAAAATAGTTGGCTTACAAACACAAAAAGAGAAACTAGAAAAGCTCATCGTTTTTCCTTGGAAGCTCGTCAGCAAAAACTATTTCTCCTCCTATCTAACAGAATTTGTACTTTGTAAGATATATTCTTATTTTTCTCTAAGCATATTTCCATTTATCCCTTTGCAAAATCACATACAATACAGGAAGTATAATCAATATGCAAACACAATTGAGCTAGCTCATAAAGTCACACTCCACGATAGACCTTTTTGTTCTATTTAATACACCCAAATTAAAATATTAAAGTCACTTGAGCTAGCTCATAAAGTCACACTCCACGATAGACCTTTTTGTTCTATTTAATACACCCAAATTAAAATATTAAAGTCACTTAAGTTTTCTTTACTAAATCGCTTATACACTAACATTATAAGTCAAAGTTTCTTATTAGGTTTTGAACAGTAACAAAATGAGGCATCATAATAAATTTAATTTTTTTCATCTTGAAACATCATCATGACATCATGCATTATCAAAATGAAAGTGTGTAAATTTAACATCAAGAAGTTTCATCAACAAATAGTATGAATTTGAAAATAATGCCTACTTAAAGTTTTTGGACACAAAAGAGATCCTCTAACATTATCAAGATATCCTTAATCAAGATATAGTCGTGTTAGCTCGGGGGTATACTTTTACAAAGACCTACATACAACGTGCATTCAAAGGGTATTAAAAAATATCATTTTCTATGATCTTTGACTCAATAAAAATAAACCCTTTTTATTTATAAACTTACGGGTTTTGTTTTTCAAAATGCCATTAAAAACATGTTATGGAAGTAGACTTCTATAAATTTTCCTCAAAATTTTGGTTTTAAAAATCCCTACTAAATGATCACATGTAGAAGACTTACATATTTTCAAGTGAACCCCTCGAGTGTATTAGAAGACCGTGTATGCCAAGCTTACAGTGCCATTGACACCGAACACTACTGAATAACAAACAAAAGTTAGAAAAAGGATGGCCCACTCCATCAACATGAAGACCTAGAGTTTTATGAGTATAATGATGACAAGCACACCATATTTGTGTTATTATTGATGAATTATATCAATTTGTTGTGACATACTTATAAGTGCAAGATTGATCTTGAAAATCATTTAGCAGGTTCTCTTATATGATTAAGTGTAACCTTGCTTTATGAGCATCGAGCATACTAAGAAGTGTGGCTGATGAGCTTTGACGAGTTTGAGTGGATGAAGTTGGTGTAACATCTACATGAATGAGGTAACCCATATATAATAAATAGTATATGGATAAGTGCAAGGTGCTTCTTGTGAAAGAATGTAGTCAATCACACTACAAGGCACAGTGTAAGACAAGGACGTCCACTATCATCCATAGAATCATAAGAGGTGCTTGGAATCATTTCTTTCCACTGTAGCTTTGATTGTAGGGGGGGCCTTGCGCAATAATTTCTTAGAAGATCTTGGATAGCTTTTTTCAGTTGCGTGTGCCACCCCCCGTACTCCACCAAAACGTCCATTCCAACCCTCTCCGCCACCTCCTTCCTGTAAACCTCACGGTCACGGACACCGATGTAGACCTACGCTGCCCCCACCACCCGCACCTCCTGGCCAGTGGAAATAGTCACCTCCTGGAGCGCTGCCGCCACCACCCCCTCCTACCATCTCCAACCGCCTCCGCCGCCTCCACCCCTGCACAACACGTAACCCACCCCCGTCCCTGCTCCCGACAAGTTCACCTCACCAACAGGACCGCCCACCTCCGCCGCCGAAACCTTTCTAAAACAACAAAAGCCGCGCGCGTATATCTATCTCATCGTATACGTTTTGTGGAAGCTCTTTACCACCTAAATAAAATAAAAACTCGTACACATTTCTCTTTTCTTTTCTTTTTTTTTTGGGGGACAATGAAGTATATATATTAACTATTGAAAGTAAGATCAACAACATATATCACACCCATACCCGTCTTTGTCACAACTTCTACTATCCCACATCCACACTACTCTACTCCTTTTTGATCTCGTTCAAAATTTTATAGAGGAAATCCCATCTATCATCCTCACATAAAAAACTGGAGTGATCCAAAGAAATCTGATATCCTAGCAGTAAACAAGCGGCCTCCATCATAGCCTCAGTGGTGCAGCCCCAAGGAGACTGTTTCTCCAGTAGTCCTCCGTGTTTTGACCACACCTTAACAGTAGGTCTTGTGCCAACCGGGTTCTCAATAAAAGCCACAAATGTGTGATCCACTTGCTTTTCCTTACGATACCATCTCTGTGTTTTGGGCCCGAATCTAGGGGGCCTTTTCTTCTCAATCCAGCAGATCTAACCTGCAACCAGCAAGTCCACATTAGGGAGTAACCCCAAGTATGCAAGAAGCTCGGCCAATATAAAGGGGACATCAGTATGAAACATTCCTCTGTAAGTTCTGAATCAGCACATCCAATTCCACATACCAGATTTTATTTACATTACAGAAGGACCAACACATGGAAATACATTTATACATCAACTCAGAATCCTACAGTCCTGTGCAAGTAGACTTCAAAAAACCAATGTTATTTTTGCTGGTCTAAATTTTCCATAAGATGCAAGCTCTAATAATGTTAAAAACCAGTCCACTGCATTCATCATTAATTGCCCATTTCCCAAGAAGCCAATCCTCCCAAAAAATTATATGTTTAAACCATTTTGTATCCACCTCGTCATTTTGCCCCAAGTGCTTCTTAGGGCAAGGCAGTCCCAAAATAGATGCTTACCACTCTCCAGAGAAGAAGACCTGCATCTAGGGCATACACCACTTGCCATGTTTCTTCTCTGCATCTTATACCCCATAGGAAGTTACCACATACAGACCTTCCACAAAAAAACCTAAAATTTTCTAGGCATTTGAGAATTCCATAGCACATGCCATCTCTTTTTCCAACTTACCACACTCCACTTTACATTCCATATTTTGTTACAATACATAGCATTAGAATCTCCCTTCCTCATAAGAGCATAAATGTCTTTAGTTTTTTCATCCTTCAGTTTAACACCATTAGACCATGCCCAATTCTTGATCCAGAGATTGAAATATCTGTGGCTGTGGAACATAGCTCACTTTTTGCAGCAGCAGCAGCTCTAACACCTGCATCATCAAGACTCTCTCTTTTCTGGTTGACTGAAACTCGAGGGATAATGCATTTAACTATTTCCATCTAGTAGTATTCATGTCCCAACAATCAGCTAGGTGTCTAATACCTTTGTTATTAAGGCACTTAGCCACCTCAATATCCAATGATGCAAGAGGAGCGTCAAACTTGTGAGGCCACCATACATAGAGTTTCCAGATGCTCTCCCTCCATCATCCCAAACCAAAAGGCACAGATTCTCTTTCCAACTATTGCAAAGCATTTTACAAAAATCAAAGCATGTAATTTTCAAAGGAGCAACACCATATTAGTGAATTTGGGAATTTTCCAATTCCCATTTTTGAATACTTAAAAAAGGGGACATGGATAACATGTTTGTAAGTTTCTCAAAACCCTATCATATGACCTATCGTTGGAAAGTGCTTGAAAAATGGAATCTAAAGAGCTATAAAGCGCTCATTTTGGATTAGTGGTGTTCAAGTTATGGTTAATCCAACTTTTGACCACGTGTCCCAAACTTGTGGGAAATTCCCATATTCCCCAATATGGTGTTGAGCAGCTAAAAACACTTTGTCTATCCAAGTTAAGTTCCCCCATTTTCCTCTTGCCAAGACCTCAGTCTGTTCCACCAACTCCCTTATCATCACAGACCAAGTGGATGATTAAGAAAGCATCCTGTGTAGCATCAAGCTCCTTCTAGCTGGGTGGGCAGATGTATGATACCAATGCCACTTTCATTTTGCTAAGTCTTCTATTGATTATTAAATTGAAGACTTTTTGACTTTGAAAGTGTGATGAGATAATAGCCAAGTCTAAGTGGCATGTAGGTGAAGATCCCACTTACATATGGCGGAATTCTCCTCTTCCATGTAGGCATTCTCGAAGAATCTTTCCCAATTATGCACCAACACACACTCCTCCACATGCCTTCCATACTCCCCAACTTATAGCCTTATGGTGAATACTATATTAATAATACAATTAAAATCCATGTGAGCATGAAGGCCCACTTTTATTTTCCACATCACTAGCCGATCTACCATACCAAAGTATTTATCAAGCATACTTGTGGCATTTACAATGTGTGCACCCTAAATCAAGTAAAACCATTATATTTGAAGATAGAATGCTATTATCAGGGTAGCTGCCAAGCCACCGTATCACCATGTTGTTATTCCACTGTGGGCACTGCAATCTTCTTGGACAAGCTTCCACCTTATTACCATTGAGAAACCATCAAAATATGCACAAAATTGAAAATGAAAGATATCAATTTTTCATGTCACATCTTTCCCCCCCAGCAGATCCTCCATGCTTGTCTTGGGGATCTGCTGGCCATGGTGCTCGAGGGTAAAATATCTTTAGCCGGTACTCATTGGCATGTCCGAGAACCTCTTGGCCACTTGCATCCTCTAGAAGATAGGTGTTATTTTTAAACTTTTGCTTTATCCTGAAGGGGCCTTCCCAGCGTCGAAGAAGCTTCTTATCTAGCCGTTTCTCCACACGGCCATCATACCTCATGACTTCCTTGCTTGAGTTTTGGCTTCTTTTTCTCCTTTGTGAGAGTGTCATGCCTTGCCTTGCACCGTTGTTGTGCAGCCTCTAAATTTTGAAGTGCCTGAAGTCGCCTCTCATCCAAGGTCTCCAGTTGTACTAGGCATTGGGCATGTGTTTCTTCTTCATTATTCAAGCATGTAGCGAAGGCTTGTGATTTCCAATTCTATTGGCAAAATAGCCTCCATTCCATAAACTAACTGAAAAGGTGTGAAACCAAGAGAGAGTTTGTGAGTTATCCTATAGGCCCATAGGACCTTTGGCAAATGCACATCCCACTTTCTCTTCATAGTATCCACTAGCTTAGACAAAGATCCACAAAGCAATCCATTAGTTTTTTCTACTAAACCATTACATTGGGGATAATAGGGAGTTGACATAGCATGCTTTATTTTTAATTTCTGCACCAAAGCTTCAATCAGGTCATTCCTAAAAGACCTCCCCCCATCCATAAGGATTTCTAATGGATACTCAAATCGGGCACATATGTATTCCCTAAGAAAGGATGCCATAGCCACTGCTTTATTATTGACCATGGCCTTTGCTTCTACCCACCTTGTTGTATAATCTATGGCCACCAATATGTAATACTTCCCATGTGAGAAACGAGGAAGTGGGCCTACAAAATCTAATCCCCACCTTTCAAATGGACCATATGCTGGGATAGGGTTTAAGGGTTCGGGAACCAATTACTTATGCCCATATGCCTGGCATACTTCACAGCCTCTGCACCACTCATAGACATCTTTGCTGAGTCGAGGCCAATAATACCCTATGTTAAGGATCCTCCGAGTTGTGCTGGCTGAGGCAAAGTGACCTGAACATTCATGAGTGATGACATAATTCCATAATCCTTTTAGATTCTTCCAAGCTCACTACCCTCCTAAGAATCTTAAGAACATCCCCTAGAATTGTGTAAGGATGAGCTTTCCTGGTAAGCCTTTGCTTCTGTTGAGGATTCAATCCAGGAACATCTTGGAGCTTAGGCCAACCTGTATCCATTAATGCAAGAGTAGCTAATTTGAAAGAAGCCAAGGTTTTAGTAGCCAATTCATCAGCCTTTTGATTATCCTTCATGTTAACATGCACAAATTTACAAAACTCAAAAGATTCTTTTAATTCCATTGCCCTTTTATACAATTCTTGGAGATTAGGACTCCTTACCTTATATTCTCCTTTCATTTGTCAGATGACCAATTGCAAATCCCCTTTAACCTCTACCTCTTTAATTCCATCTTTTATGCTAATCCCCAAATTAATGCATTGTACTCAACCACATTATTTGATATAGCCTTTGGAAATTCCCTACCCTTGGCCCATACCTCTTTTCCTTCTAGATCAAATAAAACTATCCCCCCAGCCCCACATTTCCTAGAAGGGCTAAAGGCTCCATCAAAATGCATAGTGAAAGCAGTTGGTGGTGTCTCCAAATCTTCATATACTTCTTCGTTTGTTCCTGTTCCTTCTTCCTCTTCCTTCCTTGTAAGCAAATCTGCAAGAGAGGCCCTAGTGGTATTTTCTGTAATAAAAGTGAAAGAGAATTCTTGAGGCTCACAAATCCACTTTGCAAACTTCCCTCCTGCAGGATTGGGTTTGCGGACCAAAAATTGTAAAGAAGGTTGAGATGTGAGGAAGAAAAAAGGGCGAGGTAACAAGTATGACCTGAACTTCTTTATTGCAAAAACAAGAGACAAACCACCTTTCTCCATTTCACCATACCTCTCCTCGGCATCAGCGAGTTGTCGGCTTGCATAATACACTGGTTGCATACGCCCTTGATCTCCCTTTTGCAAGAGTATAGCACCCATTGAATGTGATGAGACACTTGGGTTCACATAAAAGTCCTCCCCCACCTAGGAGGCTGCACAATTGGACTTTGACTCATGTATTCCTTAAGTAAACAAAAAGATTGAATTTGATTGGGCCCCCATTGGAACATTCTTCTTTGTCAATAGATTTATAGGATACATCTTCTCAGAGAACATGTCAACAAAGCATTGGTAATACTTTGTTTTACCCAAAATCCTCCTTACCTCCCGTACATTGGTAGATGGTGGGAGGGCCACAATTACCTGCACCTTCTCAAGATCCATCTCTATGCCTTCTTTTGAGATAACATGTCCCAAGAGAACCACCTTCCTTCGTGCCAACAACAAGCGGCATTTTCCAAGATTAAGACACCCTTTTGCATCATCGATACTTTGCAAGGCCAACCTCAACTTTTCCAAGTGATCCATGCGACTTGAATAAATGCAAAAATCATCCAAAAAGACCCTTATAAACTTTCCCAAGTAAGGTGCAAATACCTGACTCATGAAGCGTTGAAAAGTTGCTGGTGCATTGGTCAAGCCAAATGGCATCACCCTATAGGCATACACTCCCCAAGGGGTCATGAATGAGGTTTTCCTTTGATCTTCTTCACAAATCCGGATTTGAAAGTATCTAGAGTATCCATCACACACTGAATACAACTCATGACCTGCAACTTGATCCAAAATCTCATCCTGAAAGGGTAGAGGATAATAATCCCTCTTTGTGCATGTATTCAAAGGGCGAAAGTCCACACACACGTGCCATTTTCCACCCTTTTTGGGAGTGACTACAACTGGGAAAATCCACTCTGAATTCTCTATTAGAAAAATAAATCGAGCTTCAAGCAAATTAGTTACCTCATTCTTAAGCACCTCTGCTTGCACTACTTCCAAACGCCTTAACCGTTGTACCACTCGCTTACTTTGGGGCTTGAGATCAATCTTGTGCTCTACTAGGGTAACTTGGTGTACTTGTGAGAGAATCTGTTTGCAAAAAGGTTAGGAAATCCATCTAACATTTTTAAGTAATTCTCCCTTTCAGTACATGGACTCATCAAGAAGAAGCTCATTCTATTGGTGAAGACTAATGAGGTCCACATCTCCTTTCTTGAACATGGTTGAAGAAGCTTCCCCTTCCAAGGCTCCATTGTCTTCAGCATCCCCTCGATCCCTTCCCAGGGAAAGACCAAATGCAACTCCCTCCACCTCCCCTTCTGAGATGGAATCCTCGGAGCTACCACTTGTCTCCTCTTCATTGGATGACTCTGACTCTGAACTTTTGGAAGTTGAAGGTTCACCTCTTACCACTTTCTTGCGACAACTCTTGATGTTGTAGTGGACCTTCGTATTCTCACCTTGTAGAATAAGACCACATGTCTCCCACTTTTAAATTGCGTTCACTTATCGAAGCCATGGCCTACCCAATATCAATGGGTAAGCCCTAGCATTAGGCTTTGTAGGAATGACCTGGAAAGTTGTACGCACAGAAATACCACATACATCCATTCCCAAATTCTTGACAATTACTAAGGTTTTTACCCTAGTATTATCAGCAAGTTTGATGCGATAGGGAGAGTTAGTAGAAGACAACTTTAAATCGGCATCTTTCATTGTTTTTTCACTCATGACATTGATTGATGCACCTCCATCAATGTATGCATTAGAAATTGTTTGCCCCTCAATGATGACATCAATCACACAGGCACATCATCTCCTACATCAATATCTACCTTTGAGCCATAGGAGTCCCATTAACCCTCTTCTTCTTTTTCTTAGATTCCCTTGTGCTAGCCAGCTTGCCCCATTCCTTTCGGAGCTTTGAAGAGAGTGCCAAAAGCTACCCAAATGTGATTTGTGCCATTTTCTCCCTAAGATCTGTTAAGAGGTCATAACTAAGAGATCCTTGTCCAAGAGGAAAGTCAGATTGTCCAATTTTTCTCCTAGACGCCTTCTTCTTCTTCTTATTTTTCTCCTCTTCTTTAAATTTATCTTCTTGTTCTTCTTCTTCTTGATTCCTAGTTTTACGACCCCTTTTTGCCATTAATGGCATCAATGTTTCCTCTTCTTCTTCTGAGCATGTTTCCTCTAAAAGTGCTAAACTTTTATCCTCTCTTTTCCTCAATTTTGGACACTCATTGCGATAGTGCCCCTTCTCTTAACATTCATAGCATGTGACACTACTTCTATCCCTAGGTTTATCCTCAACTCGTGGAACCCTGGGTGGCCTTGCATTGACCAAGTGTAACTTCAAATCAGCAAATTCTGCCACATAAGTTATACAATGTTATGATCCAAGGATGGAGCTTGTACCTGAGATGTTGAGGCTAACTCTACTCGGCACACTCGGAGAAGATTGGAATGTGGACTCAATATGAAGAGTGGCCTCCTTCTTCAAAGCAATACGAAGAGCCTCTTTAAAATTAGTGGGATCTTTGCTAAGAACTTTTCCATGCAAGTGGGGATCCAAAGCCCTGATAAACTTGCTCATCTTAAGGTGCTCCATTTTGCTAAAGAACTCTTTGAATCTCCCATAGAAGGTGAAGAAGAAGAAGCAACAACATGTAAAGCAGCTTGTTGATATTTGATGAACAAGGCTTCATACCTCACTGAAAAGGTAAAAACTGACTCTCCTTCCTTTTGGAAAATCTAATCCAATTGCAATAGTAAAGCATTTGGTGACTTCACTGTCCCAAATCTCTCCTTCATTGCTTTGGTCAACCTTTCCCAATCATTCTTGGACTCCTCTGGCAAAGCCTCATGCCAAGTTAAGGCCACACACTCCAAGAAATCTGGAAGTATTTCTGCCCTCTCCTTCATAGAACAACTCGTCACAAGCAGCATGCTCGGTTAAACTCTCGGAGATAACTCCCTTCCGATCCTTGGAACACCGGAATGTTGAACATCTTGCACCAAAAGATGAGTAGCAACAAGGAAAATTTACTTATTTCAAAATAAATTTTCTTTAATCATGCGGGACCTTGGGGTTAAAATAGAATAATTCTAAGTAAAACCTACCCGCCGTCTCCACCAAAAGATGTGACACAAAGTTGGGGTTTTGACTTTGGTCACTTCTTAGAATCAAAACACACTTGTCAGCCTCCTCACCTCCCTTTCTCTCCCTAGGTTAAGATAAACATATACACATCAAAGGTGAGATCATAATTCATGGAAGGAAAGATGAAAGGCTCCAAAAAAGCAAGAATTTCTACCAGTCTTGCAGCTCCAAACAAGAGGGCAATTCTTTGTTGGAAGAAAATCTTCTGCGCGACGACTCAGAATTATGTGAACAGAAACATATGGGGAATGTTGGTGGTAAGGTTCATCCGTTCGAATTGGGTGATTTGGACAGGACATATTAAAGTAAAAGAATATAGCAATCACTTATAAGAGGATAAGACACATGGGATTTGCCTTTTGATAAGAGATTAGGAGGAATTAATTATTATTAAGAAGAAATAATGGCCAAAATTCTATAAAAACAGAGATACACAGAGAATTACAGTTTTAAATCCATATATACTATGCAAAAGATTATTACACAGGTACGTAGAGCTTGAAGAGAGCTTCGCGTCTGTGTAAAAACTTTCAAAAACGGGCAATCGAGCGAAAAATTATGAGCATTTTACTACAAGACTATAAAACTGCCAAAATTTGCCTAAAAGTTATGAGCATTTTACTACAAGACTATAAAACTGCCAAAATTTGCCTAAAAGTTAGCAACTTTGGGAGAAATTTTGATTATCAATGAAGTAAAGGATTAAGAAATTAGTTATATGAGTGGAAAGAAAATATAAAGAGTTTCCTAGCCATATGATCAATTTAGAAACCAATACCCGAGTGATGAGTAATTATCGGTTGAAATTTGGGTATTGGACCACAAAAACTGCACTTCCCTCTCTTTGCATGAAACCTCAATTTTCACATAGCCTCTTGCCTCTCATCTCCTTCATGATTCAAGCTAGAGGGTAAGGGTTAACATTGCTCACAGCGAACAATCGTAAAGATTTACCTATGGTCCCCAAAGTCTTTTTAAATGCTCATTACCACTAAAACCATTGGTACCTCCAAAGGAGGGTGGCAATAAGGCAAGGGCTACCTTGAGAAGTCACAGGCACGCCAAGATAATAACTCCTTTCATGAATCATCAAAGAGGTCCAAAATTGGGCTGAGCATGAGAAGCTAATGCTAAATGAGACATTCACATGTAAAGAGAGTGTTTGAAGATAAGAGAATGGCAATGACACAAAATGCTCAATTGAGGAGGCTCATTCCTTGATTTGAAAGGGAGAGGAGGGCTCCTTTTATAGGTGGAGAATCACCCTCTCTTCCATTGTTACAAGTTACAACATAAAAATCTTCAACCCTTCAGTGACATAAGGGTAGATGTCACCATCAATTGTCCTCTTAGGCTAAGTCTTCTATTGATTATTAAATTGAAGACTTTTTGACTTTGAAAGTGTGATGAGATAATAGCCAAGTCTAAGTGGCATGTAGGTGGAGATCCCACTTACACATGTGGCAGAATTCTCCTCTTCCATGTAGGCATTCTAGAAGAATATTTCCCAATTATGCACCTACACACACTTCTCGACATGCCTTCCACACTCCCCAACTTGTAGCCTTATGGTGAATACTATATTAATAATACAATTAAAATCCATGTGAGCATGAAGGCCCACTTTTATTTTCCACATCACTAGCCTATCTACCACACCAAATTATTTATCAAGCATACTTGTGGCATTTACAATGTGTGCACCCTAAATCAAGTAAAACCATTATATTTGAAGATAGAATGATGTTATCAGGGTAGCCGCCAAGCGACCGTATCACCATGCCGTTATTCTATTGTGGGCGCTGCAATCTTCTTGGACAAGCTTCCACCTTATTACCATTGAGAAGCCATCAAAATATGCACAAAATTGAAAATGAAAGATATCAATTTTTCATGTCACACTACCTCACATCCCCACCTCTGGAGATTAAAATCATTATCCTCTATCAAACTTATGATCCTAGATTTTAGGATATTGCATTTAGAACCTAAGGCATCAGCAAACTCTTAAACAATATTCAAGACCAGTCTCACATTGCTTCTCTCAGCTTTTAAAAATAAAAGAGAAACATCAAGCAAAGCATTGAATAACCAGCTGCTCATTATAAGTTTTAAGCATTGAATAACCAGCTGCTCATTATGTTTAAGTTTTAAGCGAGTAATCTTGCCTTCCCTACACGCCAGCTCAAGTGATAGGATCAGAGGATGAGAATGATACCAAACCCCATTCTTTCCATCACTCTTGCAATGAAATACCACTATATTCTATCATATGCTTTCTCAAGATCTAGTTGCATCATGATACATTTCTGCTAGGTTTTAATGGTCACATCTCTACCCAATAAAGCAACAAAAATGTTGTCATATATGGATCTGCCTTTAATAAAGCCATGTTGTTTTCTTGAGGTGATCTCTTGCAAGACAGGGGTAATTCTGATAGCAAGCACCTTAGCTAAGATTTTATACATCACAGTCAGTGAGGTGATAGGCCTCCAATGCCCAAACCTTTGCAAGCAGTCTGTTTGGGGATAAGTTTCACCAATCCTTCTTTAAAGACTTTGTCCCAATAAAACCAAATTTGAAGGCCTTCTTACAGCCCAACAGTTTGTCTTTTCAATAGCAACTCTTCTAGAAGAGCAAACCATTTTTTTTCTTAACTCTCCCCTATTCTTAGCTCTCAGTTTTCCCACAGCCCTAATGACACCTTGCATCTCATTGGAAGTGGCAAACTATTTCCAAGAGCCCTCAGCTCCCTTTCTCCTTTTTTTCAAGTTATTATGTTGCTTCAGTATATTCCACAAAGAGAGGGTCTTTCAACAGTAAATTATTAACTCTCAATTTCCTAGTGGGATAATGAGATAAGTCCAAACTAGACCCATCATAGTGAGACCAACCCCACATTTAAGGGAGATGATCAAATAAAGTAGAGCTATAATCCATAGTCACCCTCAAAGTGTGAGGCACCCAGGCAGCTTGTTGACTAAAGAAAACTCTATCAATTCTCGATGAGGAAGAAAGATATTGCAAACTAAAATATGTGTGTCCTAGCTTATCTCTCCAATCCCCAAGATACCAGCTATCTTTAAGTCCCAGGCCCCTTCTAAGATCTTCCCACTTCTCTTTTTCCTTCCCTATTAAAATAGTGCTACCACCACATCTGTCCACCACTCTTTCTACCATGTTGAAGTCTCCTAACAGAACACAAGGTCCTTGTACATTTACACCAGCAATCCAATCCCACATGCAGCTCCTAACCTTGTGATTATGAGCCCCATAAATATTAATGATCCATATTCTCTGACCATTAAAAGTGGTCTCTACTATCAAAATCCTTCCCTCGGGATGGTTAGCTATAATACTAGGGATAAGATCCCTCTTAACTATGGTCATAACCCCACTACAACCTAACTTGACACCACCATAAAATATATCCCATTCCCCAAAATAGTTTATCCTTGAAATGTTGCCAGAAAGATTATGTTCTTGGATAGCTAGAACAGATAAGTCCCATGACTTCACTAGATCCCAAAAAATGCTATACTTCTTTCTATCTTTAATCCCTTTCACGTTAGAGGTGCCTCCTTTTAGCTCTTTATGGTTCATCATGATAATGGAGTTTCCAATACCATTTCCACTTCCACACAATCCCTCTGATTATTAAGCTCCTTTTTGTAGCTTCACTATTAGCTTTATCAGCGCATTGATCAATCAACAAGGAATTATCTCTCTCAAGAAGTGGACTAAAGGGGTTAGAAAAAATTATGGAATTCTTATTCTCCCCCTTCCCATGCCTCCTATTCTCATAGCTTCTACTATTCATAGCTTTCCTAGCTTCAGCTTTACCCTGCCTCACATTGGCTCTAGACTTGACTTTATCCCACCCTCTTTCCTTCACATTATCCCCGAAGTCTAACATCACTTCCTTTCCCTTAGGATCATCTTTTTGCGACTCCAACAAATCCTTCTCCTTGTCAATTCCTCCCCTATACTCCTCTTTAGGATCTTCTCTAGAGATCACCATAGTCTGATAGTCTTTGGCAATATGCCCAGAAGCCCCACACCTGAAGCAAGCTCCAGGGAATGCACCAAATTTGAGACTTAGTTCTAGTTTCCCTAATTGCCCTAAGTTAACTTCAATAGATTTCGAAGTTTCAATAGAAGGATTCCATGTAATACATAATTCCCTTGTTTTCCTCCTACCTCATCACCAGGGACAAACAACACCAAACCTAGAGATTGAGCAATATCATGCAGAAGCAGGTCTTATAGCCAAGGGGGTAACCATATCACCTCGATCCAAACAGAGTAGGCGTTTTGCAGACTTTTATTAACATCAAAAAGAGGGTCTAAGGGAAAGACATAAATTGGCCTTTGACCAAAGAACAAAGGGCCCTTGGCAAATAGTTCAGTCTCATAGATTTCCCTTTGATAAACAAAACATTGAAAAAACCCTTACCGAGATAGAAAATCTTAAAAACGACACAATCATGCAAGATGGATTCCTACAGCTATCTACCTAGTTCTCCCTTCAAGACGGAGGTTTTCCTGGATAGAACAAGAACACACTACACATAGAGAATAAACCTACTTGGCTTTTGATGAATTCTCGGCTCAGATACCTTCTCTTTGACTTGATTACATAGACATTTTGTTAAGCTAATCAGGGACACACTTTCTTTTAACACAGACTGCCTCAGCCTCCTCACCTCTTCGCTTCATTTCCTCTTCAGCCTTAGTGTCCCAATCTCCCCATCCCATCGCCCCTTCATCCTCACAAAGGTGCCTACTAGAGAGGCGACTGCCATGCAAGACGTGATACATTGACCACCCGATGGCGTACACACTGCATGCTCCCACAAGCCAATTAATACCACCACTCGCCGACTCCTCCCTCTCATGCGTGACACATATCGAATCGTATCGCACTCTTCTCTCTGCACACCAAAGGCCTTTCAATTGTACACATTTCTTTTATGCTTCTATGAATATGAAATTCATTGAATGTTAGCAATTATTGTTTAGAATTATTATACCTCTCTAGTTTATCAACTATTCCTCAAGGTTTGCATTTGTCCACTTATTTGTGGTATAACTTCCATTGCAACTACTATCATCGGTACTATAATTGTCTTCATCCCCATAATAGCTTTCATAATCCTCACTATCATAGTCACCCATGACTCCCAAATAGTGTACGAGACCCAAAATTGCTCAACTCTGCCTCCGGTATAAAATTTGATCCAACTAGTGACTATGGAGTCCAATCAGCAAGATTGAAAGCTTGTCGTAAATCTTATGGATTGAGGATTGAAGCCCAATGATTTCTTTTTGATCAACCCTAAACCCTCTTGACTGAATTAGGGTTTAGCACTCTACTCTATGCGGTCAAAAGTTGCCAAAACATCAAATAGGCCATATTTTCTCAAACGGACTCCAAATTTGATAAGCTTTAGTTTTCCATATCCGTAATGGAGATAGGAATACATGTGCCACCCTATATCCCACTTTGAATGTGTGCTATACCTCTTTGTTTTGTGATTTGTGCTGCACACCCGTTTTCTAGTACACCACTCAAGCGAACCCCGATTTGCATCATCTTTATGTCATTGGAATGCCCTTGATAAGTAGATCAAGGATTTGTGAAAAAATATTTGAAAAGTCAATTGTCCCTGTTGACCAAAGTTGACAAGTGGAAAAGTTAACCGCTTTGAGTTGACCGGTCAAACAATCTTCAAACAGGGCATGCTTGGGCTTGTTGGAAAGATCATGATACGTGCTTTCATGATGTGTAATCACTTTTTGATTAGAACCAAACATTTATGACTGGGCCACACAATCCCAAAAAACTGTGCGGTAGGAAATCTTAAAATTGACCGCCTTTTCAGAATCTGATTCAAAGAATCAATAGTTTGTTAGAAAGATCTAAAAGGAGGTTATCAAAAACTTTTTAAATTTTCAAGTTAGGTCACAATAATAATGATTGAACTTGACCCTAGGGCATAGCCTATATATAGCCAAAATTGACCCGCAAGTCTTAAGTGTACAAAGCTTGATCCATCAATGATATGCTCATGGTCTATAAGCATATATTGGCCCAAGAATAGCATTTGACATTGAATAAACTGACAAAAATTTGGCATGACCTTTTGGCATGTGCAATCAAATCTCAACCCATAATGATCTAACACATACCAAGAATCAATGCCTCAATGCATAGGCAACTTTGCTTTACCTTTGCCATAATGCAAGTAATTCTAAATCACTTCAATATTCATACAATTCGCTTGCTTGTATCAATGCATTCATCATTTCCTTGCCCATGCATTCGCCCCATAGTGTCAATGTCAATGTACATAATGTCAATGCTAATGTACTTGAATTGAATTGTCATCATGAAGAAGCACATTGAAGCTTGCCAATCTCCCTGCCAAGCTCTTCCAATCCCCTTACTCAAGTTTTAAATCCAAGAGCAAGGGTTTGGGCCATGTCTTTCCCACCAAGTACCTATTCCTCTTTCATACTGCTTTACCAAAGCACTCATGGCACAAAAGGTTCAAGACACACTCCCCTTTGTCCACTCCACCTAGTACCAAAGGTGTCCTCACCACATTGTAGATTCTAGGAAAAAGAGATGTAAGTATATGGTTTGTGTGTAAAGCTTCAAAAGATGAGTGAAGCTACTTACAACTTAGGCAAGACTCATGCTTTACATTATCATTATCATTTACAATTCTTAGCATGTACTCATGCTCTTCCCATCTTCAAGGCATAGTTCCATAGATCCTAAATGATCTCAACACATCAAGTGTCCATATTATGCCCTTATCATGGCATAAGATAAGCATAGGCAGTCCAACTAAGCATAATTTAAGTATAGATTGCATCAATGCATGTGCCTCTTTACATAAGCATATTACGTGCCTTATGTTATTAGAATCAAGCCTTAAGCATGACTAATGGCCTTTATCTCCATTCCATAAGCATATAGTGGTGCCCACTGCTCAAGTTCTCATTAATTGAACCCCACAAGGCATGAAATCCATCACAATGGTGTGGCAATAGGCCAATACTTCCCCCAATGCCATATAGAAGCCCTTAATCATGCATTAATCTCTTATAAATGCACTCAATTGCCATTAGGTGCTTATATGGAGAGAAAGAATGTTCAAATGCTTCATGAATTTTAGGGTTTCATGGAATCACAACATTCTTGAACATAACCATGAATGAAACCCTAAATCAAGCAAATTATGAAGGGTTTCACTCACCAATGATAAAAAGAACACCAATGCTTGAAGTTTGATGTGGTTATTGAATATGCCTTCTCAAGAAGCAAAAACGTTGATGGCACGGAAGCGGTAAAGCTGTTTATGCCCTTATAGGGTGCCACACTTCCACACACGCATATAAACACACCAGAAAACCAGGCCCAAGAGCATGAACAAGATTTATATTTCAGATCTAGCTATCACAAGTTGTACCCAAACAAACAAAGAAACAAAAAATTCTCTCTGGCATCACCAAACACCAACCACAGCTAATCAAGAGACTTTACAACTCTGGCCTGAGTCTCCAGAAGAGGATAATTCACCAGAGAAACCACTCTCTCCTACACCACCAGCACACTGTCAGTTCCCAAAGCAAGACCACAGCTGCACCTCTGAACCTCCCTCTCTCTGGTCGCTAACCACACCTCACCAGAGAAGCATCCCTCCAATCGCTGTCAACACCTGCAGCCCAACCCAACATCCAGTCCAAGCCACAGCACCAAGGCGGCTCCTTCACAGTCGGAACCAGCAATCACCACAGTAGCCTCCAACTTTCTCTCTCTGTCGCCAGCAACTTTCTCTTTCTCTGTCGCCAGCAGCAGCTGCAGCAACACAACCACTCTTCTCTCTCTCCAAAGGTGGCAACCCAAGGTGGCAACCCAGTCCTTCGCCACCAGCTATCACCTGCGCCAGTCGCCACCCCTCCCTCTCCTTATTTTCGTTGATGCCCTCTGTTGTTGCTGACGTATCCAGCCACCGTCGACCATGCAGCAAACACCTCCTAGCATGTCCAGTTTCTTTGCTTCAAAAAAACGAGCCAAGGTCGCCTTCCACAGCCGGCAGCCCTCTCACCTATCATTGCCTGCAGTCACGAACACACGAACCATTAATATTTCCCTTGGCTCTATCTTGCAACTGCGCTTGAGAGTCCCCACAGCAACAACACAGCGGCCTTCAGCTCAGTCTCTGCACAACGGCCTTCAGCTCCTCTTACGTCGACTCTGTCTACTCTAGCACTTCTGGCTGCGCCCAGCTGCACCACCTCTCTGCTCTATCACCTGTCGACTCAACTCTCCAGCCCTTCACGTTTGATGCCAGCAACTTCTCTCTTGCCTACTTGCGTGGCCAACTATAGCTCATCACCTGCACAAAGCTGCGCTCCCTTCACACCAGACGGCTGCAAGCTGCACAATCACCAACTCGGCCTCCTCTTACTAGGCGGCTCCACGCCTCTGCTCCCCAGAGCCCTGCAGCTCTTTGAGCACCAGCCAGCTACTCTCCACACACGCCCGTCTGCTGCAGCCTTCTTTTGCAAGGCAGACTCTTCACTCTACCCGGCGGCCACACCTCGAATCTTCGAAGCTGCTCCAGCACCTGCGCAAGGCGATTTTCTTTTTTTTTTACCCCGGGTCCTCTCTCGAAGCGACCATCTCCCCTTCCTTCACGCCTTCGCCACCTTCCAGATAACGAGCTGGCAGCTTATAAGGCCTCCACATCAACCTTTCTTATTTATGGCCACGTTGATTATCATTTTATTTCTTTATTTTGGGCTTGGAAAATGGTCACAATCCAACTATCCTTTTCACACCATGTTAAAGTCTACATTGGCCCTATACTTCCACGTATTCTTGAATTGCAACCTTCAGTGCCCACTTATTTAAGGGGACGCGCACACAACCAAGGCAACCGAGCAGCTGATTTCATCTCCAGTGGACCTCCAGTAGACCGCATCCGGACAGGCCTGTACATGCTCACATCAAAACCATCTACTCTGTACACTTGGCAATGCTCTCAAAAGCAAAACCTTCACACACGCCATGCACACGTATGTACACATTACCAACTCCTATTTTGTCCACACATATTTAGCAACCCCCTACTTCTGCTGAGACATTCATGTCCAGCAGCTGTACAAATAGGGATGAAATATTCAGATCTTCCTCTATATCTTTCACAATCTCCTGACTTACATGATGTAGTGGAGCTCATGAAGTCTCTAAGTTTGAATTAGATGGAAGCAGGTGGAAAGGGAAGAAGCCGAGGTGCACCAAATAATAGAAGAGACAATATGTCAACATGTGAAGGGAGTATGGGAGGAACAGGGAGAGGACAGGGCTACTATTTAAGCAATGTCCAATGCTGGAACTGGGGAGCGGGGACATATCAGCCCTCAATGTGACAAACCGCCCAGAGCAGGTGGTGGAATGTATCCTGTAATGCAGAGGACTAATGATAGATCGGGGGATCATAGTGTTGAAGTAAAAGATCCAAATCAACCCTCTACTAGTGGAGTTAAATGGGAGGATAAAGGAAAGGGACCAGCTCTCAGCCTGATAGGAGTAGAGGCCATTCCAGAGATTATGCTTGTGGCAAAGAGGACGAGAAGTACAATGGCAGAACCTGAACCATCTTCTAAGAAAGGTAAACATGTCCAATTTGATGAAGAAGAAGAGAAAGCCAAGAAGACATTATAAAACTTCAGATTTGCATATTGATCAAGGTCAGGAGGAGTATACATTGATGGGAGATTTAAAGGGAAGGGTAGCCAATATACCTTTTGCCCAATTGCTTGGATTGTGTCCGAAGCTTAAGAGAGAGTGGAAGAAATTGGCAAATCCGAGGAAAGTAAATGAGCAGGAGCCCACACAAGGCGAAATGGAGCTGATGTCTGTGGAAGACCTTCCTGATATTTGTCCATCAGTTGATGTCTGTGGAAGACCTTCCTGATATTTGTCCATCAGTTGATGCTTGGTGTGGAAGTGTGAGTGTTGGGGAGAAGCATATGTTGATGGCGGTGCACAAATCAGTGTAATGACTCAGTCCTGTATGGAGAGATTGGGGTTAAAGCTGAATGCTAGTTCAGATTTTAGACTCCGTTTGCCAAATCATGCAAAAGTGAAGTGTTTGGGTATATGTACAGAAGTGCCAGTGACTGCTTTTGGTGTGGTTTGCAACATAAATTGCCATATTATGCCGGCTGGTTTGGGAGCTTATCCACTGATTTTGGGTAGACCTTGGCTCAGACAGGTGGGTGCCATCCAAAATTGGAGAAGGGGAACTATAACAGTACATAATAAGAGAGGAAGAGCCAGGAAGTTCAATATGAGTAGTAAGCGGGAAATGAAGAGTGAGCCTGAAGAAACAAGTGCTGATGAGTATACAGAAAGTGAAACTGAAGAAGAGAGTTCTACTTTTGATGATGAGAGCCAGGTATCATTTATAATGAAGGAAGAAAATGAGCATGTGAAGAGGAGTTAAGGGAGGAAGAAGAGAGCAGACTTGAAGATATGGACAGTCTAATGCAGCCTCCATCACCCAGTACAGAGAAAGAGAAGCTGTTATAGGGCATGTTGAATCCTAGATTACAGCCAGTGGAGAAAGAAGAGTATATGAAGGTAATACATAAATTTCCTCATTTGTTCATTACTTCATATGAAGAGATCCGAGGATTCAAATGTGAACCAATGCCTATAGTATTGAAAGAGGGTGTGAGGCCAGTGTTTCAGAAACTGAGGAGGATAAATAGAGAGCTATTGCCTGTATTAAGAGAGGAGTTGAGTAAGTTGTTAAAAGCAGGTTAATTTATCCAGTAGATCACTCAGATTGGGCAAATCCAGTGGTCTTTACTCCAAAGCATACAGGTGGGTGGAGAGTCTGTATTGATTACAAGCCTCTGAATGCTGCAACAAAAAAGCAATCACTATCCTCTACCGTTCATTGATGATATTTTGGACAGGGTAGCTGGATATGAGAGGTATAGTGTATGCGATGGCTTCTTTGGGTATTTTCAGATCTCAATTGCTGAGGACGACCAGGCTAAAACCACTATCATTACACCGTGGGGTTGCTTCTGTTACCAAGTAGTACCATTTGGTTTGAAAAATGCACCCTCGTGGTATCAGAGGAACACTGATAGAGTACTTGCACCTCTTACAGATCATTTTGTGAGAGCTTTTTTGGATGATATATGTGTATATAGTTCTCAAAAGGAGCATGGTAATAAATTGGAGCAAGTATTTTCTAAAATGGATGATGCAGGTGGACAGCTAAATCCAAAGAAGTGTCATTTAGGATATTCAAAGGTGAAGCTGTTGGGGCATATGATATCTCAGAATGGAATTGAACCTAATCCAAAGAAGATAAAAGCTCTTGTTTTATTATCTGCACCATCAACATCCAAGCAGCTCTGCAGACTTTTATCCAGAAGGTAAAATATATGGCAAGATTTGTTCCTTTAATGTCTCAATTGCTTTACCCTCTTCAGCAGGCTATGAAGAAAGAACCATTGCAATGGAATGAAGAATGCGAGGAAGTGTTTGAGAAAGTGAAAGAGGTATTGGGAGGTATTTCCAGTGTAAAAGCTCCGGATTTCTCTCAGGTCTTTTATGTGAATCCATCTTTTGGTTCGGATGTAGTTGGAGCAATCTTAATGCAAAAAGGGGATGAATCCAGATATATGAAGCCTGTGTATTATGCAAGTAGAGTGAAGACAGAAGCAGAGAGGAAATACACTGAGGCTGAGTTGGTTTTGTCAAGTCTGGTGTATGCTTGCAGGAAATTCAGGTCATATCTCCTGATGAGACCATTTGTGGTACTGACAAACTATACTTTACTCCCTCAGCTGGTGAATGGTACTTCACTCTCAAAAGGTATGATGCGATGGTTAGTGGAGCTTCAAGAATATGATTTCTCATTTTTGATTGAAGATACTTGCAAGGCAACTTTGGCACATCTTCTAACATATAAAGACGACCCGATACTGGTGAAGGAAGTAGATTCAAAGATAGAAAAAGAGGAACAAATTATCATTCCTAGAGCTCATGTTTTATTCTTTGACGGTTCATATAAGAGGAGTATACATCAAGCCACCGGGGGGTATATAATCCAAGATTCAGAAGGCGGGCTGATTCTAAAGGATGGGATACATCTGGAAGCTGAAAGTAACAATGAGGCTGAATACACAGCATTGTTTCAAGGGCTGCAGGCTGCTTTAAAACAAAAAATTCAAAAGCTAATCATAAAGGGAGATTCTCTATTAGTAGTAAAGCAGGTCTTGGGTAGCTGGTGAGCAAAGAATCCGAGATTAAAAGAATGTCTGGCTGATGTTAGAAGGCTGCTACATCAATGTACATCATGGAGTATTCAACATGTGCGGCGGGAGGAAAATCATATGGCACATGAGTTGGCTCAGGAGGCAATTAATCAGGATCCAGTAATTGCAAAAATCGAAAAGCCATTATACAGAGGGAGGGAATACCTGTCTAGAGTGGAGGATTACTTACTCTCAGGTCGCTTGCCTGAAGAGCTCAAAAAAGGCCAAAAGTATCATTTTATTAGGAAAAGTAAGTATTATGTCATGATTGGGGATGAATTATACATGCAAGGAGCTGATCAGGTATTAAGAAGAATTCCCTGGAGGGAAGAAATTTATTATATTCTATCTTCAAATCATGAGGGAGCATGTGGGGGTCATTATGCATTTAAGATCACCTTGCAGAAGGTATTATTGGAGGGTTATGTATGGCCTTCCATCCAGAAGGATATTTAGCACTGGTGCAGGTCTTGCCATGAGTGCCAGAGAATGGGAAAGAGAATCTTAAAAATGGAGCCGAGAAATATCATGCTGGTATATGACATTTTTGAAAGATGGGGAGTAGATGCAGTTGGACCACTTCCCATGACGGCCAGAGGAAAGTGTTATGTGCTTACTGCGGTGGATTACCTATCAAAATAGGCAGAAGTGAAGGTAGTGAAGAGAGTGGATAGTAAAGAGGTGGCTGATTTTGTGTATGAACATATATGCTACAGATTTGGTATTCCTCTGGAGATATTATCAGATAATGGTCCTGAATTTCGAGGAGAGGTAGTTGACCATTTATGCAAAAGATTGAATTTCAACCACAAGTACTCCACTCCTTATCACCCTCAATGCAATGGCTTGAATGAAAGATTCAATGGTGAATTTAAGCTGATGATAACCAAAATGACACAAGGCCATATTAAGAATTGGGATATAGAGATGAATCGTGTATTATGGGTATACAGGGTTGCAATAAAATCTGGTACACAATTCTCACCCTTTCATTTAGTTTATGGGAAAGAAGCACTTATGCCTATTGATGTGGAAATTCCAGCTTTGAAGTTCCTGGGTTGAAGAAGGACATGAGCCTATTAATTGTTATAGAGAAAGATTACTGGCCTTGCAAACAGTCCAATTGGACAGAGAGCTAGCATTTGATCACTATGCGGCTATGCAATTGAAAAGACAAGAGAGAGAGAATGAGAAGGTGGAGCAGAAAGAAATTGAAGAGGGTGATCTGGTTCTCAGGTATAATAGCAAGCTGGATAGTACTTTTCATACTGCATTCCAGACAAAGTGGGAAGGTCCGTATAAAGTTGAGAGAAAATTTGATAATGGGAGTTATCAACTTGCTGATTTGAATGGAAAGAAGCATAAAAGGAGAGTGAATGGTTTACGACTGAAGAAATATTTTGTTCGATTGATGTTGGCCGTGAAAGAAGAAGATCAGGAAGCTTGTGATGCATATGTCCCTCTTCAAAGTGTCCTCCTGTTCAGGAACAACAGCAGCTTCCCTTTCAGGATGTATACTCTCAATCTCTGGCATCTTTATAAACTTCTTCGGCTCTTCCTGTATTCCCATCTGCCTCAGACGCTTCACCTTCCACTCCTTCTCTTGAGCTACTCTGACAGCCTCCTCAAAGCTATCCAGGTTCTTCAGCTCCACCTTCAAACGGAGGGTTGGCTCCAGACCAGCCACAAACCAGTCTCTCTTTATCATCTGCGGGGGTACTTCAGGAATCAAAGCCTCACACCATAGACTCCACAGTCTACCAAACTCTATTAGATACTGATCCACATCCTGACCGTCCTTCTGCTGAATGTTACACAACTCCTTCCATACTTCATTTGGACTCCTCACTCGAGCAAACTATGCCAAAAATGTAGCTTTGACTACACGGTACTCAGGATCCTATTGATGAATGTTCTTGTGTGTAGTCACAAACATCTGTAGCCATGTTTTTGCATCACCCTGCAAGCAATAAGTCAAAATCTGAGAAAGCATCTCCGGGGTTGCCCTGTCTTTCATCAAGGCTGTAAATTCCATCTTCTCCAGAAACCTGATTGCACTCTCCTGTGGCAATCCCCAATACTCCGGAAAATCTTGAGCCATCTTTCCAAATCTTGCTTCACACATCCCCTATCTTCTTTCACAAACCAGAGGAAATCTGCTCCTCTGTGGAGTCACCAAAAAGTGATGGCACGGAAGCGGTAAAGCTGTTTACGCCCTTATAGGGTGCCACACTTCCACACACACATATAAACACATCAGAAAACCAGGCCCAAGAGCATGAACAAGATTTATATTTCAGATCTAGCTGTCACAAGTTGTACCCAAACAAACAAAGAAACAAAAAAAACTCTCTGGCATCACCAAACACCAACCACAGCTAATCAAGAGAATTTACAACTCGGGCCTGAGTCTCCAGAAGAGGATAATTCACCAGAGAAACCACTCTCTCCTACACCACCAGCACACTGCCAATTCCTAAAGCAAGACCACAGCTGCACCTCTGAACCTCCCTCTCTCTGGTCGCTAACCACACCTCACCAGAGAAGCATCCCTCCAATCGCTGTGAACACCTGCAGCCCAGCCCAACATCTAGTCCAAGCCACAGCACCAAGGCGGCTCCTTCACAGTCGAAACCAGCAATCACCACAGCAGCCTCCAACTTTCTCTTTCTCTGTCGCCACCAGCAACTGCAGCAACACAACCACTCTTCTCTCTCTCCAAAGGCGGCAACCTAGTCCTTCGCCACCAGCCTCGGGGGGGTCACTATATGTAAAATATCCCTATCGCGTGCGTTCAAGGCCTATATTTTAAATCCCTTATTTGTGAATTTTTTAATCTATATAATATCCCCTTTTCTTTATGAATCTGTAAATTTTTTTGAAAAAAATTTAAATCATACCCTTATGTAAATATATTTCTGTAAGTTTCACAAATTAAAATTATGCTTCTGTTGAACGCACGTGATATTCACATTTTTTTGTGAGTGACCCCCCCCGAGCCACCAGCTATCACCTGCGCCAGTCGTCGCCACCCCTCCCTCTCCTTATTTTCGTTGACGCCCTATGTTGCTGACGTATCCAGCCACCGTCGACCATGCAGCAAACACCTCCTAGCACGTCCAGTTTCTCTACTTCAAAAAAATGAGCCAAGGTCGCCTTCCACAGTCGGCAGCCCTCTCACCTATCATTGCCTGCAATCACGAACACACGAACCATTAATATTTCCCTTGGCTCTATCTTGCAACAGCTGCGCGCCTGAGAGTCCCCACAGCAACAACACAGCGGCCTTCCTCCAGTCTCTACACAACGGCCTTCAGCTCCTCTTATGTCGACTCTGTCTACTCCAGCACTTCCGGCGGCTGCGCCCAGCTACACCACCTCTCTACTCTATCACCTGTCGGCTCAACTCTCCAGCACTTCCAGCTGCGCCCAGCTACACCACCTCTCTACTCTATCACCTGTCGACTCAACTCTCCAGCCCTTCACGTTTGATGCCAGCAGCTTCTCTCTTGCCTGCTTGCGTGGCCAACTGTAGCTCATCACCTGCACAAAGCTGCGCTCCCTTCACACCAGACGGCTGCAGCTGCACAATCACCAACTCGGCCTCCTCTTACTAGGCGGCTCCATGCCTCTGCTCCCCAGAGCCCTGCAGCTCAACCCAAGGCGTCTTTGTGAGCACCAGCCAGCTACTCTCCACACACGCCCGTCTGCTGTAGCCTTCTTTTGCAAGGCGGACTCTTCACTCTACCCGGCGGTGGCGGCCACACCTCGAATCTTCGAAGCTGCTCCAGCACCTGTGCAAGGCGATTTTCTTTTTTTTTAACCCCGGGTCCTCTCTCGAAGTGACCATCTCCCCTTCCTTCACGCCTTCGCCACCTTCCAAATATTCAGCTGGCAGCCCATAAGGCCTCCACGTCAACCTTTCTTATTTATGGCCACGTTGATTATCATTTTATTTCTTTATTTTGGGCTTGGAAAATGGCCACAATCCTACTGTCCTTTTCACACCATGTTAAGGTCTACATTGGCCCTATACTTCCACGTATTCTTAAATTGCAACCTTCAGTGCCCACTTATTTAAGGGGACGCGCACACAACCAAGGCAACCAAGCAGCTGATTTCATCTCCAGTGGACCTCCAGTAGACCACGTCCGGACAGGCCTATACATGCTCACATCAAAACCATCTACTCTGTACACCTGGCAATGCTCTCAAAAGCAAAACCTTCACACACGCCATGCACACGTATGTACACATTACCAACTCCTATTTTGTCCACACAATGTGGATAGCCATTTCCAGCTTTGTAGCCCCCTACTCACCATGAAAATGCAAGAAATGACCACCAAAAATGAGATAGAAGCCTTCAAACACTTCAAAGAGAGCCTTGGTAGCATATAATGGTGATCTTTAAAAGATCCCCAAGCTTATTTTTGTTGCCAGGCTGTTGTGGGTTTCGCCACATGCATTTTAGGTATTTGAAGTGTTGGAGATGCTAAAAATAGCTTGTTTACTCCATTCTATACTCTAAAGAAGGCATACTCTACATCAGTGGTGGACATCTAATTTTTGAGCTTTCCACACATGGAGATCTAATTTTTTTACCGATTGCCTGTAGAGTGATTGCTACCCATTTTTAGGGTTTTTAGAAGGTGCAAAGCATGCCTACCATGCCTAATGTCAAGCATCTAAAGCCCTAGATAGCTAATGTAAAGAGAATCAAGCCATTTGATCAATATTTCTAGGGTTTCTCATGTGCAAGAAGAGGGAAATTCAAGAAAATTCAAAAATTATGAAGAAGTATGTAGAAAATTTGGGGAAATCTTAGGACATATCTCAAGCTACCTAAGCTCTCAAGTATTTCTAAAGAAATTGATAGGAATCTTCAAGAGAAGGCCTGACAATTAGGGTTAGAAATTTGTAGCCATAGATCCATGAAAATGTCAAAAAGTTTTGGGAAAAATTAGAGAATCATGCAATTAGATCAAAACTCAAGAGCTCTGATATACCAATGTAGGAAAGAAGATGAGGATAGTGAAGAGAAAGATGCACTCATCACATGAAGTACCACATGTGCACTCTAAGGGAGTACCACCATGGAAGCATGGGCATGAGAGCTCCAAAAACATGTAAAGGTCATAGGTTAACAAGGTACAATATCCATGTTCCCTCTACCTTTTATCTCCCAAGACCCTATTAACCCATATATGTAAATGATCCTAAGTCCAAGTGCCCAGGCCCATTCCCCATGTGCACCTAGATCTCTACATTACATTAGGGCTCCTCAATAACACACCTAAACCCATCTTTGCAACACAACCCTCAATCTTCAAACAGGACCCTCCCTTCTACTCTACAAACTTTGCTCACTCACAATTATTCACAACTCAAGCCCCTTGCATGCACTTCTAGCACACTCTTATATCCCCACAAAATCCTATGAAACCACCATGAATTACTCCAATTATTTTCATGATTATAGCCTCTTTTTTCTGCCTTGCTATGGCTTACACCACCAACACCCTTTATGACCTTTCCTTTCACAATATAGGGGCTTTATGAACTTGCCTTTCATAATATCGGGGCTTTGCCTAGCCCTACATCTAGAACCACCCATGTATTATTACACGACATGACCCACCACCACACGACATCAACCATGCACCCCCACTTAGGTTGTAGGGTGACAACAAGAGGGAGTGTGGAAGGGAAGCAATAAGTGGGTTACCTGGGCAAGGGGAGGGAGGGTGAGGAGACTTGGTTAGGGCTAGGTTCTCAACATAAAGAAGCCTCACAAGTGGCAGAGATAAAGGGGAGAGGAGAAACGAGCAAGAGGGATTAGGTGGTAGTAGTTTTTTATGATGGACGCGCAATTAATGAGACTCCATTTTAATTTTATTATAATGTGTGTGTTGCGTGTGTGCGTGTGTCTGTATAAGATCACAATTTATATTAGTATAAGAATGTATGTAATAATTTTGTAATACATGTATCAATATATATGCATATGCATATATAACAAGAAAATATGAAAATAATTTTTTTAGAAATGCTACATCAAATGAAACGTAGTATAGAGCACTATATTTTATAGTGAAAAGCAAATTCTGATACATTTCATATTTTTTAACATGCTTATAAAATTTCTACCTTTTTTGATAGGCAAAAATGCCTTTGACAAGCAAAACACCCATCAAATTTTGTCCCTAGTGATAATCTTGCTTAATGTTAACATCTTTATTAGACTTGATGATTTATTAGAAGATAAGAAATCATTTTAGAAATGGCATAGTTATGTGTGGGTTGAGAAAATTGCCAATAGTAGTGCTTGAAGGAGGATCTCCATTTCACGAGCGAGGGAGAATGAGCGAGAGAACGTTTCGAGTGGAGGGGCAATGATTTGTAATGAACATGAAGACACTTATAGTATTTTTTTATGAATATATCATCTTTGGATTGTCTAACCACAACCATAATTTTTATAGGAAAAAAAACTCGACCAACAAGAAACCTCAAATGGTGAATCTTAACTTCTATTGAAGAAAAAAACTTGACGACAACAAGAAACCTAAAACTAGGAAACCCCCAACAATGAATTTTTAACATACTGGCCTACAAAAAATAGTATTGAGCAACACAAGATCAAATATACATGTATTTTACGCAGATACGGAAAGTGTGACCCCAACCAAAAACCCAAAAACATAACTCCAATAGTTAAATCTGCACATATTCTCCTCCCAAGACCAAAATACAAGCGACCAAAAACATTTTCCATGCGTTTGTAGATAGCAACCCAAAATCTATGAATGCATATTCAGACACTCCACAATGCCTCATGGCATTGCTACATTTGCATGGTAGCGGCCAAGTTTTCCACAGTGATAGCATCTTGGAAGTTGAGATGTTGATTGATTTGTCCTTTGAAATCTCCCACCCTTTGTATACAGTGCTTGCTCACTTGAATGTGATTTGAATGATTCTTTATCTTTGAATTTGGATTCTTGTTCAAGGAGAGATGATTCTACATCTTGAAGTTTAGTGTTGGACACATTTTTAAGTGTAGCAACAGTTGATTCATCAGGTTCTTTGTCAACACTTTTTAGCAATACAACAATAGATTCATCTTCCTCAATGACTTTTTTTAATGCACTAAGTTGTTGTTTGATACCTTTGAATTTACTAATATGTTGTGCCATGGTCTCGGTCTCCTTCTTGTCGAGCTTGTAGAACTGCATGAGAAGGTTGATCTTTTGAGCTCTTTGAGTCGGTGTCGAAAATCTTGTTGAGTTCCTACCATGCCAACTTGGCATCCTTGATGCCAGTAATGTGACTAATCACATCATCATCAAGATTTTGAGCGATGAGGCCCAATGCTTTGTTGTTTTGAAGTGACTCAGCCTCCACTTCTTCATCCTCATCAATAAGGTGCCAAAGCCCCTTATGCATAAGCAAGTACAGTGTCTTGCTTTGCCATGTGAAAAAACCATCACCATTAAATCTTGAGACTACTTCTATTAGAAGGGGGTCTTACCTTGAGCCTTGATTTTAGTGCTCAAGCAGTGTCTAACCCTTCTACAAGTGATTTGCAAACTAGAGATAAACCCAATGCGATGAAAATTCACTTAATTTTGAGCAATGCAAGTGGTTGAGATGAATTTTGATGCAACAAAGAGTTTCCCACAGACAGTGGAATAGCACTCGAGTTTTTTTAATTTTGACCTTGATTGAACTCAATTTCTGCAAAATGGCTACTAGTGAGGACAGTGATTAAGTGTTAATCAGTGTGATTAACAAAGCTGAAAAGTGGAGAATGAAGCAACCATTGAGGGGGCTTTTGCATGAGGATATTGTGCTTGAAGTGTAGAAGAGGCCTATGTAGAAAAACTTAGCTCAAACTCCAACAAACAAGCTCATTTGCCCTAAAAACGATGACTGGTTTTCTACTTGTCGTGACCAACTCAATGGATAATATGCTACCAAATTCAAGTTTTAGACTCCTCTTTCTATTTCTAACAAGCTCCTAAAGGGGCTTGCCCCAATTTGAATTACACGCGGAGAATGATGTAGAAAACCAGTGCAGATTCATGATTTTCAGGATGCTGACGTCGAATTAGCATGAATGGCCTCTAAGCTGTAGGTTTTCCTAGGCTTGTGGAGATGCCTCTTGAAAGACTTAGCCAAAGATGGAGAGATTGAGGAGAAAAATCTTGAGCAAGTTTGGCCACAAGAAGGGAAATGAAGATAAGATTAAGATTAGTGACTAATTAAGTGATTAATGAAGACATTATACTAATATGAGTAAAAACTAAGCTAATGGGGAGCTTAAATGAAGCTCTGATACCATGTTGAAATTCATGGATCAAGCTCCCTACTCATAGAGAGGCTTGTACTCATAGAGAGGCTTGAGAGCTTGCTACATTTTGCATTACTTGAAATGGTCCCCTTTTATATTAGGAGAGTACAACAAAGCTATGATAACTCATGTGGGATAACTTGGCTAGGTGACTTGGCACTCTAGCATCACTCATTTCAACAACCATCATGTCTCGGGTAAGTACGTCATCCCCAAAAACAAGGTGCAGGCACACGAGCTTGCTATGTTCCACCCTGTGGATTAATCAAGGCACCGTAGTGCTACTTTGTATCTTGCATAAATCCGAAGCATGTAACTTTAGACTTAGGTTCTGTTCGTCTTATCCCCCATAGTGTTTTCACTAGTGTCTTCTCTTGAATGGAGGGCAACATGGATTTTGGAGGAGTCGAAATAGCTGGTCCTTTTTTATTAACTATCATAGTCATGTACTCTGGGCCCTGGCCTATGGCTATCATTCTCAAGAACAACACCTCGAGATGCCAGCGATAAGTCGTTTATGTTGCACAGATTTTTTCTCTTGCTCCACTTTTGGGCAATCCAAATTAGCCTCTGCCATTACACTATGGGTCAAGTCAATTAGCCTTTTCCTTGTTGACGCCCCACCATTCCTTGAAGGGAAACACTCCTTGATTTCTTGCAGTCCCAAGCCAGCCCTAGTATAACCACCCACCAAGTATGCATTACTATATGCACTCTGCAATAGCAATAGCCTCATACACAAAGATAATTATTTCTTATAACCAACATCTTCTCTCATGCTAGAGTGCTTATTTTCAGCAAGGTTTGTGGTTGGCAAGAAAAAACCATCATTCTCTTGTGTTAAAAACCAAGAACTCCAATGCATTGCACACACTTCCCACCATGCAATCCATGTTTCCATCGATGGAAACTCACTCTCCACAACATATCCATTTCTCCCCCACTGCTGTAAAGCATGTTTACAATTTGCTACTGCAACATCTGAGCTTGCATTCTTCCACTTTCTACACAAGACCTTGTGTTCCTCATGGAAAGGTGGTCTGATACACTTTTTTGTATGATTCACCATTCTCTGCTCCCAATGGAAAGCACATGATCATTCTTTTTCTGTGTTATGCTTCCCACAAAAATAAATAGAGCGCATTGCAATCCAATTTGCACCGGCCTCATCAGTTATTATAAAACCCCTGAACTTAGGTTTACCATAACCACATTCTTGCACACAACACCATTTAACTTTTTCCAAAACTCTTTCTGAGCATATCTATCCTCAACCTTAAATTCACATGTAGCAATGGTCAGAAGTTCCTTGAGAAAAGGATTGTAAACAAAAGCCCCCATTGTAGACCAACCATGAACATGATGCACGTGATCAAAATGCACCCATTGTAGACCAACCATGATGCACGTGATCAAAATGCACCCACATTTCCTACAAGTTACCACCCGGTCTCATTCTGTTTACTAAATCTACACCTCCCAGGACCAAGAGTGACATTTTGAAAACATGTGGTTGCATGTTCGAAACCCAACTGCCCTAGGAAAAGAATGCTATGCAAAAATAAGTAACCAATCTTGCTTTTCGAATCCAGAATGGCTTCGAGTCCTTTCAGGTATTGCTCCCTTTAGCTTCTTGAATACATCTCTCAATTCTCTTCTTATCCGACAATTGAGTGACAACCTTAAGTAGGTCATTTAGCTCCTTGTCACCAAAATATCCTTCTTTTTCCTCACGTTCTTTAATCAAAATGTCAAGGACCATCTCTTGGGCCACACTCACCTCGACCTGTTTAGGTGTTGCATGCGGAGTCCCCTTTGCATTTGAGTACACTTTATCTTCAATTATTCTCTTTTACTCCCTACTAATTCCCTATGCACATGGATATGCACATGGATGGTCATGGTAACCCAAATGCATTGCGTATCTAGTAGAATTCTCTTGATCTTTTGGAACACAATAATATATGACCACAGGACACTGCTTTTACACACTCAGGTGGAAGTCTACATTGACTACATACAAGAGTTACAGTCTCTATTCCCAGTCTACATACAAGAGTTACAGTCTCTATTCCCAGTCTCCCAATTAGAGGAAACTTCCGCACTCTCCCAGCCTAGTGAGGCTTATTCACAACTAAAGTGGCCATAATGTGCGGGCACTCTAGATTGTAGCAACATAGGTGACCAGCACACCTACTTAGTCATACTATACCTAGAAAGCAATCACTACTATAAGTTACATAGTCTATCCATACATGACCATCATGTTTATGCTGCATTCCCAGCATTGAAGAATTTCGCCCAAAAGGAGGGAGCTTAAAAGCAATATATCCATCATAGGACACATGCAGTTCATCAATAGATACTATTTGATGCACACTTTTAAAGGTAACATGTAGACTACTCCCTCTAGGTTGAACACGAATAAGATTAAAAACACTCGTGTAATGCAAAGAGGATGCCTAATCCACCACGTTATCTTTCTTCATAGTTTCCTCCTCATCAAGCATTACCAAGTTGACAATATGCAACCTAAACTTATAAAATGCTTGAACATTTGCATCCAACACATATCCCTTGCTCCCATCAACAAGAGTTTGAGATACAATCTTAATACGTTCCTGCACCCAAAGTTATTGGGTGTAGAGTGAACCTCTTGCTACATAGTGTAAAGTGTTCTTGTATTTTTGACTGAGATATCTCATTATATCTGTAGCTTGAACGTATAACAAGCTTTATTCCCATCTGTGAACAATAGATGGTCACACACCTAGCCATCGTAGATGTCAAAAGAGCAAGTTTTAGAAACCAAGAGCAGGAAGGAAAATGGCCATATGATGCCAAGGGGAAATGCATGTACACCAATAGATAATGCTCCTGAATCAAACTGGATCAAAATGAGAGCTAAACTAGTCCAAATCTTGTCCAAATTCAATCAAAATCTTGTCCAAACTGGTCCAAATCTTGTCCAAATTCAGTCAAACTGAAGCTTAAAAAATCTAGAACTTAGTTGGACTCAGTTAGTGACCTCCCTCACCTATAAATGGACCCTCATTATTTTGTATTCTCATCTGTGAACTATACCAGTGAGTGACTGCTTTTGGTGTGATTTGCAGCATAAATTGCCATATTATGCCGGCTAGTTTGGGAGCTTATCCACTGATTTTAGGCAAGCCTTGGCTCAGACAGGTGGGTGCCATCCAAAATTGGAGAAGGGAGACTATAACTGTACATAATAAGAGAGGAAGAGCCAGGAAGTTCAATATGAATAGCAAGCTGGAAATAAAGAGTGAGCTTGAAGAAACAAGTGCTGATGAGTATACAGATAGTGAAACTGAGAAAGAAAGTTCTACTTCTGATGATGAGGGTCAGGTATCATTTTTTAGTGAAAGAAGAAAATGAGCATGTAATGCAAGTTGAAGAGATGTTAAAGGAGGAAGAAGAGAGCAGACTTGAAGATATGGACAGTTTGATGTAGCCTCCATCACCCAGTGCAAAGAAAGAGAAGCTGTTACTATAGGGTATGCTGAATCCCAGATTACAACCAGTGGAAAAAGAGGAGTATATGAAGGTAATACATAAATTTCCAAATTTGTTCATTACCTCATATGAAGAGATCCGAGGATTCAAATGTGAACCAATGCCTATAGTATTGAAAGAGGGTGTGAAGCCAGTGTTTCAGAAGCTGAGAAGAATAAATAGAGAGCTATTGCCTGTATTGAGAGAGGAGTTGAGTAAGTTATTAAAAGCAGGGTTAATTTATCAAGTAGATCACTCAGATTGGGCAAATCCAGTGGTCATTACTCCAAAGCATACAGGTGGGTGGAGAGTCTGTATTGATTACAAACCTCTAAATGCTGCAACAAAAAGCAATCACTATCCTCTGCCATTCATTGATGATATTTTGGACAGGGTGGCTGGGTATGAGAGGTATAGTGTATGTGATGGCTTCTCTGGGTATTTTTAGATCTCAATTGCTGAGAAGGATCAGGCTAAAACCACTATCATTACACTGTGGGGTTGCTTTTGTTACCGAGTAATACCATTTGTTTTGAAAAATGCACCTTCATGGTATCAGAAGAATACTGATAGAGTACTTGCACCTTACAGATGATTTTGTGAGAGCTTTTTTGGATGATATATGTGTATATAGTTCTCAAAAGGAGCATGGTAATAAATTGGAGCAAGTATTTTCTAAAATGGATGATGCAGGTGGACAGCTGAATCCTAAAAAGTGTCATTTAGGATGTTCAAAAGTGAAGCTGTTGGGACATATGATATCTCAAAATGGAATTGAACCTGATCCAGAGAAAATAAAAGCTCTTATCTTATTATCTGCACCATCAACATCCAGGTAATTATTTGCAGACTTTTGTCCAGAAGGTAAAGTATATGACAAGATTTATTCATTTAATATCTTAATTGCTTTATCCTCTTCAACAAGCCATGAAGAAAGAACCATTGCAATGGAATGGAGAAAATGCGAGGAAGTGTTTGAGAAAGTGAAAGAGGTATTGGGAGGTATTTCCAGTGTAAAAGTCCCAGATTTCTCTTAGGTCTTTTATGTGAATCCTTCTTTTGGTCCGGATGTGGTTGGAGCAATCTTAATGCAGAGAGGAGATGAGTCCAGATATATGAAACCTGTATATTATGCAAGTAGGGTGAAGACAGAAGTAGAAAGGAAATATACAGAGGCTGAATTAGTTTTGTCAAGTCTGGTGTATGCTTTGCAGGAAGTTCAGGTCATATCTCCTGATGAGACCATTTGTGATTCTGACAAACTATACTCTTCTCCCTCAACTGATGAATGGTACTTCGCTCTCAAAAGGTATGATGCGATGGTTAGTGGAGCTTCAAGAATATGATTTCTCATTTTTGATAGAAGATACAAGGCAACTCTGGTAGATCTTCTAACATATAAGGAAGGCCTGATCCTGGTGAAGGAAGTGGATTCAAAAATAGAAAAAGAGGAACAAATTATCATTCCCGGAGCTCATGTTTTATTCTTTGATGGTTCGTATAAGAGGAGTATACATCAGGCTACTGGGGGTTATATAATCCAGTATTCGGAAGGCGGGCTGATTCTAAAAAATGGGATACATCTGGAAGCCGAAAGTAATAATGAGGTTGAGTACACAACATTGTTTCAGGGGCTGCACAACTGCTCTAAAACAGAAAATTCAGAAGCTAAACATAAAAGGAGATTCCCTGTTAGTAGTAGTAAGAATCCGAGATTAAAAAGATGTCTGGCTGATGTTAGGAGGCTGCTGCATCAATTTATAGCATGGAGTATTCAACATGTGCGGTGGGAGGACAATCATATTGTACATGAGTTAGCCTAGGAGGTAATTGATCAGGATCCAGTAATTGCAAAAAGTGAAGAGCCATTATACAGAGGGAGGGAATACCTGTCTAAGGTGGTGGATTACTTACTCTCAGGTCACTTGCCTGAAGAGCTCAAAAAAGGCCAAAAGTATCATTTTATCAGCAGGAAGAGTAAGCATTATGTCATGATTGGGGATGAATTATACATGCAAGAAGCTGATCAGGTATTGAGAAGAATTCCCTGGAGGGAAGAAATATATCATATTCTATCTTCAAATCATGAGGGAGCGTGTGGAGGTCATTATGCATTTAAGATCACCTTGCAGAAGATATTACTGGAGGGTTATGTATGGCCGTCCATCCAGAAGGATATTCAGCACTGGTGCATGTCTTGCCATGAGTGCCAGAGAATGGGGAAAAGAATCTTAAAAATGGAGCCGAGAAATATTATGCTGGTATATGACATTTTTGAGAGCTGGGGAGTGGATGCAGTTGGACCACTTCCCAAAACGGCCAGAGGAAAGTGTTATATGCTTACTACGGGGTGGATTACCTATCAAAATGGGCAAAAGTGAAGGCAGTGAAGAGAGTAGATAGTAAGGAAGTGGCTGATTTTGTGTATGAACAGATAATGGTCCTGAATTTTGAGGAGAGGTAGTTGAACACTTATGCAAAAAATTAAACATCAACCACAAGTATACCACTCCTTATCACCCTCAATGCAATGGCTTGAATGAAAGGTTCAATGGTGAATTTAAGCTGATGATGACTAAAATGAAAGAAAGCCATGTCAAAAATTGGGATGTAGAGATGAATCGTGTATTATGGGCATACAGAGTTGTAGTAAAATCTGGTACACAATTCTCACCCTTTCATTTAGTTTATGGGAAAGAAGCACTCATGCCTATTGATGTAGAAATTCCAGCTTTGAAGTTCCTAGTTGAAGAAGGACATGAACCTATCAATTGCTACAGAGAAAGATTGCTGGCCTTACAAACAATCCAATTAGACAGAGAGCTAGCTTTTGATCACTATGCTGCTATGCAATTGAAAAGACAAGAGAAAGAGAATAAGGAGGTGAAGCAGAAAGAAATCGAAGAAGGTGATCTTGTTCTCAGATATAATAGCAAGCTGGACAGTACATTTCATACTACATTCCAGACAAAGTGGGAAGGTCCGTACAAGGTTGAAAAAAAGTTTGATAATGGAAGCTATCAACTTACTGATTTAAATGGAAAGAAGCATAAAAGAAGAGTGAATGGTTGCGAGACTAAAGAAATATTTTGCTCAGTTGATGTTAGCCTTGAAAGAAGAAGATCAGGAAGCTTGTGATGCATGTCAGGAGGTTGTCGAGAGTACAGAGGAAGATCTGAATATTACATCTTGTTTGTACAGGTACTGGACACGAATATCTCAGCAAAAATAGGGGGTTGCTAAATATGTGTGGACAAAAACAGAGGCTGATGATGTGTACATACTGTGCAGAGTATACTATGCAGAGTACTGAGAGTTTTAGGAAATATGTAGCTTTGAGTTTTGGTTGAGATTAAATCTGCTGTGAGCAGGAGGAGTGGAGGCATAACCATCAGGCCTTGCATCATCCACATGATGTGGAGATTTTATTATTTTTGTTAGCGAGCCTTCGAGTGTGTGTGTGTGTCAGTGCCTGCATGAGTGCTGACCGTTCGCATTTGGGCATGCTCTTTGTAAATGTGTAGTATGGATGGAGATAGCGGATGCGGGTGCTAATGGCATGTGGGCAAAGAATGGAAGGCATAAATGGCATTAGTGGGGATATGGTTTAAGGCAGTGTGAACAGCCTTAAACAATAAAAATTTTAATATGAAAATAAAAGGCTTTAAGTTCTAGAAATAAGCAAGGGTGGTGGCTACCAAGGGGATTTTTGGCAGGTTGCCTCTCACCGCATGTGCCAAGGGATGGGCGGGGCCACATGGCAACGAGAGGTGATGTTTATTCTATGGGGGAGGAGGGAATCCGTGAGCGAGCTGGGAAAGAGTCGCCAAAGAGAAAAAAACGTCAACAGTAAGCAAAAAAGGAGAGAGGAAGTGCAGCGAAGCTGTAGAGGAAGAGGACGCCGACTGCTATAGTAGGTAGAGTAGAAGAAGGGGAGAACGTCAACTGTAGCGAAGCCATAGAAGCAGAGAGAGGAGGCATCCACTGCAGCAAAAAAGCGAAGAGAAGAGGTTGGCGACGTTGACTGCAGTTAAGCCAAGCAAGGGTGGTGGCGTCCAGTGCAGAGAAGAAGAGAGTACGTGGACTGCAGGCAAAAAGAAGGCGAGGGTGGTGGTGTCAACTGCAGTAAAAGAGAGAGAGAGCAAGCCGACTCTAGGAAGAAAGAGAGGGTGACGACATCTGCAGAGAACCAAAAAAGAAGAGAGGGCATCGATTGCAGAGAAGCAAAAGAAAAGGAGAGGCTGGTGTCGACTGCAGCAAAAGAGAGAAGGAGAAAGAAGGGCGTCGATTGTAAAAACAGTGAATGAGAGAGAGGGAGTCGCCAAGAGAGAGCACGTCGATAGGGCATCAACTGCAACAAAGCCTACCTCCTCAGTACAGCCGGCCTATGAACTTTTTTTAGTGCCTTTTGATGGTGGTCATTGTCTTCAGTTCAAAGATATTGAAGCTACGCATGGACTCTCTAAGCTTGGTTTTTCTGGGAAGCTTTATGTAAAGAGTCAAAACAGGAACTGAATACTTGTATGCTTGTTTGTAATAGTCATTGTCCTGAAATATACAGTCTTGTAAACCTGAAGTGAAGCTTTGAGGGTAGCCCACCACAGATATGTATCTTGTCCTGGAGCTTGGTCCGGATATCGAGGAACTGTATTTTGAAGATGCTTCTATGTTTGAGATTGTATACTCTGATAGTGATGCAGGGTATTGGTCAGTTATAATTCATATAGATGAAGGGAAGTGGACAGATTGTGAATGGGTGTTAGATGAAGATGGTTTAGAGGATGTAATGGATGTCCAACTTTGTAAAGATGAAGACTTGTGCTGAAATAAATTTTTGTTTATGCTCTTGGGTCTGGTGTTCTGGGTGTGTTTGTATCCATGTGTGGAAGTGTGACACTCTATAAAGGCATATACAGCTATACCGCTTCCGTGTCATCAATGCTGCATTCCAAGGGTGGAGACCCTTCGTTGTCCTCCCATGCTCTCTTCCAATCGCTTGCCTTTAGTGTAGGAGGAGGCGGACCCAAATAGCCTTCTCATGTAGCTCATGGTCTCTAGTAGATACTTCTTGTGACCCTTATACACCATCTTTATCAAGCCTCTTGAATGACAAGAATCTAGTCTAGGACCACACAAAGGGCATGCATTGTATCCAGAGATTGATAGTCCTCTATTAAAACAAATAATATTATACAACCATCCACATATATTTCAATAGTTACATAATAACAAAATATCTTACCACTACATTCTCCATAGCCTGGCCAATCATGCATAGTCCACATTAGTATTCCTTGTAATAAGAACTCCCTTTGTCCAAACCTCTTTGACATGTCATGAACATCAATTCCTTCCCACAAAATTTGTAGCTCCTCTATTAACGGGGCTAAGTACACATCCATGTTGGCTACCTTGTACTTCCCAGGGACTATTAATGAGAGAAAAAGATGTCCCTTCTTTATTGCTAACCACAGTGGAAGATTTTAGTTCACAAGACAAACTAGCCATGTGCTCCATGTTGAAATTTTAAGACCAAATGGGTTCACACCATCCATAGCTAGCCCGAGGAAAATATTATGAGGTTCCTCATTAAAGTCTGGCCACTTCTCGTCGTCAATATGTCTCCATGTAGGGCAATTAACGGACACATGCATAACATCGTCCGTGGATCTAGTGGTTAGATGCCATGGATTTACACTTAAACATGGTTTATATCCGTGGAATGACAAGGAAGAGCCTGAGTACTTTTGCAGGAACCCTTTCTCCTTGGACATCTTTACACTTAAACATGGTTTATATCCGTGGAATGATAGGGAAGAGCCTGAGTACTTTTGCAGGAACCCTTTCTCCTTGGACATCTTTCCTATATTTGGATTCTCCACACTCTGGACATTGTGCAATACCTGCATGCTCGTACACCGATAGAGAACATAATCATTTGCACAAGCATGGTAAGAATTTTAGTCCATACCAATGAATTGTAATATGGATTTTTCATGTGTATGGTCCGTAAGGCATCTTGTTGCCTTCTAGTAATATTTGATCTCTCAATGATTTATCATATTGACCATGATGATTTAAAAAAGTTAAAAGAAAGAGATAAAAAATGGAAAGGGTAATAAGTACTTAGGCAAAAAGTTTTGATATGCTAGTATCGGACCATCCAAATATTGATTGCAAGTTTAGCATTGCAAGGCATGTACGCAAAACAAATATATGTATACCATGATACAGAGGTGTACGAGCAAGCCTACGTAACTCTTGCTCTTCTCTTGAGGCCTGCTCCATTCATCGATGGACACCACCCATTTCCAGTGTTATTTCTTGCTCAATATCCCCTCCATCATGTAGGGCATCTATCATGTCATTCATTTCTTGCTCCAAATATGCCAAAGATTCCACCATAGTTTCTTCTTCAACATGAGGCTCAGTATTGCTTGTGTCGTTATCCATCTAGTACTCTCTGCTCAGGGTTGAAGGTCCAAGAAATCAATCTGTCCATCATTTTGAGGACACACATTTGCAACACCAAGTAAGGCATTTAGACACTCAATTGGAAATATACCGTTTTTCTTTACATGGTTGTTGCAAATTCCTCATCTCGTCAAGAGATTTGGTACTTACCCCGAGGGCACAAGCATTTCTCTTATATGTTCAGGTGTTCCGACGTGTTTGTAGTGTTCACACCATCCATGACTATAAATTTGTGTTTTTTGGGAGGGGGGAATGGCCCTTTATATATTAGGCTATAGTCTAGTTGACCAAAGTTTAAATTCTAATGGGAAAGGTGTCAGGGCGGGAAATTTCAAAGGTTACATTATTTTTTTGTATATAATATTTCCCGTGTTGAAATTGACATCGCAAATTTTGTTGAAAAGAATGTCAAAAATCACATCAAAAATTTCGTCTGAAAGCAAGTCAAAAAATTGTTTTTTTTAACACTATTTTCAACACTTTTTTGTGACACTTTTTCCAATGTCTTCTCCGACACTCATTCTGACACTAGAAAAAAATTACAGTGCCAAACCGTAGACTTTGTTTTTCTCATTGTGAAAGCTTTCGTTTGTGGTGCCGGTAAGTTCATCTCCCACCCCTCCCCCACATGACCTATTTCGTGTCCTCTCTCTCTCTCTCTCTCTCTCTCTCTCTCTCTCTCTCTCTCTCTCTCTCCTACATCCCTACACTACATCCCTACACTCTCCTACACCACCATCTTGCTTTCTTTCATTACTTCTTAAATATGCATAGTTTTCTAATCTATTTTTTGGGGGATTTTTTTGCAAGTTGCATATCTCCACCCCCCCCCACATGACCTATTGGTTGTCCTCTCTCTCTCTCTCCTACATCCCTACACTCCCCTACACCACCATCTTTCTTACTTTCATGTTTTCTTACACCTGCATAGTGTTCTAATCTTTCTTGGGGTTTTTTTTTACAAGTTGCATATCTCTACCATCTATCCTTAATCTCTCAGAGGTAAGCCCCCTTTTTCTCTCCCTAATCTCTCCATATTTATTTGATTTTATGCTTTTAAAATGTAGCTGATTATGCTTTTATGATGCATGAACTTTGACAACTAATCTAAGATATAAGCCCTCTGGTCTTATGCTTTTTTTTTAAATATGTTTGTCACATGTACATATGCTCTTACATACGTGCATATCCACCTGCATAATCATATCTCACGGAGTTCACCTCTAAAAATATGTAAGTATACCACATGAGTTCAAATGAAGGGGTTTTTTAATTAACAAATGATCAATCCAATCACACATGAAGTGGAATATGTGGATGGCCACAATCAAATCTATGAGATTGCCCAACCCAAAGGAGTAGACCTAGAAACTGTAGTTGAACCTTTGAATCCTAAGGTTCGAAGATTCATAAATACGGAAGGGTGTAGATTGTACACAAAAACCTTTGGGAACATCTACTACCCTTATATTCTCCCTTTTGACCATGCAAATGCTCACTTAGAAAAAGCATCCCCTTCAATGTCAATAGGTAGATTGCCAACCAAATATCCTTTTGAGAAAACTCTATTAGAAAAGTTTGATCCCATTACTTCAAGCTATCCACCCTTGGTCAAAGATAACTTGCATGTGGAAGCTCCAACTATTCACACCACACTACCACAACATATGACCAATCCATCTGGTATGGGACTGCCTCAAACATCTCAACTGAATAATGAGCCTCTTGAATTCTTGAGAATCCTTGTGAAGGCTCCATCACATCAAGATCCCATTTGTAAGGACCAAAGTTTTTAGAGTATTGTTAGGAACGCATCCTCAAGATGCACTCAAGAGAGACAAACAATACTACCATTTATGCCAAGAAGTAGCATGGATGTCCCTTTCCCAAGGATAGTTGTCATGCCTTAATCAAGACCACCACTTGGTATGCCATTCATACCTCTAGTAGTATCAACACCTCTAGCTCCACAAGGACCATTAATGGCTCCTCTTAGGCCAATGGAGATATATTTGGAGATGCTGGCCTTTGCCAAAGATATGGAAAGAGAGTTAAGGACAAGTATGACACATGTTGTTCCTAGAGAACCTCGCGAACAATTTTGATCTAAGGCCCAACAAGTTCAGAGACTCATGAACAAGTACGATGGCAAGTAGGATGATATAGGGGATGCTCTAGATCATTTAGAGGTCCTTGAACAAATGTGTGAGGGAGTAGGTGTTAACGACGAGCCTACTCAAATCTTAGCTTTTGGATTGACTCTAGATGGATCGGCCACTTACATTACCTTAAAGAATGCTTTTAAGGTAGATTTCTCAAAGACTCGACCCAAACGAAGTCATGTACACTGACCGAATAATGTCAAGCAACGAGAGAATGAGTCAGACGAGAATACATTCGACGCATTAGATATTATTATTCTTGCTGCTCAATTAATCAGAAACCGAGTCAGCCAAGATTGATTTCATTGTTTCTTGAAGGCTTGAGAGATTAGAAGTTCCACAATTACCTTTATTTCCAAAGGTAAACAACCTTTGCATGGATGCTCTTGACTTTAATAATAACATATCTGGAGGCACGAAGGGGCCACCCAACCTTTTGCACTCCCTACACAACACATTGTGGGTAGCAAAGATCATATGCCCCCTACAAGGACTAACCTCTTGACTAGAGGAATTCTTAACCTCCCCCTACTCTAGGAGCTCAACCTATCTCTCTTGGCATGACACCCATGAGACACATGGAGGCAGGACCACTCATTGAGGATGTCACCACCGACACTTATATCTACTCAATGTTCAGTACGGGCTCCAATGTATAGTTAGTAAGGATCACTGACAATACCTTGGCACCTATTTACAAAAATGTCAACCTTTTGCACATATGGCCGTGGGTAACCGATGGGTTATAAGGCATAAGAAATGAACTCTACAAACCTTGGCCAACCCTTGGCCTACTATACTTGTGGAGAAGCACACCTCAAAAGGAAGTTCCCCTATGGACTCTGTTGAGGTGGCCAAAAATATCTCAGTGGTTTCACAATAGGGTCTAAGTTGTGGCATAACTCACATCATTCACGATTACCCCAACAATCCTCCCCCAAGAAGTAGTCAAGGGCCCACAACCCAATTGAACATGTTGAGTGTCCTAAGAGAAAATAGCTCTTTATTGATGCACTTGTCCTCACATGAGCCCAGACCTAGGCCATGGCTCTTCATGGCTCAGAGGACAAATTGAGTTACAAAATCTTGCATGCTTCTACTACACATTCCAAAGGATAAAATAAGCGAGAAAGAAAACAACATAATAAGTTTAAACCCTCCATAGAAGGAATTTCTAAAGCTAAGAAAGTAGGCAGTGTGATGAGAGTAACGATGGGGATACAAGGACTTCTTCTTCATCAGAAGACGCCACCTACAGATGAAATTATGGATATGGCTCAAAGAGCTATAATTGGAAGATCTCAATGGAATGGACTCCAAGACCTTCCAAATAAACTCTACAATATCCTAACCCCATTGAGGAAAGAACTAGGTTCATAGCTACACATGACTTGGTGAAAGAGAATCTATACCAACTAGAAGGACACCTAGGCCCAGTTACGCAAGACCCTTATAAATTTGTACCTAAGGTAGCCCTTGACCCTCTCCTAGATGATTTTAAAGAAGGGAGCATGTTGTCTCTCCTAAAAAATTGTTTGTTGTAAAGAAATAGAATTGTGACTCGGCCCATGAATGTTGGAATTAGTGCAAAATTGGAAACCAAGACATGGTAAGAAGCTACGAGAGGAAAAGACAAAGTATCCACAAACTCAAACAAATATCATCTGAATAACTACCTTATGGAGCAAGCAAAGCCTTATGCTGCTTTGCTATCCAAGTAGTTGAATGATTCCAAACTAAACTCATTGAATACTCTCCCCTCTTATTTAGGTTTGGAAGGAGCAATCACTTCAATGAGAGCGCCTGTCTTTGGATGGGAAAGGAGACAAAAAGATACAATAGGAATGAGCGCGGTATTGCTTGCTCCTATCACACTCACATTGGGAGAATTCTTGTCAAGAGACCTGAGCCTTTGGCAAGACATATGAGAATTGATGGATGATAAATTTGACTAGTACCCTATAGATGGGTCAGGCATAGATTCTGAAGAGAGTACTCCTATTAATAACCCAATATCACCTGTAAAAACATTTCGGTCAACAAGTTTGGCAATTGCTTTGAGGGGGAGGAGCTTGACGCCACTTTACCATTGAGAGTGAAAGATGAGACATCTACAGCAATCCTAGATGGGGGAGCTAGTGTCAACATAGCCACAAAGAAACAATGGGAGAAATGGGGATCACCAAATTTAAATTCCACTATCTTAAAAGTCAAACTAGCTAATGGAAATCTTACAATTCCCATGGGTGTAATTAGGATCAACAAGCTGACCTCATGTGGACTTACCTTTGATGACATCTTCGCTATTATGGACTTTACAAACCCACGACATATGATGTGATATTGGGAAGGCCATTTATGAGACAGCTTCAAATGGTCCATGACTCGGGAAGTGAGCACGTCTATCTGCACAAAAAAAGAGGTCATCAAATGAAGGTCAACATTAGAAATTGGAGTCACCATCCTGTAACAAAGATCTTATTGACACAGACTCTATCACTACAAAGCAGACTATCGAGGATTGGGATAAGCCTGTCTTTTTTAAAAAGTCCAAACATATGACCTGTCATCTGTTGAACTGAATTTTGATGCCATAAGTTCTCCCAAACCAGGGGATGATGAAAATTGGTTGCACATCCTAGCAACAATTAATACAGCACCTAAACTAGGAGGTTCTCTCTTATGTAATGAAGCTGGGATAGAAATACCTCCTGTCATGACAATGGATGCTATTGTAGATTCGGAGACCCCTATTAGGCTATACCAAGAATTGAGTCTATGGAATTAAGAGCTCAAATACTCCTTAAAAAGAGAACAAGAAACCTTAATCAAGCTCTGAGCATCTACTGGTCAACTTGAAAAGTCACGCAAACTTCAAATGAAAGATGACCATCCAAAAGACTCTAGGAAGAAGAAGACTAAGTCTATCAAGATTTTAGTGGAAGAACCGCTCGAAACTGACCATGACTGGCTCTATTACATAAGAGCCATTAATTCCCACAAAATTTTTAAACAAACTTGGGAACCCAACAGGGAGGGGGGAACAACATCTATACAAATGCATGTCTTCTTGAGTAAGACTGAAATTTCTTCCCAGTCCACCCAAACCCAAGAACCGATTAAGCTCAATTGTTTGGCTAGACAAAAAAGGAACAAAGAGTCGGCTATGAAGGACCGAGAAGCTAGGGCTAAAATGAAAGCCTTAAAATAAGAAGAAGAAGAGGAAAATACTAGACCGGTTCTTGATCATTTTTGCAATTATAACATTAGCGGTGTTAACCTATGGCGCCAGATGTAAAGGATAAAGGGATTGGGTGATTGCCGATGAGAGGCATACCTCGAATGTCATCAGTATAAGGATTAGGATCGGTCGGCCATGTGTGGGCGCTCATGTGTGAACGGCTAGGTCACATATAAGAGTCCAATGTAACCCTAAAACCTCTCATTCTCAATGTGTTAAATACAAGGAGTGCTCTTGCCTTATCTTCTCCATCCCTTTCTCCTGCGTGTGTGAGAGAGCGAGAGAGAGAGAGAGAGAGAGAGAGAGAGAGAGAGAGAGAGAGAGATAGCGATTGAACATTGCATGGTAACGAGGCAGTAGAGCGGCGGCGGCGGCTTCTTCTTCACTGCGGCGCGAGAATTCTTCACAACGGTGGTCTAAGCAGTGAATGACACACCTTTGCTCCCTGTTTGAGCTTACTAGTTTCTGGGTGTATGCTTGTAGCCATTCGTGGCTCGCATACGGTGCCTAGCAAGTCCCCAGCTCTGACACGTGCGACAAAAGTGCACATTTTTGGCACCACTACCGGGGATATGCCTTGCACCAAGATCTAGACGCAGCTCGGGCTGCTATTTGAAGTGAAATTTATCCTATAGGAAAGGCATAGAGAGGCGTGATTATGTGTAGATTTCCATCCGTTTCTTGCATTTCTGTTTTACACGGGCAATTCTTAGTCCTGCACGTTGTGTGCGTGTGTGCACGAACACGAACGAAGGGCTGTCAGCACAGTTCTACGTGCCGTGTGTGTGCGTGCGTGTGAACACAAAGGACAAAACAACAGCAGCAGCAGACAGCAGCAAAGCGCTACGGCCAACCCTAAAACATTCTGAAAGAAAAAAAACAAAACAAAACAAAAAAATAAAATAAAAAATAAATTTTTAATTGGAAAAAAAATAATTTCAAAAAAAAAAAACGAAACCCGCATGGAGCGGAAAGAAATTTTCTATTTGGAAAAAAAAATTGAAAAGAAAAAACTCCCAATTGACCCCGACCTCGGTCTTTGGATATATATATATATAGGAGAGTGAGCCTCCATAGCTTTCTTTCAAGTGAAAGCTTAAGGGGAGTGAAGCTCTATATGTGCTCTACCCCCCCAAGGAGTGGAGAGGGCATGTGGGATAAAGTCTTCACATTTCCCCCCACAAGCAAATAGAGTGTTCTGAGGACCACGGGAGCTCCGAATAGGCGAACACTGTGCTGTAAAGCACGCTAGGATCCCTTGAACGATATGCTCATCTTGATCTATCACACGTCCTAGTCCAGGTTCGACCATAAGTAAGGGGGTAAAAAACGAGTTAAAAACAATACAAAAACAAGTAAAAACGGGGTGCGAAACACCTAAGAAACCACTTGTGTGGGCTTCAACGGTAGTTACCAATGCCCGTAGGGTACCCACATCACATGCATCTACGCTCTGGTCGGGTGCTAGAGTCTGAGCAACTAGAAAGCGTTTCAGTTTACGCAGGCTCACACCATCCCTCCACGTTACACGTTAGTATCTTGGCCAGTTGGAACCCAAGGAAGTGCAACCCAAGATCCACGAATATCGGTTAGTGACTCATCCTCCGACTTTGAAGTCATGGAAGGGCACCCTACCAAGAACTCTGAGGAAGCAAGCCAAAATGTGCCAGTTTGGGTCCCACAACCCGGATCTAGCATGTTTAGTCGTTTAATAGAGACCTTTAGTAAAGCTACACGCTCTGAACATGCGACAAGTGAAGTAAACGAAGGAGGAGGGGAAGTAGATTCACCATTCACATCTCATGTAGACCCTGCCCTCCCAAAGAGTGTCCATGTGGATGTTCTACCCACTTCGTTTAATGAAGGCCCTGCTGAACTACCACCTTCTGATGCTCTTCCTAAAGTAGAGGTCCCTAGAAGTCAATCTATAAGAAGTGACATTGCGTCCGCTTCAAGAGAACCTTTTGGCACGCCAAGTCTAGATGGGATATTTCTCAATGAAAATTGGAAATATGATCTACACACGGAGACTCTGACTGACCTATACACGGGTTACACATACCATGTAGGTTGGTTAGAAGTCATACGATCTACATCTAGTGCCACCAATCTAGATGAACAACAACAAATGATATGTGAGGTTATTCATAGAATTATCCAATTCGAGAGGCAGAATAGGGGAGTGAACCTAGTTTCCACTAGCCGTATGAGATTTTTGGATACAAGCAAGGCCAAACAACCAACCCTGTCATAATTGGAGACTCCCTCGGTGAGTCCCATAGATCTTTCGTATGTTGTTTCGCTTGGAGTCTCAATGCAAGTTGAGCCCACAAGCAGTAACTTTAGCTTTCCAACTTTGGCTCAACTTTCCATTAGGGAATCCACAATGCCTACTCCGATGATGAGCATGACGGAAAGTGCACCCGTTACCACTGTAGTAGTTAGTACATACCTAGTGGTACAATACCTATAACAGTGCATACCAGTGCATATCGACCATATGTACCTATCGCTACTCATGCTCATGTAGCTCCTATGCCTCCTGTTATGCCAATGGCGTATGCTCCACGAATACCTTATCACAACCCTTATCCAAGAGGAGCTATGCCTAGTCACATATCATATCCTATGTCAGCTGCATACATATCAAGACCAATGCCAACTCTTGTCAACCAGGCCATCCTAGAAGTGCCTCCACCAGCTATGCCTGCTCACTTAGGTGATCTAGCAGCTTTTTCTCAAATGATCGGACGATCTATTGCAGAAAACATACGTGGCATGCCTGAGAGAGAGCCTAGAAGCAAGGTGGTACAAGTTGCCAAGCTCATTCAGAACTTCAGTGGGGTAACGAAGATGTTAGGAAGCACATTGAAGTTTTTGAACATGTGTGTGATTCCTTAGAAGAGCACAATGAGCTAAACAAATGTAAAGCCTTAGGCTTAACCTTGAGTGGAAAAGCCTTAGGCTTAACCTTGAGTGGAAAAGCCAGAGATTGGTATCGAACTTTAAGGGTTGAAGAGCGTACTCAAGGTTAAGCCTTAGGCTTAACCTTGAGTGGAAAAGCCTTAGGCTTAACCTTGAGTGGAAAAGCCAGAGATTGGTATCGAACTTTAAGGGTTGAAGAGCGTACTCACTATCCCACTCTCAAGAGATTGTTCTTAAAAGAATACATATGTGAGGGTGTGCTTTGGGGAGTAGCATCTCAACTCCAAAAAGCTGAATGCGAGGAAGGAGAGTCAGTGAGACTTTAGTAGTCGACTAAAGCATCTAAATTCTTGCTGTACTCCCGAGATGAGCACTTCAATAACAACCAGCTTCTTGATAGATTCATCCAAGGATTGCGCCACAAGGACATATACAATGGCCTAGTCATTAGAGGTCTTACGACGTGGGAAGCAGTCACTGCCAATGCAATCCAATTAGAAGACAACTTGATGATTGCAGGTAAAAAGGTGTCTTCGGAGACAAAGTCTATTAGTTCACAAGTATCTGGGCATGAACCAATGACTGTAAAACCTATTGCCAAGGAGCCCAAGATCTCCAAAATGTCTGTAGTAGCTGACCTTACTAAGGCTCTCCAAGAATACTTTAGGGGTAATCGTGTTCCTCAAAATAGCCATATGTACCCAAGAAGAGAGCAACAATGGTGTTCGGTTTGCTTAGGACCACATAGCACGAGTGAATGTCCCACATTCAGAGTTAAATTCAATGAGACTTGCAATACATGTGGTAAGTATGGCCATCAATCTAAGGATTTTCTAGTACTTAAGTGTATGTTAGCAAATCAGGCACCACTAGCCTGGTCAAACACACCTCAAGTACCCGCACTGATGCGTGCACCACCTGTCGAGCAACCTCCACAACACATAGTTCCAAGGAACCCAAATTTAGTCCAACTTGTGCCGTATTACCACCGCTAGTACTAGGACCACAACCTCCACATCCAAGGATTACCCCTATAAACCAGATGGGTTGTGAGTCACGTAGTGCGTGTGGGGATTATGAAGAGGATATAGACCCCACTGTTTCATATGGGATTCATACGTCTGAAATGACTCCCTAGTACTACATGGAGGATCATTTCGGGCAAGTCAAGCCTGTATATCAAGCGGCTGCTCTCGCCACAAGAGGGCAAAACCTTAATACCATGGCCAGGAGACCACCTCTTCAATGCTACGATTATGGTGGACCGCATCGTGTAGCAGAGTGCCCTAATAGGCTACAGAAGATCGCTGCTCAATGCAACCAAATCAAGGGAGCACATCGGGAATGCCGGTACTTACATGTAATCATTGCGGCATAAATCATTTGATTGCTTAATGTCCACATAATCCGAGTGCACCCAAGATTATGCCATTGAATTTGGTTGAGGTCACCAATGAGGCACTAGGAACCACACCTGTTGTATCGCGAATGTAGTCACATGATCAATGCTTCAAAATCAAAACTACATTCTTGAAGAGAGGGATGCTGCATCAATTGCTCGAGCAAAGAAAAAGAAAACACGATGGAAGAGATCGCTTAATACCATAAGCTCCAAGCCTAGTTCAAAGACTAATATAGGCACAGGAGATGACCCCGTGTATATGAATGATCCTGAAGATGATTCTGATTCAATAGAAACCATGGGGACTAAAGCCACTACTTTAAGGGAAGAACCCACTCGGGAGCTCAATGAAGGAGAATCAAGCAAATACATAAATCAGGGGAAACAAAGGGAAACTCCTCTCCGGCCCCACAACCAAGTCAGCTAATGCCCTCTCGGCTACCCAGACTGACTGAGACTCCCAAAGACAAGCCACGTGGGCCAAAACCCTCAAGAAGAAGATTGGAACTTACCCAAACCTAGTAGAGAAGATTGAACGAGTGCAATGCTTAAGGGGTTTGGTGGAAGAAACACAAGGAGCACTGGAGCCAACAGACCCTAGAAGAATCAAAATTCCAGACATAGTGTTTCCTACACAAGTTCAGCCTCACAGGAGCCATAAACGGTTAGCTATACCTAGTATCATTCGGGAAGAAAGTGAGGATAGGACATCAGGAAGTGGGCAGACACCCTTCTTGCTTGAAAGAATGTTTAGTGAGGGAATGCCTGACCCCATCGAAGAGGAAGCAATTCCATCTTCACCAGCCCCTAGTCGGGGGCCGATATCTCAAAAAGTATCGTTGAATGTGTCCAAACTAATGGATTTCATGTCCTTTGAAATCAGAACCACGATCATATCCAAGTTATACGAAGATCCTGAGCTATTCTTAGCTCTTCGGGCATTTCTCAATGGAGAACTGAAGGCGAGGTTACCACAATTTGCAAATATGGATAGACCCGACACGCTTCAAGATGAGGAGGAACATTTGGATATACAGGCCAACCTAGATGAAGACTCGGTCGTTGAAATACCTGTTAACAAGTTGGGACAGTACTTTGAAGGTGACGAATCTAATGCAACCCTCCCCATTACTACCAAAAAGGGATTAACTCTAAAGGGAATCCTTGATGGTGGTGCTAGAGTGAGCATTGTGACTAAAAACTGTTGGGAATCTATGGGAAGACCTCACCTAGAAGTCACAAACATAGTTTGTAAGATGGAAAACAAAACCATAGCTAAACCTATTGGAATGCTAAGGGACCTTAAGATCAAGATTCTGGGATACAAGGTAAGACATACCTTCATTGTAATGGATTTCTCTAAGCATCCTATGTCATATCAAATGATCTTAGGACGCCCCTTCATGAGGGAAGCACAAATGGTGCATGACTGGTCAAAAAACCATGCCTACTTACAATTCCAGGACTCTGTCATTTGAGTTGATCTTGAGAATGGTCACGCGCATCCTTTAGGAAGCAAGGTTATCATCGATAATCGATCGGATATGCCACTATTCACTCAGCCCCATTAAAGTATTGCTATACATGCAAAAAAGACTGATGATGGGAAAGATTCTCCTTATATGGATGTCCTACTCAGTATGACTGAGTCAGATAACGTGGATTGGGTACACCTAGCGGCAACCATAGACACATGGGGAAATAGAGGCACAAGTTGGGTAACGCCTGAGGAGCAAGATATGCCACCATTGGTGCCAGTAAACATGATAGGTGTTATGCACTTGACTCCTGATGGCAAAAAAGTGGCAAACTCCCGTGACACAATGCGACTCCGAGTCTGAATCTCAAGAAGAAACTGACTGAGCTTGATAGGGGGCATGAATCGAATATTCACCCGTGTGAAAGCTACGTGCTCAAGGCCTAGGACAGTAACCTCTTGCAGTTCATCTGAGAGTGAGGGGGGACACAAGTGAAGATCGATCAAGAGAGTCTGAATCTGATATAAACAAAAATCAAAAACTAGGTAAGAAGAAGACGAGACATAAGAGACAATGCTATCGAGCTAATGTATGAACTACAATAAACAAAGAGAGATCCACTCTGCAGAATGGCTTAGTTATGTAGGAGCATATGACGCTCATCGGAAGTTAGCGCGGATAATTGGGGACAATACCTCCAAAGTGTCATGTGGTGTATTCCGCAACCTCATGACATCGCCCAATTAGAAATCGAAGAGAATCCCAAACTAAGTCATACTGCGAGAAGGCGTCAAAATCGAGAGTTAGCTCAGCAAACAAAAGGATGCGGAATTAAAAGAAAAAAGCCTGGCACAACAAGAACCGGTAGACTTACACCCCGCACCCGAGCATTTCAAATTATTTACCACGGGGGAACGTAAAGTCGTCTACACAAAAGCCCAACGAACGCCTACCAATGGGAGTAGCGGTGTCTACTACGATGGCCCGACGGTAGTCAAGGAGATAGAACTAGTAGATCCAAGTGAGGAGTCTAATCCAATTTTTATTGCTCAAGACCTCACCAAGACGGAAGAAGCTACACTTAAGAGGCTTCTTAAAGAATTCAAGGACATATTTGCTTGGACATACCATGATATGAAGGGCGTTCCACCCTCTGTGGTGCAAGACACAATTCCAATGATTAGCACTGCTAAACCAGTAACGTCCCTACCCAATGAATCCTAAGTATGCAAAGATTGTACAAGAGAAAATTGAAAAGATTACAAATGTGGATTCATATACCCTATTGAGCACGCAGAATGGGTTTCTCCGATAGTCATTGTACCAAAGAAAAATGGGAAACTCAGAGTTTGCATTGATCTCAAAAAGGTTAATGCAGCCACCAGAAGAGATCATTACCCCTTGCCGTATTCTGAACATGTGCTTGAAAGAGTTGCAGGCAAGGAGGCTTATAGCTTTTTAGACGGGTACTTTGGTTATAATCAGATCACAATTACAATAGAGGACCAAGCTAAAACAGCTTTTATAACAGAGTTTGGAGTGTTTGCCTTTCACGTCATGGCCTTTGGCTTGACCAATACGCCTGCAACATTCTAATGATTAATAAACACAGCCTTTAAGGAATATCTAAGGGACTTTGCGAAGCCTTCTTAGATGATCTTTGTGTTCATTCCTCTTGGGACGAGCACTTGATGCGTTTACGAAAAATATTTGAAAGATGTAGATTATGTCGCATCTCATTGAATCCTTTTAAATGCCGATTCTGGGTTAAACACGAAGTTATTCTAGGGCATATATGTCCAAAAATGGGATTTCCACCGATGAAAGTAAAATCAAGGTCATTCTGGAATTGTCCCCATCCACCAACTATAAGGGAGTCCAATGCTTTATAGACCATGTTGGTTATTATCGAAGGTTTATTTTATTCTTCGTTGAGATAGCTCGGCCATTGTACAAGCTTCTCATCGAGTTTATTTGGACCGAAGATTGTGACCATGCATATGAGCTATTAAAGAAGGCCTTGGTGAGTGCTCCAATCTTGCGAATGCCTAACTGGGATTTAGTCTTCCATGTGCATATTGATGTATCAAACTTTGCTATTGGGTGTGTACTAACTCAACCTAGAGAACATAAACTAGACTACCCCATTAGCTTTGCCAGTCGTCGTGCCAGTTAAACGATGCTAAAATGAACTACACCACTACGGAGCAAGAAGGGTTGGCAATGATATATGCAGTAAAGAAATTTCATTATTACCTTCTTGCCACCAAGTTTGTTTTCTATGTGGATCATCAAGCATTGTTGTAACTGGTAAACAAACCATGCTCCATAGGAAGAATCACACGATGGCTATTGATTCTTCTTGAGTTTGATTTCACTATTGTTGTGAGACCTAGCAAAAAACATGTCATGGCTGATCATTTATCTTGCATACCTAATGGTGAAGCTCCTACCGGAGTTGATGATGACTTACCTGACACTTCCTTGTTCATGGTGGAGACAATGCTTGAATGGAGTGAGAAGGTTGTTAACTTTTTGGTTAATGGCTTTCCACCTAAAAAGCTTCGTAAAGATCTGGCTCAAAAGCTGATCAAGGAATGCAAACCCTATTGCCTGATGGCCAGGACTCTTTATAAAAGAGAAAAGGATGACGTTCTTAGGCGTCGTGCCTGAGAGGATGAGTATCTATATATTTTGCAAGAGGCACATATGGGCGTAGTCGGTGGTCACTTCTCAGGAGACTTAACTGCGTGAAAAATCTTACAATCAGGGTATTGGTGGCCCACCATATTCCAAGATGCATCACTTTTTGTGAAGGGTTGTGATGAATGCCAATGCTACAAGAAACCCCAACGAAAAGATCAGATGCCTCTACATCCAATTAAAGTAAACCAACCATTTGAAAAGTGGGGTTTAGACTTTGTAGGTCCAATTAGCCCAGCGACCCGCAACACACAATCTCGCTATATTATTGTGGCCACTGACTATGTGACCAAATGGGCTGAGGCAAAAGCGACACGTAAGGCAGATGCAAGGACAATAGCCAAATTCCTCTTTGAAAATATAATCACACGCTTCGGTTGTCCTTTTGAACTTGTGAGCGACAATGGTACACATTTTATAAATGAAGTGATTAAGGAGCTCACAAAAAATTTCATGATATCCCATTATAAATCTACTCCGTATTATCCACAAGTGAATGGCCAAGCCGAGAGTACCAACAAGACCTTAATCTCTGTTCTGACAAAGACTGTTGAGGCTCATCGCACGGATTGGGATCTAAAGCTTACGTCAGCTTTATGGGCCTATCGCACTGCATACAAAGTGGCTATTAATTGCACACCATTCAAGATGGTATATGGCCAAGAAGCAGTCATGCCGTGGGAATTTGTCATTCCTAGTCTTCGTGTTGCTACTCAAGAGGGTTGGGATGGTAATCCCTTAGTAGAGCATTTGTATATCCTTGAGCGGCTAAACGAAGAAAGACAATTGGCTGTGTACAATGCCCTTGTGGAGAAGGATAGAAGGAAAAAATGGTTTGATCGCCCACCTGAAAGACAAGGACATCAAAGTTGGGGATAAAGTCCTGATGTATGGAGTGCGTAACGAAAACAAGAAGCTCAAATATGCTGGTAAGGGACCGTATAGAGTATGTGAAATTACCCCACAAGGTACCATCCGAGTGGAGACTCTCGACGGAGTTGAAACCATTGGATTCTTCAATGGGAGTAAATTCAAAAGATACTATGACCCACTAAGCCAAGAGGAGTTACATGCGATCCATCAGAAGAAGATAGCTAAAGAACAAGCTAAGCATAAGAAGATACAAGCGAGAGTTGAAGCCAAAGAACGTCAGCGCAGTGTGTTAAGCGCCAACGAGAAGCCAACCTGGGGATTATGCAAACATTTTTTTAGGAGACAGAGGAGGATTTACTGGAATCTGACCTGCCTCTAAGATACCCAATTGAGCTACAGAGTCCTTACGGTACAGAGTCCTTACGGGGAGGTGCTATATAATGCATTATTAGATACGGAAGCTCAACACAATTTGCTATCATATGGTGTGTGGTGTCAACTTGGAAATCCACCTTTATCCAAGAGTGCTATCCAAGTTAAGGGTATCAATAAGAAGAAAACCACTCTCTTAGGAATTCTACACACTCCTGTTGCCTATGATGACAAGGGGACTGTGATTCAAAACTTTTTGGTTATGCCTGCTAGTACCATGGAGAGGACTGTAAACTTAAGCCGCAAATGGATGTTAGCCACCAAGTGCAATATTGATTGGGCAACCAAGCGAGTTACAACGCAAGAACCAGCTCTCAGTCTGACCACTCAAAATCCCGCACCCAAGCCATCAACTCTGGACAAAACGCTAAATAACAAAAAATCGCAAAGTCAAGTGGCAACACCATCTTTGATTGTTTGCCACCCCTCTAATGCTTCAACGCCAAGAGTGGAAACAGGCAGTGTGGTCTCCAAGGCTCCGCTTACTATACCAAAGAGTACATACAAATGGGTCCCAAAAGCTTCGTTAACGGCTACCTCCACTGCTCAATCTCATTCAGACAAGAAGCCTCGTAGTAGGAAAGCAGCTACCCGCCGGAGAAAAGGCAACGTAACATCACATTGGATTCCTAAAAAATTATTAGCAGCCCAACGGTACTACAAAGGGAATGACTAGATTTGGGTCCCTAAACATAAGCTGAATCCCTCTACGTCGCCTGTAAAACCTTGCAAACCAAATGTTGCCACCCCAACGACAATTCAAGACTGTGGTAAGGGAAAGGTAACGAAGTGCTCCACACCACTTCTTCCAGAGCCAGTTTGGATTCCCAAACGATATCAATCGATACCACCTAGCTTAGGAAGGGGGGAGCCACATGAAGCTTCTAGATCCTCATGCCAGGCACACGTTGATATGGAAGTTTCTGTACGGTCTACACCTACCCTTGTCAATACACACCAAGTAACCAATGAGTCTATGTCTCCCCTTGTAACAGTATCGTCGGAAACCATTTCCTCCATTCATTCATGGGAGCGTACACTACCATCTCTGCAATTTGATGTAGCCACAAGGGTCATAAAAAGCTATCTGACCACATCACCACCTATGACCCGCTGGACAAATTGGTTCCAAGAGGCTGCAATATCATTGCAAAAAATATGATCTACCCAAGGAAGGGGGCAGCATGTACTCACATTCGACATTCTATTGCTTCCTTCCTAACCTTTTCCCCTGACCATGTAATTCCTAAATTCTAGGAGATGTATATATATAGCTTCATACACAAAAAGAAAAGAAAGAAAAACAAAAAATAGTAAAAAGAGCAAGAGCACATTAATATCCGCTACAATTAGGAACTAGATTGACCTGTCTTCATAAACCTACTAATGCTATATCTGTGTTCGCAGATATGGCAAATGCACGAGCATCACCCACTTCATCCACTCCCACTTTTGGTGAGAGGTATCATTTGTACCTTTCTCAGATATTTCACATGTGCTATCCTATAATTAGAATGGCTAATTCGCCTATTGACCACGACTGACCCCTACTCCGTAGAGGACGTATCCCCGATAGCCCAAGACTTTCCTTTTCCACAAGATGACTATCTTTGCATGGTTACATTCTTGATGAGTTTATGTGGATGGAAAAATGAAGAAGATATGTTTGGCGACGATGAATGGACGGATGAAACTCATGGCACTACCGAGGCTGACTTTATTTATTTGGATGATGCGGATACAGGCTTAGCCTTAGGGCTAGAGCCAGGACTCTACAACATCCTCTTACCTTGATCCTCAGTATTAGTGTGGTGGCTGGTAGGTAGGTTAGTGTTTTCAAGTTGTTTCTAGTTTTGTGTCCTTAAATGAGTGCTTATTTTTTCCCACTCATGTGCCTCTCAAGGTATAGTGCTTGTTGTTAGTTCATTGTACATGTTAAAAAGTTTGAGGTGGGTTTGCTTTCAAGTCTTGAGACTGCCGCAATGTTCACACATAAATATCTACATCAAATTGCGGGCATTTCTCATCAAATCAAGGAGATCTCCAAAATACAGGTGTAATTCTTCCATACCCACTCTCTTTCGTTTTTACTGTTCAACTAATTGCATAAAGTATAATGCATGACCACATGGAATTTGTCAAAGCACTACTTAGTTTCTGAAGTTGCTTAACATGTTAGTGTAAATCATTAATGAGTTTAACCTTATTTGAGTTATTCTTGGGAATGCACGAAGTCTTTAGTTAACCTTGGAATATGGTTGTCTTAGGTCTAGGGTTAAAACCATCTTAATGTTTGAACAACCTGGCCGTGTGTGTGTTGACCTCTGAGACATAGCTTTTACCCCTGTCGAAAGGATATAAGAACACATTATAGTTCACGAGCGTAAATCCAAAGAGATAAATAAAATAAAGAGAAAAAAAAGCCTACAAAAAAAGGCAATGTACGTCTATTATGTGCTTTAATGTCGGCCTATCGTCCTATTGACACTTGGTAGGCGAGGAGTATTCTACTCCAGACCGATGCCCTGGTTGGTAGGGGGTAGCCTTGCCTAAGGTGAGCCAATAGATTCATGGAGAATGCCTTGTGTTAAACATGGCACTAGAATCGATGTGCTAGTTTTGCCTTACGGAGGTCGCCATTGTGTGTAAAAATTGTCACGTGCATAAAGAAATAAAGGAAAAAGGCTCCTATAACTCTGATGTTTCTTGTGTCCCTAGGCTCTTGGGATTAGCTTGTTCTTAGAATAGACACATTGTGGTCATCTGTTCCTTTATTAAGCTTGGTAATTTTCCTTGACTTAGGCCAGTTATAGACCTTGATTAACCTTCGACACCTTGCTAACTCTTGAATTATTTTCAATAATTTTAAACTCCTGTTAATTTGCTACGCTAGCTCATTCATGTAACCTTTTAAACTAAGTTCTCATGGCAAACTTCCATTGTGGTCTAACATGCTTGATTTTATTACACTCTATATCTCTTGAATTCCAGCATACTCACTCTACTTCCCTGTTTTGCAGACAGCCTACCACAACAAACCCTATCGAGTTTACCATACCATAGCTTCCGATCAAGGACGGAATCTACATCAGGAAAGGGGGCATGTTAACCTATGGTGGCGGACATTGAGACGTATTACTTTTTATGTCATGTAATTAATTTAAGTATTCTGAGTCATGGGCTGGGATTGTCGGCACCACATGTAAAGGATAAAGAGATTGGGTGATCGCCGATGAGAGGCACACCTCGAATGTCATCAGTATAAGGGTTAGGATTGGCCGGCCATGTGCGGGCGCCCATATGTGAATGGCTAGGTCACATATAAGAGTCCAATGTAACCCTAAAACCTCTCATTCTCAATGTGTTGAATACAAGGAGTGCTCTTGTCTTATCTTCTCCATCCCCTTCTTCTGCGTGTGTGTGTGTGAGAGAGAGAGAGAGAGAGAGAGAGAGAGAGAGAGATAGCGATCGAGCACTGCATGGCGACACGGCAGCGACGGTGAGGTGGTAGAGCGACGGCGGCGGCTCCTTCTTCATTGCGTCGCGAGAATCCTTCACGACGGCGATCTGAGCAGTGAGTGACACACCTTTGCTCCCGGTTTGAGCTTACTAGTTTCTAGGTGTATGCTTGTAGCCATTCGTGGCTCGCATACGGTGCCTGGCAAGTCCCCAGCTCTGACACATGCGGCAAAAGCGCACAAGCAGACATGCTCATTAAAAGTGACTAGGTGAAACAGACTCTTGGTGACAACCCAACAGAGGTCTTTGAAGGGCCTACAGAAACTAAGGAGGTAGACCTAGCTAAACCTGAAGAGCAGCCTAAGCCAGTGTACATTGCAAAGAACCAAGACCCTAAAGAGGAAAAAGACTTAATATGTCTCCTCAAAGAGTTTCACGATGTGTTTGCATGGTCCTTTATTTATTATGCACACAATCCCCATTTTGGCATAATCACGGCCAGCTAGACAAAGGCCACGTGAGATGAACCCAAAATATGCCCAACTTATCAAAGAGGAAATTCAAAAACTTTTGGATTTAGGGTTCATCTATGAGATTTAACACACAAAGTGGGTGTCCCCGATTGTGGGTGACAAAGAAAAACGACAACCTCAATGTTTGCATTGATCTTAAGAAATTCAACGTTGCCCAACCAGTAAAGGATAGATTCCCACTTCCTTTCATGGAGCATGTCCTTGAGAGAGTAGCAAGCAAAGAATCTCATAGTTTTCTTGATGGATTTTCAGGATATGACCAAGTCATGATTGATCCTAAGGACCAATATAAGACAACCTTTGCTACTCAGTGGGACATTTTTGCTTACGGAGTCATGCCTTTTGACCTTACTAATGGTCCAACAACATTCCAACGGACGAGTGATGAGTATAGCCTTCAAAGGACTTCTGAGAAAATGGTTAGAAGCATTCATGGATGATTTGTGTATCAATTCCTCAAATGAACACCTAGACTATCTACAAAAAGTATCTGAGCTATACAGATTATATCGCATCTCACCCAAAGAAGTGTCAGTTCATGGTATGCCATGGAGTAATTCTTGGACACATTGTTTCCAAGAATGGTATATCCATTGATGAAAGTAAACTCGAGGTTATCATAGAACTTCCAATATCCCTTAACTTCAAGGGTGTCCAAAGGTTCATGGGACATTGTGGATATTACCGAAGATTTATCGTCATGTATGCAATCTCACTCAACCACTATACAGATTGCTCATTATCTTTGAATGAATGGAAGAATGTGAAGCAGCATTCTAGAAGTTGAAGATAGCATTGTCTTCAGCTCCAATACTTGAGACCACCCATGTCAAAGATTTTTGGTGACTTAAAACAAAGTTCGCATGCTCTTAATCTTTATCATGTCCTTATAGCCATTTGCCAAACTGGGGCATTGCTTTTGTAGGTCCCATAAATCCAACAGTTTGCTATACGCAAGCTCACTATATCATTGTAGCCACTTGCTATTACACCAAATGGGCAGAAGCTAGGACTACCGTGCATGTCGATGCGCCAGGTCAACTACCAAGTTTTTGTATGAACATGTTATCACACGCTTTGGCTATCCCTTAGAAATTATATGTGATAGAGGAACCCATTTCATAAATGAGGTAGTGGCACATGAGTTCATGGTGATCCATAGGAAATCATCACCTTATTATCCAGCAAATGTGCAAGCTGAAAGCACCAATAAGGTCCTTTGTTCGATCTTGACCAAGACTGTAGAGGAATCACACTCACACTAGGAACTTAAACTTCCTGCTACTCTTTGGGAGTATCGAAAGGCTTACAAAAAAGATATTAGCATGACACCTTTTTACTTATTATATGGTGTTAATGATGTAACTAGAAAATTTGAAAAGCATTCATGCCACTCAAGAACGGCTAAAACTAAAAAGAGAAATGCAAAAACAAGCTATCAAAGAAGCTAAATAATATGAGGAAAATATCAAATACAGATGCCAAGTGTTGCAAGTCAACATGGCATGAGTTGTGGGAATCTAAAATGAGGAAGAGTGGGAAGCAAAGCCTGCTAGGCTATGGTTACACATGACCACATGCTGCACATCCCTCATGAAATCAGGATTACTAAATTGTGGCACAAGTCATAATCTTATGTCCTATATGAATCGTGGAGTCCTATGAATCATGGACATCTCTGGGCAAACCCAAACTAAATCCTATGATGACTGCTCAAGTGAATGCGGGCAATCACTTAGTAGATTGTGTTGTGGCATGTGTAAAATGGAGACAACCAATCAAACAGCCACAAGCCCAACCCTCTCAACAATGGTTACCCAAACGGCTTTTGGAAGCCCAAAAATTTCTCAAGGTGATAAGCCTATGAAGAAAGGCAAATGGAACTATTGTCAAAGAGCAAGGCCATTATATCAATGAATGAAGAAAAAAGTTAGAGAAGGATAAGAAGAAAGAGATAAGCATGGTTGTGGCTGATGCATCAGCACACCAAATGCTGAAAAGAAGGAGTTAGCAAACTATGCACATGATGATTAGGCATTCGTTGCATATTACATATAACCCTTATATCCATGAGAATGTCTAGTTTTTTAATATGGTATTTCTATAGTGGTGCTAACATGCACATTACTTCTCAGCATGATTTGTTTTCCTACCTTGATGGTGGGATAATCACTCTTAGAATTCTTGTATATTCAAGGCATTAAAAAGAACTTGCTATCAATCTCTGCCATTGCTAAGTGGGTTAGATTTATTGATGGCAAGTGTAGAGTTCATGACCAGTATCTAGTACTCTAAGCAATGGGTTTTACAAGTTGGAGATGTATGAGAGATTGGTATATAATTCTTGTGCCACACGTGCTATAAGCAACACGGAGTTATGGCATGCCCGCTTTGCTCACTTGAAGTTTGACAGTTTATTACACCTTAAAAGGGAAGTGATGGTGTTAGAGTTACTAAAGCTTGAAGACCCTACAAGTATGTATGCGAGGGGTACGTTTTGCCCCTATTAAGCGTGCATGTGAGGGGTGCATTTTGGGCAAGATGCAATGGGCATCATTCTTGAAAGATGGACTAGTAAAAGGGTTGTCTAGAAATTACAACTTATATATAGTGATGTATGTGAATGTGGGTCCACTTGGTATAAAGGTGTGCACAATGTGTAAGAGTGTGTGGTATGCACGTGTAGTGTAAGTGTGTGCGCATGTACATGAATGCAAGGTGTGTGCACATGCAATGTGTAATTGTGTAAAGATATGTGTATGTGTAGGTACGGTGCATATGCATGTGCATCCCACACACTTTCACATGCAATGTGTAATTGTGTAAAGATATGTGTATGTGTAGGTACGGTGCATATGCATGTGCATCCCACACACTTTCACATGGGGCGTCATGGGGTCATGGGGTGGGGATCCCTCTAGGACTGGGGGGGTACACCTATGTAGCATAGTGAAACACTGCGTACCCTGGCTAGCTCATCAAAAATTAGAACTACTTTGGGATTCAACCACCATTGTCATGGAATTAGTGGCATGTCCAAGGTTTCCTTTGCATGCTTCATTGGCGGGCTTGGCAAACACATTAGGGGTACTTTCCATTCCTATTAGACTTCAAGTGTCGCGTTAAAGGAAAGGCACACCCACTTGAATTTGTCGCTCATGGGTACAATTGTGCAAATCTGTGGCATATGTTTCTTTAACTTTGTCACTCATTTGTCGGGGTTTCCTTCATAGAATCCTTATACTTCTAAAAGTTTTTCCGATATAGCCAACTCAAATTTTGGTGCTAATGTTGTTGCTTGGATCTTGGATTTAGAGCTTGTTAGATGGCAAGGCTCTTAGGACCTAAACAGGACTCCCTTCATACAAGCATTGTGGTTCTAGGAGCTTGACACAAAGTAGGGCTTGGGGTTTAGGTAGAATTCTATTACATAGGGCTCTTGTCTAACAAATATCTACTCATGATTAGGATTTAGGCTAAATGGTGGTCACAGTACTTTCCTAAGCTAGCTACAGTACTCCTAGGTACCCATTTGTTCTTGGTGACATCCTTGAAGGATTGTTGAGGTTGAGGTTTGGGGGGATATCTTTATCTTCACTGAGAGCGAGGTTTTGGATCTCCATAATGGTTTGAGGGGGTGGTCTCACTGTCGAAGAGCTGAGAAGGTTGCTTAGTATTAGTTGCATTATGATCGACTGCACGTACACACATTTGTAAGCTTGGGGGTTGATGACTTCTTTGTATCTTCTTTTGCTGAGCAACCGTAGGCAACATAGAATGATCCTTATGTTGCTAGATGAATCACAAGCTACTCCTGGCTTGCACTGAGCATGAACAGGGAGGTGATTTCCATCACCATTAGTCATGCAAACTTGTTTTAAGCTTTTTTGGAAGACTTTCCATGGTTTTCGAGACATGGATCTAAATTCTAATCCTCAAAGTCATCACACTTTGGGAGAGGTTCATAGTCCTAGTTCCCACCTTCGCTATCTAACAACTTGTTGCAACATTTATACATGTTAACCAAAGTAGTTACAATCATTAATCCTATTAATTATAATAGTTAAGACTTAATTCTTATCATTAAATCAATTAACTATTATGAGTAAAAATTGGGGTTGTAAATTATAAGTTACTATAGTATTTGACACTTGCAAACACTTACATTCAAATCACTATAGTATTTGACACTTACATTCAAATCACTATAGTATTTGACACTTACATTCAAATCACTTCATTACTTCATTTTGTACTTGAAAACCTCATGCACTACCAACCTTGTATGAGAGTGGCAAGTGAGTAGTACTCATTGTTGCTAAGACCCTCAATGTTAACACGTAGTTACCCTTAGATATAGTTATCTACCGAATAGTTATGCATTTATCCTTAATTATTATTCAACCAGTATACTGGAAGTGTGTGTTATGGCGCAAAGTGCAAACATACGTATGATTCAAAAAAGAAGAAGAAGCAATATACACAGATACTGATGGTTCGTTGACTACCTGTCTTTTGTTTGCTTCTATTTGTGATGATATTCCTTTATGTTCTTTGTCTATAACATGTTAACATAAACAACAGTACAGCCAACACTTTAACGATCCTGTTGTGTTCGATTTCCTTTTGATTCTCTTGGTTTTGTTTGTTTGCTAGCATGTTCTTTTCCATCATGAACGGATTATCTTTATGTTCTTTGTCTATAACATGTTAACATGAACAACAGTACAGGCAACACTTTAATGATCTTGTTGTGTTCGATTTCCTTTTGATTCTCTTGTTTTTGTTTGTTTGCTAGCATGTTCTTTTCCATGAATGGATTTTCACTGGTTGAGGGATTACCGCTCCCAGCTAAGCATGCGATTGTTTGTGGTCTTTTAGAGACCAACAATGTTGAGGGATTACCTCTCCCAACTAAGCATGCGATTGTTTGTGGTCTTTTAGAGACCGGAAATGTTGAAATCATCCATCGCAATGTGGCATTGCCATGTCTAGTTCCCATTTATGTATGGATTCACTGGTCTTTCAAGTAAGCACAATAAGTGATGTTGAAAGATTCACTGGGCAAGGGTAGAAAAGATGAGCAAGCACTTTCACTCATCGGGTTACACCTAGGGCCTCACTTTATCTATCACATAAAATCCAAGGAATATGCTAAAGACGCATGGGTAGAAAAGATGAGCAAGCACTTTCACTCACCTAGGGCCTCACTTTATCTATCACATAAAATCCAAGGAATATGCTAAAGATGCATGGTAAGAGTTAAGTCAATTGTTTAGGGCGAAAGCCAAGAATCAAGAAATCTATCTCAAAATAGAATTCTATAGGCTAGAAATAAACTTCAGTGAATCACTACCATAATTTAATAGCAAGATGAAAAGCATTTTGACACGACTAGATGGCATAAATGCCAAGATAGGAGATAAAGATACATTAGCCATTCTCCTAAAAAGCATGCCAAAAGAATACAATGCATTGTTGACCACACTAAAGATTTTCCAGAACTGACCTTTGAAGGATATGTCTCCTCTCTTCGTCGTCGTCGTCGTCGCGAAGAAGAAAAGGAGCTAAAGCAAGGAAGCACAATTGTGGAACAAGCACTCTTCAACAAAACAACCAAGAAATGATTCTGCTATGAAAGGATGGGACACCATGAAAGTGACTGTAGACTCAAGCACAAGCCAAAGTGTGATCATTGCAAGAAGCTCGGACGACACAAAGAAGAGGAGTCCAGATTAAAGAACCAAGAAGCCAACTACATGAAGTCTTCACATCAAGAAAAGAGGAGATTCCTACAATGACAAACTCTTTTAAGAGCTACATCAATAAACCTCACTAACCAAGCCTATCTGTCATCCTACATGTTATAAAAGGGGTCACCATATGATTAGACACCCATCTTATCTCATTCTTTTTATCCATATCCAGCTTAAGTAGCATACAAATGCACTAAGGGAGAGGTGTAGGAGCTATAACTAAACATTAACACCTGAGAGTACCAAATCAAGCACCCAAGGGGGGTATTGCAGATGCAACACCTCACATCTAACCACCTTTCAGTAGCCTACGAATATGGCTCTAAGGGGGGGTGTTGGAAATATGGTGCCATGGAGCACAAGTCTTGGTAGGGAGTGAGAGTAAAGCACCTAGCATAATCCGACATGAGCAAGCAAAGCCAATTTGTACTCACCTCATATAACAGAAGCCATTTTCAAGCAATCAACCAAGCAAATATCTCAAGTCTTTTTATGAGTACAAGTCTCAATCTTGTAAACTAGTTGAACTTGAGTCTAAAGTTTCATTAACACAATACACTCATCATCATAAGTAATCTTAGGCTTTACCCACCTTAGCATTCTCCCAATCACCAAAGCTCACACCACAGCCATCTTGCTTGAGGTACTCAAGTTTTTAACACATACTAGGCTTAATAAAATATGTACACTAAGTCTTGAGACTTTCCCTATTTGACATTAAGCACTTGATAAGGCTACTTTATATGTCCCACTGTCTTACAAAGGATAAGTGCCCATTTGTGTAGGTAAGATGGTAAAGCGCCTACGGTAGGTCGGCGGGCAGGTGAAACCATGTTAACCTATAAAGTAGTTAACAACGAACTTTTTTGGGGTGACCGAGTTTGTAGCTGTCTTCTTCTGCTTTCTTACTTTGAGCTCTATAGCGATTGCTAACTGTAAGTAATGCATAGTTTCAATGTTGATGGACTAGCCTGTGTTGTAGATGAGCATGTGCAAAGGGGACAATGACCCTAGAACCGGGCATCTTGAAATGGGAAGGAGGTGTCTCAAACCCTATGAAAGACTTGACATAAGTGTCCCACACGTGGAAGAAGCTGACATCCCCATGTAGAGGAGAGTCTCCACTTGCAGTTAGGGGATTTTCCACCTCACAACTCTCCACACTCGAAAAAGTAGTTCTGCAAAACATAGAGAAATATAGACTTCAACACAAGATAGACAAGGAGAAATCGGAGCTCAATGTGTGTGTGGGTGCCACTAGGTCTTGTAATTTTTGGAGAGGAAGCGTGCCAACTCTAAACCCAAATGAAAGCGTGCCAACTCTCCACCCAAATGAAAGTGTGGCTATAAAACATATATATTAATATATAGATATACACACATATATTATGAGTGTACGTGTAAGATCTAATGTGGTTACTCACTAAAGATCTTGCAAGGAGAATCCAAATACACAAATCAAACTTTACATTGGAATATAACTACTATGAGATTCCAATTACACAATCAAACTCACAAATCTATGGTAGTATGTTTACAAGTTCCTTGGGTCTAGTAATTTTTGGAGAGGGCCAACTCTCCACAGTGTGGTTAGTGTATAGGATTATACATGTACACACAAATATTAAATTGCGTGTAACTCATTATACACGTACACACAAATATGGATTGTGTGTGAAACTCTGTATGCTGGGAATTGTGGATTTTTCTTGGTTGATTTAAGAGTGTACGCTTATGGACGGAGGGCTTCAGGGATTCCTCGAACTTTGCAGGGCAATTCTGCTTTCTGGGCTGTCCTCTGTTGATGAGAGTGAGCCTTGGCTGCTCTTTGCGTCTTGTTATCGACAAAACATAAGAGCCCCAGATGCATAGTCAATATAGATTCACCAAGAGGTCGTTATGTATGGACGGCTGGTACAACCCAAGCTTGTGCGATGATGGACGGCTCGTACAATCCAAGCTTGTGCGATGGAGGCACAACAAAAAGAAGAAGAAGCAGTGAATTGCTACCAAAACAAAAGCAGTGGTGAGCAGTGGTGGTTGTTGGGAGATGCTTAGCCTATAGGAGGCCCTCGGTGAGCAGTGGTTGTGGTGGATGCTTAGCCTAGAGGAGGCTCTCACTCCTTTGAAAGAAGGGATGCCTCCTTCTCAACCTTTGGTTGAAGACTTTGCATGCATCTTGAACAGGTGCAGAAAGGAGAGAAACCTAACCCAGGCGCTGCGCTTGCATGATGCCTACATGCGCCAAAGTGGTGGACTGGAAACCCATACAGCACTTGGGAATGATCTCATTTCGATGCTGGTGGAAGTTGGAAGCATGTGCCATGCCCAGCAGGTTTTTGACAGGCTGGTGCTTCCTGATGAGTGTTCATGGAGTGGACTCATTACAGGTTATATTAGGTGCGGGGAGTCACGACATGCTCTCACCCTGTACCAGAAAATGCAAGAGGATGACTCTCTACATGTGAATGGGTATGCTTTTGTCGCCTTACTAAAGGCTTGTTCCATGCTGAAAGATTTGGAAAGTGGCCGTCAGCTACATGTTCAGATTGCTAGAAAGGGGTTGCTGGAAAGAGACATTTTCGTTGGCAGCACCTTGGTTGATATGTATGCCAAATGTGGCTCCCTTAAAAAAGCACAAGAAGTCTTTGACAAGCTCCCAGTTCAAAATGTAGTCTCGTGGACTGCACTCATTGCAGGATACGTGGAACATGGGTATGAGGAGGAAGCACTCTACTATGTTGAACAGATGCAACGGGATGGAATCTCTCCAAACGCTTTCACACTTGTTTGCAGCTTGAAAGCCTGTGGCAGCATAGGAGCCATTGACAATGGCCAAGATGTACATGCTGAGATTGCCAGAAAAGGGTTGGAAAAAGAGCTGCTCGTCGGCAACACCTTAATTAATATGTATGCTAAATGGGGCTTGCTTGCAACAGCACAGGAAGTTTTTGACAAACTTCCAATTCGAGATGTGGTCTCGTGGACTGCACTAATTGCAGGATATGCTGAACATGGTCGTGGTGAGGAGGCACTCTATTGTTTTGAACAGATGCAACGAGAGGACATTCCTCTAAATGCTGTCACATTTGTCTGCAGCCTGAAAACTTGTGGAAGCTTAGGAGCTACAATCAAGGGCCAAGAAATACATGCTGAGGTTGGGAAAAAAGGGTTGGAAAGAGAGCTCGTCATTGGGAACACCTTGGTCGACATGTATGTTAAATGTGGCTTGCTAGCAACAGCACAAGAAGTGCTTTATAAGCTTCCAGTTCAGGATGTGGTCTCATGGACTGCACTAATTTCAGGATATGCAGAACATGGGAATGTTGAGGAGGCGCTTGGCTGTCTCGAACAGATGCAGCATGGGGGCATCTCTCCGAATGTTTTCACACTTGTTTGCAGCTTAAAAGCTTGTGGCAGCAGAGGAGCCACAGACAAGGGCAGACAAGTACATGCTGAGATTGCCCGAAAAGGGTTGGAAAGAGAGCTTCTCATTGGCAACACCTTGGTTGATATGTATACTAAATGTGGCTCGCTTGCAACAGCACAGGAAGTGTTTGACAAGCTTCCAGTTCGAGATGTGGTCTCTTGGAATGCACTTGTTGCAGGATATGCTGAACATGGATTCGGTGAGGAGGCACTCTACCGTTTTGAGGAGATGCAACAAGAGGGCATATCTCCAGATGCTCTCACATTTCTTTGCAGCTTGAAAGCTTGTGGCAGCATAGGAGCTATAGGCAAGGGGCAAGGAATACATGCTCAAATTGTGACAAAAGGGTTGGAAAGAGAGCAGCTCATTGGCAGCACCTTGGTCCATATGTATGCCAAATGTGGCTCGCTTGCAAAAGCACAGGAAGTGTTTGACAAACTCCTGGTACGAGAGGTGGTCTCGTGGAATGCACTAATAGCAGGATATATTGAACATGGGTGTGGTGAGAAGGCACTTGGCTGTTTCCAAGCAATGCAACACGAGGGCATCTCGCCAAATGCTGTCACACTTGTCAGCAGCTTGACAGCTTGTGGCAGCATAGGAGCCACAGTCAAGGGCCAAGGAATACATGCTGAGATTGCCAAGAAAGGGTTGGAAAGAGAGATCCTCATCGGCAACACCTTGGTGGATATGTATGCTAAATGTGGCTCACTTGCAACAGCACGTGAAGTGTTTGCCAAGCTTCCAGTTCGAGACATGGTCTCGTGGAATGCAATAATCACAGGATATGCAGAACATGGATGTGGCAAGGAGGCACTCTACCATTTTGAACAGATGCAACAGGAGGGGATGTCCCTCAATGCTGTTGCTCTTGGTTGTGGATTGAAAGCTTGTGGCAGCATAGGAGCGATAGACAAGGGATGGGAAATACATGCTGAGATTGCCAGAAAAGGGTTGGAAAAAGAGCTTTTTGTGGGCAGCACCTTGGCTGATATGTATGGTAAATGTGGCTTACTTAGAGAAGCACAGGAAGTGTTTGACAAGCTTCCAATTCGAGACGTGGTCTCGTGGAATGCATTAATGACAGGGTATGCTGAACATGGGCATGGTAAGGAGGCACTGTACTGTTTTGAACAGATGCAACTTGAGGGCATCTCTCTGGATGCTGTTACATTTCTTTGCGGCTTGAAAGCTTGTGGCAGCATAGGAGCCACAGACAAGGTCCAAGGAACACATGCTGAGATTATCCGAAAAGGGTTGGAGACAGCTCTCCTCATTGGCAGCACCTTGGTCGATGTGTATGCTAAATGTGGCTTGCTTGCAGATGCACAGGATGTGTTTGACCAGCTTCCAGTTAGAGAAGTGGTCTCGGGGAATGCATTAATCTCAGGGTATGCTGAACATGGGCATGGTGAGGAGGCACTCTACTGTGTCCAACAGATGCAACATGAAGGGATTTCTCTGAATGATTTCACGCTTGTTTGCAGCTTGAGAGCTTGTGGCAGCATAGGAGCCACAGATAAGGGTGGAGAAATACATGCTGAGATTGCCAAAAAAGGGTTGGAAAGGGAGCTTTTCATTGGCAGCACCTTGATTGATATGTACACTAAATGTGGCTTGCTTGCAGAAGCACGGGAAGTTTTTGACAAGCTACCAGTTCAAGACGTGGTCTTGTGGACTGCACTAATTGCAGGTTATACAGAACATGGGCATGGTGAGGAAGCACTCAGCTGTGTTGAACAGATGCAACATGGTGGCATCTCTCCAAATGCTTTTGTACTTGTTTGCAGCTTGAAAGTTTGTGGCAGTGTAGGAGCCACAGACAAGGGCAGAGCAGTACATGCTGAGATTGCTAGAAAAGGGTTGGAGGGAGAGCTCCTCATTGGCAACACCTTGGTGGATATGTATGCTAAATGTGGTTTGCTTTCAACAGCACATGAAGTTTTTGACAATCTTCCAACTCGAGATTTGGTCTCGTGGAATGCTTTAATTTCTGGATATGCGGAACATGGGTGCGGTGGGGAGGCACTCCGTTGTTTCAGACAGATGCAACAGGAGGGCATTTCTCCTGGTGTTGTGACGTTTGTTTGCAGCTTGAAAGCTTGTGGCAGCATAAGAGCCACAGTTGAGGGCCAAGAAATACATGCTGAGATCGTGAGAAAAGTGGTGGAAAGAGAGCTCCTCATTGGCAACACCTTGGTGGATATGTATGCCAAATGTGGTTCACTTGCAGAGGCAGAGGAAGTGTTTGACAGGCTTCCTGTTCAAGACGTGGTCTCATGGAATGCACTAATCGCAGGATATGCCGAACATGGGCATTTTGAGGAAGCGCTCAACTGTTTCGAACAGATGCAACAGGAGAGCATCTCTCCGGGTGCTGTGACACTTGTTTGCAGCTTGAAAGCCTGTGGCAGCATTGGAGCCACAGACAAGGGACAGGAAATACACGCCCAAATTTCTAGAAAAGGGTTTGAAAGAGAGCCCCTCATTGGAAACACCTTGGTCGATATGTATGCTAAAGGTGGCTTGCTTTTAGAAGCACAGAAAGTGTTTGACACACTTCCAGTTCGAGATGTGGTCTCATGCAATGCATTGATTACAGGATACACAGACCATGGGCGTGGTGAGGAGGCATTGTATTGTTTCAAACAGATGCACCTTGAGGGCATATCTTTGAATGCTGTCACAATTGTTTGCAGCTTGAAAGCTTTTGGCAGCATAGGAGCCACAGTCATGGGTCAAGAAATACATACTGAGATTGCGAGAAAAGGGTTGGAAAGAGAGCTTCTTGTTGGCAACATCTTGGTTGATATGTATGCAAAATGTGGCTTGCTTGCAGAAGCACAAGAAGTGTTTGACAAGCTTCAAGTTCGAAGTGTGGTCTCATGGAATTCACTGATTGCAGGATATGGCCAGCTTGGAAGGAGTGAAAATGTCTTCCATATCTTTGATAAAATGATAGGAGAAGGTATAAAGCCTGATCTGATCACATTGATTAGTGTTCTTAATGCATGCAGTCATGCAGGTCTACTGGATAAGGGCCAGATTTACTTTGAGGTCATTTGCAATGACTATGATGTCATTCCAACTCTTGAGCATTACAATTGCATGGTCGATCTCCTTGGCCGTGCAGGCCATATAGATAAGGCTGTAGCAATGATCAAGAAGATGCCGTTCCATCCTGGTATTTTGGTTTGGCATACTGTGTTGGGGGCTTGTAGAAAGTGGGGCAATGTGGAGCTTGGAAGATATGCTTTTGAACATGCAGTGCGGTTGGATGAAAAGGATGGGGTGGCTTATGTTTGTATGTATAACATCTATGCAGATGCTGCTATGGAGAAAGAAGCGAACAAGGTGGAAGCAATGAGAGTAGAAAAACAAGTATGGATGAAGCCGGAGTTGTGCAGGTATGTCCCAGGTTTGTATCAGATGTCACGGGACATTTCCAATGATGCAAAGAAAGGTGTGTTGTGCAGGCACAGTGAGAAGTTGGCTGTCACGTGTGCCTTAATTAATACACTAAGGGGATAGATATATATGTCATAAAAAATTGTCCGGTTTTGTAATGACTGCCATTGGGTTAGGGCACATCTATCAAAGATAGCAGCAAAGAACTGCTGTTAGAGATGCAAACAGATGACATATTTTTGAGGAAGGAAAGTGTTTATGCTGGGACTATTGGTGACGGTAGTGCAACTGCAGTAGCCATTGTCCCCTTAGACTTGAAATATTGATGTCAGAATAATGGAGAGAATTGATGAAAGCAAGTTGGATCATGCGTGTTCACCTTTTTAAAGTGTGGGGCTGTTGCTTTGAGCAAACTGGTGGTTTGGATGAAAAGTTTAAGATCTGTCATTTATCAAACTTGAAGAACCTGACATGAAGTTGAGTAAAGCACATGAGGACTTTCATGCATAACAATGCATATGAATGGTGCTCTCTGTCCCCGTTGTTCTACAGGCTGGATAAGCATTCACTTATATTGATGTGGGATGGTTCATCACCTTACTCAGAGGTTTTCCCTGCTTTGTCATATGGAGCTTGGTTCCTGATTAGGTGGAGTCGTCTGGTGTGCCTCATTATTGTGTAAAACTTTTAGTTTTGAAAATTGGTCCTTGCTAGATGTCAGAAGCTTGCTGGTCACCTTGTCTATGTGTGATTGTTGACGTGAGTGAATCTCTTTCAAAAGGCTAGAGAGATAAGGAGGAGAACACTATGATTTGGAGTTCTTGGCTATTTTGTGTGGTCTTGACCAGAAAGAGGGGCTATTGTTATGAAAGCTCAGTGAGCAGATTAGTCTAATAAGCTTTACACTTATCATGAACTACTTAGTATTCTCTTAATAGCACCTTCTGATATATCCCCTTGAGAGCCTCATGCTAGAACATATCACCACTTGCATTATCCATCCTCCCTAGTATCCCATGATGATGACTATCCATCCTGGATATCTAGCATGACACTCTCAAGGGGATATCTAAGAAGGTTGCTATAAAGAGAATACTAAGTAGTTCATGATAAGTGTAAAGCTTATTAGACTAATCTGGTCACTGAGCTTTCATGGATTGCACAATGCTCATGCACAAAGATAAAGAGCTAGAAGGTGCAGAACCAGCTATATGGGTCTCCAGTGTTCCTGTTTCCATCCATCTCTGATGTGCCTCTAACTGCTGTCATTAAAAAGCTAGTTTCTAGGATTTGGGCAGGTGCACTCTAAGCAGAGTTGAATTTGTCAAAGGACATAAGCCGCAGTCTCATGCAATAGATGCAGCAATGGAAACGGATGATGTCTCCACATTGGAGAGGCGTACAACTAGGAAACGGAAAAGGCTAGGAAACAGCATGCCTTTAACATTACATAGTAGATGCACAAAAAAAGTTGATGAAACAAGTTGAGAGAAAGAGGAGAAACTTAGGATAGATCATAATTTGGAAGAGAGAACAAGGAAAATTGGGAAATTTTAAAAATAAGGAGGGAAAGTTGTGGGAGAAATCCTTAGGTGAGATAAGGAAACGGAAATGGAAACGATGCCTTCGGAGAAATGGAGTTTTCTGCAAGTTTGGCTAGGAAATGGCCGTTTCATCACCAAAGTTGAAGGAGTGTAGCATGGTTTTCCAGGTGGTTTGATTCCCCATCACTGAAATCGGTGTGCTATTGCACTGTGGTGATGAATTGTGAAGAAACATCCAAAATATCTGGTCCAACCCAAGGCCTTGAGAGGCTCATCACTCTTCTAACGTTTAACTTGGTTACATGAGTTTTTTGGTTGAGGGCATTATAATTGTGAAACAACTGGTACATGACATTTGTGAACAGATCGACAGGAAGCAATGAATCCTTGGAATGGGGATTGTAGGGTCAATGTTTATGGAGGCGTAAAGTTAAGATGAGATGATATTGTTTAACCACATAAGGTCCCCTATCGAGACATGGCCTCTGAGCATGCCTCTTGATTCAGAGTCGGTCGGTGGTTCAAGAGTCTGGTGGCTGCGGAGGGGTCAGGTGACTCAATGTTGTGCCCTTTGTGATGGGGTATAAGATCATCATGGACAGCTCCATGATGGGGTATAAGATCATCATGGACAGCTCCATGATGACAGTTGTAGCCAGGAATTCTCAGACCAGTACTTGCACTATACGCCAATTACCAATACACTGAAGAACTTAACAGTTGCAGCACAGACATGGCATTCCGTTCATAGAACATAAAAGAGGTGGAACCTTTCCGGGAAATGGTGCTTCCATTCCCATTCAAGTGCTTGTTGGGCATCGATCAGCTTCTTCTTATGTCTTCTCAGCTTTCCCTCATACTTTCTCATGGCTCTTCTGTCAATATAATGTAATAGCTGACATGGTGCATTTGGCCTCCCCCTTCTATATACTCCCCTTCGTGGGGTCTTTATTTCTATGTAGGTGGACACCCTTCCTTTCTACTAACTCCCTCCGATTGGGGCTTCTGGAGGTTCTAACGGAGCTTTCTAAGGTGCTTAGGCCCATTTTAAGGTGACGATGATCCAGATACAGCGGATCAGATCTGTAGTGCACCAGCTGTCCAATATGGCGATTCATCTACCGATCTCCAACCTTCCAGCAGGGACCTGATCATCTGTTGTTCGAATCCCAAGCTTCAGTGGCTGCTGTTACTCTCCTTGAAGGCCAGTTTGGGGGGGTTCGCAATCCTACTGCTCCCTTCTCATGTTGCAGCTCGGCCGAGTCCTCGACTATTAATGCACCTCCAGACTGAGTCGGAACAGACAAGGGTTCGTCATGCTGATATTGGGATGGCGGAGTGATCCGTATTGGGATGGATATGGTGGGGGTTGTGGGATCATGAGAGAACTAGGAAGGCCAGAAGTGCCAAGAGTAGTTCTCGGATGTCCCTAGCTTGGCATCTACAGGTTCCCAGGGTTTGGCGAATGGTGAGGATAATCTAATTTCCATTGATAATGAGGAGGTTCTCATCGAGCTTCTTGATGATCCTAAGGACTCAGCTAGCCTTGGCCAGCATTTATGTAGATATGAGGCCTATCTTTGGGTCTATGCATGATGTTCTTCTTGCAGGTGTTCCAGATGTTTGTGATCCAGATTTGGAGGTTCCATTTATTGAGCCTACTATGCATGGTGGTTGTGAGCACATTGATGCGATCTCATTTGATGGTTCTCCAGGTTCATTATGCATGGATGCTATGCTTACTTATGATGATTCGCTTCATCATGATGATGGTGATGTCGTGAATATGTAGTTCTTGAATTCTCTTGATCGTCCTTGCGATGATATGATTCTCATTCTTGGTGATCATGTACATGAGAATGTCTCAGATGCAGATTCTCTTATGGTGGTTCCTCGTATATGCAAATTTTAGGCATGTGTGTTGGATGTTTAGACATGTGCTTATAGATTATATGTTGTGGTGGGAGAGCATGGATTATTCTGAGGGGGTGCACTACTAAGAAACCCTATGTATCACGTGCGTTCAAGGGGTATTGGTTTTTTTTTTTCAAAATCAATGAAAAAATCCCTTCTATAAATGTATTTCTGTAAATTTACTTTAAATTTTTTAATTAAAAAACCCTTTCATTTGAACACATGTGCTATATTTACATATTTTTAGGTGAAACTCCTGAGGGATTATCCTATGTTATTAGCATGGGGATATTATACATTTATAGTTCTATGTGTTTATATTCTTTGATACAGTGCATAAGGAGGAAGGAGCAAGTTTATCTTATCACCTTGATTGGTGACACACATAATGCTCTCGATGTTAGTGATGCTCAATTCTTACATGATATTTTCATGGTTGATAAGCATGTTGATGACCATGATATTTTTATGGTTGATGAGCACGTTGATGCGACGAACCACAATTCTCTCTCTTCTACCCGTCGCCGCCTTACTTCCTTCCAAAACTTAGCGCCGCCCAGCTTTCTCGTTCTCCTATACTAATTCTTTTTCCATTTTGCGCACTTGCTCAAATACACCTAGCTGCCACACGTCTTTAGCCACTTGGGATGATCCACCATACATCATCATATGGACCTTTCATACATCTACATATTGTGTTTAGGATGGGCTCAGGATTCTCCTCACAACGTGCAGTGGATAGCACCGTGTATCAATACGCGATGCTATTTGATGGCAGGCTTCAGGGAGAAGTATGGAACATGCGTGGTTAATTCGGTAGTAGAGAGCACCGCATATCAATACACAATGCTGTGTGGCTCTGCGCAACATGTGAAGTGTTTGATGATGAGCTCTTAGCTCTAGATGTGGTATCATGGACATCACTAATCTCAAGGTATGTGGAACACATGCTTGGCAAATAAGCGTGGTGTATGAGGATGTGAAGAGTACTGCGTATTATGCCGTGTGGCTCTTGGTTTTGTATCATGGACAACAACTCAAGAGGGTGTTCCCAAATGTTGTCACACTTGTTTGCATCTTGAAAGCTTGCGAGATGATTGGAGCCATAGATATAGGCCGAGAAATACACTCCAATGTTGTTAAACAAGTTCTCGAAGTAGACTCCTTTGTTGGTAGTGCTTTGGTGGGCATGTATACTCTAGTACCTATGGTGGATCATTCCAAAATATGATGGTGTTCTTTTTGGAGGATGATCCAACATCCATGCTTTCTTGTTGATGCGGTTGTTGAGATCTTATTTGGCATAGTTTTATGGTAATGATCTTTCACCATGTGCTTCATTAACACTTTTTTGTAATGTTGTGCCATCTTGGACACATGTTCTTGATATTGGAGGATCTACATTGATATATGTTTATGGTGATAGGCTATTTTTAGCCTATGATGCAGATGGTGGTGCTTCATGCAGATCTTTATGGATCACTCCATGTGCTTGGGGTGGATATTTGATTCTTGATGCATGGTTCTACATATTCATATTGTATGTTATAGCATGGTATCACATGTATATGTTGTGTGCACAATGTTGACATGACTCTATCATGTTTGGCAAGGGAGTGTGTGGGGGGGGGATTAGAGAGAGTGAGTGTGTGTATGAGAGAGAGTGTACACGTGTTGTTAAGCATGCCAAGTGTTAGTCATGAACCCCTCTTATGCAGTTGCATGTGAAAGCACTCTAAGAGCCTTAGACTTACGACCTTTCATATTCATTTATGACTTTTCATATCCCACATACTTGCATGGAGTTATAACCACCATTTTGTTGTAAGCAATCCGAGGAAGAAAACAATTTTCATAGCAATCTCTCTCTCTCTCTCTCTCTCTCTCTCTCTCTCTCTCATTTTCACGTGTGCATCTTGTATGCAATGTTTCTCAAACATTGAAGGCTTTGTCCTTTAATAGATTCTTTATTTTTGTGGATGTGAAGGAGCATATACTACATGAGGGTTCCTAAGCTATGAACCTTTCTCTTGACGTAAACCTTAGGCTTGGTACTAGAAATCTTGTGTCCAAAGGTTCATTTTATATGAATCTTTCTCTTGTCGTGACCCTTGGTCTTTGGTGCTAGAAATATTGTATCCTCCACAAGTGGTTTTTGTTTCATGCTCGGTAGCTCATGCATATCTTGGTTGAGCAAGAAGTAACCTACCGTGGCCACTTCTAGTTGTGAAGCTGAGTACAGGGCAGCTTTCACAGCTACGGTTGAGTGTGTGTGGCTCAGACGGCTTATGGGGGCTGACTTGGGTGTTGGACAGGAGTCTGCCACCCCACCTCTATCTTCACTGACAGTCAGAGCGCATTGGTAGTTGCGAGAAACCCAGTTTTTCATGCTCGCACAAAGCACATTGAGGTGCATTATCACTATGTCAGGGAGAGACTCTCAGCAGGAGAGATCAGCTTGGCCTATGTGCCAACATAGGACAACCTCGCCGATCTTTTCACAAAGGCGCTTCCTCATGAGAAGTTCGAAGCTTTCCGCAATGCTTTGGGTTTTCTCCCCTTTGTGGACTGATCTACTTCGGGCATGGCACTCCCCTATACATGAGTGCCAGCTCTCGTTCACACCATCACTCCCAGGGGGGATTTGTTGCCATATATATATAGGCAGTGATGTGTGTGAACACACTTAGGACCGTCGGGGTACTTTTTCCCTCTTTAGGAGGTTTTTTTCCCCGGCTTGTATATACTCCCATCCTTCTAGGGCTAACTTATCTTTTGTACATTGACACAATCTAATACAGCGTGTGTTGTGTGCATTCTTGCTTCTTCTTCTCCAAGCTTTGTGTGCTTTCTTGCAACACTAATTCCAACAGTTAGCAATCTTGTTTGTAAGGCTTTTCCATTAACATCATAAGAATTAGATTAGATTAAATAGAATAAATAGGCCAAACTCAGATTTTTTTCATTATGTTCAAAGCAAAACAATTGACTCGTTCTTTCAACTAATTCATAGTAATCATTCATTTTGGTTTTTGCATGGTAAAATAACCATTTTGGAACCTTTGTTAAGCTAGTACAAGCAAAAAAATAAAAAAAAACTAAGAAAATACAAGGAATAAACTCACTACTATAAAGTGAGATCATTTCCTAGATCGTTTTGATCCTATAGTAGGATTGTTTGGGGTAGAATCATTTGATTCAACCCCAAAAGTCAAATTGATTTGACCAGGCTAGTACGATCATTAGCTTGACATGTGGAATCAACTATAGGCACATTAATGAGTAGTTAATTAGCCATAATGGTCATGAATGTGGGAATTAGTGCCAATGTACCTATCAGATTTTGCAAGGAATACTTGGTGACAATAATGCAATAGTTGCATTGCAATTGAGGCACATCCAAGCTTGACACTAATAGTTGATAGAGAGTCAGATCATGATGATCCCATAAGTGCAATTGCCAATCCAAGTCTAGAATCCTGAGTCAACTAGAATTGCTACAATCCAAGAGTTGAATCATCCAAAGTCTGATTGTACCGATCCCAAAAGTAGGATCGGCCAAGTTTTTTAATCATTCTTCAAATAGAATTGGTCCAAAAAGGATCGCTCCATCTGGAATCATTTTTGGTTAGAATCATTTGAGGAGAAGTGCCCAAGTAAGATCGTTGATCCTGCTGAGACAAAATTCTAGAAGCATAAAAAAATAATAAAAAAAGACAGCCAATGCAAGGGAATTAGACCATCATCATAGACATACTCCTTCTAAACCATGGATAAAAACCTTAAAAAATATAAACCTTCTTAAAACTTAAAATACCAAAAAATCAAGGACAATAATAAAAAGAACCTCAATAAGTGATTTTGGCATTGGGCCAAGTGATTATGCATTTACGTTCAAGCCAAATCATTGTGCAATTGCATACTCAAACCCAATGTTTTAGCATGAAACATTCTTATATGTGCCAACCCTAGGGAGTCGGACAAGACCAAGAGTTGATCTAACTAGCCTAGTAGCTCTAGATTCTAGTTTGGAAGTGAACCAATAATACTTCACAAATGAAGGATACCCGATCAAGATTGTGGGGCATTAGCACAACTCATCGTCCAAACTCAGATATGGCCAAATGAGGTTGTGGAGTGTTCAGAGGTGAGTCATCAAAAGGAGCCAAAAGGCCCCAAATCGGAAGACCAATGGGTGAGAGAAGGGCCATCAGTAAAGACATTAGAGGCCAAGCCAACAACATAGGAACTAATGAAGCGTACATTTTATAACATTATGACTTCCACACAACTAAGCAAGTACCAGTCTTCGTCGCACTGACACAACAAGTGAATAGGTTAGAGGCCAAGCTAGCAACACACAAACCAATGAAGTGTATGTCTTACAATATTATGGTTTCCAAACAACTAACCAAGTCCTAGTCTTCATTAACACAAATGGGATACTCTTAAAGAGATGGCCATGTTGGCCAATGTTGTCATTGTGCCAAATTGATCTGATAATACCTGCCCGTGAGTGGTATTGTTGACTGGGAAATAGAATTTCTATTTGGTGGAGGGACATTGAGAAGGTTAGACCTTTAGCAATGACCGATGAGATAAACAGGCCTAGAAGATTGCAAGAAGCTACCAGAGTAACTCAAACCATGTCGATAAAGACTTAGCTCCCTAGTGTAATTGAAAAATTCTTCCTAAGGAGGCTTAGAGTTGACATGAAGGAATGATTATGTATGAGGATGCTTCATATAACCTTTACATAATCACTGCTACTTCTAGGGACTTGCAGGAATAGTTTCAATTTCGTGAAACACCCCTAAGCAAGTGTTACTAGCCCACCATAGACATATGTCGATGAAGAAGGTAACACCTATACCCTAAGACTTGCCGAGGCAAGGAATATAGAGAGTAATAGGCAGGGGATGTTACACCTCCCATAGCCTACCAAGGTGAAAGGATAGTAGGAGGAAGATAAGGGATGACCTCTTGGGAGGAAATCACTTTAAGAAGAGGCAGTCCCATGAAGAAGCAAGAATTCTCATTCTATATAGACAAAGACACGATGCCAACTTTCAGATTCCTTCCTCATTGGACCCAATGATAGAAGAAAGGATGAGGGAAAATAGTGCCTTATGAAGAGACAGTACCCCTTGAAAGAGCCAAGAGTACCCACTCAAGGAGCATGGGAAACTAAAAGACTATACAGTTATGAATGAAGAGCTACAAATTAACTAGTAGAGCCAATGGGATATTGGTAGTGGAATACCCAATGATGCATTCATCCGATGTACTTCCAGAACCATTACTTAAAACATCCGTTGCAGTATCATCATATGGGTACGTGGGACCATCCCATGCTTTAGTACATTTCAAAGCTCAACCTAGATATTAATAGTCAAGCTTATAAAAAACCCAATGCACGAGCTTGTGTTCTTGATGAAGCAAGAAGAGTGTTAGATGATGTTCCGATGGTGGTTAGACTGCCTAGAGGAATAAGAGACAAATATGACCATGACCATCCAAGGATAAGAGCCTCACACATATCCAAGGTAGCACATAAGTTCAAAGGATGAGGGGATACCTATTGCTAACCTAGCTGCATTTAGACAAATCTACATGTTTGAGAGAGTAATTGATTCTAGAACTAGGACCGATGCCTTTGGATTGACTTTTGAAGGTAATGCTCTATTGTGGTTTTCAAATACTAGAAGGTAATGCTATGTTGTAGTTTCAAATGCGGGAAGACTCACAAAAAGAGATTAAGAGGATCTTAAGCTAGCATTTTCCATAGGATTTGCAAAGACTAGTGTCAAGCATACCTCAATTACACAATTGTATCAATTCAAGTAGCTTGAGAATGAGTCTGTGAGAGATTGTATCAGTTCCTTAAGGACCTAAATAACAAATGTCCTATTTACGGGAAAAGCTGAGCTGCCAAACCAAGCTGATCTCTTTGTTACTAGAGGGAGAAGCAAGCAATTGCATTATATGCTAGAAAACATAGAATGCTAGTACAATTTCATGATGCATTATATGCCACAAGACACAAAATGCTAGTGTAGTGTTGTCTAGATGCAATAGATTTTGATGATAACTTTAAGGGCATCTCTTCCATGGAAAGCTGACGACCAGACTCTTTGTTCAAAAAAGAACCCAGTGTCAAAAAATATACTCAAAAAATAGTAGAGCCTAAGAGCACAGAATGCATTGCTAAGGTAGTGTTCAAAGGGCTAGAAGAAGTGTGGAAGCCCTCTCCTACAAAGACATTCCATCTTCATTTAGCTCCAAGATGAGAAATTACTTGTTATATTGTTTGTAGAAGTAACCACATGGTATACAAGTGGATAATCTTGAGTGCAAGAGGGAATCAATGGTGCGTGTATTGCAGAAGATATGGAAATCATGAATCATCTAACTACTAGCACGCACAATGAATGGCTAAAATGATAAGAGTGCCTACTCTCTACTGGTAGCAGCCATTAGCTTTACCAGCCCTACTTATAGTTGGACCTGACGCTACGAGTGGATAATCTTGAGTGCAAGAGGGAATCAATGGTGCGTGTATTGTATTGCAAAAGATATGGAAATCATGAATTCTCTAACTACTAGCACGCACAATGAATGGCTAAAATGATAAGAGTGCCTACTCTACTGGTAGCAGCCACTAGCTTTACCAGCCCTACTTATAGCTGGACCTGACGCTACTTGCATAGAAATGAACCCTACGTTGGCAAGAAACCAATTCAAAACATCAGAGGTTCCACCTCTGGTGTCACCGTCGTCCAGTGCCCAATGTCACCAAGAACCACACCCCGATGAGGCTAGTTGATAACTACACTTTTTTTTAAGTCTTAGAAAAGCTATCATAGCCCTCTCCCATGAGCATCTTTGACTTCTTTTCTTGTGTAAAAATCATTTTGAACCTATTAGATTGGATAATGATAAGTTTTAAGTTTGTTATAGGAATTATGAGTATGGGTATTATAAGTATCTTCTTGAACTTATTAGATTATATAAGACAAATTTAGGAATTTTGGGAATTATTCGAGTCCCATTTCTTATAGGATTGGTTGGAAACTCGGTATTTTTGTGTAGTTTGAGCTAACATCTATTTGTTGGTGCACTCTTTGTGCCAATAGATTATATCTTGACACAACTATTTGGCGTATTTGTTTGTAGTTGTATAGATACATACGTGACACTAAACTTAATTGAGATTATACAACACCTTTCATATGAAGAAGATAATGTTAAATACTATCTCCACTTTGAGACATTGAAGTAAAAACATGGGGTTTATTTAATTTGCCAAAAGAATTCTAAATATCATTATAAAAAGGAACCTTAAAAATGAGAGATCTCTAAAGGGTGTGGTGTTAGAAACAACAAAACAAAAAGTAAATCTCAATGACAGTAACAATATGCTAAGTTTACGATTGATCCACAGATAAAAACCCATCTTAGACACTATATCAAGATTATAAATCATGATATATATGCTCAAATTTGAGGGACATTGAAGTAAAAACATGGGATGATAATGCCAAAGAATACTTGTTACATTCAATGAGATTGTTACATTCAAGTTTACAATTTATCCGAAGACAAAAATCCTTCGTCAAGATAATAATTGAGTACAAATTGTATCTCAAACATAGCGTTTTCTCATGTATTGCTCCAATACATACAAAGTTTCTCTATCATAAGCTGCTTCATTTACTAAAGTGTTGCAAGTATACTCCCGTTTGTTCTTTGCATAAATCCAACCAAGTAACCATGCGCTGATTGTTGTCTCCAAAAAACTTTGAAGCTCCTCTATATTTTGATTCCACATCTTTGGAAAAATCAAGTAGGTTCCGGGCATATTCCACATTACATTGTAGAGGGTATCATCAAAAATTAGTGTGTTATTTCCATCCAGGTCATGAAAAATTCTCCATGCTACATCTAAGTTTTTGTGGTATACAAATCGATATCCAATAAGAAGATCCGTCTTTTGACATGCTGCATGCCCTGCTACGACCTTAAACTTTTGATGGTGCCGAGGAAAGCACAACTCAAGAATGCGTCGAGTCCTTTGTAGTCTATAAGTACTCCAGATCCATACCTCAAACCATTGCAATCAAGGAAAGTGAATGCATCTTTGCGAATCAAATGCCAAACACTTGTATTCTCTTCCACAAGATGCATATGTTTGGCCCAGTCTGGACATACATCACCTTGTTGCATCTCAATGGTCTTAAGTAAAACACCACTGAGTTCAAGTATCAATACTCTTCTTTGTTTCCTTATTGTATCTGGGGGTGGTGGAACTCTTTTGCCTCTAGGTACATAAGTCACCAATGATTGGTGCCACCTCAATAGTAAGTTTTCTGTACACTTGAAATCAAAGCTATATGCTTCAACATATCCTGTTGAAAACAAAATGTTTGGTTAATGTACATTCAAAATTTTGAATAAATATATTATGTGCCAACAACATAAATTCATCCATGATATGGATGGTCTTAAACCTTCATAGACAAATGCTCCAATACCTCATTAGTTCAACCAAAAAAATAAAAGAGCGAGTATATTGTCAATGCTAAATTTCATCAAATTTATTGAATATGATGTATAAAAGATTTTCACTATTGAGATAATTGAGTCTATCCAAATTAAATTATTATGATATTCATAGCCTTACACCTTGACAAGGCAATATATTCAATAAAAAACAAACACATCTTTATTGCAATCGAATTGCAAATATTGACAAAAGAGATAATCAAATGACAGTAAGTTTGAAGGCATTTGATTTCTTGATACAATAGTGTAAAGATTTGGCTCGTACAATCCAAAAATTAAACCCATCTAAGTACATTGTTTTGGCCAAAGCCTAAGTCTATCTTATGGGCTTTTAGGTACAAAATGGCTCCAAACATTCTGCACCCAACAAGTCTTGATATTTGTACAGATCTCATACTTCAAACTGCACGTTTAGACCTCAGAAATGGTTTCCTTCGACCTGCACAGCAATAACTAGTTTGGGTTAGGTTGGAATCTGATTATACTGTCACTCAATGTTTAATGAAACCAGACATTATCCTACCCATAAGCTCAAGTAAGCCTTTTGTAGCCTTGATATGTATGCTTTTGCTGCAACTCCACTTATGAGATGACCACGATCATATCCCAAGCGAATAGCATAAGCAATAGCGTGTTGATCACTCAAAATCCTTCTTTTGTAACACACTTTTAACAAGCTTAGCTAGTCTTTGGATAGTAATGGTACTCCAGCTTTGGATGCCAACATTGCTAGATCCTTGCTTATAGATTCTACTTCTCTTTTTTTCCCTCTTGATTGGACATACTTTAGCTTATCACCATATAATGGTAAGTGTGAAGATGCAGAAGATGAGTTTTCCGCTTCTTCTTGCAAAAATAGGGAGGTGAATTGGAGCCATTCTTCCAGTACATCTTGAAAATCGATAAATAAATTATGGCCATGTGTGATAGGAGATTGACCTAGCCGATTAAGCAAAATAATAGACCTAATGTCATTTGTATTATTTAGATTTGAAAGGTAGGGTAGAAGGTCATTGCACAGTACGTAGTCGTGCCCTCCTTGAAAACTTTCAGGGAAGAGACAGTTGTCTTTTGGATTAACACATCCCTTGAAAGGGCTATCATCAATAAGCAATGTATTCTTCTTATTGCAAATATCTTGGAACTGATTCCAAACCTTGAGTAAAGGTTTAAACATAGCCTCAACAGTAGGCTTATCTGGCCTATACACTTTTCGAAGATTATGGATATAACATTCTTCTTGTCCCCACACCATAAAGAAATGATATTTCTTATGTGCATACTGTTCAAGAGTGTTTACATAGGCACAAACATTCTTGTGTAGCATGGTGGACCAAATACCAACATGAAAGTACTGGGAAATCTCATCCAAAAATTCAAAACACCCGGGGCGAATAACAACTGTGGTGCGACCAATATCAATTCGAATACAATTTGTTTGTGGATGCCTCTTCTCTTCCTTGTTGAGTAAAACTCCATTAAGATCAAGTGTAAGTGCATGTTTCTTTATGGTGATTGCATGAGGAATATTTTCTGCATACAATACAGAAGAATGATAACACTTTAATGTGTTTACATACTTAACAATATTAAAACAAGTGATCCTATATTATCAATGAGAGCTAATTACAACAAAACATCCACAAGTTTACTTTCGTTTCATGCTCCCATATTCATCTATGACGATGGCTCCTAGACGTGATTGCATTTCCCTATTGATTGGTGAAGATTGAAATACTAATCTATCTCCATCTCTCTCAAAAGAATATAAACTTCCTAGAGGCCTACTCTTTTGTGTATCGGAACGTAGCTCCTCAACACGTTGCTCTATTTCTTGCGTACTTAACTTGTGATTGTTAGAAGCAGCTATACCTGCAAAAACAACTCTCGCTAAGAAACATACTTTTTAACACACAAAATTGCTGAATAAATCATCTTAAATAACATCCTATTGAAAAAGATATACCTTTAGTTTTCTTGGCACCCTCTGCCACCACAGAGTCCTTGATTTCAACTATTCTCTCTTTATTCGTAGCATGTGTAGCCTCATCAATTTCTTCAACACCCTCTGCCACAGAGTCCTTGATTTCAACTATTTTCCCTTTATTTGTAGCATATGTAGCCTCATCCATTTGTTCAACAATCTCTTCTTGTCTCTCCTTGGTTGCAGAAGTCTCTTGAAGCTCTTCATTGACTTTATCTTTATTCTCACTAACCTCAACATTAACTTGCAAATTAGGAATGTCCTGTTACCATATTATAGTAGTGATGTGTGTGAACACACTTAGGACCGCCGGGGCACTTTTTCCCTCACTAGGAGGTTTTTTCCCCCGTGCATTGTATATACGCCCATTATCTTCTAGGGCTTGTTATCTTTCATTTTTGGCACTTATAATACACTACTGTGTTGTGCTCAAGCTTCCTCATCTTCTTGAAGTTGTGTGTGCATTCCTGCAACCCTAATTCCAACAATTGGTATCAGAGCAGGCTTCCTCCTCCCGGGCAGCATCACCGGCACCTGCCGCTTCATCTCCTCCGATTGCGATGAGGTTTCACGAGCGTCTGCAGGTTAGTATATGCCGTGGGAAAGCCCATAGGGCTTGGTCATTTCAGAATTTTGATCTGAAGTCATTTCGCCCTCCGTTTTTGCATTCCAAGTACTGCGCAGGCAAAATCGTCCTACTGTGTAGATTTTCTGTCAAGATTAAAATCTGCAGGACAGGTGCCCATTCGTCTGTTTTGGGCTGTGCTACATAGCACAGGTCGATTTTATACAGGTTTACCTCTTACAGACAGCATTTACATCTAGTAGTACAGTCATTGGCCATGGCTGACAACAATGATGTATTCCGCATGTTGGCTGCTGAGGATAAGTTGGATGGCACCAACTATCCATTGTGGGCATATATGATGCGACATGTATTGGTAGCAAAGGGGTTATGGAACATTGTGCAGGGTATTGATGCACGTCCTATTGTGGCTGGGAATGCTGCAAACACATCAGAAACAGGTACTGTTGATGATGGTGCAGGCACAAGTGCTGTAGCAGCTGTTCGAGAACCACCACTTTCAGCAGAGCAGATTCGTTGGGATGGTAGAGATGCGCAGGCTCATGCCTTGATAGCGCTGTCTGTCAAACGTACCATTATCCCACATATTCGCTCCTGCAGGACTTCTAAGGATGCTTGGGATGTACTTGCCACATTGTATCAGGCAAGAAATGAGGCTCGTGTTGCTTACCTCCGAAAACAGTTGGAGAGTGAGCATATGAACGAAGGTGATTCTATGGATAGCTTTTTGACAAAGATCAAGGATTTCAAAGAGCAGCTCATTTCTGCAGATGAAATCCTGTCAGACAGTTCACTTGTGCAGACTGTTTTGAATGGTCTACCAGATTCTTATCAGGGTTTTGCTTCCACTCTTCGCTTGATGATGAAAGGCAATCCCAATGCCTTATCATTTGAGGAGTTAGTTTCTGTTTTGCTGCAAGAAGACCAGTCAAGGCAAAACAGGAATATTATGCGTGTCGCAGATCAAGCTTTCGTTGCTAGTCAGAGAAGCGGGAAAGGTAAAGCTGGCTTTTCTTCTAGTAAGCAGAAATCTGCAAATGCTGCGCAACCAAAGAAGGAAGACAAAGATGAGAAGAAGGGTGACAAACAGAAGACATTTTGCAAGTACTGTAAGGGAAATGATCATGTCATCAAAGCTTGTCCTAAGCTGGCTGCGAAAGAGGCTAAGAAGAAAGAGGCTGGTATGGCTGTTGCAGATGCCTCTCCTTCTAACAATGAATCTGCTAATGTTGTGCAAGATACAGAATGGGCATTCAATGCGCAGTGCAGTTATGACCCATCTTTGCATGACACATGTATGTCTGCAGTAGATTCAGATGTATGGTACTTTGACAGTGGTGCCACTAAGCATATCACCTCGCAGCGCAGTTTATTCACTTTCCTTGAGTCTGCTCCCACAGGGAATACTGTCACTTGTGCCAATAACTCCTCTTATCCCGTTAAAGGAGTTGGACAGATTGTGCTGAATGTTGCAAATTGCAACACCTTTACACTTTTTGATGCATTGTATGTGCCAGGGATCAAAAAGAATCTGCTGTCAGTCTCCGCATTTGCCAAAACAGGTTTGGTTGTAAAATTTGTGGATGACAGATGTACTGTTCATGATCTCTCTTGTGGTGACATCATTGTAGCATCTGGTTCACTATGTCGAGGGCTGTATAAGCTCAATATGGATGGCAAATGTGTAGAGGATTCAGCATGTGCTATTATGGATACGCAGGCTATTTCAAATGCAAAACTGTGGCATGCACGTTTTGGTCATCTGAATTTTGCAAGTTTGCTGCGCCTGCAGAAATCTGAAATGGTGTCTTCTTTGCCTAAGCTTGAGGCACCTGTCAAGCATGTTTGTGAGGGCTGCATATTGGGTAAAATGCAGCGTGCTTCCTTTCCCAAAGATGGATCAGTGAGAGCTGAACGCAGATTGCAGCTTGTTCACAGTGATGTTTGTGGTCCCATGCAAACTCCATCATTTGGAAACTACCTTTACTTCGTGACTTTCATTGATGATTTTACCAGGCATGCATGGGTATATCCTTTGAAGGCAAAGTCCGAAGTGTTTTTGTGCTTCAAACAGTTTTTGGTTATGGCTGAAAATGTGTCAGAAAGTAAGATGGGCACCCTCCGTTCAGATCGAGGGGGGGAGTATATGTCTTCAGAATTTAATGCATTTCTGGCTGAGCGTGGGATAAAACACCAATGTACAGTGCCGTATACACCATAGCAAAATGGTGTGGCTGAGAGAAAAAACAGGTCTCTCATGGAAATGGTAAGATGTATGGTTAAGAGTCAAAGTCTACCACATGGTTTTTGGCTTGAGGCTGTCATGTGTGCCACTTATGTACTAAACAGGTGTCCCACCAAAGCATTACAGGTTGTCACTCCATATGAGGCTTGGCATAGCCGCAAGCCATCTGTTGGCCATTTACGTGTTTTTGGTTGCCTGGCATATGCATTAGTGCCTGTGCAACATCGCAGAAAATTGGATGACAAAGCTGTCAAATGTATTTTTGTTGGATATAGTGCTGAGAGCAAAGGCTATCGTTTGTATCATCCACAGACAAAGCGCATTTTGGTTAGCCGTGATGTTGTATTTGTGGAAGATGCAGTTCAGCCCTTGGTTTCATGTACTAAGGAGACAGATATCAGCTCACGTGATGTCTATGATACATTGTTGCCTCTTTTCAGTGGTGCACAGTCAAGTGCAATACCTCATGAGGCAGTTTTTCAGCCTATGCAGGTTTTAAATGATGGCACAGATCAGCCTATATCTGATGCAGATGTGCATGATGCACTTGAGGATGAGAGACAAGAGATTGAGGGCTCTAGGAACATGCCTAGATGGCTGGTGCAGACTTTGCGTGACAGCAAGTTGGATGCCCCTTTGTCTAGTCGCACTCGTTCTGGCTCTCATGGTGCCTCTTATGCGTCAGATTGTTATGCATTGGCTGTTTCTAGTATGTGCGATGAAAGTGAGCCTGTTTCATTTGATGAGGCACAAAGTTCAGAAAATTGGATGGCTGCTATGCAAGCAGAATACGATGCTATTATGAAGAATAGTACATGGTCTTTATGTGACTTGCCCCCTGGCAAGAAGGCCATTGGCACTAAGTGGGTATACAAATTGAAGCGTAAGCCTGATGGCACAGTGGATCGCCATAAGGCTAGGCTTGTTGCAAAAGGTTATGCTCAAGAGAAGGGCATTGATTTTGATGAGACTTTTGCTCCCACATGTCGTATGACCACTGTTCGTAGCATCTGTGCATTAGCAGCTCATAATGGTTGGAATGTACATCAGCTGGACATAAAGACTGCGTTCTTAAATGGAGATTTGCATGAGGAGGTGTATGTATCGCAGCCTCGTGGTTTTGTTCAAAGAGGGCAGGAAAACAAAGTGTGCAGGTTAAAAAAGGCTTTATATGGTTTAAAGCAAGCTCCACGAGCTTGGTATGAAAAAATACATGCATATTTGACTGCACATGGGTTTCAGAATAGTCCAACAGAAAGCACTTTGTATGTTAAACGTGTGGATGGTGTACATCTAATCATTGCTCTCTATGTCGATGACATGCTGCTCACAGGACCAAATGAGAGTCATATTGCTGATTTTAAGGCTGATTTGAATGCCTCTTTTGAGATGTCAGATTTGGGGCATTTGCATCATTATTTGGGGATACAATTTAAGCAGTGTGATGGAGGTATTGCTTTGTGTCAGACAAAGTATATTGAAACATTGTTGCGGAGATTTGGCCTTGAAGACTGCAAGCCTATTGCTACTCCAATGGAGACAGGTTTGAAGTTGAGTCTTCATGATGCTGGAGATCACTTTGATGTCACACTCTATCAGACAGCTGTTGGTTGCCTCATTTATGTATGCATTACGAGGCCAGACATTCAGTTTGCAGTCTCACAGGTGAGCAGATTTATGCATAGCCCAGGCATTAAGCATTGGCAGGCAGTGAAGCGTATCTTTCGCTATTTGAGTGGTACTCGGCATCTTGGGTTGTTTTATCCCAAGGGGGGATCATTGCCGCCAGATTTACATGTTTTTTCAGATTCTGACTGGGCTGGTTGTTATGACACACGCGTGTCCACGAGTGGTTTTTGCTTCATGCTTGGAAGCTCATGCATATCATGGTTGAGCAAGAAGCAGCCTACTGTGGCCACTTCTAGTTGTGAAGCTGAGTACAGGGCAGCTTTCACAGCTACGGTTGAGTGTGTGTGGCTCAGACGCCTTATGGCTGATTTGGGTGTTGGGCAGCCATCTGCCACCACCATCTTCACTGACAGTCAGAGCGCATTGGCAGTTGCGCGGAACCCAGTGTTCCATGCTCGTACGAAGCACATTGAGGTGCACTACCATTATGTCAGGGAGAGACTCTCTGCAGGAGAGATCAGTTTGGCTTATGTGCCAACACAGGATAACCTTGCAGACCTTTTCACAAAGGCTCTGCCTCGTGAGAAGTTCGAAGCTTTTCGCAAAGCTTTGGGCTTACTCCCTTTTGTGGATTCGTCCACATAGCTAGACACTTCCCTATACATGAGTGCTAGCTCTTGTTCACCGCATCACTCCAGGGGGGATTTGTTACCATATTATAGTAGTGATGTGTGTGAACACACTTAGGACCGCCGGGGCACTTTTTCCCTCACTAGGAGGTTTTTTCCCCCGTGCATTGTATATACGCCCATTATCTTCTAGGGCTTGTTATCTTTCATTTTTGGCACTCATAATACACTACTGTGTTGTGCTCAAGCTTCCTCATCTTCTTGAAGTTGTGTGTGCATTCCTGCAACCCTAATTCCAACATGTCCTTAGTCTCTTTAGTCCTATCACTTGAAGGCCTTGAAGATGTTTGCAAAGCTGAATCATTGATGTGATCTACCTCCACCATGTTGTCTTCATTATTTCTAGCATTTAAATCATGAGAGTTGATCTCTCTAGTAGGGCTTTCATGATGATGTTCTAGTTGAGCAATGTTATCTTCGTCTTTCCCTTCTTTGTATATATCTGTAAGATTAAAATAAAATGCTATTACTTTTAGGATTTAAATAATACAACAAGGCTAATACAATACTAGTCATTTTTATATCTACACATATACTTTGTATCCAAACTTAGATTACTAAACTTCGACTGATGTACCATAATGAATTAGGAACCATAACATAAGAGTCAAACTTGAGTTTGAGCCTCACTTACAAGGGCAACGTAAAGATCGCTCAACTTGAGATTGTGCCTTGTGTTGGAAGACATCCCCAAGGTTGGACATAAGTGGAGGTACGGTTGAAACTTAGGTTTGAGACTCTCCGCTACACTAGGATATGGAGTAAGTGTAATTTCTTAATAGTAAGTGTGCGTCATCATTTGTATTAGGCTCAAACTTAATTTTGAGCCTCACTGCTACACTAGGATATGGAGTAATTTCTTAATAGTAAATGTGCATCATCATTTGTACTAGACGTTGGCATGAAATAAAGGATAAATAGAATAGAAATATTCACTTTAATAGAAAAATGTTAAAAGTGAATCCAAAAAAGCCAATGTATTAATCAAAAGACAAATAATTATTTCAACAAATCCACACTTTGAACAAAACCTTTGCTAATATTAGTTGTTGATAAGCTCCTTTCAATGATTCGTTGTACATTCATAATAAGCACTATCAATGCACTTTTCTACCTTTCTTTGGTTGAGAGCTTGATGCGCTATGAGCATGGAAAGCCTTGTTGACATCTGTATCCCCAATCTTCTCAACGGCCATAGCAACCCCAACATTTGTAGCTTCGATGGCTTTTGCAGAATCCAATATATCATCACCATTCCCACCTTCATCATCATTTTCATGCCTTCCAATATCTTCAAAATGGTCTTCGGCATCCTCATTGAATAGAGCATCATTCCCTTGGTCCTCTTCATTCCTTTGCCCTGCATCTTCAAAGTCTATAGCATCCCCAACTTCTTTATCATCATCTGTGTCATTTTTGTTGTCAATATCATCACCTTCCTCTTCGTCCTCTGTACTTGGTGGGTCATCAATGTGAAGATTTTGAAGGTTCTCTTTTTCTACATCATCTAGTGTTTGCTTTTTTGTGCCGCCACTTGCACCACACCACTCTTGCAAGGACGGGTGACCATCTAAAAGAGCAGAGCACTTTGATTCTAATGCCATCGCTTCCAAATCATCTTTGCATAAAGCAATACATCGTCTCTTCTTTAGCAAGCTCTCCTCTAGCATAACTCCACCACAATATATCTCTACAACATAGCTCTGTTCAGGACAAAACCCTGTGATGAGACCATCAATAAAGCCTTTGTCGATGAATTCTCTATTTTGGCCACTAGATCCTGAGATGAATACCTTTTTTGTGAGAACCTTATCAATGGCCTCAAACTTGTCAACCTTGCTGATGAAAAGAATAACAGTTGCAATCTCAACTGTTCCAGATGTCCAGGCATCATCTTTTTGTGTGTGGATCACACCAAATTCATAGTGCACCTTTGTTGACTGGCTAGAAATCCCTTCGATAAGCATTCCAATGGTGATGAAATCAACAAAACACACAAGAATATATTCATATTGTGAGTTTAGTGTGTTCAAAGCAAGTGCCAACTTGGAGAAAAATTCTGACGAGAGCTGCTCCTTTGTACCATGTAGGTCCATGATTGCCAGCTGAAATGGTACATGCTCTTCACTACACAAGGCTATAATCTTTGTCATATCAAAACCCACCCCCCTAATTTTCCAAGGAATAGACTCTTGTTGAGATACAATACCCATAGATGCTCTATATAGGTGATTCAGTAAAGTTACTACACTTTTTGAAAGTGAAGGATTTTTTTTTGAAGGATTGAGAGCATCCCTAACAAAGGACTGGCTGTAGCTCCTCAATTGATTATACTCATACTCCCCTAGCTTATATGTCTCACACACCTGTTCCCAAGTCATCTTTTCCCTTGTCAGATCAAAATAGAAGGCGGTTATTGCATCTTTGAGAACTCGATCTGTTTTTAGCTTCCAAGCCATCTCCTCCATACCCATTCTTTGATGGGTTTGCTTTCCCTTTTTAAGCAATATTCTCTTGTCAAGAAGTGATGTTTGAATTTCCAAAACTTCACTCTTCTGAAGGCCTAAAATGCACCTAAACAACGTTGGGCCTAGTTGGACTGTTCCTGGTGCCTGCTGAATTTGCCCACTCTTCAAAGTTGGAAGTCTGGGATTTTGATCAAGACCTTTAGTTTGAGTTTCGCCCTTTGTATTTGGTAGCAAGCCTTTTGCATAAAGCCTCATGATCTTAACCCAGTTCTGCCATGGATACATCATCATCACATAGAAGCAAGTGTAAATCATTTTTGACAAAGTTCTTATGTAATGTGTGCTCCGTGGTCTCCACAAAGGCCTGCAAAGTTGCAAAGTAAGAAGTTAGCCCCCTCACTATAGATATCACAAAATATTAGGAGGAATTATGCATCTATGGATTTTTAATCATTTGGAGCTTATGCTCAAACTTGAGTTTGAGCCTCACTTGCAGTGCTAAACTAGTATATAATCGTGATGCTCGATCTTAGGTTTGAGCATCACCTCCGTATGCAAATCTAGCACTTGCAAGTGAGGCTCCAACTTAAGTTCGAGCCATAATTAGATATGCAAGCGCTACACCATCACAGAGAGGTGAGGCTTGAAGTTCAATTTCAAACCAAACTATTAAGTTTATGTAGTTTGAGAAGAAGCCTTACATGCATCTTTCTTATGCTACTGCTATACTTAAAACTATAGATCTATGAAGAAGTAAAGAAGAAGTAATGTAGGTCTATGATTTACCAAGATATAGCAAAGAATCAAAAGAGTACCTTCCAAGACTCGTCCATCTTGGGTTGATTGACACCAGGCAAAGGTTTACTAGGACGACCGTTTACATGCCATTGTGCTCGAGCTTGTAGAAGTTGATCGAGGAATGGCTCCTTTTGCATTGACTTTGCAACAGATAAATTCGCATCCTTGAAAATGTGACGAGAAATCCTGGGCGGGCAATTTACAATTATCTTACATCTCCTGAACCTGAATTGCTGACGCAGTGGAGGGGTCACTTTAGCCATATTTAGAGCTTGCAAGCTTTTTGCAGCACTAATGGAGTGTTGACCAGAGATAATCCAATATTCAACTTTATGAATATCTTCTTTTGCGAGTTTATCAAGGGGTTGTTTTGTAGCACGATTACATGGCATCAAAATTGCAAGTATCTCCTCTTGCTTTGGGTCCTCAATAAAGTCTTGGGTCAAAATACGAACCCAATCCTTATTTAACCTTCTATACACATAGTTTGAAGGAGCAGGATAACATTTCATCACATCAATGCTGAAGACCTCATTTAGACCAAAGGGATAATATCCCTTCTTTATTTCCAATGAGATAATTGCTTTGCTGCCCTTGTTTAGAGTCTCAACCTCCATTAGCTCGTCCTCGGACGCATCTATCTCCTTTGAACCACTTGCTGGTTTTGTCCTTTGCCTCTTTAAAGAGATTTCTTGAACCTTTGTAGAGTGCTTTGCCTTTCTCTTCTTTGCAAGTGCTTGCTCCTCTTCTTGCACCTGAGAGCTTGCCATGTCTTCAGCTGCTATTGTGCTTACATCAAGGACTTTTATTTTGTCACCCTCCTTTTTATGTTTTGAAGAAGTTGCACCAGCATTTGTAGATGCTTCAAGTGCACTCTTCACTATGGCCCTGCCTTTTTTCTCCACAATTTTCCTAACTTGAGTGGTTGTTGTCTCCTTTTCAGGTATGGACTTTTTTCGTGAATCCAAAGCCTTCTTTGCATGCCTCACTGCTTTCACCAGGTCCTCCACATTATCCACCCCTGAGTCTTCTTGATTGGAAAAGTCAATGATCTTCAATCCTAACTTTACAATACAATTGTCCTTTCCTAGTTTACTGCCAGTCATGTCTGCTGGGTGAAAAGTTTCCAATGATAAGCAAAACTTATTTGCTTTTGTAGTTTCTCCTTCTGGCAATACAGTGCATGTGAAGCATGGATTTGCTCTTGCATCCACATCATCCTTAGCGCCTACCACAATCCCCATATGTCCATATGATGTATCACCTTGAGACAAAAATAAATGGAGGACTCCTTTGAAGTTTGCACTAGCATCGTAGCTATCCACAAACCATTTTACTCCTTCTTTGTTACTCAATTCGAAGGTTTTATCCACCTTAATTCTAGGAGTGACACTTTTAGCTTGAGTTGTTGTTTCGAGAGCATCCAGAGTAAAGATTGGTGCACCATGTGGTTGCGAGGTAGCGGGCGCTCTGCTAGCTTCCATTCCTGTGAAGCAAAAAAAAAAGTTTCAAAACCTTAGAAAAAAATGGATTTAAATGCTACATATCAAATCAAAACCTATCAAACTTAAAAAACTTAATGCATGCTACAAAAAGTTATCTTGAATAGCAAGAGCCTCACTTGCATTTACTTAATCTATACAGAAGCTCGACTTGGAGCCTAGATCCAAGTTGTGCACTCATATGCTAGGGGTACGCTAGCATAGAGAGACAAGGCTCAAACTCAAGTTTGAGCCTTAAGGCGAAGTTCCATGTATGGGAGACTTGAACTTAAGTTGGAGTCTTAAGAGGCCAGAGTACACTAGCATGGAGAACAAAGGCTCAATCTGAAGTTCGAGCCTTAAGGCCAGTGTACACTAGCATCGAGAGCCAAGGCTCCAACTCTAGTTCGAGCCTTAAAGCCGGTGTACACTAGCATGGAGAACAAAGGCTCCAACTCAAGTTCGAGCCTTAAGGCCGAGGTGCACTAGCATGGAGAGCAAAGGCTCAAACTTAAGTTCAAGCCTTAAGGGGCCGGGGTGCATTAGCATGGAGAGCAAAGGCTCAATCTGAAGTTCGAGCCTTAAGGGACCGGGATGCACTAGCATGGAGAGCAAAGGCTCAAACTGGAGTTCGAGCCTTAAGGGACCGGGATGCACTAGCATGGAGAGCAAAGGCTCAATCTGAAGTTCGAGCCTTAAGGAGCCGGGGTGCACTAGCATGGAGATCAAAGGCTCAATCTGAAGTTCGAGCCTTAAGGGATCGGGATGCACTAGCATGGAGAGCAAAGGCTCAAACTGGAGTTCGAGCCTTAAGGGACCGGGATGCACTAGCATGGAGAGCAACGGCTCAATCTGAAGTTCGAGCCTTAAGGGGCCGAGGTGCACTAGCATGGAGAGCAAAGGCTCAAACTCAAGTTCGAGCCTTAAAGCCAGAGTACACTAGCATGGAGAACAAAGGCTCAATCTGAAGTTCGAGCCTTAAGGGGCCGGGGTGCACTAGCATGGAGAGCAAAGGCTCAAACTCAAGTTCGAGCCTTAAAGCCAGAGTACACTAGCATGGAGAACAAAGGCTCAATCTGAAGTTCGAGGCTTAAGGCCCCAGTGTACACCAGCATCGAGAGCCAAGGCTCCAACTCAAGTTCGAGCCTTAAGGCCCGTGTACACTAGCATCGAGAGCCAAGGCTCCAACTCAAGTTCGAGCCTTAAGATTGGTGTACACTAGCATGGAGAACAAAGGCTCAACCTCAAGTTCGAGCCTTAAGGGGCCAGGGTGCACTAGCATGGAGAGCAAAGGCTCAATCTGAAGTTCGAGCCTTAAAGGACCGGGATGCACTAGCATGGAGAGTAAAGGCTCAAACTCAAGTTCAATCCTTGAGGCCAGAGTACACTAGCATGGAGAGCAAAGGCTCAATCTGAAGTTCGAGTCTTAAGGCCGCCGGTGTACACTAGCATCGAGAGCCAAGGCTCCAACTCAAGTTCGAGCCTGAAGATCGGTGTACACTGGCATGGAGAACAAAGGCTCCAACTCAAGTTCGAGCCTTAAGGCTACACTAGCATGGAGAACGAAGGCTCAATCTGAAGTTCGAGCCTTAAGGCCGAGATGCACTAGCATGGAGAGCAAAGGCTCAAACTTAAGTTCGAGCCTTAAGGGGCCGGGGTGCACTAGCATGGAGAGCAAAGGCTCAATCTGAAGATCGAGCCTTAAGGGACCGGGATGCACTAGCATGGAGAGCAAAGGCTCAATCTGAAGTTCGAGCCTTAAGGGACCGGGATGCACTAGCATGGAGAGTAAAGGCTCAAACTGGAGTTCGAGCCTTAAGGGACCGGGATGCACTAGCATGGAGAGCAAAGGCTCAAACTGGAGTTCAAACTAGATTGGAGAACAAAGGCTCCAACTCAAGTTCGAGCCTTAAGGCCGGTGTACACTAGCATCGAGAGCCAAGGCTCCAACTCAAGTTCGAGCCTTAAGGCTGGCGAGAGCCAAGGCTCCAACTCAAGTTCGAGCCTTAAGGCCGGTGTACACTAGCATCGAGAGCCAAGGCTCCAACTCAAGTTCGAGCCTTAAGGCTGGCGAGAGCCAAGGCTCCAACTCAAGTTCGAGCCTTAAGGCCGGTGTACACTAGCATCGAGAGCCAAGGCTCCAACTCAAGTTCGAGCCTTAAGGCTGGCGCGAGAGCCAAGGCTCCAACTCAAGTTCGAGCCTTAAGGCCGGTGTACACTAGCATCGAGAGCCAAGGCTCCAACTCAAGTTCGAGCCTTAAGGCTGGCGCGAGAGCCAAGGCTCCAACTCAAGTTCGAGCCTTAAGGCCGAGCATCGAGAGCCAAGGCTCCAACTCAAGTTCGAGCCTTAAGGCTGGGGAGAGCCAAGGCTCCAACTCAAGTTCGAGCCTTAAGGCCGGTGTACACTAGCATCGAGAGCCAAGGCTCCAACTCAAGTTCGAGCCTTAAGGCTGGGGAGAGCCAAGGCTCCAACTCAAGTTCGAGCCTTAAGGCCGGTGTACACTAGCATCGAGAGCCAAGGCTCCAACTCAAGTTCGAGCCTTAAGGCTGGGGCGGGGTACACTAGCATGGAGAGCAAAGGCTCAAACTCAAGTTGGAGCCTTAAGGCCGGTGCACTAGTATGGAGAACAAAGTCTCAATCTAGGTCGAGCATTAACACATAAGTTCTATGTAGGGGAGGCTCGAACTTAAGGTGGAGTCTATATCCAAGTTGTGGAGTCTATCTTGGATCAGTTTTACAGGTTCTTGACATATGTGAAGATACAAAAGAGAGCAGCAAGAGGTGGAAACCATCTACGACGAGCAACGATCGACAAATGACACACTTAGCATGCAATCAAGTAAGTGTTTATATTAGTGTAGACAATCAATTAAAGAAGGACTTACTTGCTGAAGTCTCCGATATTGCACAGTCTTGATCTTGACGGATGCTTGAGGTATCCGTGGAAAAGAAATCGCTAGAAACGCAGGGCTGCAGAGATTATTGCTGCGAGAGATCTGCTCTCCAGGGTGCGCTTGAAACGCAGGGTTGCAGAGGGCGCGCTTGAAACGCAGGGCTGCAGAGACACAAGGAGCGGAGAGTATTACTGCGAGAGATTTGCTTGAGGGTGCGCAGGTTTTTTGTATGGGCGAAACGCGAGGTCGGCCGTTTTTTCTTTCTGCGCGAGGGAAGGCGAAGGCGAGCGCGCAGGTTTTGTTTGCGAGGTCGGTCGATTCTGTTTTTTGCGAGGGAAGGGGAATTTTTTTTTCGAGAGAGAAGGCGAAAAAATTTTAGGGGTCGGCGGGGAATTTCGGGGTGCGGGCGGAATTCCGTTGGGGGGAATTTTGAATTTGAATTTGGGGGGAATTTTTGAATTTGAATTCGAATTCGGCGGCCGTGGGGGGAAACTTTTGAATTTTGAATTTGGGCGGCGCGTCGTGACGGTTTTGAATTTTGAATTTGGGCGGCTGGTTTTGCTGCGCCGGAGGAGGAGGGGGGGCTGCACCGCAACGGAGGAGGAGGGGCTGGTGCAGGAGGAAGGGGGGGTGCTGCGCCGCGACAGAGGAGGAGGGGGGGCGCGACGGCGAGGCCGGAGGAAGGGGGGTGGGTGCTGCACCGCGACGGAGGAGGGGCGTGGGCGCTGCGCCGCGACGGAGGAGGGGGGGCGTGGGGGTGGGTCTATGCGCCGAGAGAGGGGGGGCGTCTGCCGGGAGGGGAGGGCGCCGGAGGAAGGGGGGTTGGGTCTGTGCGCCGAGAGAGGGGGGCGTCTGCCGGGAGGGGAGGAGAGAGGGCTGCGCCGACGCCGGGAGAGGAGGACGTTGACGGAGGGCGCCGGAGGAAGGGGGGCGTGGGCACTGCGCCGCGACGGAGGAGGGGGGGCGTGGGGGTGGGTCTGTGCACCGAGAGAGGGGGGGCATCTGCCGAGAGGGGAGGGCGCCGGAGGAAGGGGGGTGGGTCTGTGCGCCGAGAGAGGGGGGCGTCTGCCGGGAGGGGAGGAGAGAGGGCTGCGCCGACGCCGGGAGAGGAGGACGTTGAGACGGAGGAGCGCCGGGACGGCCCGGTAGAAAGGTGTTTCGGTTTCGGTTCCATTCCCCAAGCCCAAGCCCAAGCCCAAGCCCAGGCCCAGGCCCAGGCCCAGGCCCCAGGTCCCAGGTCTTTTGATAATACCTACTATCACTTTTGGTTATATACTCATCTTCATCCACACCCCACTTGTTCTATGGGATTAGGCTAGTTTCCCTCTCTATTCCTACTTACTTGTGTAATAGACAAGGCTCCAACTCAAGTTCGAGCCTTGAGCTTGAGATTTCTTGTTTTCTTCCCTATTTTTCCCATACACCCAAATATACTTATAAACTATGCGATTAAAAATTCAACTAAAATCTATATAATGCACAATGGCTCATTCCCCAACCAAGCCCAGGTCCCAGGTCTTTTGATTATAGTTACTTTCACTTTTGGTTATATACCCATCTTCACCCACACCCCACTTATTCTATTGGATTATCCTAGCTTCTCTCTCTATTCTTACTTACTTGTGTAATAGACAAGGCTCCAACTCAAGTTCGAGCCTTGAACTTGACCTTGAACTTGAGATTTTTTATTTTCTTTCCTATTTTTCTCATACACCCAAATATACTTATAAACTATGCGATTAAAAATTCAACTAAAATCTATATAATGCACAATGGCTCATTCCCCAAGCCCAAGCCCAAGCCCAGGTCCCAGGTCTTTTGATTATAGTTACTTTCACTTTTGGTTATATACCCATCTTCACCCACACCCCACTTGTTCTATTGGATTATCCTAGCTTCCCTCTCTATTCTTACTTACTTGTGTAATAGACAAGGCTCCAACTCAAGTTCGAGCCTTGAACTTGACCTTGACCTTGAGATTTTTTATTTTCTTTCCTATTTTTCTCATACACCCAAATATACTTATAAACTATGCGATTAAAAATTCAACTAAAATCTATATAATGCACAATGGCTCATTCCCCATGCCCAAGCCCAAGCCCAGGTCCCAGGTCTTTTGATTATAGTTACTTTCACTTTTGGTTATATACCCATCTTCACCCACACCCCACTTGTTCTATTGGATTATCCTAGCTTCCCTCTCTATTCTTACTTACTTGTGTAATAGACAAGGCTCCAACTCAAGTTGGAGCCTTGAACTTGACCTTGAACTTGAGATTTTTTATTTTCTTTCCTATTTTTCTCATACACCCAAATATACTTATAAACTATGCGATTAAAAATTCAACTAAAATCTATATAATGCACAATGGCTCATTCCCCAAGCCCAAGCCCAAGCCCAGGTCCCAGGTCCCATGATTATAGTTACTTTCACTTTTGGTTATATACCCATCTTCACCCACACCCCACTTGTTCTATTGGATTATCCTAGCTTCCCTCTCTATTCTTACTTACTTGTGTAATAGACAAGGCTCCAACTCAAGTTCGAGCCTTGAACTTGAGATTTTTTGTTTTCTTTCCTATTTTTCTCATACACCCAAATATACTTATAAACTATGCGATTAAAAATTCAACTAAAATCTATATAATGCACAATGGCTCATTCCCCAAGCCCAAACCCAGGCCCAGGTCCCAAGTCTTTTGATTATAGTTACTTTCACTTTTGGTTATATACCCATCTTCACCCACACCCCACTTGTTCTATTGGATTATCCTAGCTTCCCTCTCTATTCCTACCTACTTGTGTAATAGACAAGGCTCAAACTCAAGTTCGAGCCTTGAGCTTGAGATTTCTTGTTTTCTTCCCTCTTTCCCCATACACCCAAATATACTTATGAACTATGCGATTATAAATTCAACTAAAATCTATATAATGCACAATGGCTCAAACTTGAGTTTGAGTCTCACGAGAAGGAGAAGAGTCTCAAATCCAATGTCCATTTGCTCATTTCCATGTCACATTCTCTTCACTAGCATATCGTTTCTCTCTATTGCTTTCTCTTTGCCTTTGCTGCTGTTGTAACCACTCACCTTTGCCTTTTGTAGCTATGAAACATTGATGGCTAATTGACACCATATCTTGACTCAATATCCCAAAATGAAACGGTGTGGCCAGATGCAGAGGGTGATGAAGCCTACCTCTTGGGAAACTAGCATATACATGAGGTGAGGATTATCACTTCAATTGGGACCTCTTAATAGCAAACTAGCATATGAAGGTGAGGCTCAAACTTTGGTTGGAGCCTCCAAGCAAACTAGCATCTGTGGGTCAGGTTCAAACTTTACTTGCAGCTTCCTAGAAGCGAACTAGCATCCGCAGGTGAGGCTTTAACTTTTGTTGGAGGAGCCTACCATTCTAGCTAACATATACAAACTAATATATGATGCAAGTGAGGATGATAACTTTAACTGGAGCCTCCTAGTAGCAAACTAACATATGATGCTGAGCCTCATGGAGCCTCCTACTAAGTATATGTAGGCAAAGGCTCAAGCTTTAGATGGAGCCTAGCCTCTTAGCAAATTAGCATTGATAGGTGAGATTCAAACTTTGGTTGGAGCCTGAACTCATGTTGAGATTGAATTACATTTATAGTTTTGTGTACTACCGCAAAAACATCGCTTCAGTCTTTCTTATTGAGATTTTGATTTTTTCAGGGATTGGAGGGTCTAAAACAAGGTGCTTCAGTGTTTCTCATTGATGGTTCTGCAAGGAAGGCACGCGGGGTTATTCATTCCATTGATGCATCTCAAACATGTGGTTTTCAATTCATTGGTGAGACATGTGCAGCAATACATGTTCAACAAAGCTTTGATGACACATTTCTCATTCCATTTGCCACAATGGATGCAAGAACAATGTCTCAAGCAGTTGGAAGCATCATCAAATGGCCATTGGTCAACCTTGTTATGGACAGAGACATTACTAATACCAAAGAGGATAATTTTGCGAAACTTCTTGTTGATCAAGAAGATCACTTTATAGATAGGGAGAGCTGGAAAGAGAAAAGTGTCATCCTCTGGGATGACAACAGATCTACAAAACTTGGCAATGGAGTAGTATTGCTGGTCCACCCATACGAGGCTATAAATTGTAGAGAACTAGGGGAGAGTAGCTTGGGTGTCATTATAGAAGGATCTTTGCATCCAAGTTCAACTTGTGTTTCAGGTTTGAATTTGGTTAGCTGGCCGATCAGGCAACTCACATTTGAGAATGGTGAACCATTAGTGAAGGACACAGAATCTTCTTCTATTGATGAGGGTATTCAAGATCACTTCATGCAAAAAAATATTGACAGCCTAAACAATTCAAGTGATGAAAAAGAGGATGATGATGTAGAGGGCAATGATGGCAATAGTTCTGATGACAAACACCATGATGCCATGATCACTGACTATGATATCATTGAAGGGACGAATAAGAAAAGGAGCTATGTCCATAGGGTAAGGGTAATGAAAAATTACCCTCACCCTATGTCCATAGGGTAAGGGTAATGAAAAATTACGATAAAACCCATGGAGCTGGCAAAAAATGTGATGTTGCAAACATTCACAACGTCGCAACCATTGATTGTTGCGAGAACCGATGTTGTCAAATTGGAGATAGATCCAAAATCATGCAAGCTAGGGTACACTTTTGGGGACAGAGCTATAGTACACGATACACATTTGTACTAGATTGCATGGGCATGGCCTATAGACAAGGTCAAGATGACGAGTGCTTTGAGTTCACATTTGATGGGAAGAAGGTTTGTAGTAAAGCATGGTATGTAATGCATGGCATCGGTAAGTCAACGTTCTATAGGCTCAGAAAGAAGTTCTTGAATGGTGCATGTAATGTCAGTCATGGCAACAGTGGGATAATACGGAAGGGCATGACACATGTTGAGATGGCAAAATCAATCATACAGGGCTTCATAGATAATAATGCCGATCAAATGCCACATAGGTCAAGGACAACTATGCATGGAGCCTGCGAGACCCAACGTGTTCTACCAACAATGTACAAACAGGTGGACATATTGCGTGAAGTGAATGACACACTTGTCTCGTTCGAATACCGGCCACTGTCACAACCATCATTCTCAAGATTGTGGAACACAGAGTTCAAGACAGTTAGTTTATCAAAAACCAGCACCTTCTCAAAATGCGACATTTGTACGGCAATCAAGGTCAAGTTGGAATCAACAAAAAATCAAGAGGAGCGTGCCAGATACATGGCACAAAGAAGGGCACACATGTTGAAACAAATGAGTTGTAGAAATCTATACTATGCTTGGAGGAGCTCTTCCGAAATGAACCCAAACAGGTATTTGTGTATTATACATGATAAGATGGACCAGAGCAAGACTGCCATACCACAAATTAAACCAGTTCCTAAATCTCTCAATGGGGTTGAGAGGCTTCCAGTATCCTTAACAGGAATGCTCACTCATGGACATGGACAAACAGCTTATGGTCACTTTGCCTTGGGGTTATGGCCAAGTGATCCCAACTTCACAATTTCATCTCTCTCAAAATGTTTAAGAAACTTAGAAAGAGGAGAGCAACACATGTATGGTGACTTGAGCTCACAAAACTCAGATGCTGAACCACGAACAGATCTTTTTGATTGTGTTTTGTCTACTATGGCCCTGTATCAGCATATGGAAGTACTGAAGGAGAGAAATGCATATTGCAAGCAGAGCATTGAGGATGCAGATGCAGAGACAGAAACAAATGTGGATATAGAGGGAAATTGTTCTTCACATATGCAGTCAGTCTTTCATACTAACACACATGTGCAAGATAGGGGCAATGGAAATGCGTCAAGTTTAATGCCATCAAATTCAAGGACATTTTTTAAGAGATTGCCAAGGACGTTGTTGTTGCAACTTGACAATTGTGGTTCTGAAAATAAGAACCGTTATGTATTTGCCTATCTATCCCTATTGGTTGCACGAGGAGTGTTTGACATGGTGCAGCTTGGTTTTCTTATGGTTGGTCATACTCATGAAGATATTGATGCATTGTTCAGTCGCTTCTCTGAGAAGTTAAGGAAACAAAACATTTTCACATTTCCACATTTGATGAAGATCTTTAATGAGTGTGTTAGCATGCATCCAGCACCCTTTCTCCTACAAAAGGTGGCAGACTTCAAAGGCTTTGTCAAGGGATGCTTACATGATGGAGCCGATAGCTTGATTGGACATTCAAAGCCATTGCAATTCAGGTTTTATATGAGTGATGGAATACCTTTGATGCAATACAAAGTACATCCCAAAAATATTGATTGGTTACCAGAAAGCGGTATAGAGTTATGGAAGAGAAATGACCAGGGAGGACCCAAGCTTCCTGAAGGTTTTCCAAAAGTATTGCCACCCTTTGAGTATGTTAAGGAAAATGAGAAGGTTGTGGAGGGCTTAAAAAAACATGTCAATTGGTGGAAAGAGCACTTGCAAGAGAAAGGAGACCAAAGTGATTATGCTAAGTGGATCAATCCGGTCCTTGCCTATTGGGAGAATCTTATGCTAAACATGCAAACCCCTAGTGCAAGGGAAGACATTGGATTTTATGACTTTTGGCCAAGGAGTGTATGCGAAAAAGCTGACCCTCTTAACCTTCAAGTGGAGGATAATGTAGATGAAGGGTTTGATGTAAATGAGGACCATTATTGTGGTCCAATGCGCAACAAACCTGCTGAAGAGTTCAACCCGACTCTTGATGTGTCTAAAGGAGATTTTGCGCTTGTACAACCTTGTGATGCAAATTACCCAATATGGTTGGGAGTGACAACAAGTGATGTTGATCAAAACAACAACTCGATAAACTACCTACAAGTTTAGATACAATATTGGGCACCAATTTCAAAGAAGAAGAATGCAAGTGATGTGGAGGTTTATAAGGATTGCTGGAACAAGTATTGGCGAGAGAACAGAAATGATCCTCAGTGCTGGGAAGATACTAGCTGCATCATTTGGGCATGGAAGCCCAAGGGTGGACGACTTCCAGAGAAAATCAAGATTCCAAAGGCTATAATACTGAAGGCCAAACAGAATCAATTGAATCAACATGTCAGTGCAGTTGAGCAAGAATGATTTGTTAGCATATGGGCAACTAGCTTTGTAATCTTTTAGCAATGTTGTATGAAGCTACCAAACTCATAGTTCGATCATTATTCAGATTGTAAGGCTTTCTTAAGCTTTTAGATTTATGGTTCACCCATTGTTCAAGAATTTTGATTCAATACAGATGGTGATCTTTTTAATTCTATCACCTAGACTTTCTTACAACTTAAAGTTACATTGAATATCCTTTCTTTGTTAAAGTTTCTGTTTTTGATGGTCAACTGGAGGCTATGTGATATAAACAAGCTTAATTCCTGGTGTGCATGTGTGTGTGTGTGTGCAGGCAAATTTACATCCCACCACCAACATCATATACACTTGTTACAAATGTACAATAGTATATAAATCATATCGCATTATTCAAATGCTTGTTGAGAACATCCAATAATAAATCTTACATATCGCACAGTAAACATTGTATTGGATCTAACAAAGAATTGTCCCAAAATTGTGCATATTTCCCAAAATTCCTAAATTCGAGTTATATAATGATAAGTTTTAAGTTTGTTATGGGAATTACAAGTATCTTAAGTGAATGCAATAATCCTCTTAAACCTATTAGATTGGATAATGATTTAAGTTTGTTATCGGAATTACAAGTATCTTCAATGAATGAAATAATAGCTATAATTAATTATTATTAACTCACCTTTTATTCTCTTCCAATGTTGTTATCTCTTCAAGGTTCAAATAAATTTGCGAGTTCAGTATCTCTAGTTACTTGAGCAGGTTCTATTTCATCACTTCATCTTCATCCATAATTAAGTATTTCATTAGCTCCTTTGTAATGTTTATTTTGAGTTTCCTTGGTCTTGCCATTCTATCCATTTTTATGACATTTGCAAGTTCCATGTGTCTCTTCTATCATTGCTCTTTGAACGCCTAGTTGAACATCATAGTTATGATCACCAATATGTACCATTGACCTTGTCATGGTTTGTAAAGGTGATATTCATAATAGTATAATAAACATTCTTTCAACAAAAGTGTCAATCTTCTACTGTTAAACCAAGAGAACATTCTCTCTGAACAAACCTTTAAAATATGTTGTATTGAACTTCTTATTATTTAGGTAATAAGGACATTGAGTGACTATTTGGGATTGCAGAGAGCCAACACAATTGTTTACCCTCATTGTGTGCAATCTAGTGGCATATTGGTTGTCACCTGCTTTGTCCACAAATTCCCATCATACTTTTTCTCCAGATCATCAATTGTTTTTTCTCTCCCGAATTTCAATGAAAACTGAAAGATTATATTATACACCCTTAGGGTCTCTTTTACATATTCCTTCTTGGTTATGGTAACAATGTAAGTTTTCAAGAAATTTCTTCTTTTCTTCTTCATCTATTCTTTTCTCATTGGCAATATCATGAGGATCCAAGTCAACAACCCTAGGAGATATCATTGTCTTAGTCTTGGTAGCTATAAACGAGGATGGGCAATTTGCACTCTCCAAATTGATAAAATTTTTCAAGACATTGATTCTTTGATTCTCCATTATCAAAGGAACATTGAAACTCTGTGACACTTTATCTATTCTTTTCTCATTAGCAATATAATCAGGATCAAAGTCCACAACCCTAGGAGATATCATTTGGCTTCTTAGTCCTAGTAGTTTTAAACAAGAATGGGCAATCTGCAGTCTCCAAATCGATAAAAGTTTTATCTCCCCTTACTATTTTCTCCTTAAGCATATGATAACATACTTCAATGCCAATGTTGAATAAACGATGAAATTCTCATCACCATCAACATTAAAGTGAGTTGATAAAGTAAGAAAAATAATAATTTCTCATCTTCTTTAGATATTACAACATTAAAGCTATCAAAAATATATAAAGGCTTCTGAATGAACTCATCTAAGTGTATTGATTACTTATAACAATCTTTGATCCTTAACATTTAATGATGAATGACTAAAAAATATTTTCCACTCAACAGCTTTTAGTGCCTTCTGCATTCCAAAGCATGGGTGAGTAGTGAGAACCATTCAAGAACAAAGAGAGCTCTTAAAGTGGGGGAAACAAACATGAGGGAGGAAGTGAAGGAAATATAAGAGAGAGAGAGAGAGAGAGAGAGAGAGAGAGAGAGAGAGAGAGAGAGAGAGAGAGAGAGAGAGAGAGAGAGAGAGAGAGAGAGAGAGAGAGAGAGAGATTGAAATAAATATGTGTATGTGTGTACATGTATATGTATGTGTATGTGTGTATATATTACATGTGTGTATGTGTGTGCATATTTATATGTGTATGTGTGTACATGTATATGTATGTGTATGTGTGTATATATTACATGTGTGTATGTGTGTGCATATTTATATGTGTATACATATTATATATGTGTGTGTTATCATATATACTACATATATATATGTGTGTTTGTTCATGTTTGTATACAACAATGTGTGTGTGTCTATGTGTGTGTGTATACACATATATATGTTTATATATATATATATAGCATGCATTGGTGGTGGTATTAGTGCATTCATGCTATAAAGTGACGCATGCTTTGTTTGCAGGGAAGTGTGCTGATTTTAGGTGCATGAAGGCTTATTAACCCCTCCATAGAGAACATGGAGGGTCTTATTAACCCCTGCATAGAGAACATGAAAGGGATACATCCCCTCCACTATGGAGGGGCTATGGGCTCAACAAGATCTTCAAACAAATTGCTCAAAAATCCCCAATTGTGTGCCTAAATGCATTGGTAATGGTGCATGAATATTGTGACTCAGGCATGCCATTACATGGACATGCTCAAATTACTCCCACTCATGGCTTGGGTGTGAAGTTGGCAATGTGTTTGCATGTGTTTTATGAATGTTTCATATATCTAAGATGCTGGCATTTGGGGTTTTCTGCACATTTCTTCAAGGCTAATGGTTACTGTATACACTCTCAAGATGACTATTTATTTTGTGTATTTTGTATTTTAGTAGCTGATAGAACAAAGTGTGGATCTCTACCTTATGGACAAGATTGAAAATATTTGTAAGCTAGCCATATCATATTTTGTAGAGGTTGCATGGTGCAAGAGGTGGTGAGGTAGGGGTGTCTCCACCCACAAGGAAGGGGGGACGGGAGGGTGGGAGTAAAAGTAGACAAGGTATACATGCCTACTTTCCCTCTCTTTAAAGGCCCAATAGGCTCTTTGGCTAGTGCTAGAGACGCCAGCCCCATCCAACCCCCTCCCCCTCAGATAACTTAAGGACCTCAGATATAGCAGGCCAGCATCTAAACCCATTTCCTATCTAGCAATTCAAGGAATCTGATAGGCTAAGGCAATTCCCACCAAGGCTCAAAGTCTAGTTTGAGACTCTCATAGTGTTGGGGAAGAGGCTTCACACATGATAAAATATGAGAGGCTCAAACTCAAGTTTGAGCCTCTAAGGGAATTTCCGTCACATAACATAGACTATGAATAACTCCAAAATGTGCACAAATTAGCACATGTATTAAGAAGCTTGTTTATAAAATTGTGTGCAAAATAATAATAATGTATAAATTCTCCTCAATCTTCTGAATACTTTTCACCTATAAAATAACCAATAATAAATTAGAAAATAAATATTTCATAAGTATACAAACCATAACCACACACGTTTGCTAGGCATAAGTAGCCCAGGAATCACCCTCCATACAAACCAAATTGTAACAAACATTGGAAGCCCCAATGATATATCAATATATACTAAACGTATTAACATTTATAATGGCATTACCCATGATATTAACATGACTTGACTTGACTCAAAGATAATCCAAGCATCCTTAAATTATCAAAGAGGGTAGAATAATATTTTTAAGAGAGATAAAAAAATATTCACATAACATTGCTCTGATACCACTGTGGGTGATGGCCTCTACTACACCACCTGCATACACAAAAGAAGAAGACACAATGGGATCAGAATTGGGGCACACTGAAATCCCAGCTCCAAGGGCACCAATGAGCTGATGAGACCTTCATTTGTCCTTAGCCCTCCAAGCTGAATCCGTAAGACACCTTAACACCCTCACAACCTCCCTATAAGATGTAACTCCCTCCTCTAGCTATCCTCTTAGGTCAACACTACCCTTCAGCACCTCTGATATTTCACATAAAAGCCTCTCTTGACCACAACTCACATCTAGCTGACCTAATTCACATAAAAGTCTCTCTTGACCACAACTCACATCTAGCTGACCTAATTCACTTGACCACAACTCACATCTAGCTGACCACAACTCACATCTAGCTGACCACAACTCACATCTAGCTGACCTAATTCACTCCCCCAACAACAACTGACTTAGAATTGCCTGCAAACTACTTCTGAATTCCTCCACTTTTCCCAAGTCAGAAAACTATCCTCCGTGCTCTTCAATTGTCCTCCAGCATCAATTGACCTTGCATACACAACCCCAGGACCTCCTTTGTCAATCTGCTGAACCTCCTCTAGGCTGAAGTAGAATGAATTTTGCCTCAGCAACCTGACATAGAACCGAGTGACTTAGAACCCCCTACTAAAACAAAAAACTATAGCATTATATGGTAGTGATGTGTGTGAACACACTTAGGACCATCGAGACACTTTCTCCCTCACTAGGAGGTTTTTTCCCTCGTGCGTATGTACGTGTATCCTCTTATCTACTTATTATGGGGTGTATACTTATCTTTTGTATCTGGCACACATTTGTTCATTCTGATCTAGTGAGTTTGTGTGCTCTCAAGCTTCTCTATCTTGTGTGTGTGCATTGCTGCAACCCTAGCCCTAATTTCAACAATTGGTATCAGAGCTAGCTTCCTTAACACTTGATCTGGTAGTCTGTCTCCCTCCTCACACGACCCTCTTTTTTGGTCTCCGATTGAGATACCCTCTTAGGAGAAGAAGGTATATACTATAGTGTGGTCAGTGGTAGTGAAACTCGTGCTGTTTCACAAGTACCAGTGCAACCAGGTGCTGCAGCAGGTACATCTGAAGTAGAATCTGATACAAATGTGGCTCCTCCACATGCACCACCAATACCTCCCACTGCTGCTCAAATGAGATGGGATGGAAGAGATGTACAGGCACATACATTGCTTGCACTTTCTGTGAAGCGAAGCATTATTCCTCATATTTAGTCATGATGTAAGACTTCAAAACAGGCATGGGATGCACTTGCTGCATTATGCCAGTTGCGCAATGAAGCACGTGTTGCATATCTGCGCAAACAGTTGGAGTCTAAGCACATGAATGAGGGAGACTCAATGGACAACTTCTTGACTAAGATCAAACATTTTAAGGAGCAGCTTGCTAGTATGGATGAGATATATCCTGATAGTACATTAGTGCCCACATTTCTCAATGCATTGCTGGATTCTTATCAGAGTTTTGTCTCTACCCTTATTGAAGGGAAATCCAAATGCCCTTACATTTGATGAGCTAGTTTTAGTACTCTTGCAAGAAGATCAGTCTAGGCAAAACAAATCTGTTACGTGAGTTGGTGACCAAGCTTTTGTTTCCAATCAAAAAGGCAAAGGTAAAGCTTTATCGCATGGTGGCTATAAGCTAAAATCAAAATCCTCATGTAAGGATGCAGAGAAAGAAGGTGATAAGCCTAAAAAGAAGGGCAAGTGTCACTATTGCAGGAAACCAGGGCACTACATAAATGCGTGTAAGAAAAGGCTAGAGAAGGAGAAAAAGAAAGAATCGGGCATGGATGTGGCTGATGCATCTACACCAAGTGCAGAGAAGAAGGACTCTGTAAGTTTTTCTCAGGATGATTGGGCATGGATAGTACATTGCAGTTATTATGACCCTTCTGTTCATGATGTATGCATGTCAGTTGTAGAATCGGATGCTTGGTACTTTGACAGTGGTGTTAGTAAGCAAATTACTTTACAAAAAAATTTGTTCTCATCTCTAGAATCTATCTTCCAAGTGCAAGAACCATCACATGTGCAAATGGTTCCTCATATCCTATCAAAGGAGTTGGTAGAGTTGTGCTCATTGCTACAAATGGGGGTGCATTTACTCTTCTCAAGTTTTATATGTGCTAGGCATTAAGAAGGACTTGCTATCAGTTTCAGCCTAAGCCTTGTTAACTTGATGGAGAAGTTTGTGGATGACAGATGCATAGTTCAGGATAGAAATGATGGTTATTCGATCATTGCCTCAGGTACCTTGTTTCATGGCCTATACAAGATGGATGTATTTGAGAAGTTGTAGCATGATGCTTGCTCACTCTCTACGACTCGTGCTATGGCTGATGTAGAAATATGGCATGCATGATTTGGCCATATGAAGTATGGCAATTTGTTACGCCTTCAAAGGCATGATATGGTGTCTGAGTTGTCAACTCTTGAGACCCCTACTAGACATGTATGTGAGGGGTGTATTCTTAGTAAAATGCATCGAGCATCATTTCCAAAGGATGGATCTGTGAGAGCTATTAAGAAATTATAGCTTATACATAGTGATGTGTGTGGTCCTATGAGGACACCATCTATTGGAGGGGTATCCTCATAGGGGTGTATTCTTAGTAAAATGCATCGGGCATCATTTCCAAAGGATGGATCTGTGAGAAATTAAAGCTTATACATAGTGATGTGTGTGGTCCTATGAGGACATCATCTATTGGGGGATATCTCTACTTTGTCACTTTTATTGATGATTACTCCAGATATAGCTGGGTGTATCCATTAACAAAGAAGTCAGAGGTTTTTATGTGCTTTAGGAACTTCGTATCCATGGCTGAAAATGCATGTGAATGTAAAGTTGGCACCCTTTGTTCAGATCGAGGGGGGGAGTATATGTCCAAGGAATTTCATGCATATATGGCTGGGAAAGGCATAAGGCATCAATGTACAGTGCCATACACACCTGAGCAAAATGGTGTGGCTGAGGGGAAAAATAGGTCTCTCATGGTGATGGCACGATGTATGGTGAAAGCCCAAGATTCACCTCACAATTTTTGGTTAGAGGCAACTATGTGCACAACTATGTGTTGAACAAATGCCCTACCTAGGCCTTGCAGTCCAAAACTCCTTAGGAAGCTTAACATGGAAGGAAGCCTTTTGTGGCTCATTTGCGTGTTTTTGGTTGTCTTGCTTATAGTCTTGTACCTGAGCAACAACGCAGTAAGCTTGATGATAAGGCAGTTTAATGCATATTTGTGGGATACAATTCAGAAAAAGTAAGGGATATAGACTCTACCATCTGGCCTCAAAGAGGATTTTGGTAAGTAGAGATGTTGTTTTTGTCAAAAACTTAGTTCAGCCCATGCTTTCATGCAAAAAACAGCAGAATGTATGCTCATAGGACATGTTTGATTCGCTCCTACCTTTGTTTAATGGAGGGCAACCATATGTAGAGCAATCAAATACTTAGCTAAGTGCTGAACTTCAGCCTAGAAATCAGCCTTTTAATGAGACAATTATTGAGGATATAGTGGATGAGGAGAGAGAAGCCATAGAAGAATCTAGGCATATGCCAAAATGGCTTGTGTAAACATTGAGGGATAGCAAGTTGGTAGCTCCTTTACCTAGTAGAACTCGTGCAGGTTCTCATCATGCAGATTATTCTCATGTGGATCATGTTCTCATTTATACTTTATGTAATGAGGAGGAACCTGTTTCCTTTGAGGAAGCACAGGATGATGATCATTGGATGCAGGATGAATATAACTCTATACTCAAGAATGACACCTAGTATTTGATAGATCTACCTCATGGCAAGAAGGCCATTGATGCTAAGTGGGTTTACAAGTTAAAACACAAAGCAGATGGTAGCATTGATCCCTACAAGGCTAGACTTGTTGCAAAGGAGTATGCCCAGCAAAAGGGCATTGATTATTATGAGACCTTTGCACCCACATCTCGTATGACTACCATTAGGTGTCTCATTTCTTTGGCAGCACAACATGGGTGGAATGTACATCAGTTGGACATTAAGACTACATTCTTGAATGGTGATTTACATGAGGAGGTGTATGTATCGCAACCTCTTGGTTTTGTTGTTGTGAAAGGAAAAGAGTCTAAAGTATGCAGGTTGTAAAAGGCTCTTTATGGCCTTAAACAAGCTCCTAGATCATGGTATGAGAAGATTCATACATACTTGGTTGCAAATGATTTTTGCAACAGTCCAACAGAGAGTACCCTCTCTATGTGAAGAGGAGTAAGGACACAGTTTTGGTCATCATTCTATACGTTGATGACATGCCGCTCATGGGACCTGATATAGATCAGATTTCAACCTTTAAGACTGATTTGCAGTCATTGTTCGAGATGTCAGATTTGGGACCATTGCATTACTATTTGGGGATTCAGTTTATGCAACGCAATGATGACATTGTTATGCTACAGTGTCTAAATATATACAGAAGCTATTGAAGATGTTTAATCTTGAAGACTGCAAACCTGTGGCTACACCTATGGAGACAGGTACTTAACTTAGTCTTCAAGATGTAGGAGACTCTTTTGATGCTAGTTTGTATCAATACGTTGTTAGAACCCTTCTTTATGTATGCAACACGAGGCCAGACATACAATATGCGGTCTCACAGTTGAGAAAATTTATGCATAGCCCAGGTACGAAGCATTGACAGGCTGTTAAGCGGGTTTTCTACTATTTACAGGGCACTCAGTATTTTGGATTGTTTTATCCAAAAGGGGGTGAGTCACAGCTACATGCTTTTAGTGATTCAGATTGGGCTAGATGTTATGACACACGATCCACTAGTGGGTTTTTTTTCACCTTGGTGATTCATGTATATCATGGCTCATTAAGAAGCAGCCTATAGTGGCCACTTCTAGCTATGAAGCTGAGTACAGTGCAACTTTTACAGCTATAGTTGAGTGTGTGTGGCTCAAACATCTTATGGCTAATTTGGGTGTTGGACAGGCACTATGATTTTCACTGACAGCTAAAGCACATTAGCAGTTGTGAGGAACCTAGTGTTTCATGCTCTCACTAAGCACATTAAGGTGCATAACCACTATGTCAGGGAAAGACTCTTTACAAAAGCAGAGATCAGCTTGGTCTATGTGCCTACACATTACAACATGACAGATTTATTCACGAAGGTTCTTCCTCATGAAAAGTTGGAAGCTTTTTGTAAACTTTGGGCTTGTTTCCTTTTCAATAGTGGTCGGCCATACCATGTACATGTTCACATCATTACTCCATGGGAGATTTGTAGCATTATATGGTAGTGATGTGTGTGAACACACGCCCGGGCACTTTTTCCCTCACTAGGAGGTTTTCCCCCATGCGTATGTACACCATCTTATCTACTCATTTTGGGGCGTGTACTTATCTTTTGTATTTGGCACACATTTGTTTATTCTAATCTAGTGAGTTTGTGTGCTCTCAAGCTTCTATATCTTGTGTGTGTGCATTGTTGCAACCCCAACTCTAATTCTAACAAAACCTTCCTCAAATGTCCTCCAATATCCACATGCCCTCAGGCACCTCTAATTTTTCAAAGAGATGTCACATTATAGGCACCTTGCTAATTGCAGACATAGAACTAACACCAATCTCACTATCCTCTCAAGGATGGCTAAACTGTCTTAGGTGACCCAGGTTTCCTCTCCTTTACATCTGCTCTGCTGCGACCTTCAAGACTCACTAAACACTCAAACCACACTAGGATCCACATAATAGACATTCATCTGACATCAGCTGACACTAAAACCAATCAGACCTCAAACCCATCTCTGAGTGCTGATAGCGGGACAGTCTTCTGACTGTCATACTTGTCAAAAACTCTTCACACAAGCTTAGACAATACAAGAGAGCAAGCAAGAGAGAAAGCAAGCATGTAAGAGAACACACAATACATTTGAGGTAAGTCTTAAATCCTAGCAATTGGCACACTTTCAAAAAAATAAAAGATTAAAGAAAATAAAGAAGAGAAGGATATGTTACATACCTTGATATGGCTTTCTTGTGATGCTTGTGGAGATGGAGCCTTTCCTCTTGCAAATGGAGAAGAGGGTTTATTGTGAAGGTGAAGGGTTTGCTTGTGTGAGAAGGGCTTGTGAAGGTGAGAAGGGGGTTTCCTTGTGGAGGTGAGGAAGGGCTTGTGAAGGGAGAAGAGGAGAAGGGCTTGTGAAGGTGAGGGAGGGCTTTTGAAAAGAGAAGAGGAGAAGGGTTTGTCACTACTACATATGGTTGGGTTATTGAATGGTCAGATACACGCATAAACAATAAGCACCGTTATATGCAGTGGTAAATCATGGCAAGGATGCTAGCTATTAACGGGTGCCAGTATGAGTGCTGGTATGAGCGTTGGTAACAATACATGAAAATAAAAATAAAAATAAATAAGTGTGGTTGCATTTACAATCACAATTACCAGATTTGTCCTTGTCAGCTCATTTGCAATATTAAAAATGTGTATTTCAATATGTGAAAAAATATCACTATGTTCTAATATTTCTACACCATGATTGAGGTATGAAACTATCAATAAAAGATGTTATGCAAGAGTGTCGATGATGAGAAAGTAGTGAATATTGCAAAGTCAGATCATTGTCTATTCAATCATCCTTGGATAGATCCATGGCACCAAAAAGATCAATTTCAAGGAACGCTTTTTCATCCTCTTCAATGTCACACTTAAGGAATTTTGAACTGATTGGTCAATGTCTCACCTTTCTGTAGGATTAAAATCATCTACTTGCTCCCCATTGTCGAATGTACTTGGATCTCTATCAGAATTTGATGACCTTTCTTCCATATTATTTTGAATCTATCCCCTTAGGCCTAGTATCCACAGCTCCTATATTAATCGCGATTGGCTCTTGGATTTCACCATCAACTCTATCATTTAGCTCTTGCATTTTGACAATATCAACTCCTCAAATATGATTCTATGGTTATTCTTCTAGTTGTTTAACTTCAAAATTTTGTTTTCTACGAGGAGAAACTTGGACTACAAAGAAAAATATTGAATCCTTTGGATCTGCTTTAAATATAACTTGATCACAATGTTTTGGTAGTACAAAGGTGTTCCTTTTGGTCGGCGGTCCAAACCTTTGTGGAGTCAACTTGAACAAACCCACTCTTTTCTTTCCTTATGGTTGCATTTGGTCCATTTGTTTACTACCTTGAACCACATCACATCAAAGATAAACATGTCAAACCTTCTAAAAGAAACCTTGATGATGTTTTAAATGGTTCCACAATAATGAAGCATGCCAACTTCCACATTCAAGTCACTTCCACATTCAAGTCACTTGCACATGATCAGCTTTCTTGCATGAAGTTAGCCTTGAAGTTGCTATCAAATGTTATTCTTTTGCGATCTATTCATTCCACTAAAAAATGTCGATCGTGGGTGAGAATAGTGCACCATATTTACAATACTGCAAGCACACCAAGAATTAGCCTGCAAGGTGATGCATGATAAATGCACTTTCTTATTTATTAACGAGACAATACTCAAGGAGATCGATAACTTATATGCTAATCACAAGCTTTGCAATGTCCTCCTCCTCCTCCTCAGTGAACTCTTTGCCATCATGTTTTTCTTGTGTGATTGTTAAATCAAGCCATCTACTTGAAGGAAAGGCAGGTATTTGTGTGCACGATTTGGAACTCAATGGAGTCTTTTTGGGCCCTTAAATTTGGCATGAGGTTATGGAAACGCTTAACTTTTTGACAAATAGGAGCCGGCCATGTAAGCAAAAACCATTGGTGATTAAGAGAGGTGCACTTTTCCCCCCAAAAAGGGGGGGCAATTTTATAATTTTCGGACCTCCATAACTTCTACATACAAGCTCCTATTTGAGCGGAGATTACAGATCCGTGATCTACGCATCAAGAGCTTTCCATAGATATGTTACATGATATGGTTTTATTCGCTAGATTTTAAAATCCATTTTCCTCCCAAAATTCAAATTCGAATAAAGTAGCCGTTTTGAAGCTTCAAATTAGAAAACGTTTCTTCTTAAGAGAAAAGGTTTGACTCCCTTAAACTGCCAAATAAAAGGGCCCAAGAAGACTCCATTGAGGTCCTAATGGATGGGGCTTTAAGCCACTGAGCTCATCATCCTTTGTAAATGCATCCTTAAGGCAATCAATACATTCAGTGGGGGTGCAAAACTTGACAATAGTCCCCTTCACTTGTTTTTCATCCAATTTACTTAAGACTTGTGATGCTTTAGGTAACACCACCTTCCCCCATCAAGTCATATTTGTGGCCAAAAATCTTCTATAGGTTGTGTGGTGGTGGCTGGGTGATGGCATCTACTACATCACCTATAGGCACGTCAACCGGTTGAGATGTCCCCGTCCCTCCAACTGACTCAATGGGAAACCTCAACACCCTCCCAACCTACCTGCGTGATCTAGTTGTCTCTCCTTGAGATGTCCTCCCATGTCAGATCTCATCTCCAGCACCTCTGATCATCCTCTTAAGAGCCTCTCCTGATGTCAACTAACATCCATATGACCAAAATCCCTTGCTTGCGATGTCCTCTCAGGTCAGCTCTCACCTCTAGCACTTCTAATCATCCTCTTAAGATCCTCTCCTGACCTCAGCTAACATCCAGCTGACCAAAATCCCCTCTATCTAACTCAAAACTAGCTGATTCTACCTCTAAATGCTGATAGTTGACTCTAGTCATAAAGCTATCCTCCAAGATCCTCTATTTTTCTCGAGTATCATCTCACCTTATATCCAAAACCCTAGGACCTCCTTGGACTCATTGGTGACACTAAGCCGTCGACACCCTTCTGACAGAGCTGGCTATGATAGACCCAGTTGACAAAAACAGATTAAACTAATTCAAAAGACTCAACTGAGGCATAATTCCTATCCTTTATGTCAGCTAACACTTCTATGCTCTCAGAACACTCAAACCAAACATGGATCCAACCTTTTGGACACCTGGCTGACAATAACTGATTCATAGTTGCCACATAAACCCCATCAGACTAGAAAACCTTTCGACTGTACTGATTGTGCTGACTTTTGACAGCTAGCTATGACTCAAGATCACTTCCCCTCAATTGAAACAAACCAAAACAATCAATCTACACCATCACGTGACTATTTTGATGCTCATTTGACATAATTTGACTCTGAACCTTTTTTCATCTAATTCTGACAAAAACAGTGATTCATAAACAGACTCCTAATCATCAAAATGAACCAAAACAATTTGACTCTGAACTTTTTCTCATCTAATTCTGACAAAAACAGTGATTCATAAACAGACTCCTAATCATCAAAATGACACAAGGACACTCCATTACCATGAACTCAATCAGAGCAACACAATAGCCACAACTAGAACATCAAAACAAGACTTTGTATCCATACACAGGTGATTCAACCCAAACTCTCAAACGTCATCATATAATAGCATCTCAAAAACCATGAGACTTGGGAATATAAGAAAATAGAAGAAAAACTCAAAAAACTTACGGGGTCCTCCATTGATAGATCTCAGCGACAACTCTCCACTACATCATCTTCATCCGTAGCTTGAAACTTTACACAAAACAACATCAACTGACACCTAGCAGAGCACCTACCATTGAGCCATTCTGATCCAGACCAAGTCTTTAACAAAGGTTCTGAATAGAGAATCTAAGGGACACACCTCTTAGCCAATTCGCTGATCTTCGGCCTCCCTCATCTCTAATCCAATCAAGCCTTCTCACATTGCATAGCCCTTCTATTATCTACAACCTTCAAAACTTTTGTAGGGGCTCTAGCGTGCAACCTTCCACAAATCAAACCAACCTGTAGGAGTCCACTCCACTGTAGTCTACTCACTTTCTCTCCCTGGTAGTCGCTTTAGCTACCTTGTCTCATAGAGTGTTGCCAAAGAAATCAATTGTGCTTCTTGAACCCCATTGGTGCCTTGATTTTCTTCAAGAACATGCATAACCTGGTTCACTCAATCTTCCATGCGCTTTCTATTTTGGATTCACGTACCTACGCTTATCCACTTGATAGCCACATGTTGTTTTTATCCCCATGAACCTTCTACACACCATCATATATGCATCGCTTTCATCTACACATCATGTTTAGGATGGGCTTAGGATTCTCCTCACATGTACCCACTCCCTAGATGAAACACTTTCATTGCACCTTTTGAGATTCAGGCTCTTTTCTTCTACAATCCATTATATATAGTTCTATTTACAGCAGCACAAGCACCATCCAACTTTCAACACCCTCTTGGATCAAAAGGGTATAAAAGTATCCTCCAAAACCATGTAGCTGCCTTGATCCACCCACCATGTAGCTGCATTGATCCACCCACCATGTAGCTGCATTGATCCACCCACCATGATAAAAAATCTATAGATAGTTTATAACCCCCTTAGCAATTTGCCCTTTTTAAAGGGCTCAATCTAGCAAGATATTTTTCTAGCCCTCCTCTTAGTCCCTCCATCCATAGACACCCTAGTACCATCATACACCCATATCCTCTTCCTAGCCTATGTGCCTCCATCAGGCATTCATCTCGTTTCCAAAAACCATTTGTATCTATAAAAAAGAATTTTGATCTTCCTCAAACACATCCTTATTACAATGCTAATCATCCAGACCACTAGCTAAAGCATTCACAATAACAAAATGACCAAATCCCAGCATGGAGTCACAAGCTTTCTTACAACATTTCTTTCCCCGTAAAATAGCAGTTGCATTAACACCATCATTCTGCTCACTCTCCACTACACCCAAAAGCTTGGCTCTTCTTCAAACAATCTACCTTATGCAAGAAGCAACTCCCCTTATACATAATGCCAAAGTCACTTGACTGCATACCCATATGTCCTACATCCACAGGATCAACATCATCTTTAGAAATTTCCTCATCATCCACTTCAAAACAGGTAATATGAATAACATCAAGGAGAGTACTAGAAAAACATAGAGGATCATATCATCTACAACATCTTCTGAATTCCCCATCACCTATAGGACACACTTAGGTATCTCCTCCACAGTGCCACCATCCTCCATTTCACTTCCTGAAAACACACAGTCAGCATCCTTCAAACCTATATCTGCTTCCTATGAAAACATATCAACAGTCACCCCAAAGACTCCATGAGCATCAACAGTCACGCCAAAAACTCCTTGAGCATATTCAATGCATGTATCTTCCACTACTGACTCAAACAGACTTTGATCCAAATCTACTTCCTCATCTAACCCATACAAAGACTCCGTCACTTCCACAACAATTCCATTCATATCCACATTATCAAAGTGATTCAAGGGTTGCTCTTGATTCCCAATCAACTCTCAGAATCTCCAGAGCACAACATTCAGATTCCCTACTTGATCAATTAGTTTCTGTACCTCTTGATGTCGACCACTCTACCACCCCTTACTTGGTTCCACAACCCTCAACACCTCCATAAAGGTCCCCCTCTCCATATGCATATCTACCAACTTGTCTGCTTCTCTTTTAGGTCCCCCTCTCCATATGTATATCTACCAACTTGTCAGCTCTCACTTCCTCAATCTCTTCCTCCACTACTCAGCTACCATCTTCACTGCCCTATCACATGTGTCAGGATCTTTCCTCTCTACTCTCTCCCTCATGCTCTCATGCAACACACCAATGAACCTATCGTTTATCAAAAAATCATGTGGCACTTAAGCTTTCAAAAACCTTCTCCAAAAAACTTCAAACCTGCAAACCAAAATTAACATGTCTTCATCCTCTCCTTGATTTAGCCTTTGAATATCTCTCCATAATTCCTCTAGACAATCAAAGTTTCCCATATCTTCTCTTTAGGGTCTCCTTCATCCTAGCCTAGCTTCCTCTTTCATCCTATATGGCCTCATATTCAAACCACTCCCTGGATGCATCTTCTAATAACGAATCTTCCATCCTCAACTTATAGGCATCATCATCCCTGCCATTGCCTAAAGCCACCAACTCAACACTCCTCAGGAACCTAGTGACATCTTCTCCTTTCTATACTTTGAACACTTTATACTCAAATCCATCCAAAGGCCTTGAGTCAACCTGTTGACCCAAACCCTCGATAAGAACTTCACGATCCTCTGGGCACCAAATCATGTGTGGTGGGTTGGGTGATGACCTCTACTACACCTACAAAATTGGGGGACTCCAAGATCCCAGCTCAGATGGCACCAATCTACTCTGCTATGTTGTCCCCAACCCTCTAGCTGACTCAATGGGACACCTCAACACCCTCCAAAACTCCTTGTCTTATCCAACTACCTCCTTCAGCTATCCTCCTAAGTCATCTCTCACCTCGAGCACCTCTGATCTTCCTCTTAAGAACCTCTCATGCTCTCAACTGAGATCTAACTTACCAAAATCCCCTATAGCTGACCAAGAATTGGCTAATTCTACCTCCAAATGATGTTGATAGCTAACTCCAGTTGGAAAACTATCCTCCTAGATTCTATGTTTTTCTCCAGCATCAGCTCAGTGCCATATATCCACAACCCCAGGACCTCCCTATACTCCTTGTGCCGCCCAACACCCTTCTGACTCAACTCTTCTGACTTAACTAGCTGAGAGACCGAGCTGACAAAAACATAGTAAATTGATTTAGAAGACTCAATTGAGGCAGAATTCCTATCCTCTATGTCAGATAACACTTCACTCAAACCAAACAAGAATCCAACCTCTTGGACACCTGGTTGACAACAGCTGACTCACAACTGCCACCCACAGAAACCCCATTAGACAACAAAGCCTTGTGACTACTGATTATTACTGACTTTTGACTCAAGATCATTTCCCCGCAACTCAAACAAGAAATCTACACTACCAGGTGACTATTTTGATGCCCACCTGACACAATCTGACTTTGTACCTTTTCTCATCTGATTTTGATAGCAACACTGACTCATAAATAAAATTCTACTCGTTAGAATAACACACACAAACACTCAATTACCATGAACTCAATCAGAGCAACACGCTAGCCACCACAGTTAGAACATAAAAACAAAAAACTTCGTATCCATACACAGTTGACTCAACCCCCAACTCTCAAACTTCATCAATAAGATTGAACATATTGGCGTCTCAACAGCCCTGAGACTTGGGAATATAAGAAAAACTAAAAAAAAATTTGGGGTCCTTCACTGATAGATCTCATCTGGATAACTCTCCACTACATCATCTTAATCCGTGGCTTAAAACTTCATAGCAAACAAAATCAACTGACACCTAGTAGCAGCTACCATCGAGGTGTTCTGATTTGGACCAAGTCTCTATCAGAGGTTTTTAACAAATAATCTAAAGAACACACCTCTTATCCAATCCTCTGATCTTCAACCTCCCTCTGCTCTAATACAATTAAGACTTCTCACACTACACTACCCTTCTGTCTGCAACCTTCAAAACTTTTGTAGGGTCTCGAGCCTGGCACCTTCCATAAATCAAACCAACTTGTAGGAGTCCACTCCATTGTAGTCTACTCACTTTCTCTCCCTGGTAGTCGCTTTAGCTACCTTCTCTTAGAGAGTGTCACCAAAGAAATCAATTGTTCTTCTTGAACCCCATCGATGCCTTGAGTTTCTTCTAGAATATGCGTAGCCCGGTCATTAGGTGAAATATGGACTCTCATTTTTGCCCCCTTAAGGATTTCCACACCTCCTCTCTCTAGAAAAATGGGCTTCTAGTGAAATTTTTGCAAATCAACTCAAAAGCGAGCGAAGTTTGGACATTTGGAATCTACTCTTCGAGACCTTTCCAATGATATATAGCATGATAAGCAATTTCCAAATTGGTGATGATGTGGCACATGCCACATCATCACCAATTTGGGGACTTCTTGAATATTGGAAATTGCTTATCATGCTATATATCATTGGAAAGGTCTCAAAGAGTAGCTTCCAAACTCCGCTCATTTTTGACTTGATTTGTAAAAATTTCACCACGAGCCCATTTTTCTAGAGAGAGGAGGTGTGGAAATCCTTAAGGGGAAAAAATGAGAGTCTATATTTTACCAAATGTGACTCGATCTTCCATGTGCTTTCTATTTTATATTGACGCACTTGCGCTTATCCAGTTAATCGCCACATGTTGTTTTTATCCCCATGGACCTTCTACACACCATCATATACACATCGCTTTCATCTACACATCATGTTTGAGATGGAATTTTGATTCTCCTTGTTGCAACATCCAACAACCTTTAGATCATCCCCTTGGCCCTTTTTTGCTTTAGCCCCACTTATCGTTTTCCAAAGCACATTAGCTATATTCTTGAATATGTGCATTAGGTCTAGTAGACGATTGATTAAAAGATCATTCCAATAAGGAAGTTTGTGGATAACGGAGAGCCTCTTCATCCTTATTTCCCTTAATTTATGTGGTTTCATAGTTTCATTGTGAAGGCAAGGATTTATATTCTCTATTCTCTCCCCTTTGTTTCAATCTCTATGTGCATACTTAGGTCTTGATTATTGTCTTCTTCTTTTTCTTATTCTTCTCACTTGTCTTCACTTGCAAAGCTCTAATTTGTTTATTTTTGTGCTTTTACTTGTAGATTGGAACTTGTCTTTCAATGAAAACTCTACTTCTCAACAAACACTCAACTCTTCTAAATTAAGGTAAGAGTACTTTTATCTTTCACAAACTCTTTGTTTACTTGTTTATGGTGCACCACCGGGTGCTTGCATGTAATCATTTTTTAAAGCTTATGCATAAGCCTCTCTACATAAAGCTCATAAATCCTTTATGCATGAAGGCTTAATGTATTATGGCTTCATGCATAAAGCATTTATGCATTATGGCTCTATGTATGAATCCTTTATGCATGGGATCATTTTTTTATTATGGGAGCATTTTTTAATTATGCATGTAATCATTTTTTAAAGCTTTTGCATGAAGCCTCTTTGCATGAAGTCATTTGTTTTAGTATGCATGCATCATTCTTAAAAGATTTTGCATAAAGCCTCTTTGCATAAAGATCATGAAGCCTTTATGCATTATGGCTTGATGCATGAAGCCTTTATGCATTACGTCTCTATGTATGAAGCCTTTATGCTTATTAAGCCTTATGCATAGAGACTTAAGCAGAAGGTCTTTAAACTTTCATGCTTAAGCCTTATGCATAAGGACTTAATGCATGAAGCCTTATGTAACATGAATTATGGCTTCATACATGAAGCCTTTATGCATAAGGCCTTATTGCATGATGTCTTTATGCATAAGCCTATGCATGGAGGCTTTATGCAAAAGGCTTCATGGATCAATCCCTTATGCATAAGTCTTTATGCATAAGGGATTATTGCATGAAACCTTTACACTTAAGATTTATGCATAAGGGCTTATTGCATGAAACCGTATGCATAAAGGCTTTATGCATAGAGCCTTTATGCTCAAGGCTTAAGCATAATGCATAAATGCCTTATACATAGAGGCCTTATACATAAAGCACGTAATGCACAAAGGCTTGAGCATAATGTTTAAGCCTTATGCATATAGGCTTAATGCATAAATCTTTTAGGCTTATGCATTAAGCCTATATGCTCAAGTCTTAAGCATAATGTTTAAGCCTTATGCATAGAGGCTTAAGCATAAGGCTTTATGCATGAGGGAATTAAGCCTAATGCATAAGCCATATACATTATGTTGTTCATAAATCTTAATGCATAAGCCATATGCGTAAAGCTTAATACATAAGGCTTATGCATATAGCTTAATTCATTAGGCTATATGCATAAAGCTTAATTCATAAGCTATATGCATAAAGCTTATTAACATATATATTTTCTTATACTTGTAGATTTTCCTTATAACATGAGCTCAAATTCGTAACACATTGCCTACGTATCTTCTTCTCAAGGTAAGAGTTATGTCTTTCATAGTTCATTTCATTATTTGTTTATGGTGTACCCTCTAGGTGCTTGGGAGTATTGTTTTCATTATACATAAGCATAAGGATTTAGCATAAAGGCTCAAGCATAAGGGATTTAAGCATAAGTATTAATCCTTATGAATAAGGTATTGATGCATGAAGCCTTATGCAACATGAATTTTGGCTTAATGCATGAAATCTTTATGTATAACTTACTTATTGCATGAATCCTTTATGCTTAAGCTTTATGTATAACGGCTTCTTGCACGAAGCCTTTATGGCTTAACCTTTATGCATGAAGTCTCTTATATAAAGGATTTATGTATAGAGGCTTAAGCATAATGGCTTTATGCATAAGTGCATTAAGCTTGATGAATAAGCCATATGATTAAAGATTAATACATAAGCCATATGCATAAAAGGCTTAAGGGTTATACATAAGCCATATGCATAAGGCTTATGAATAAAGCTTCATGTATAAGCCATATACATAAAGCTTTATACATAAATCCATATGTATAAAGCTTGTTAACATATACATTTTCTTATGCTTGTAGATTATTCTTGCAACATAAGCTCAACTTCATAACTTATTGCCTAATTATCCTCTTCTCAAGATAAGAGTACTTGTCTTTCATAGTTCCTTTCCTTGCTTGTTTATGGTGTACCTCCGGTGAAAAGATGCAAGGGGGAAGAGAGCTTGAGCTCTTGCAAGCACACACACACTCACAAAACCCTAATAGAGAACACACACAGTGAGAGGCTGAAAATCTTCTTCTTCTTCACTCAACACTCAACACACCATATACAAGATAAGAGTACACACAATATGAAAGGTACTCAACCAAGTACATACAAGGGTTCTCTATAGTGTGAACCCAACTAAATGAGCTGGCGCTATAACTATGCCAGTCTCTAGAATGGCTGTCACACAGCCTGTCATCCCACTGGCCGCATATCACCCATGATCTCACTGACCATGCCAGTGGTGTAAGTGTGGGGCCTATCCCCCAGGCAGGTCATCAGTGTCCACCGCCTCACTAGACAAGCTCGAGATCAAGCGAAGTCCTGAATCTGCGGAGCTTCTCTGTACCCAATGCTTTGGTGAAGATGTCAGCTACCTGATCCTCTGTGCTGACATAAACAAGGTCAAGTTCTCCTGCCAAGACCTTCTCTCTGAAAAAGTGGTAGTGGACCTCTATATGCTTCGTGCGAACATGAAAAACTAGGTTCCTTGCCAGCCGTATACTGCTAATGTTGTCACAGAAAATGACAACTTGTCTTTCCCAGTGATAGACCCAAATCTGCAAGTAGCTTTCTCAACCAAGCTACCTCACATGCTGCCATAGCAGCTCCTCTATACTCGGCCTCTGTATTGGATAGAGCAACCGTCGGCGGCTGCTTCTTGCTGCTCCAAGTCACAGCAGCACTCCCCAAAGAAAACATGAAGCCACTGGGGTAGATCCTCTATCTGAGATACTACCATCCCAATCAGCATCTGTGTACCCATGTACACAGATGCTACCAGCCCAATCAGCATATGTGTACCCATGTACACATATCTCTGTCCCAGTCTCATAGAATAGTCCACAATGCAAAGTAGACCTCACATACCTCAGTATGCGTCTCAATGCATCCAAATGCAGCTTCCGTGGAACCTGCATAAACTGACTCACCAACCCAACAGCATAGCTCAAATCTGGTCTGGTGATTGTCATGTAGATCAAACTTCCTACTATGCGCCTATACATAGTAGGATCCTCCAAAATCTCTCCTGAATCTACACTCAACTTGCCATTCTGATCCAATGGCACGAAAATAGGCTTACAGCCTGTCATACCATACTTGGACAACATGTCCAAGCCATACTCTCTCTGCAGTAATCCAATACTATGTGGTGACCTAATCACCTCAATGACCAAGAAATATCTGAGCTCCCCCAGATCCTTCATCTCAAACTTCTGTCTAAGCAAGATCTTTACATCAAAGATCTCTGCATCATGGTCTCCCGTAATGATCAAGTCATCTACATAGATAACAACAAGCACAACCCCTCTATCACCATGTCTCACATACAGTGAGAAATTTGCATTGGCTACATGAAAGCCAATAGTGACAAGATATTCAGAAATCTTGTCAGACCATGCTCTTGGTGCTTGTTTTAAGCCATACAAGGCTTTCTTCAACCTACAAACATGTTCGGGGTGACTCACATCCTCATAACCAGGTGGTTGTAACATATACACCTCTTCTTGCAAATCCCCATACAAGAATGCATTCTATACATCCATCTGATGTAAAGACCATTGCTTTGACGCAGCCACTGCTATCACAACTGTCACTATTGCCATCTTGGCACAACTAGGCTGAAAAGTTTCCTCATAATCAATGCCATATGTTTGTGCATATCCTTTGGCTACCAATCTAGCCTTGTACCTGTTTATGCTTCCATCACTGTTATGTTTAACTTTGTACACCCACTTGCATCCAATGGCTTTCTTGCCTTCAGGCGATTGCACTAAGTCCCAAGTTTCATTTCCATATAGTGCATCCATCTCCTCATCCATAGCTTTCTCCCAACACACATTTCCAACAGCCTCATCAATGCATGTGGGCTCTACAACCTGCACAACCTTTGCCATATATGCATAGTGATGTGCCACATAACCATCATATGTAAACCTTTGCAAAGGGTTTTTCACTCTCCCAGATCTTTGCAGCTTTTCATTCATGGCTTTCATAGCCTTCTTTACACCAGGTGTTCTCATAGCTAGGATCCCAGGCTCCTCATCAAGGCTCATCTCTGAGCCACTGGACTCTCCATCAACATGAGAATGCCCTACAGAAATGTTAGGCATACCAAGGGGCTCAACCACTTTCTCTTTTCCTTTACGTGATGTACTAATCACATTTGGAGGACTAGTATTATGATGCAGCCTGCCACTCCATGGTCTATCAACAGACCTACTAGACGAGGACTCTCTTGGTCCACTCAAAGACTGTGATTGCTGACCTGCATTCTGTGCAACCACACTTCCACTCACATCAGCCCCAACAGCTTCTTTTTCAGCAGCATACCAGCTGCTCATCTCATCAAAGACAACATCCCTGCTTACCCTCAACTCACGTGTAGCAGGGTTATAACACCTGTATCCCTTTTGCTCAAGGGAATATCCAATAAACACACATTTTTCAGCTTTTGGATCCAGCTTAGTTCTCAGCTCATCTGGCACATGCACATATGCAATGCATCCAAAGACTTTCAGATGAGACAAATCAGGTTTTTTGCCAGTAAACCTCTCCTCTGGAGTTACATCATGTATGGCTACAGTTGGTGTCTTGTTCATGATGTAAACTACTGTAGAAACAGTCTCAGTCCACTAGCTATGCAACATATTCTTCTCTTCCATCAATGCTCGTGCAATCTCAGCAATGTGCCTATTTTTTCGCTCAGCAACTCCATTTTGCTGCGGAGTGTATCTACATGTAAACTATCTTTGAATACCATTCTTCTTCAAAAATTCAGAGAACTCATTGGAGAAGTACTCTCCCCCTCCATCTGACCTTAGGCACTTTACATATTTTCTTGTTTGCTTTTCAACCAAAACTCTCAAATTCTGAAAGTGAGTGAACACCTCACTCTTATCCTTCATGAAATATACCCACAATTTCCTTGTGTGGTCATCAATGAATGTCACATAATACTTGCAGCCTCCTATAGACATGGTCTTCGTAGGACCCCATACATATGAATGCACAACATCTAGTGCATTTCTGCTCACATATCTGTTACGTGGAAATACATGCTTTGTTTGCTTTCCAAATTGGCATGCTTCACATATTCTCTGCATACCTTCCACTTTAAACTTTGGCAACCCTGTCACAATTCCTTTAGTCTGCATAGACTTCATTCTCTACACATTCACATGTCCAATTCTTTTATGCCAAATGCCTATGTCTGCAACAATTTCTGAACCATTTGCAAACATCACAGCATTCATTTCAGGCATATCTACATTCAACGTAAACATTCTGCCCACTCTGTTGCCTTTTGCAACCAACTTGCACTTGTCTTTAAAGTCTTCAACATAACAACCATCAGGGTTAAACCGAACCTACAAACCCTGCTCAATCATCTGGCCAACTAAAACCAGATTCTTTGTTATGTTCGGAACGTGAAGTATATCTACAAGGTATTTCACTTTGCCATCCTACATAGACAATGGCACATCTCTAACATGGGCAATTGGATGAGCAGTGTCATCCCCTGTTTCCACAAAACCTGGTCTTTCAAGGTTTTGCATCTCCTTGAACCACTCCCCATGACTTGTCATGTGGTTCGAAGCACCTGAATCCACATACCATACATCATCTTTTTGTGCTGCTTCAACATTTTCAGACACGGCATTCATGACATGCTGCATAACAAACAACCTTTCATTATCCTCATTGTTTCTGCTTGAGGATGCATAGTTGTTCTGCTGCACTTTCCCATTTTGCATGTCAGCTTGCTTCTTATAACATTCTGCCTGCACATGTCCTGGCTTTCCATAATAAAAGCATTCACGTGCATTATTATATTGCCTTTGCCAATTTCCACGTCCTCTTTGACTCCCCCTACCTCTGAATTTTCCTCTTCCACCTGTGTGTTGTTGATGTTGTTGTTGTGTATTCTGGGACTGTTGTTGTTGTTGTTGCTGCTGGCCATATTTCTAATTACCTATTCGGCCACCTCCTTGACCGCATCCACGGCCTCCTCTACCTCTTCCTCTTCCTCCTGAACTTGTGTAGAAGGCCTGTTGCTCTGAACTGTTTTTGTTTTGTGAAGACTGTTGGTCTTCACCCAAGCTCTTCTCTTCTATAATCAGCATAGACACCAAATCTGTAAAGTTGGGAATGTTTTCCCGAGTCTGAATAGACGTCTTGAACGCCTTGTATTGTGGCCCGAGACCACGTAGATAGACTTCCACCTTATCATCATCATCTACTAACACACCAATAGATGCAAGGGATTCCACAATACCCTTTATCTTCAATGCATAGTTATTCACAGACATGCTCTTTTTTTCCATAGTATGAAGTTCATTCTTCAACTGTATCTTACGTGCCTTGATATTTGTTTCATAGAGTTTTACCAAGGTATCCCATGCCTCCTTGGGAGACTTGGCATCCTGAATGTGCCCAATCATGGTGTTCTGTATACTAATGGAGAGCCAATACATAACTTTCCTGGCTCCTTGGTTCCAGTCTTTAAACTCTTTCACATCTGCGGCAGACGGCCGGTATCTCCGGTGCCTCTTCATGCTCACTTTCTATGACATAGTACCTATAGCCCTTTCCCATTAGGAAATTCGTCAACCTGAACCTCCAAGCATGGAAGTTATTCTTATCAAGCTTCTCAGCCACAATCTGGGTTATGCCATCATTCGACATCTTGCCAGACACACAATTTTACCAGAAAGAACACTCTCATTTTCCTGCACAACTTGCTATATTTTCTGCAGCGGTACTGTAGTACTCTCAAATGTCACAACCAGTGACTTCAATATGCATACATATACCCAATGGCAACTGTTGACCTCTTTGTAGTACACACAGTGTCTGCACAGCCAATCTATCTTCTTGTAGTTCTTAAAACAGAGTTCTGCAAAGAATCAATGACTTACCCGCAGTGCTCGAAATCGCCTCCTTTCTGAAAAACGGTGGTCCAAACGCGCCCGAAACGCGTTTTCGGTCCAAATATTTAGTCCAATAGAACAATATAGTTGCCCTATAGCTTTACTCCCGTGATGAAGAAAGCTCCTCAATCAGAGGTCATTTGCCGGTGCCTCCCGTAGAGCTCCCGACAAGGGTGTAGTCACCAACACAAATAGAGAAGAGTAGTTGAAGCTCTTACCCTCATACCTCTTCCTATGGTTCTCTTGCTTGCAGCTCATCCCTTAGCACGAACTAGGCTGTGATACCATGAAAAGATATAGGGGGGAAGAGAGCTTGAGCTCTTGCAAGCACACACACACTCACAAAACCCTAATAGAGAACACACACAGTGAGAGGCTGAAAATCTTCTTCTTCTTCACTCAACACTCAACACACCATATACAAGATAAGAGTACACACAATATGAAAGGTACTCAACCAAATACATACAAGGGTTCTCTATAGTGTGAACCCAACTAAATGAGCTAGCGCTATAACTATGCCAGTCTCTAGAATGGCTGTCACATAGCCTATCATCCCACTGGCCGCATATCACCCATGATCTCACCAACCATGCCAGTGGTGTAAGTGTGGGGCCTATCCCCCAAGCGGGTCATCAGTGTCCACCACCTCACTAGACGAGCTCGATATCTCAACATCCGGGTGTTTGGGAGTATTTGTTTCATTACACATAACCATAAGGGCTTTATTGTTGCAAGAGGCTTTATGCATAGGGTCTTTATATATATGGACTCTATGCTTAAGCTTTATGCATAGGGTCTTTATATATATGGACTCTATGCTTAAGCTTTATGCATATGGGATTTATAATAAAGGCTTATTGCATATGAAGCCTTATATAAGGTGTTTATGCATAAAGTTTTTAGGCTTAAGTATTAAGCCTCTATGCATAAGGCTTAAGCATAATGTTTAAGCCTTATACTACATAGAGGCTTTAGCATTAAACCTCTATGTTAAGACTTAAGCATAATTTTTAAACCTTATGCATAGAGGCTTTATGCATAAGCCCCTATGCATAAATCTTTAAGGATTAAGCATTAAGCCTCTATGCATAAGACTTAAGGATAATGTTTAAGAATTATGCATAGAGGCTTTAACATTAAGCATCTATGCTCAAGGCTTAAGAATAATGTTTAAGCCTTATGCATAGAGGCTTTATGCATACAATCTCTCCATGTATAAAGCTTTGAGGCTTAAGCAATAAGTCTCTATGCTCAAGGCTTAAGCATAATGTTTAAGCCTTGAGCATCTATGCTCGAGGCTTAAGAATAATGTTTAAGCCTTATGCATAGAGGCTTTATGCATACAATCTCTCCATGTATAAAGCTTTGAGGCTTAAGCAATAAGTCTCTATGCTCAAGGCTTAAGCATAATGTTTAAGCTCTATTGCATAGAGACTTAAGCATAAGAACATTATGGTTAATGCATAATACATATACTTAAAGATTAATACATAAGCCATATGTAGTAAAATAGTAATGTTTTTAAGCTTATGCATCCATCAATGCTTAGTCAATGTAATGCATTTGTACAGGTTATTTTCAATGGCTAGACCCGAAAAATTAATGAAGATAAACAATAACATGTTATTGTTACTCACATACCACAATGATGAAGATGCATACAAGAGTGTGATATGTGCACTCAAGATGACATCAATAAAGCCCAAGAAAAGCCTTCCGAAGAAATCATGGAGTGGAGGTAGAATTATCTTATCTTTTCCACACAAGAAATAATAGCTCGTGCTCACTACAACAAACGACAAGCATCGACGCATCAAGAGCCACAAAAATTTCAAAGGATTTATAAATGGAAAAAAATATTCATGCATTTCTAAGCACATCTATTGATATGGCTACCAACATGTGGCTATAGCAGCGTCAATAACCGCATGCACATCAACGTCAATAACCACATGTATAACAGTGACATAGCCACATATAAAACAATGTTTATAATATTGTATATGGTCACGTGCGTTTATAGCCATGTACTATCTTAAAAAAATGGAGAGAGAATGGGAGATATTTGTGGGGACATGTGTCCCCACAAATCTCTCCCATTATGTTTTTGTTTTCTTTGAAATCACATCTTTTAAACATTAGTTAAATGACATTTAGAACACTCAAACACAAAAAACACAAAAAAAATTACAATAAGCCAAAAATATTGTGAATTATATTACAAATTTCATGATACTTAGTTCATTACACCTAAATCCTAAAGTATATTTTGTTGAGCTCGTTGCGCTAAATCGACAAGCTCAGCGCACGAGGTGTTGTCTCTTGTGTAGAAGAGGTAAGACAATTTTACCTCCACTCTATGATTGCTTCATAAAGCTTCTCTCTTGGGATTTGTTGATGTCGTCTTGAGTGCAGCCACGATGCTCTTGTATAGCACGGACTAGATCTGTGATATATTGTTTTCTGTGAAGAGCAATGTTGTATACATCTTCATTGTTTTGGTACATGAGCAACAATAACATGCTATTGTTTATCTTCATTATTTTTTTGGATCTAGCCATTGAAAATAAGCCTGCACAAATGTATTACATTTATTAAGCATTAATGGATGTATAGGATTAAACGCATTATTGCATTACTACATATGGCTTAGTATGTAATAAACAAACAAGTGAAGACTACTGAGAACAATATACAAGTAGAGTTTTCATTGAAAGACAAGTTCAAATCTATAACTAGAAGCACAAAAATAAACAAATTAGAGCTATGTATAAACAAACAAGTGAAGATAAGTAAGAACAATAAGAAAAAGAAGAAGACAAGAATCAAGACCTAAGTATGCATGCACATAGAAATTGAAACAAAGGGAAGAGAATAGAGAATATAGACCCTTACCTTTACGATGAAACTATGAAAGCACATAAATGAAAGAGGAAAGCATGATTTTCATGCTTGAGGTCCTTGAGGTTCTTGAGGTATGGAACATGAAGGCAAGAAAGGAAACACGTTTAGAGTACATTTTTGGGAGAACAAAGAAAAGACGTGCGTCGGGTGGGAGAATTGAATTTTTCCTAATATGCAGCTATATGCATTCCTATAACATGCATATAGCCACGTACTGGGAAAAAAATTTCTTTTGCATACAACCGCGACTCTCTCACTACTTTCTCTGACTACATGAGATGTAGTTTAGAATTTAGGTGTAATGAACTATGTAATTTGAAATTTGTAATTATTATAATTATTTTTTGTGTTTGAAGTGTTTAAGTGTTCTAAATATCATTAACTAGTGTTTAAATAATGTGATTGAAAAAATGGGGATAGAATGGGGGAGAGATGTGGGGACACATGTCCACACAAATCTCACCCATTTTTGTCCCCTTTTTTTTGCAAACAGTACGTTGCTATGAATGTTGTTGTACACGCGATTATTGACCCTGTTGTAGAGCTGTGTGCTTGTAGACACATTCATAGCTGCGTTATTTTTTTTTCCATTTATAGATTCTTTGAAATTTACCGTGGCTCTTCACGTGTTTGTGCTCTTTGTTTGTTATAGTGAAAGTGGTCTTTTTTTTTGGAAAATGAATGAGAAGGGTCCACAAGTAAGGTTAACTCTCGCATGGGTGTTAAGATTTTAATAACCAGTGGTGCTGCTTGGTTGCAAAGGGAAATAGAGTTGTGTATAATATTTGTATTGGATATAATCATGCATGAAGATTGCAATGTTTGTACATTGTGCATGTGTGAATGTGGACATTGATATTTAGCACACTATAATAGAATGAGGGTGTAGCACGAAAATAACAATGTTTTTATCACTAGAAGGGTAGGAAAAATTTTGGGATATTTTTGCTGCAACAACGGGTTCGCTGCTATGAGCAGCGAAAGCACTGTGCAGTAAAAAAGAGCCGAGGAAGATTGGGGAGTCTACAGAGGACTCCCAAGTCTACCCTAGCTCTTTTTTTAAACAGAGTCACAGTTTTAGTTTTATGACACAAACACAAACACAAACACAAACACAAACACAAGACACAAATAGAGTCACAGTTTGTGTTTTATGACACAAACACAAACACAAACACAAACACAAACATAAGAAACACATAGATTATGAAGAATGCAATTGAGCCCAAAATTTATTTTATTTCATGAAGTGTCGAGCCTTTGGTCATATATATATAAATTATCTACAATGAAGAGGTGGCTAACTGGAATCCTCATCGAATTTTAATTAATCACCATCATCGTCTTCGTCACCCTCTTCACTTCCTTCCATCGCTTCATGCTCATAATCAGGATGGCTCACTTACCGCATCTTCTTGAGTCCCCAAGATGGATTCATCTAAGTGTATGCCTTGCGTATGCATCCACGCTCATAATTGTAAATGGAGGGCTTTGTTTCCGTAGTCCTACTCCTCCTTTGTTGGGTCATGCCCAATAACCTCCCTCTACAAAAAACAATTAAGAAAATATACAATTAGTTAAAGAAAAAATATAGTACAAAAAAAAATGAAAGAGGAGAAGAAATGATAAAATAGGAACTTACGAAATGAGCAATGAAGGAGGACTTTCCTCCCAAGCCAAAGTGTGAAGCCCATCACATCTATAGTCGAGACGCATTTGCCGCCTCTTGTTGTTGAAGATCACGTGGGTGCTTTCTCATGAAGGTGTGTGCATGCCTTCACTCCTCGGGTGTACAAACGCTAGGCTTCTCCAAATAATTCTTTGTTGCTCTCTTGATATTTGCTTTCCTATTAGAGAGCAAAATCTTGTTTGGTCTCTTCCTCCACTCCTCGGAGAAGCAAAGACCTGCATGTGGAATAGGGAACTCCAAATTAAGCACATCAATGATGTATTGCTTTTTGAAAGTTCATCTTGTGCTTTCCACTTTATGAAGGAGTTCATGAACTCTAGGTTTACAAGTACATGCATGCGGTTCATGACTTACTTTCCTCGTGCATTCATTCACGAGGGTACCATCGACATCCATGTTTTATGGTAGGGTCCGTGGATCGAATGGTGGAATGGGTCTCCTGAGGGCTCGCTCATAATGTATAGATGAAAAGCCCCCCTCTTGGGGAGACCTAGTGTTGCTTTTTCCAAAGCAAAAAAAGCCTGTTCCCCCCCGTTATCATGTCTACTAGCCCCCCCAGACTCTCTACTACATCGTGGTGGTGGTGAAGATGGATGTGAGGAAGCGAGGGTGGGTCTAGTCGAGGAAGGTGGTGTGGTCTTATCACAACCATATCATGATGGGCCTACACTACTCGGCCTCACACCACTTAGCCTCGTGCCTATCAAAGGCGTGGTCTACCCCAACTGGCCAAGTGGTGTAGATTGCCCCCACGGCATTAACTAGCCAGATTATAAGCCCGCGTGCATATAAGATTTAAAAATAAGACTTATAAAACGCATAAAATGTTAACTTTGTGAATGTGAAAAGGTTTGACGGAACCATACCTATGTTTGAGTAAATTGAAACCAAGCTTGCTACCCATATCGTTCGTTTATAATAGATAGCATATTTGCCACATCTGGGTCTTGTTGATGAGGAGTTGATCGACATTGCCTATACATACATGCATGAGGAAACAAAAATGATTGCTCTAAAAAAAGCCATGCTTAAAGTTATACAAAAAAGGCAACATGTGATATTAGAACATTGTTGATACCTCTTACAATATTGCTTAAACAAGCAAGGTGGATAGTGCCCCTTTTGGAATGATAGCTTCTAAGGACTTTCCACGTGCTCCCCACTATTAAAGCCAAATGAAACTCCTCTTTTACAAGAGAATGATAGTGAGAAGATCAAGGGTTCCCTCTCTACTATAACCACCTACTCGCAAATAACCACTCCATTAGGAAGTGAATGGGGTCTTCTTGGGCCCTTTAATTTGCCCAAGCCTAATCAAGGTGATTAAGGAATAGCCAAATGGGGGGTTGCCATGTGGACTGAAATGTTGGGTTTTTAAGAGAGGTGTAAGAGTGGTCAAAGGGTGCACTTTTTTTCCCCAAAAAGAGGAGGGCAATTTTACAATTTTCGGACCTCCATAACTTCTACATACAAGCTCCGATTTGAGCGGAGATTACAGATCCGTGATCTACGCATCAAGAGCTTTCCATAGATATGTTACATGATATGGTTTTATCCGCTAGATTTTAAATTCCATTTTTTCCCCAAAATTCAAATTCGAATAAAGTAGCCGTTTTGAAGCTTCTAATTAGAAAACGTTTGACTCCCTTAAACTGCCAAATAAAAGGGCCCAAGAAGCCTTCCATTGAGGTCCTAATGCTAACTTGACATAAACAACATTCTAGATGGAATATAACAATGCCCGATATCTCTATGCATAAGCCTAAACCCTAAACCCGGCACCCAAGGGCGCAATAAACATGAGGTTGAATGCATAATAGAGCTTACCTTGACAATGTCAAGCCAACCAAGAAAAAACAACAACACAAGCTTAGACAATAAAGGCAACATGTGATATTAGAACATTGTTGAGACCTCCTACAATACTGCTTAGGCAAGCAGGGTGTAACGGTCCCGAATCTAGTCATATCTTAATTGTACAACTTAATCTAAGCACACATTAAAACTCACTTAATGGTGCTATTTCTACATAGCAATATAATTGAAAATCCTCTCAAATAGCAAAATAAGCATGCATGCCATGTCCAAGATTCTTATCATATAAAAAAAGAATCATAGAATCTCAAACAAACATTCACATAAAATAAATCTCTATCAATTAAAGCATATCATCTCAATCAATCACCATGTATGTGTCTATCTCCAAGATGTATGTGTCTATCTCAAAGATGCTGTCATTATCACCATGCTCGACAACATGGTTAGTTATAATGACCAAAATCTAGCCAATCTAGGGCTTTCTCCGATGCCCATCCACCCAACCTCCACATTGGACATCACGGCTATCTTGGGTATGCCTCTTTTTGAATCTTGTCCTCTCTAGGTCATAAATCTCATTCTCTATCTGACGTTCCATGTCTAAGGACGACTGGCTTGAGTCTCAAAATCTCATGTCGAGTCTCATCATACACATACATATCAATCATTCAGTCTAAAACAAAGCAATCACAAGTCATACATATCATCTGACACTCTTCTCTAGTCCATAATATTTCAAGGCATGCTTAATCAAATCAATCAAAACGAACCTCAAGTACAGAAACAAGATTTTAATTCAAATAGTCCTTAACTTCTCTTGGTATTCTAATTCTTTCAAGTCATACATAAATCTTTATTTTTAATATAATTAATTATCATGTTCTAACTAGTAAGATTATCTCTAGTTGTTATATCTAAGTCATAACTATGCTTACATATTAGTCTATCCGGTCTATATAGATAAGATACTCAATCTTGATATAGTAATTTCAAAGGCAAAGCCTGACAACTAGTCTCTTTTAGGAGAGTAACATCTCCCAATCTATTTGGAATTAGAGAAAAGTCAAAACTACAAAGTTTTAGGACTTCTACTCTTGTATAAAACATATCTCGGTGTGATGGTTCTCTAAAATTAAGTTCTAAGGTCTCTTTGAGAGCATTCAAAATGGCCAAATTTGTGTTTTTAGCATAAAACTGTCAAAAACAGCCAAGTGCCCCACTTTGCACTTGAATAACAAAAAAAGGGCTTTGACTTTCTAGAGTCTCATACACTCTTGTAGAGTTTCTTGTCCTCTAAAACTTTCGTGTTTACCTCAACATTTGATTCTAAACACACGGAAAGATAAACTCTTCGCAAAATAGTCCCTAATGAAGGTTTTACCTAGAATCTAGTCATAAACTAGTCAAATATTCTATCTTCTAATTTTTTACCTCCAAAATTGTTTATTCTATGAGTATTTAGACTAAGGCGATCATTTATAATTATTAATAAATTCAAATGTTAAGCATGCCATACCTCAACTTAGATTCTCTCATATACATGCTTATCGATTCATTTATTTAATCTCAACAGAATTTAAAGCAAAATAATAAAAAGAGTATTTGTGTACCTCCCTGATATATTTGTGCTGATGTCTTATTTGATTTGGAATCCATGTCTACTGTCCAAAAGTTTTGGAGGAGTTGTTTGTAGATTTGGCAAGCCTCTCAGATCTGTTGTTAGGGCAAATCTTCTTAGAATCACAACTTAATAAACAATAATAAATCTAGTGAAAAACATTATCATTGTATTGTCTTAAACTTCAAGATAATCAAACAATTTCTTCCGCGATATATTTGCTGATGTCTTGATTGAATGGGAATCTATGTCTACTCATAGGAGTTGTTTGTAAATTTGGTGAGCCTCTCAGATCTGTTGTCAGGCAAGTAATCTGCAAAACAGGTATAACTTCACACATAGTTATAAAGAACTAGTCATGTGGGTGCTTAAAATTACCAGAATGTCTATGGTCTACAACAAAGAATAGAAAAAGACGGCTTACCTCTTCTTTAAGAATCCGTATAAGCCGCCTCGCGGCCTAAACCCTTGGTCGTTGTTCGCTTGCATAGACCTACAAAAATTATCATAATAAATCAAAATGTTAGTTCATTTTAACATATGCAATAGGCGTATGCATAAACCTATTGCGTAAGGCTTATGCATAAGCCTATGCATAAACCTATTTCATAAGGCTTATACATCGCATATTGCATAAGCTTATGAATAATGCTATTACATACATAAGGGCTTATGCAATAGGTTATGCATAAGGCTTATGCAATAGGCTTATGCATAAACCTATTTCATAAGCCTATTGCATAAGGCTTATACATAAGCCTATGCGCATAAACCTATTGCATAAGGGCTTATGCATAGATATTGCATAAGGTTTATGCATAAGCCTATTGCATAAGGCTTGTTGCATAGCCTATTGCTATAAGTCTTATGCATAAACCTATTGCATAAGGCTTATGCATAAACCTATTGTATAAGGGCTTACGCATAGACTATTTCATAAACCTATTGCATAAGGTCTTATGCATACCCTATTGCATAAGGCCTATGCATAGCCTATTGCAATAGGCTTATGCATAAGGCTTATTGCATAGCCTATTGCATAAGGCTTATGCATAGCCTATTGACCTAACCTTAATCCTTGGCACCCAAGGGTGCAAAAACACAAAGAGAAGACAAAAAATGAAAAAAGAGGGCTTACCTCTTTAATGAGATGCTGTATGAGAGGATTGACCTAAACCCTTGTTCACTTGAATAAACCTACACAAAAGAAACATAATAAATAAAAAAGTTAGTTCTCTCATTAACACATTAGTAAGCAAGGAGCACAAGAGGAGAAAGAGGTGAGTACCCTAAACCCTACTCCTAATGCATAAGTGAATGAAATAAATTAGTTTATGCTAATCCAAAACCCTAGCTCTATGCGTAGAATTCTTAATAGGTAGCTTTGATGGAGAGCTTCCACCAAAGCTCTCTATTAGAGCTCTATGCATTAGGCTAGGGTTAGGGCAAGAGAGAGGAAAGAGAGCGGAAGGGAGAAAGGGAAAACAAAGAGAGAGGAAGGGGAACAAAAGCTCACATATCCATGAAAGCTTGCACATAGAGCTATGTGCAAGCTTTCCATGAAAGCTTAGACTAAGAAAAAAACATTGAAGCTTTCCATTAAATCTTGGGAGAAAGCTAGAAAAAGGCACTTACCTTGGAGAGGAAGAGATGATTGATGGAATAGCCTTGAAAGAAGAGGTGTGGTGGGGGGAATAGACGTGCTATAGGCGTAGCCTTTGTATGTGCATGGTAGGGGAAGTAGGTAGAAATTGACTCCCATTGGCGGAGTTTTAGGAGGTGGGAGTCTTAGTTTCTAGGTCGTTGTTGGGTAGCAAAAAAAAGCTGCTATAGTTGCTGTGCAGCAACGAAGTCCTGGGTAATTTTTTTGTCAATAGTTCTGGATGGTGTTGTGTGTTTTGTTTAAATCTTAAATCAGTTTTGGCCAGGTTGAAGATGTCTAACAATGATCATCAAGGGCCGGAAGTTGGTTCCGAGGCATGGTTGAGAGAAACAATTTATTATGTGTGTGATTGATGGGGCAAGGGCTAATATATATGACAATGTTGTATAACAATTGATCATGTCTGGACATATGGTCTTCATGAGGCATTGGCATGACCAAGTGCAAATGATGACATGGAGGAGAACCATAAGAGAGTGCTAGGTAACATGTCACACTGCTCGGTGACATCGGGTAGAGTGTGGAAGGTGGCAAGACTCATCTTTCCCAACCAATGGAAGGCCTCCACCATTGCCACATGATGAGGAAGAGAATCTTATCAAGGACAACATGAATATAAGAGGCAAGCAACCCTTTGTATAAGGGATGTTCATACTCCACACTACGAGCAAACTTGGAGTTATTAAACTTGCAAACAACTTATGGATGGAGTGATGCAAGTGTCACCAATCTTCTTCGGTAAGACCACCTCATTATATTCTCTCAAATAGAAAATGGGTCATGTTCTATATACTCTCCTTGCTAATATTTTGACATATTATGATTTCTTATGTTATATTACAGGCTTCTCAAGAAGATTCTTCCCCCTCAAAATCTACTACTAAACTCACGAGATGGGTGTCATAAAATGCTCTCTATGCACGCATGTCCCAATGATTGCATGCTAATTAGAGGGGTTAATAAAGATGCAGCACAATGTCTACAATGTGGAGAGAGATACTCTATAGGTATGATTTGCCAAGGAGAAAGTTCTCCAAAAGATTTTGAGACACTTCTCTATCATTCCTCGCATCATCCAACACATGTTTAAATGTAAGGCGAATGCAGCACTCATGACATGGCATGTTACTCATCGCTCAACCAATGGCATCATGAGGATCGTAGGGCTGATTCACGAGCATGGAACATGTGGAGCGTCAATGGCTAGTTTAAAGATGAGCCCCGTGACTTATGTCTTGGCTTGGGCATGGATGGTGTTAAACCATTTGGCTTTAAGTCCACATCATGGTCTACTTGGTCTATTGTATTGGTGAATTATAACCTCCCTCCATGGGTGGCAAGTAAGAAAGGTCATATCATTCTTGCTCTCCTTGTACCAGGAAACTATAAAGTGGCAAACATGGATGTGTACCTTAAGCCTTCGAGATTGAGGAGCTTGAGACACTATGGCGAGGTATCAAAGTACATGACATTTGAAGGCCAATAAATAGGCGTGAGGCGGAGGTGAAAGGAGTTTTTCTTTGGATGATGCATGACTATCTCGGGTTCTCGGAGTGCTTAAGTACCTACTTAAACCAGATAACTTTAAGCTTTAACCTTAAAAATTTAAGTTTGTCTCTATCTCAATCATCTCAATTTTAAAATAGGTTTGGCAACCTCCGGACATCATGCATGTCCGATCTCTGGACCATCACTTGTTTTAGAAAGACCCTCTATACACTTAAGAACGTGGTGTATGATAAACATCATCGATTTCTCCCTCCTTTACATCCCAAGTATGTGCCACATGAGGTCTCACCTGTTGTGAGTGATGAGAGGTAGATATTGGTTTGAGGTATGGAGAAGCATCCCCAATCCACCACCAAATGGGATGTTAGACACTCAATCTTCTTTCGACTTCCATATTGGTGTGACATGAAGATCAATCATCTCTTAGATCCCATGCATATCTTCAAGAATATACACCTTCAAATTGCATGGCCAATTGAAAGCAAGAGGTGGAAACATGGTCCTACTAAAGGCACCATGGGTATTAACCAAGAAGGACAATAAGGTGAAAAAAAGTGATTGCCTCTTTTCGTACACCAATGGGAGTAAGCATTCATTGAAGGGTGCCTTCACAAAGACAAAAAAGAAAGGAGAGGTACAATTATATATGGCCTCAAGACACATAATTAGTACAAGATATTACAGGTATATAAATATTTGCTTATTCATTTTCTCTTTGTGGTACATAATTTATAGGCTCATACAACTTCCATTTTTTTCTATGCATAGTTTATTCTTCCAATTGCTATAGTTCGTTGTGGAGACAAGAAAGTGGGAGAGGATATTTACAAAATGGGAATCTTGGTGGTGAGGCATAAATCTTCTCTTAAATTCACTAGCTAAGTTATTATTTGGTATTCTCATGCGCTCACAAGTTATGTATTGGTAAATAGTACACATGATTTATATATATGTAGGTACATATCCTTAAAGGATATAGATCCTACATCCATTGAGATGGCTCGTCTCAATGCTATTGAGGCAATGTGTATGATCGAGGATAATTTTCCTAGAACAATTCTCACTAGCCAATTGCATTAAGTGGTGCATTTGGTTCATGAAGTGGCATTGTGTGGTGTTGTTTATGTTCGATGAATATTTTTCCTTGAAAGGTTCATGAAAACCTTAAAGAACTTTGTGAGACAAAGAGCAAGGCTAGAAGCAAGCATGGTAGAGAGATGGTTGATGCAAGAGTCTCTTGTGTGTATATCTCAAAACATCTATCTCGCATAGATTCTTCCCTACCACAATGAGGAGGATGGCCGACTAATCCCTAATGTGCCTTAAGGAAAAGGAAGGCAGTGAAGACTAGATGAAGCATTACGCTATAAGGTGAATACATTTTGCATTCTAAATAGTCCCATCATAGAGAAGTGGATTGGGAGATACAAGGATACAATCAATAGACGAAAGGATGAGAGAATAGCTTTCAAAAAGAGAAAAGAGATGCTTGCTATTCCCACCTAGCTTGGACCTCTACCAAATGTGATTAATATAGAATGGCTTCGTATGGCAATATTGATGGCATCGCAAAATGGAGAACTGATCTCACAAGATAAGAGCATGAGTATGTGCCAAGAGGATGTGACCCTCAAGAGTACATACATTCTTCATCTCTGTCTCATGTATATACCTTGTTTAATGCACTATAGTAAATGTCATGCTTTTGTTAAATATTAGTACAAACTATATAATGCAATATGGACAAAGGGAAGGCACTTTTGCATGGAGCATGTGGATTCTAAAAGAAACACATTTGATTGCGGTGTGATGGTAACTTTTGAGCAAGAAAGTCGAGCTAGTAGATATGATACTAATGTCATAGAGGAAAATCTTGAGTATTGTGGAACTATTCAAGATATTCTTGAGGTTGTATTTAGACAATTTAGTCTATTCACCTTTGATGTCAAATGGTTCAAGGTGATATATAGAGGTGCTCAAGCAACTGTGAAGAAACATCCAAATGGGTTCTTTCAAATTGATTCCACCAAGTTTTGGAATGATGAGAAAGATACTTTCGTAGTACCTCAACACTGTTAATAGGTCAGTAACCCAGCCAATCCCAAATTAAATCTTAATTTAGTATAATAATAGTGTAGCCCCTTTGCTTTGTGATATTAGGTTGTATTTCACACCGATCGAGTAAATCCAAAGTGGTGGTATGTTATACAAGTTTCCCCTCGTTCAAAACATGTCTTTCAAGATCAAGATGTGGAGGTTGAATCTGTGGATGGGGTGCAAGTACTACCTCAAATCGGCTCATTGGAAGAAGACGATGAAGAAAACATTTTGGAGTGGGCCGATCAAGGGTATGAGAAATATCAATCTGAAGAAGATGATGAGTCACCTATCAATCATGATAATGCTTCATTGGATCATGATAGTGATATTGATATTGATATGGAACCCCATTGTTTCATTCAGCTTCCATTATATATAGACATTGATGAAGCAACAGATATGGATTTATTATAAGATGGGATAGATTCATGATTTTGACATTGCTTTGCTTCTCAAAAGTTTTCAACTATCTTTTTTTTTTTTGCAAAACATGGCTCCAAGGGTTCTAATGGATGTTTTTTTAAAACTATAAATCATTTTCTCTGTGTATGTGACATGTATAACTTAAATTCAGCATCCAACAACTCTCTCAAATTTTATGCAGGGAAAATAGAAGTGCAATCTCGCTGCGATTTTTGCTGCACAACATAGCAAAATCACAGTATAGCAGCAAAGTTTTGCTGCTATAGGCATTGCTCATCAGCAGAGCAAAAAAGTGCTTCTATGAGCGCTATACTGAATAGTGTAAATTTGTTGTTATAGGCAGTGCTAAGCAAAAAAATTTCGCAGCTAGGCAGTGCTAGTTTGCTATGGGGCAGCGAATGGAATCCCCAAAATCCCAACAAAATAAATGTTGCTGAAATGCTGCTATGCCCCCAATGGTTGTAGTGGCGTAAATACATTAGACATGTTAATATTTAGCGGATGAATAATACGCAGGTGTAAAGTATTGTTACGATTTTGCTAAAGTTCAAATTGGATGGAATGTACAAAGTATGTAATGCAATTTGTGAATAATATGCAGGCCCAAAGTATTGTTGCAATATTGCCAAAGTTCAAATTGGATGGAATGTACAAGGTATGTAATGCAGTTTGTGAAAGTAGACTAAGCAAACATTTTTTCACGAGTAAGTTTTGGTGTGGTGTATTTTGAGATTTGGCTACTAACAAAGTTAGCATCAATTTGAGGATTCTATTATTATGTACCTTTCATTGATAGTATAACCACACTAGGAAAGCATGGATGTATTTCATGAAATAGAAAAGTGAACTATTTACTCACTTCTATAGCTTTACATATAAGGTAGAGAAAGACAACAGTATGCACATAGAATTCAAATGGTGGGGAGAATATTTCTACAATCAATTAAGTTATTACTATCTCAAAAAGCATGGAATAAAGAGGTAGCTTGCATGTAGGTTTGCATGTAGGTACTCCACATATCAAAATATGGTCGCAGAAAGTAAAACTAGGCATATAGTAGAAGTTTCACATGTATTACTCAAAGAGAAAAAGACGAGTCATTATTTTTGGGCTGAAGTTAGTAGCAAACTACACTTCAAACACCATATTAGTGAATTTGGGAATTTCCCAATTCCCATTTTTGAATACTTAAAAAAGGGGGACATGGATAACATGTTTGTAAGTTTCTCAAAACCCTATCATATGACCTATCGTTGGAAAGCGCTTGAAAAATGGAATCTAAAGAGCTAGAAAGCGCTCATTTTGGATTAGTGGTGTTCAAGTTATGGTTAATCCAAACTTTTGACCACGTTGTCGTGCCATGGCACGTCTATGATGTGAAACCGTGCATGTGAGGCCATCTAATACACATCCAGATGCATGGGGTTAAGTGCCATGACGAGTCATTATATGATGCCATGTACATATGTTCATATTGTATATGAGGTTCAATAAGATGAGCTGAGGCTCAGCCAAGTTTGGAAGTTTCTGACAGTGTGGTGTGAATTGTGGGGGATTTTTTTTATGCTTATGGAGAACTTTGGAGCTAGCAGAGACCTTGTGCCTTGATAGGACTGGATTATGCTTGTGGGTTGACTGCTTTAATGATTCCATGAGATGGTGAAATGCTCATAAGCCGTGCCTATCATGGCGGAGTTGATATTAACACTGAGACAGAGAACTTAATGGTACATAATGGTCGGGTTCTTGATCGTATGCTTTAGATGGTAAAATCATATGCACAATAAGGATGCTAAATGGAGCTTCTTTTGATGAGGCGTGAGAAAAACCTTTAGAAAGGTTATGGTGAAAAGGTGAAAAGGAGTTTGATTATATATATATATATATATATATGGTCAACGCTCCAAAATAGAGAAAAAAGGCCACACTCCAAAACAAAGGAAAAGGGAAATAGTAGGCGCGCTGAGGAAAATTAAAATGGGTAATACGCGATTTCAGCTGAAAAAGAGTGGTAAGCGCGAGTTCTCCGCGGGAAAAAGGCGAGAAAACCAGAGGCGACGACGGCAAGTGCAGAGTATGAGAAAAAAATCTGCAGCGTTGAGGAACAGTGTCAAAATCTACCAGAGCTTTTAATCACTTGAATACATAAACTGCTTGTGCTTTGTAGGTATTAGATTTAGAGAGTAAATCTTGTACTACATAATGATATAATTATGGGAAAATCCATTTTCAAAAATCAATACTGAAGCGGGAGCAGCGCCGCGTTTCTTCTTCAAATAATCAACGTTGAAGCGACTTTCGAGACAAGCTTAAATAAAAGAATAACAATGTGTAAATCCACCCATTCAGATAAGTTTTTTTTCTTTTACTTTATTGGACTTGAGAAAAGGGTAAGACCCATAAATCCTTAAAGGATTCGAAGTTGAGAAAGCTTGGTGAACAAGCTAATGGTTGTTTTATTTAGAACTTGAAGTTTTGTGGAAAAAGGTATCCTCTTAGCACATTCAAATCACGGGAATTTGGTCTATCTTCTGCTTGATTGAATTCTGGAAGCCATGAGCATGTTATGCCATCTTTTGCTTGTGAGATGTTAGAATATTAAGACAGGTTTTCAGGTGAAAAAGAGCATCATGATATAATGGTTTTGATGACACTGGATGCAATGGATGTAACTGGCCACATGTATATTGGAAAAATTGGAAGGCTTTGTTATGCACACATGTGAATGGTTCAAAGGATTTCATGCAATTCTGTGCAATCATCTGGGTGAATTCAAGGATGTATTGAGGCAAGTTGACACATGTATTTGTCATTGGAAATAGTGATGTTCAATACTCCTTGGGAAATTTTGTGCGTGAGACTCCTTGTTGAATTTGACATTCACTCTCACAGCTAGAAGTTTCGTACTTTCCTGGCTGTACCGCACACTTCACGACAGCTTTTTGGTGAACCCGACGTGAAACTGCTGGGGTGAGAGTGTGGTGAAATATACAGGGAAGCTATGGCTGAGAATTCTGAGGGTCAGGGGGTTCATTTTGACCCCGGAGTTATGCAGATGTTTCAAATGTTTACCATGTACATGCAACAGCAACAAGCTGCTGAGAGGGGACAGATTTCCACGACCAAGGCATTACAATCAATTGTGAAAAAGGTGGATCAATTTGATGGGAAGGACATTACAAAGTACCTGCGTAATTATATAAAGGAGATGGAGCTAAACAGGGTGACTGAGGAGGATATGGTTCGAAGTTTCGAGCTGGTATGCGTTCCTGAAATAAGAGAGCGCATAAAAGGATTGCAGACAGCACAGGGTGGCAGAAATTGGGAAGAGTTCAAGCTTGCTTTAAAGGATGAATACTTCATGGAGGATTCTGAGCGAGTGACTAAACGAACTTTCTTGGAATGGGTCACAAAACCTAAAATGGGAATTTCTGCCACAGAATTGCTAAGGGAGTTTGAGAAGCGTTATGCCCAGTTGTCAAGAATAGAGCGTGCAACTTTGGACAGAGAAAAGACAGAGCTCTTCTTGCAAGCAGCTGGGAAAGATCTCCACGAGAAATTGGAAATCCTCCTTGAGGACAAGGATACAGAGCAGGGATTAAAGAGTGATTGGAATGATGTTGAGGATGCAGTCACTATGTTAGCAAAGCGGCAGCGGAGGAGGGATAAAATGGTGATGGGCTCTGCACCCCCCATAGCTGCTGTTACCCCTGAGAATCTACCCAAACCTGCTACTACAATTCCCAAGGTAGATGGGCCAATGGATGAGCTTATCAAGGGTATGCGTGACTTAAAATTGAAGATGTCTAGGATTGAAGAAAAAGGTCTACCATTGGGGCAGGCTTCTATGCAAAGGCCTCAAAGCAAAGAAGGGTTTACATATAGATGCATATGGTGTGATGACCCAGAGCATGCAAAGAAGGATTGTACCAGCTATAAAGAAGCTCTTAAAAATCAACTTGTGTTTTTCAAAGATGGGAAAATCCATCTTACAGAGACTGGTCTTCCATTGAGTACAAATTTTGGAAAAGGAGGGATGAAAAAGCTGGTAGAGGATATGGCTGCTAGTCATGCCATTTCTATGGTTGAGGCAGCAACCTATGGATTAAAGGTTGGTCAATTAAAGCAAGGATTTGAGAATGATGAGGATTATGAGAATGAGGATTTTTGGCCATCAACAATGGAATTAATTGCGTCAAAGAAAGTGTCAAAGCAAGCTTTGCATGAGGCAGGTGATTGTATACGTCTTGAGACTGGGTGGGAGGAGCCTGTGGATTCTTTATCCATTCATGCCTATATTGCCAAATGCCAAAATAATGAGGCACAGGTAGAGGAGAAGCGAAAAAGGGAAAATGAGGAAGGAGGGCCATCAAAAAGAGTTACACGTGGAAGTGAAAAGAAGGATCCTGGGCCATCACATATGCCTCCACAGCATAGCAGACCTCCACATGATGTTTCAATGGAAGAAGTGCCAGCAAAAATGAAGGAGAAGGGTAAAGGGAAAAGTCCACTCTACAAGCTTCAATCTGATATTGAAGTTGCAACAGATCTCAAAAAGGTACTTGAAGAAAGGATTCTAAACAGCAGGGTGGAATTCACACTAGGGGAAGTCTTGGGAATTGCAAAGAAAGAATTTCATGATGAGATAATTGATATTATACGAAGAAAAAGGCAGTCCATAATTGAATCTATTCCATCACAAGGGGAGGCAAGCACTTCCAAGACTCATGGAGTACAGGTACAGAAAAAGGAAGAGAGAGAAAATGTGGTGGAATGTAATCACTCTGCTGATGGGGCACGACAAGTGCGCTTTGTGGAAGAGGATGATGAAAAAGAAGTTCTTACAAAGAGTCATTACTCCAGGAGCCATTGGGCAAGAGCAACCACTGAAACCCTTGTCAAAATAGGTGATTTGGAAGAGCCATATGTCGCTCTAATTGATCATGGGTCTGAAATAAATCTTATGGCTAAAAATCTCTATAACAAATGTAAGTGGCCAATGGATGTGGATCATGGGTGGATGATTAAAGCAGCTAATAATTCATCTGGAGAGCTTTATGCAGCATGTCCAAATGTAAGGGTAACTATAGGGGATGTGAAGGATGATCAGAATTTCTTTGTTCAGGAAATGTCATCGTATCCCCTTATCCTTGGGCAACCCTACATTACAGCTGTAAGGATGGAAACAAAGGTTTTGGATGATGGCTCAGCATATGCAAGAATAAGGAGTAAAGATGGCAAAAAGGCTGTTCAGTTTTTGACAGTTTGCATTAATCATGAAAGGAATCGTGAGTCTCTTCGGGCACAGTCACTCCCAAAGATAAACAGAGAGTTTATGAATTACAGGGAGATGAGGGATTTTGGCCAGGTGCCATTGTAAAGCGGGATTCCAATGGTACAAGGAGAAATGAGTTCTCGCAGGACTCAATCAATGTAAATAGTTTTTCAGTAAATTTTCAGGGATTCTCCAGTTATGGGTCATTGGTTTTTGTAAAAAGCAAGGATTTGAAGCGTGGCATGCAAAAACATATACAAAATGAACAAAAAAGTTTTGAGCAGTGTGGTCTTTTGGAGAAGAATGAGTTTATTTCAGGGGTGCTTGATGAGGTGTCATTTATAGATACTATGGATGTGCTTTTTGATATGGGAAGAGGGTGGAAATGAAATGATAAAGGTGTCATCTGTGGAGATGTATGATATAATCCAGGAATTTGAGGGGGTGGAATGTAAAAACATGAATTGTGAGATGGATGCTCATGTTGATACAAAGTACAAAACGGTTGCAAAGAAGGTGAAACCAGTTGCCTTGCCCTTGCCACCAGGAAGCAAGGAGAAGATAGATGAAGCTTCTATGCAGCCAAATCTTAGAGATCCGAAGAAAATTTGGCATAAATTTACTCAAGAAACTCTGAAAGAGCTGAAGATTGGTGAGAAGGATTTTCTGTTGCCAGTTGAAAGGGAATGCTTTGAGGAGATGCTTGTAAAACATGGGAAAGCTTTTGCCTTTCAGTCGCATGAGATAGGTTGTGTTGATCCAAGTGTAACAGCACCAATGGTGATCTTTACTGTTCCACATGTAACCTGGAACCTGCGGCCAATTCCAGTACCAAAGGCTCTCTTGCCAAAGTTGATGGAATTACTAAAGGAAAAGATTAGGATGGGGATCTTGGAGCCTTCATGTGCCCCATATTCCAACAGATGGTTTACTGTACCAAAGAAAAATGGGACATTGCGCTTTATTCAAGACATGCAACCTGTAAACAAAGTCACAATCAGGAATGTGGGGGCAGGTCCAATTGTGGATGAGTTTGCAGAAGCATTTGCAGGGAAAGCTATATACTCTATGGGTGATCTGTATTCGGGATATGATCAGTTCCAGCTGGATATACAAAACAGGGACTTGACCACAATGAGAACTCCTTTGGGATTAGTAAGGATGTGTACCTTACCACAGGGAGCCACTAACTCAGTGGCACATATGATGAATGGAATGAACAAAGTCTTACGAGACTTCATACCACAAAAAACTATGCCATTTTTGGATGATGTGCCAATAAAGGGCTGTGATGAGAAAGACAAAGATGGGGATTTGGATTCAAAGGGGTGCCGCAAGTTTGTGGCAAATCATATAAAGGATTGTGACATGATTCTATCCAGGCTTGAAGAAGTGAATCTTACTTTATCTAGGCTGAAATCAGTGTTTGGGGTTGGTGAAGTGCTAATAGTGGGACATCTTTGTAGTACTAGTGGACGCCGTCCTTGTCCAGCCAAAATAGATGCAATACAAAGAATGAAAGAGACATGCATTAATGTTACAGAGCTGAGGAGATTTCTTGGAGCATGTGTCTTTTATGTTATTTGGATCCCACATTATGCACATGTAGCAGATCCTCTTTATCAACTTTTGAGGAAAAATCAAAAATTTCTGTGGAGTACAGTACATATTAAAGCTATGCGGAAGCTGAAATATTTGCTCCAATCATCACCCATTTTGAGAAAGGCAGATTATGAGTGTGGCAGGCCTGTGATTGTTACAGTTGATACTAGTCCTACTGGGATAGGATGGGCAGTAGGGCAAGATGATGAGGATGATCATAGGTATGTAATTAGATTTGGAGCAAAGGTATTAAGCTTTCGGCAACGAAAGTATCCACAGATCAAGAGAGAATTATGGGGGATAGTCACTGCTCTAAAATGTGAAAAAGAATATCTTATTGGGGCATCTGTACTTGTGGAAACTGATTGCTTGCCACTTCTTGGGATGATAGCAAGTTGTTCCACTCCAGATATTGCTATGCTTAGGTGGATTGCTTATATCAAGTCACTAAATCCTGAGTTTGAGCATATTGCAGGAAAAGATAATCCAGTTGCAGATATGCTATCAAGAGCCAGGTATGAAGATGAGAAAGAGATGATTAGTGACATTGATGATGTGGGTACAAAGTTCTATACTACAGCATATGCAAAAGGGGATCATATTTGCCTATCAAATGCACTTGAGTCTTTTATTGAGGAAATATATGAAGGAGATTGGTTGCTTATTGGTCAATATTTGAGTACTCTGACAAGGCAAGAAAATTGGTCTGACTCAGAATTTAAGAGGATCCGCAGAAAAGCATATGGTTACTTTCTAAAGGATGGGTATCTCTGGAAGCATCCTAAACAGAGGAATGCTATGCCACAGAGAGTCATATGTGATAAAGAGACTCAAGGAAAGCTTGTGAAAGAATTCCATGAGAGTCTCTGGGCTGGGCATAGAAGTGTGTGGGCCACCTTTACCAAAATAAAGGAAAAATATTGGTGGAGAGGAATGTATAAGGATATTTCCCAATATGTGGAAACATGCATAGTATGCCAAATGTACTCAAATGTGCGGCATCGTGATGGCTTGCAACCAACCTACCCACCTGCCATGCACTACAAATGGGTAGTGGATCTAGTTACAATGCCTTTGGGAATTTGGCAGATGCGGTATATAGCACTTGCAAGAGAAGATTTGATAAATCAGGTAGAAGGGCGTGCTCTTAGAACAAAGAGTACGGAAACAGTATGCAAATTTCTCTTGGAAGATGTGATCTGCCGATATGGTTGTGTTGGGAAAATAACAGCTGATAGGGGTGAGCTAGATGTTGAAGAAGCAAGGGAATTCTTCTCTAGAATTGGTATCAAACTGTCTCTAACATGTGCTTACAATCCTGAGGGCAATGGGAAAAGTGAGCGAGGACATCCTCCAATCATTAAAGCTTTGGCTAAGGCATGCAGAGAAAGGATGAGAGAGTGGCCAAAGCTGCTACCATATGCCTTGTGGGCTGACCGTACAACTCATAGCTCAGTGACAGGATATATGCCTGCAGAATTAATGTATGGTCAGAAGCCAGTGATGCCAGTTGAAGAAGTAATTCTAACTTGGAATGTATTGCCCTGGGTGGAAGGATTGAGCAGAGATGACCTCCTTGCATTGCGAATAAGACAGTTGGAGAGGAGGCCTGAAGATGTAGAGCTTGCTAAAGCTCGTTTGAAAAATGCAAGGCTGAAAAATAAAGAAAGATTTGATAGTAGACACAGACTCCGGCCAAAACCTATTGAAGAAGGTGATTGGGTTCTAATGTATGATAGTAGCCTTGACAACCAATTCACTGTTCAAAAAAAAATTTGCAAAAAGATGGTTTGGCCCTTACATTGTCAAGCATGTGCATGGAAATGCTACGTATACTCTGTGTGAGCTTGATGGGACAGAAATAAAGAATCTTGTGGCTGGCAAAAGAATCAAGATATTTAAAAGAAAGCATGATAGTGATCCTTTTGATTCACAAGAGACTCAGGATGAGAGACTTGATAGTGGTAGTATGGATATGGTTGAAGAGGAAGAGGATGATCTTCCTGGAACTGCAGAAGATGAAGACGACATCCAGTTATATGTGGCCCTTGATGATGATTTGGCACATACCAGAGGATGTGCAGGTTTAGAGGGGGTGGATGTCGTGCCATGGCACGTCTATGATGTGAAACCGTGCATGTGAGGCCATCTAATACACATCCAGATGCATGGGGTTAAGTGCCATGACGAGTCATTATATGATGCCATGTACATATGTTCATATTGTATATGAGGTTCAATAAGATGAGCTGAGGCTCAGCCAAGTTTGGAAGTTTCTGACAGTGTGGTGTGAATTGTGGGGGATTTTTTTTATGCTTATGGAGAACTTTGGAGCTAGCAGAGACCTTGTGCCTTGATAGGACTGGATTATGCTTGTGGGTTGACTGCTTTAATGATTCCATGAGATGGTGAAATGCTCATAAGCCGTGCCTATCATGGCGGAGTTGATATTAACACTGAGACAGAGAACTTAATGGTACATAATGGTCGGGTTCTTGATCGTATGCTTTAGATGGTAAAATCATATGCACAATAAGGATGCTAAATGGAGCTTCTTTTGATGAGGCGTGAGAAAAACCTTTAGAAAGGTTATGGTGAAAAGGTGAAAAGGAGTTTGATTATATATATATATATATATATGGTCAACGCTCCAAAATAGAGAAAAAAGGCCACACTCCAAAACAAAGGAAAAGGGAAATAGTAGGCGCGCTGAGGAAAATTAAAATGGGTAATACGCGATTTCAGCTGAAAAAGAGTGGTAAGCGCGAGTTCTCCGCGGGAAAAAGGCGAGAAAACCAGAGGCGACGACGGCAAGTGCAGAGTATGAGAAAAAAATCTGCAGCGTTGAGGAACAGTGTCAAAATCTACCAGAGCTTTTAATCACTTGAATACATAAACTGCTTGTGCTTTGTAGGTATTAGATTTAGAGAGTAAATCTTGTACTACATAATGATATAATTATGGGAAAATCCATTTTCAAAAATCAATACTGAAGCGGGAGCAGCGCCGCGTTTCTTCTTCAAATAATCAACGTTGAAGCGACTTTCGAGACAAGCTTAAATAAAAGAATAACAATGTGTAAATCCACCCATTCAGATAAGTTTTTTTTCTTTTACTTTATTGGACTTGAGAAAAGGGTAAGACCCATAAATCCTTAAAGGATTCGAAGTTGAGAAAGCTTGGTGAACAAGCTAATGGTTGTTTTATTTAGAACTTGAAGTTTTGTGGAAAAAGGTATCCTCTTAGCACATTCAAATCACGGGAATTTGGTCTATCTTCTGCTTGATTGAATTCTGGAAGCCATGAGCATGTTATGCCATCTTTTGCTTGTGAGATGTTAGAATATTAAGACAGGTTTTCAGGTGAAAAAGAGCATCATGATATAATGGTTTTGATGACACTGGATGCAATGGATGTAACTGGCCACATGTATATTGGAAAAATTGGAAGGCTTTGTTATGCACACATGTGAATGGTTCAAAGGATTTCATGCAATTCTGTGCAATCATCTGGGTGATTGCACAGAATTGGAAGGCTTTGTTATGCACACATGTGAATGGTTCAAAGGATTTCATGCAATTCTGTGCAATCATCTGGGTGAATTCAAGGATGTATTGAGGCAAGTTGACACATGTATTTGTCATTGGAAATAGTGATGTTCAATACTCCTTGGAAAATTTTGTGCGTGAGACTCCTTGTTGAATTTGACATTCACTCTCATAGCTAGAAGTTTCGTACTTTCCTGGCTGTACCGCACACTTCACGACAACGTGTCCCAAACTTGTAAGAAATTCCCATATTCCCCAATATGGTGTTTTCATATCATGAATAGGATACAACACCATATTGGGGAATATGGGAATTTCTCAGTAGTTTGGGACACGTGGTCAAATCTTTGGATTAATCATAACTTGAACACCGTTACTCCAAATTGAGCGCTCTATAGCTCACTAGATTCCATTTTCCAAGCGCTTTCCAACAATAGGTCACATGATATGGTTTTGAGAAGCTTATAGGCATGTTATCCATGTCCCACCTTTTTAGTATTTAAAAAATGGGAGTTGGGAAATTCCCAAACTCACGAATATAGTGTTATACCCACTGCATTAGTTCATGGCATGATATCTCAATAAAAGTTTACTCTGGCAACAAACCACATTTGGCACACATAAAAGTGTATGAGTACATTGTTTATGTATTGGACCTACTAAATGAGTCAAGAAGTAAATTGGATCTCAAGATAGAAAAATGTATGTTCATTGGTTATTCCCTTGAGCAAAAAGGTTTTAGATGCTATAACCCCACTACACGAGTCAGATGGGAGAGAGCAGGGTGCTATGTTTGATAAGATGAATATCTCCCCCTAGAGATCAATCTCATTCTTTGCTTTAGACCCTATAGAATCAGATTGATCTCCTAGATAACAAGAAATAACAACATCAATATAATATAACCACATCATTCTCTATAGTACAAAATGTCCTCTCTCAATAAGGAATAACAACATCATTATACTATCCTATTGAGCTCCTAGACAACAAGGAATAACCACATCATTCTATCCTTAAACCCACGTCCACCCCTAGTGAGCTCCTATATAAAACCACCACCACAACACGTCAAGAGAACAACAACGTTTTTTAGTAGCGTTTTTGCAACATTTTCAGAAGGAAAATATCGAGGGTTTTCACGATGTTGAGCAGCAATTTGTCGCTGCTCCGTAACATTTTCACGTTGCTCAATAGCGCTTTTTATACAATAAAATTTTGTTGCCCTATAGCAAAGAATTATTGTTTAGTAGTGAAAGATCGCTATTGAGCAAAAAATCACTACTCAGCAACGTCTATAGCATCGAAAAACGTTACTATATCGTAAAAATATCCCACTTTTTTTTACTCCTGCGTAGTTTTATCTTTTGAATACAATAAACTTGTAATCTAAATTTTTTCATAGGTTTATGCCTTATCTATCACTTCTACCTCTCCTACCCCATCCTCCTCAAGCTCAAGCAAGGCATGTCTACTCTTTTCCTTTATCTCTTATGCAAACAAGCTTTCCATGAAAGCTTTCTTGTGAGTATTTTCTTTCTCTTTCCTCTCTTTTAAGTTTTTCTTAACTTGGCTTAATTCTCAGGGAGTTCACTATATGTAAACTCTCTATATCACGTGCGTTCAAGGACTAATTTAAAAACCCCTTATTTGTATTTTTTTCATGAATAAAACACGTCCTTTTTCTATTCAATCTATAAATACCCCCTTTTAAATGGAAATACCCCCTTTAATCTGTAAATACCCCCTTTAAATGTACCCTTCTGAATGTAAAAAATATGTAAAAAAGGGATTTAAAAAACCTCTTCTTTTGAACCTAGATGCTATGCTTACATAATTATGAGTGACCCCCCACCCCCGTCCCCCCCGTCCCCCCCCCCCCCCCCCCCCCCGAGGTTTAATTTTGTAGGTTTTCAACACATACAAGTCTCACAAGAGATCTCTTTCTTGTATGTTTCTTCTTTCATGCTTTTACATGTTTATAGGGTGTGTAAGTTTTAGGGATTTGAAGATTAGGATTTGTTATTAATACTTTTTTTTCCTTAATTTGGTTTGATTTTATAGGTTTTCAACACATACAAGCCTCACAGGGTAAGAAATCTCTTTCTTGTATATTTCTTCTCTTATGCTTTTACATGTTATAGGGTTCGTTATTTTTTCCATGCTCTATGGATAGCCTTTAGAGAGATATGCTTCTCTCAAGAGGTAGGCATATTCCTTAGCCTCATGCATGAGACTTATACATTAGTAGCCATATGCATAAGCTTTATGCCGGTAGCTTCCAATGCATGCCAAAAGCTACCGATGCATGCTAATAGCTTCCAATGCATGTCGGTAGCTTCATATGCCAGTAGCTACCTAGGCATGCCGGTTTTCCAATGCATTCTGGTAGCTACCTATGCATGCTGGTAGCGTCCTAGGCAAGCTAATAGCTTCCAATGTGTGTCGGTAGCGTCCTAGGCAAGCTAATAGCTTCCAATGTATGCCGGTAGCTACCTAGGAATGCTTATAGCTTCCAATGCATGCCAGTAGCTTCTACTACATGCCGATAGCTACCTAGGCATGTCAATAGCTTCCAGTGCATGCCACATGATGGTAGCTTCCAATGCATTGGAGTATGCATAAGAGTTTTAAGTATTTGTATTTTTTCGTGGATAGATGGAAAATAACTTGTGGCGTGATGTTACACGTGAAGGAGGAGTCGATATGCCAACAATATTTGTAAGTATATATTAGCCTCAAACTATATCTTATCTTTTAATTAAACAAGGTTTTCTTAAATAACAACATAATTGTAATGTTCATTTGTTTGTATGTCTATCGCTTGAAGCAATGGACCGCCCCCCTATGGAAGATGAATATGATTTTGCATTACAACGGGGTTTAGAAGCTCTATTTGAAAGGGTGCAAGATGAAGGATATATTGTAATTACTGGAGGACATGCTTGGTAAGCATGGCAAGTAAGTACATTTCTAAACCCTAAACCTCTTTGTTTTTGCAAAACTAATTTTCACTTGTGTTAGTTTTATTATGTTTTAGGATCATGTTACTAGAAACTGTGGTGCAAATGTCTAAGCAAGAAGCAATGGAAATGTGAGAAGTGAAGGGGGGTGGAGCTGCAAGGAACAATAATAATCACAATCCATGAGATGTAGGCCCCATTAATGTAGCCCCTAGCTCCATAGATTTTCATTATCTTGTATATAAGCTTTTTGGAATCATACACTTATGTGATTCCGCCAAGTATTGTAATTGAATTTTGAAATTCCTAAAACCATGAAGTGCAATTGTCCTTTTTTTTAATATTTATCAAGTTTTACATTACACTTTTCCATGACGATGAGTAGGACATGAAGTTGTGTTAGTTTTACTATGTCTACATTAGAAAAAAAAGAGCTGGTAGACTGGGAAATCCTGTGCAGATCCCTAGTCCGCCCCATCTTTTTTTTCAATATGCAGCACATTCGTTGCTTAACACTGCAATAGCAATGATATTTTTCTACTGCACAATAAAATATCGTTGCCCACTAGCGATATTACGCTGTTATTTTTGTTGCGAAGCAGCAAAATATCGCTATTATTTTCGTTGCTCGAAGAGCAAGAACAGTCCAGATGGTGGTGTATCTGGTTGTAGGAGAGCAAAAGTTTCCTCATCATCCACACCCTCAATCTGAGAGTACCCTTTCGCAACAACCAATCTGGCTTTGTGATCCACAAGCTCCCATGTGCAATTCCTCTCAATGGAATCAATCTTGGCCTCCATGGCTGCCTGCCACTTAGAAAGAGCAAGAGCCTCTTTAGTTGTAGTAGGCTCATATGACTACATCACTGTACTCATCAGGGCGAGGTTATAGGAATGATGAAGCTGCTGTAATCTCTGTGCCTGTGTCAAAGATTGTGTTGAAGAATAAACTCTCATTCTGTTATGTTCCTCCCCTAGTGACATCCTATAAGTAAAAAAAGTAGATAATTTTAATCATGTGATTTCTTTTGGTGTGGATCCTAGCAACGAATAACCACATCATGCCATCCTACAAAACTACCTCCCCTAGTGAGATCCTACATGTAACAAAAGTAGTAACCTTTCATCATGTGGTTTCTTTTGGTGTGGGTCCCAACACATAGTGTATATGTATTGTGGAATTCAATTTGTGTTGCTGATTACCTCCCCTAGTGATATCCTACATAACAAGGGTACACCTTTGCAATGCTACTTGGCTTCTTATCTCACTAATAATCCTTTAGATGGTTAGCATGATGGCTATTAGTGTACAAGTCAAATTACATTTGTGAGACATATTGTATGTGATAAGTTTATGGAGAATTACACTTCTGCAGATGAAAAGTAATGGTTTGGCTATTAGTAGTGTAGAAACTTTCAGAGTAATCATTTGGGTATGTGACTAATTTGTGGAGAACTTCACTTTTATGCATGAGGATATGATTTAGTAAGAGTTCTTAAGTTTTGGCTAGTAGTAAGGTATAAAATCTCATTGTATATATATAGATAGATCGACAAATAAAATTTCATATAAACATAAATGTATTAAACCTAATTGAGTCTTTTAAAAAATTTATTGGATGTCACGAAGTGTAATGTATTTTTGCCAATTTTATTTTCATGGGCTAACTAAAAAGAAGTAATTTGGTGGAATCTAAATATTTTCTAGCTAAACTTCTTACTTTGAAAATATCCCAAAACCTTTTTGGGATGTCATGAAGTGTTATAATGTATTTTTGTCAATTTTGTCTTCATGGGCTAACTCAAAGGAAGGAATTTTGTGTAATCGAAGTATTTTCTAGCTAAATTGGTCATGAAGTGTAACGTATTTTTGCCAATTTTTTCTTCATGAACTAACTCAAAAGAAGTATTTTTGTGTAATCTAAGTATTTTCTAGCTAAAGTTCTTACTTTGAAAATATCGCAAAACATTTTTGATGACCTATTAAATAGATTTACGGTTTAAAAATGCATCATACAACTAACACATGTTACTTTTGTCCATGTAAAGGAACATCATAGATGTAATAAATAAAATTAAGACTAGTGGCTTGTTGTCAAAATTGTGAGGGAGATCCATTTTGGAATCATTAAGGAGAGCATAGTTTGTGATTTTTTGGCATATCTTGGAGTGGCGCCACATATGGCTTCTTCAATCCACCTCTCCTCATAGGGTTAGAGGACAAGGTGTTATTTGGTGGTCATGAAGATACATATGTCTTAGCTTGGTGGTTTCATGGTCATGCCCATACATATGTATTAGCTTCTCAATCAAGAGGATGTAACTTTTTGTAGGGATTATTCTTCAAAATGCCTCACATTTCGAGTGGTTTTCCTTTAATTTATCTAGCTGTCCTTTATTTACCTTCAAGAATTTAGCTCACATTCTGAGTGGTTTTCCTTTAATTTACCTTCAAAATGACTCACATTTTGAGTGGTTTTTCTCAAATTTATCTGCAATTCTAGTTTTGAGATGTAAGCACTTCCATTAATAGTTTATACATCGTATACCATTTGAAGATCATGTAGAATTATGTAGAGTTTAGATATGGCAAGGGGATCATGTCCATGGAGGTAGGTAGTATGGAACTTTAATGTTCTAAATATATGTTTTCTTATGTGTGTTAATTTCATTCATTGACCATTGTGTGTGTGTGGGGGGGGATATATATATATATATATATATATATAGAGAGAGAGAGAGAGAGAGAGAGAGAGAGAGAGAGAGAGAGAGAGAGAGAGAGAGAGAGAGAGAGAGAGAGAGAGACCTTAATGCAAAATTGTTTGTTAAAAATAATAATGAAGTCTAATTCTATATAAAGAATCCTAATGCGAAAAAAATAGTTTTATTTACCAAATTACATATTCAAACATAATTTCTAGAAGAAGTTACTCTCTAGAGAGAACAACATAGAATCTCAACTTGAAAAGTATAACAATTATAAAAAAGCCCACGATTTAAAAGTTGCTTAATTAAATTTGGACATCACGTATACAACGAGCTTTATGTGTTACATTTCTAAGTGGTTACAAATACAATAGTTGGTTATTGTATTAGCTAGCTTGATGATTTATTTCACTAAATGTAGCTTAGAGAGAAAAAAGAGACACCCAGAAGCCATGAGAATTGACGCAGAGAAGCATAACAAGTCTACACCTATGGTAATTGGCACCTTCTTGCTTTTCTCAAACATACCCACTAGAAGTATCATCACAATTACGTGGCCGATCTTTATCTTCAAATCATGGAGAGATCTCATTTCCAACCATAAAGGACGCTCCTATATGAAAACATTGCAACTTTAGGATATGCTATGTTCACTTAAAGTTAGTAGCAAATAAATCTATAATGACATCCAAACTTGAGTGCCAAGTTTTTTAAATAATACAAGTGACTTACTGTTAGGTGGGCAAACTTTCTTTTGTCGTCAAACAAAGATCTTGAGCCATTCATTTATATCATTGTATTACATAGGTACTAAAGATATGGAGTGGCATAAATTTTTAAAATAAATAACAATAAAGAATATTAATGTAACTTCATGAATTTTTTAAAAACTTTCGTTAGAGTAATTGTAAACCTCTTAAGGCTTTAAAAAAGAAGCTATTTAGGTTGTATAGTAAAAAATGTTTGAATATCACCGAGACAAGGCCTAAGGAATAAGGAAAATTACATGGATAAGATTGGGCTACATAAATGGAATATTTTGAAGGATATAAGAGGTTTTAACAATAAGTGTAGTACATTTGTAGAGTAATCTTTTCGCCTACAAGAATTGTAGTAGTGCACATGTATAGGAACCTTATCACCTAATTAATTTATTATATTCAACTCCAAAACTGGAGCAATACACATTTGTCCAAACTCTAGAAGTTAGGGTGATGCATGACATGCATTAATGTAAGAGTCTTGTTCAATTTAGTATACATATGAAAACACGTATGATGTGTGTAGTCGAAGAAGAGTGAACCGGTATATAACTATTATTAAAAAGTCTCTTTCTCTAATGAGTTGAACAGTCTAAAACTTTAGACAAATATTTTCTGTGGTTTTTTTAATAAAGTTTTTCTTTCAATTTCCCTTCAAATGATTTAGTACCCTTTTGTGAATATACTGACCTTCAAATATTGAATTGATTTAATTTGAGTACTTGAATTTGGTTTCAATTCCAGCATATTCAGTTAGCTACGTCATGCTTCTTCTAGAGAGATTTCAACAAGCTAGAAAGGAGCAGTAACCACACCTGAAGTTGAAAAAGTCCAAATAAATTAGACCCTGTGTAATTTTTTTTTGGCAATTTTGAAGCAGCCACATCTTTTTGAACACCAATAATATTGACAAATAGCTCATAGATACCCATACCAAATATAAGCAATACTGTTCCCATGAGAAAGATGTCTGCAAAGTTTCATACAACTTGTGTAAGTGGGTGTTTGAGATCAGTACTGCTTTGTCATTTGAAATTTAGGTAGGTTTTCTGCATTGATGAAATGAGTCAACTTTATCCATGATAGTGTTTAAATGATACTATACTATACTATCAATTACGCCCAGATTTGTAAATAGGCTATCACCAATGCACGCCTTCATAATACTTATGTATTATTAAGGCATGGATTGGTTTATTGATTGATTATGTGAAAAGGAAAAACACATTTTCAGGTTGTCATTTAGGTTTTTAAAAGCGAGACTAGTAAGTAAAAGACTTTAAATTGGAGGAGAAGTGCTTACCAATAGATTCCACCAGCGAAAGAATGACGTGTCCCGTGTCCATACCATGACGGGATGCATGGAAATACGCAAGTAAGGATTTAGTTACAAAAACAGCGCCCTTGCAGAACCCAAACAAAAAAGGTTGTTGGAGTTGGCCGGCTTTAAAAAAAAGAGCTATAATAAAAGTCAACAGGCATGTAGTGAGGGCTTGTGAATCTCTACATGTAATTGGTTCCATTGGTATTGCGACCACAGTACCTCAATGCCACCAAACCCTGCAACTACAGAGGGATCCACTCATCAAATCTCTCCATAGGCTCTAGGCTCTCCCCTTGGTATTATGGAGGCTTTGAGGTCACAACTTGCGATACCTTCCAGAGAGGGTACCAGACCTTGCAACAACTACAGTCGGAGGATCTCCTCATTGAGAAAAGAAGGAGAAAAAAGCTAAATGATGATGATGATGATGATAACATCCATCCATGCACTCAGGTGCAGTGTGACACACTCCATCCACGCACCAAGCTCAGTGCACCTCACTTCATCCACTTCATCCACACACTAAGGTACACTAGTGTGACGCACTCCTTTGAAGACATAGAATGTGCAAACTGAGAGACCCACACACACAACCTCCTTTGAAGACATAGAATGTGCAAACTGAGAGACCCACACACACAATCTGGCGATTTTAATAATGGCTTTCATAGCAAACTCTCAAAATTCAAGTGATCAAAGCGTACGTGATTGTAGCAAATTGTCAAAATTCAAGTGATCAAAATGTGCGTGATGATTTTAATAATGGCTTTCATAGCAAACTGTCAAAATTCAAGTGATCAAAGAGTACGTGATTGTAGCATATTGCCAAAATTCAAGTGATAAAAATGTGCGTGATTGCCAAAATTCAAGTGACCAAACCTAACATATCATAATTCCGCTTGTCACTCAGTGGGTACTAAGTAAGAGGTACCTGGACAAAGCAGATAAGAGAGCCAGCCAAGGAGCCCGCAACAGCCAAGAGTGTAACAAATCGGCAGTTGAAGATAACCTGCTAATTCCACAGTAGTTCGTTTCACGTTAGAATTCATGTACGGAGGTGGCATAACGAGACAGCATATCAGCCATTCAGGAAATCTATCGTAGTATTATCCTCACCCGCTCGATCTGCTCCTCGAGGGGGTGACTCTCTTTATTAAGGGGCGGGTTTTTGCCGGCGGTAACCTGCTTGCCCGCCGGCTTCAGCCATGCTGCAGCCTTGTCGACGCCGGCATAGCCATTTCCTACGCCGTGAGCTCTTGGAGTCAGAGGCCCCGCAGTAAGATTAGCGTAGCCTTTTCTGTTAGTTTTATAAGGATTGCTCCACCGTCGTGCTATCCATGGTGTAGTCTTGTGAGCATACACAGTACTGTTCCGGCGCCCATCTTTTGCACCAGCATCACTGTGGCCGGTAGTATAATGCTTGGAACAGTGGTTGAAGGAGTAAAATTGATCACCATAGTATCGTGCTCGAGCGACATGTTTCCGCTTATAAGCTCTGATCATGGCCTTATTACAATTATTCTGCTTTGCCGAATGGAGAAGGTGACTGTGTTGCTGCAGGCGGCCATATTGAGACATGCAGTCTTGGATAGTGTCCTTCATGGAGGGACTATGCAAGCTGCCTATTAAAGCATAGTCACCCATGGTACCAAGCTTGCGGCTAATGCAGGAGGTTTGGCTTTTGAGGGCGATGCGGGGAAGAAAGCTAAAAAGATGGTGAACTAATTCGGTAAAGGAGGGAACACTTACTGGTCTGGTGAGAGTGTCACGGGATGAGGGTGAGAGGCTTCGACTGAGGGTAGTTGAGCTCAAAGTTGGGTCTCTCTCTCTCTCTCTCTCTCCCGCGCGCACACACAGTGACACACACTCTCTCTCATACCCTCTTTGAGATGGCCTTGGCAGTTGCTCCAAGACTATGCCGGCTTTTATACAAACAAGCAGGTTATTGAATCCACAAAGAGATGGACTTGGCAGTTGCTGCAAGACTGTGCCGGCTTTTATACAAACAAGCAGGTTATTGAATCCATGCAGCCTGCTGGAGACGGCTGGACGAATGGGAACGAACATCACGTTGTCCCCCTAAGCTTTAAAATCTCTCACTCTCTGTCTCTCACATGAGGAGCCTTTTTCTTTTAGTCATCAATCAGAAGATTAAAAGGCTCATAAATGAAAGTTGCATATAAGGGTGACTGCTAGGCTTAACATCGGGAGTTCTACTTCTTGGCCATTATCTTGTACAGGTCTTTTCTGCGACTCGTGATCACTTCCTTTCCGGGAATGTAATATCTACCACACATGCTGTCCAGAGAAGCGTTCCACGTCACATAGTGTTTAGTATTTATTCTTATCATTTAGATTGTTGCCTCAACGAAAAGCTGGATTGGATTTAGGGTCCATTTTGCTCATAATCCTTCTCGAGGAGCTTGGAGAAGGGGAAAAAGTTGATGGAAAAGTCATTAACAACATCCTGACTCTCCTTGTCGATCCTTGGAAAGGACGCTTCATCTAAGTTTCAACCTAGACGTTTTCCCAAATAGGTTTTCCCAAACCATTCTTCATCTTAAATTTGTTTTATCATCATTGGTCTACATTTAAATTCATGTGCATAAAGAGATGAATGGGAGCATAGCAACTAAGACCTACTGATTGAGTGGTCTTTGTGAACATAAAAGAGGACCGGATATTACTAATCATCTTGTGTTTGAAAGCATCTACACTCCTTTTATCTAGGATTAACCATTGTATACTATCCAATGAAGGCAATGGAAGCTTTTCAAGCCTTCCATAATCCTTAGACCTAGAGGTAACTATGTGAGAGCATGTGAAAAAGAAAATCTATTACCAAAAATTGTTCTAGGGTTCTCTTCACCTAAATGAACATTCACCTTGCATAAGAGGAGAAGGAGAGAACAGAAGATGCAAGGGTCGATGGATGCAGGAACATGCACTTAGCCAACCCTATGAGGGTTAACTCCTCGATGTGAAGCCGCTAAGGGCTCACTCCACTACCACTTGTGTCACCCAAGTGGAGCTTCCATGATGTGCTAGGTAGAGAGCAATGAGAGAAGGAGCTATGGAAAGCTCAACTTCTATCTCAATGCCTTCATGTGTGCAAGGAGGGGGAGAGAGAGATAGAGAAGCAGGGGAGGGAGAGAAGATAGAGAGTATCACCTACAAGCACACACTCACAATCAAGCAAGCAAGCATGCATCAACACAGAAGCTCACCACCATAACCACACAAGAGAGCAACTAGAGGAAAGAAGGAGAAGACTCAAATGTGATAATGGGACTATATCCTTTTCATATTTTCTCAAGTCACGTATATACAAGAGCTCATTTCTTATAATGCCTAGCTACCCATTAACAATTGGGGGCCCAAAACTAGTACTAGCTCTATGTACACTTAGACTTTGTAGCTCATGGTCGGCATTACACGTCATAAGCTCGGTCATCCCATATCTTTTGACACATGAAGCGCTTAGTGCAGTTTTACATAAAATGAGTTACATGAAGTGCAACCACGCTTTCATAAAAAATAGTAGGAGTGATGTTAACCATTGTGGTTAACATATGTGATTAATAGATTGCAAGGAAACAAAGCCTCACGTATGATGTCATGGAAATCCTGGAAGGTCCCTATAAAGCTCTTTATTGGTTGTTCCTCTTCGGGTACAACAAAATTCTTTGACCATAACCAGAATATTACCAAAATACTAATAACTACAAGGAAACTTGGTTCTTGCTATTTGGAGATAAAGGAGAACGTCTAAAGCCATGTACGCATGTTGACCCATTTCCACCACACATTCATTCCTGGTTTTCTTAAAAGCTAGAAATGTTTTCTTCCAATAAAGGTCCAAAATACCACAAGCTTTGACCATGCATGTCGCTCTTGAACCTAATTATAAAAAAACCCAATCATTAACCTTAAATCTCTCTATAACCCCATACACCTTGTTCATCCCTAGAGTTCTAAGAAGATACTCAAAGAAGATGGAGTCATTAGGTCTCCTACTAGAGAAGAGCTTAGAAAGCCTATATATAGATTTTAGAAGTAGTTAGACAATGATTAGAAAGTTTATAAATATAGAAGCTTGCAAGAGGGCTAGAAAGTTGTAGCAAGATTAAAGAGATAGGCTACAATAAGATTAGAGAGAGGCCGGAGAAAGGTTGTAGCAAGATTACTGTCAGGATCTGATGACACCATGGAGAAGAATTACTCAAACTCAAATACAAAAATTAATACAACATAGACTTTGGACAAATTAAAGACCAAAACCATACATAAACAAGTTAACAAAATAGCATAAACAATTAAAGCTTAAAAATAGAGAAGAAGTCATTATCGACACAAGGTTGGGTTCAATCTCCACTAGGTGAGTGTGGCCCATCATACTGCTCCATATTTAAACATATTGATGCTCGCTATTTACAACAACAAGATACTCCAAAAAAAAGCCTAATAGCTTTTTTGAGTCTTTGAGCATACAAGCTTCTTCCAAAAATATAGCAAGCCTATTTATAGAGTCTTGGACCTACCAAACACTACAAGACACTGCTGCCATACACGCGTTCCATACACGCGATAAGTTACGGGCGCGTGTATGGTCGCGCATGTATTTAAATAGTATCGGGTGCATGTATATTGGCATCTAAATTCGCGTGTATTGAACTTTAAGTAACGCGTCTACCAGCGCGTGTATATACACGCATCAATACACGCATGAATACACGCATGAATACACGCTTTATTTAGAAAAACTAAATTCCTTTACAAAATTAAAAACTATTTTCTTTAAACCATCTCATAGTACATTACAGTATATATCATTACACAATCCCACTACATGCATTTACAACAATGAAATATATTCAAAAATAAATCATGAGATAATTAAAAGACAACATATACAATAGAAATGTCATCAATTTAGAACGATACAGTGATGGATTGGTTAGGGTCCGATCTTATCTTCAATAAGATCCATCCTTGCCAAACGATCAACATCAATATCCATTTGATCAATTTGTAAGGCTACGATTAAATTTATTCCACTATCGATATTCTGTCCATTGATAATGGTATCGATGTCCTGATCATCCTCATCAACATCACCATCATCCTCAATGGTAGGGTCATTCTCATGATCATGAGAAATGGCATGCTCATCCTCATTATCATGATCATCTCTTATTTCTTGATCATCGATCACAACATCTTCATTGGCATGCTCAACATCATCTTCATTGCGGCTTGTTACATCCTCCATATGCTCCATATCAGTGAATGTATTATACATCACTTTGGAACGTGGTGCAATAGGGATGACATACCACCATTTAATGTCATGCACCATTGGCAGATAGATAACCTACTCAAATACACATACTGCAGTAATTAATTAGCATATCAAAAGTCAAGGGGTACGCCAGCTTAGATATATATGTACATGAAACACATTAGTAAAAAAATGCATACCTGCTCACATTGTTGTGGCAATACGAGCCTATCTTTCTTTGTTTTGTGCCAAAACTTTGTAGAGTCAATAGTTACATAGCCACTTGCATGGCGTTTTATCGTTGCATTAGGACCTTTTTCCACCACGTTCATTTGCCATTTGACATCCAAAACATACACAAAGAAGCGACGAAAGTCAAGCCTAAATATGTATTGGATTGTGCCACAATAATCATCCATTTTTCCATTAGCTCCCTCAAAGCTACTAATGACACCGCAATCTTGTGTATTCCTCTTTTCATCAATTCTTTGTGTTCGAAAATGCTTGCCTTCACACCATATAGCATTGAACATAGTGCACTGAACCAAAATAGAAGCAATATTTGTGTAAGCAATGTGAATAAATATTAAAAGCAAATCACTTACAACTAATGCAAAACATTAGTTCTATGTACCTTTAACATGCATCCTCGTGCATACTCCCATTCTTCCGCCGTGATATGCAGCCCCTCGTCGCTCTCTGATCTCTCCATTTCCTCATGCAACCAATCAACATGGATATCATTCGGAAGTGTTGCTAGATGCTTAGGGTACGCCTTACGAGAGCCATGTTGCCTCCGAAAGAGAGCTCTTTCTGCTTGCCTTTTTGTCTTTGCATCCTCATATCTTGTAACCCATCTACTCATCACAATAGAGGTCATCCTCAAGTCCTCTTCATTGCTCCATAGTCGTGGCAAAGAGCTGTCCACCTGACCAAGAAATTTTGAAATATATACAAGAGACTCTTGTATCAACCAACCCTCGGCCATGCTTCCTTTCGGCCTTGCACTTTGCCTCACAAAGTCTTTTAAGGTCTTCATGAAGCGCTCTAGGAAGAACATCCAACGTGCATGCACAGTGCCACATAAAGCAATTTCGTCCACTAAATGCACAATGAGATGTAGTTGACTTGTGAGAATGGTTCGCGGAAAAGTCTCCTCTACCAAACAAACCACCTCCACTGCCATAACATGCGCATCATCCAACGTGGCTGGATCAATTGCTTTGGAACTAACATATCTGAAAAATAAATGAATAGTACGTTATACCTCATGCACGTTCATTTTGCAAGGTATAATCGCGTGTATCAACGTGGCTACATCCTAAAAATCGCGTGTATGAACGGCTCTGATTTTATATTCACGTGATCACAAAATTTTTTTTGTTAATAACATGTGTTAACATGTTATTAACATGTTCACATGTTAACATGTTCTCAAAAAAGCCGGTGGCAAGCGACCTGGTAACCGGATAAAATCCCGCCGGGCTTTTGCTATACCCGACGGGCCCGCCGGGATAAAGCAAAACCCGACGGGTCCCTGCGGGGTCGTCATCTAGCCCGGCGGGGTACAATTTCCTATATATATGGGCCCGGGGGGCCCTTTGGGAGTTCATTGCTGACAGCATACACAAGTAATGCAACTTGTGTGTGTGTGTGTGTGTGTATGTGGGTGTGTTCGGGCGGGCAGCCGCCCACTGTCGCAATGCGCGACAGGATGTGGGTGGTCCGCCACACGAGGGATGTGTGTGTGGGTGAGTTCGTGCGGGCAGCCGCCCATTGTCGCAATGCACCGCGGCAGGATGTGGGTGGCCCGCCACACGACTGGTGTGTGTGTAAGGCCATTCTTCGGAATGGTGCTTACCCTGGGGCACTTAGTCGGTAACGAGGCTAGTCTGTGTCCTATGGTAAGTATGGCACGCCGTAGCGGTACTAGTTGGTAACGCGGCAAGCATAGTATCGTTATGGCGATGTCACCTTCCCTTCCCTTCCCTTTGTCAAATGCGGACATATGGTCGGTAACGCGGCCAGTGTATGTTCGTATCCTATTTGTATTCCCATAGAATCGGGCGGCATTTTGTCGTTAACGCGGCAAGTTGGTGTCGTCCGCTAGTGCATAAATTGTTTTTTGCATATTGCGGCATTTGATCGTTAACGCGGTCGAAAAAGTGTCGTAAATTTGCTTGCATATTACGGCATATGATCGTTAACGCGGTCGAATAAATGTCGTATATTTGTTTGATTTGACTTGTATTGTTTTTATTGTGTTTGATTTGACTTGTATTGTTTTTATTGTGTTTGATCCATGCGATACTTGGTTGCTAACGCGGCATGAGTATTTCATGGATCAAAGATCGTGATTCGTGATTCGTAACTCGAAAAATATAAATATCTCTCTCTTCTTACCCCCCTCTCTCTCTCTCATGATACACTTCACAACTCTTTCTCTATCTCTCTCATGATTCACTTCACAACACGATAGATGTGTAGATAATGATTTTTTTTATTTCTCTTAAAATATACATAATTCTTAATAATTTCTTTTTTCTCCCTCTATTTACTTAAAAATTAAAACAGTACATTATTTTCCTCTTTAGGAACTCACAAAAACATTAAAAATGTCATCTAATGTTTCTTCTCTCTATCTGTCACAACTCTCTCTTCCTCTCCTCTCTCTCTCTCTCTCTCTCTCTCTCTCTCCTCTCATGATACACTTCACAATTCTCTCTCTTTAGGAACTCACAAAACATTATTTTTCTCTCTTTAGGAACTCACAAAACTATAAAAAATGTCATTTAATTTTTCCTCTCTATAGGATTACAAAACATTATTTTTCTCTCTTTAGGAACTCACAAAACTATAAAAAATGTCATTTAATTTTTCCTCTCTCTATCTGTCACACCTCTCTCTCTTCCTCCCCCTCTCTCTCTCTCTCTCATTCGATAATGTATACACTTCGTAAGTAATAATGCACTTGTTGCGGTTGTCTCACGTTCGATAATGTATTGCATGATATTGAGTTCAGTAATATTGTTTGATATATTCTGTTTTTGTTTGATCATTGATAAGTAATGATCACTTGTTGCTGTTCTCTCACGTTTGATGATATATTGGATGATGTTGAGTTCATTAAAATTATTTGATATTCCGTTTTTGTTTGAACATTGATAAGTAATGATATACTTGTTGCTGTTCTCTCACGTTTGCTTGATGTTGATTTCAGTAATGTTTGATATTATGTTTTTTTGTGTTTAGTGATATTTGCTAGATTTACGAAGACGATCACCATGCTTTCCCCCGAAGAGCGTAAAATCGTTCTGCGAGCAATTCGCATTGAAGCAGTCATCACAGTGTCACAATGTGCTGATGATGTCGTCAAAAAGATCAATGAGTCTGAGATACTCATGCGAGATCTAATAGACCAAATATGGGAAAATGCACAGCGTCGGCTTCGAAGCGGAGGCAACGCTGAGTTGCTTGATAGACAGAAGATAGCAGATTTCAACCATCAACACATAACACGAACCATTTTGGGGAGCATGCATGTAGCATGCAGTGATCTTAGAGATGCTGCCCCGCCTGAAGCCAATATGCAACGTCTACAGTTATGGGACGTTGTATGGAGCGAGCAAAGAGCCAAGAGCAAGCGCATGAAGGCGTTGGATGCAGAGTCCCTGCCCAAAAGAGTGCGCATTGCCCAGGACGTCGCTGCAACGTCCAGCCAGGCAGATGCAAGTGGTACAGGTGTCATTAATCGTACCATCTACAATTCTATGTGCACACATCTCATTGGCATCCCACACGAGGCTTTGTTCGAAGGGCGAACAATAGGCTCCGGTGTTTTTGGCACAGTAAAAGAGTATACAGTTAAAGGTATATCATTTTTACCGGAGCACATTACTTTTTGCGGAAAGCACTACAAAGGAGAAGGCAGCGCCAAGTTCGAGAGCTTCCAGGCAGAGCAGGGTATGCAAGTGCTACATCCATCGATTGTCCGGTGCATTGCCTTTACAAAAGAGACTCCTTGGATCACTATTTTCCCGTACTATAATGGCGGCGCTCTTGGTGATACTCTTCTGAAGGTTCCCTTCAGATTCAGTGAGTTCACCAGAGCAATTTTTCGTTTGGATCGAGGATGGAGACAACCCCCGCCTGATAATATCCCTTTAAGTCATCTAGAACTTTCAAAAATAAAACAAATAGTAATAAGCATGCCACATATTATGCATGCCCTGGTGGAAGGCCTAGCGGCAGCACATATGGCAGGAATTGTACATACCGACCTACATCCATTCAATGTAGTGTTGGATTTTACAAAAGAGCTAAAGCCACGCATAGGTATTATCGATTGGGGGTTACTGCTGAGAGCGCCCAAAAAACGGGTGTCTCTCAATTTTGTATTTGAAGCAGACAAGAACCCTGAGAAGGTGGCACAGGCAGTCTCCTACGCAGACAGAGAGCGAAATAAACGGCCGTGGATAGCCCCAGAGCTTTATGATCCATTTTTGGCAGATGCATACACTCCTGCATCTGATGTTTTTGCCTTGGGATATTTATTACAAACTTTATATGACTTTTGGCAGAAAGTGCAAGAGTTGTGGATGGATAATAGTTTCCATGACAAAGTTACCATGGATACTATTATTCATAGAGTCAAAAATTGGATGTTTCTGCCTAATCGCGATGAGCGAAAATCAATTTTGCAAGTAGTTGAAATTTTTAGATCACTAAATACTGACCCAACGAGGGCACAACGTCCTCTTGTAGAGCTATCGGTGTCATTCACCCCAACTTTGTAATGATATAGTATCAAGAGATTAAGTTTCAGGAATGGCATTTTGTTTCTCTCTTCAAAATTTGATGTGTCCAATGTTTGAAATATTATCTCATTGAGTCTTTGCAATATCTCTCTCCTCTTGTGATGTTAAAGTTTATGTTTTCTCTTCAAAATTTGATGTGCGCGCATTGTTTGAAGTATTTTTGGAGTCAAGTGGATATTTCTCATCGAGTCTTTGCAATACATATCTCCTCTCGTGGTGTTTAACTTTAAGATTTTGAGAGTAATGGTCAATTTATCTTACGTTGATCTTTACAGTTCATTAAAATTCTAAAGTCATTTACGTTCATGCAGATATGGCAGAGGCGCAAGCGAACGAGCATCAGGAGTTAGCCAAGAAGGCATACGAGCGAATGAAGGCCCTTGCACATGGCCTGACAGCCCGCGAAGCTACAAGAACAGCATGCAGGTTGTCGAAATGGACAAATCCAACTTATGTCCAATGGAAAGACATAAACAAATGCGTAACCACAGAGATGATAAAGGAAATATGGCCATGTCCAGATGGCGAGATTAAGAAGGGAAGATGGAAGATTTCACGTTGCACTCACAATGATATCAAAACTAATGCCGAGCGCATTTTCTTGGAGGTGTACGGTCGTCCTCTCCATAACGCCAACGCTCCACTCTATTTTGCTAAGATTCTATATGCTCAATTTATCCTAGAAACTCCAGTGGACTTCGCCTCCAGAGAGGCCACTGTCAACACCCATGACATACGTGAAGAGACAGTGACATTCACAAGGGAAGAACTTGCTCTCATGGTGGAGGGCGCTGGATTGGAGTTAAACAAGGTCAAAGAAAGCTTAGGGGCACAGCTAGCAGAGAAGGAGAAAGAAGCTGACCGATTAACTCAAGCGTCAACTCCTCCCCCGGCCAATAGAGGGATTCAAGAGCAGCTAACAAAGATCAGCCAAGATGTGCAGAGCATCTCTTCACGTATTGCTCCTGTGCGCCAAGGAAACCACATCTCTCATTTTTTGATACATCCTGATCTTGTGGGAGTTTCTGCTGAGGCTACAAGTTCCTCCACCCCCCAATGTCCTGTATGTTACAAAGTATTCGATGGGTGGAGCGGCCAGTATATACTACCATGTGGACACTACTACCACTTAATATGTTTAGTGAGGCAAATGCAAAATACTTCCACATGTGCATTGTGCAATGTCCCAATAAATCAAGGTATTTATACAGTGTTCGGCATGGCTAGCGAATACAAACCACCAGGACCTTTAGATGCAACTCCTAGTGCAATTCGTAATTTATTTCAAGATGAGAGCTAAGAAAAACAAATCCTACTTTTGTATTGATAATTTCTCCAAATATGATCATTTGTACAAGTACTTTTTATTAAATTAATGAAGTGACTTCTTCCTCTATGTCAATATCTTGCTCCAAAATTCTTTCACCCTTTACTCTCTCGTCTGCTAAATTAAGCTCATCTAAGTCAATGTCTAAATTGTCTTCTATCTCAAGGGTGGTGCACAACGTGCATCCAACATCAAAGTTCTCGTCTACTACATCATCACAATTGTACATCCATCTGGGCATATCTTCTTCATACTCTTCGCTTTCAATGTCTCGCAAGATCTTTTCATTGCAGTACATGTAAACAAGTTTATTTGCTCGATCTGCAAGAAGTCGATTGCGAATAGTACTGTGAATATATTTGTACATGCTCCAGTTTCTTTCTGAGCCTGAGTTTGAAGAGCACTGACTTAGAACCTTCATCGCAAGGTTGCGCAATAAAGCATAATGCTCACCACCATTCATCATCCACCACTTCCATGCAGGTTGCTCTTTAGCCATTTGTTGAACAAGGAAGTTGGAAAATAAACCCTCTTTCAATCGAAATGAGGTCATCTCCTTTATGCACTGTACACGATCATCATCATTATTATAGAAAGTGTTTACCACTTTATAAAAATCTTGCACCACCTCAACGTTGGACATCAAATCCATATTCCAATATTCAGGATCTAACATGTAAGCAGCACTGTGTAGTGGTGAATGCGCTCCAATCCATCTAGCATGAAAGTACTTCAACAGAACTTTTCTTTGTCTACTGGAGAATGGTACACGCCATTGCTTTTCCACCACTGAATGCTCTAATTTCTCAGGACACTCCAAACTCCGCTGGACAGTCCACCATTGCATCCATGCTTTTCCGAGATTAGGCGCTCTTTGATCAAGACTTCGTACAGCATACATAACAGGCATCATTACATGGTATGCATCCATCACACTGTTCCACCAACTTCTTCTCGTAAGCGCTCCCTTCAAGACTTTGATTTTCTCTTTCACTTTTTCAAGTTGAGTGTTCTCCCAGTCATGAAATGCCATGCATGTAAATGTTTCGCAAACTGCATCTTTATTTCTAAGAAGAGACTCAAAAGTGTAAAAGTGAGTGCAAAACCTAGTCTCCGCTGGAAGCTTTAACATAACTGACATGCGAGGTCGAAACATATCTAAAACTCTCTGTCTCTTGAGCATGAATTTCACAAGCTGGCGAGCAGTGTTGACGATTGAGGCAAACCATTTGGTATCATCAGATTTATACCAATCTTTTAATACAAGATTCAAACTATGAGTATTACAGCCTACCGGAAAAATATGTGGATATTGTTGCTGTAGGATTTTGGATGCATTTTTACAATTGTTTGCATTGTCCATGACAACTTGGACTACATTTTTGGCACCCACTTCCTCTATCTCACAGAGCTAATGACTTGAGCAATGTAAGCCCCAGTTTTGATTGAACTAGCTGAATCCACGGCACGGATAAAAGTCTCACCTCTAGGTGAAATAACCATTATATTAATTAATGGTTTTCTTTGCACATTAGACCATCCATCACTTACTATACTACATCCAGAAAGCTCTATATTGCTAAGAATTTTTCTTTGTACACGTTCTTTTACTTGCGCATAACATTTCTCTAATAGATCATTTCGCATAGCATGGTACGTAGGCGGTGAAAACCCTGGTCCAAACTCACCAATTTTCTTCCATGCTCTCTTCCAATGCTCACTGTCCACCATCATCATAGCACTCCCAGAAAAGTAAATCGCTTCAGCAAGGACGAGTTGTGCATCATCAAGTCGACCTTGACGTAGGCTTTCTTGCAATGAAGTTTGACGCATGGGTATATTTCCTACGTCAAAGTTTCGCTTGCAAGAAGATGCACTGGGTAGATTACTTTCTGGTTGCACATTGCCGTTCGGGGTACAAGTAGGCGATGTAGCGGGAGTTTGATGATTAGAACAACAGTGTTCTTGCTGCCTTGATACATTAACGGTAGGAGTGTCATGTTTTCTTGAATCTTTCTTTTGAATTTCTTCTCTTATGCGTTTGGCCACTATAGGTATAGAGGGGTGGGTACATGACTTTTTCTTCGGTCCGCCTAAAAAGTGTTCTCTTAGTCGAGGCGCCCCACCTGATTTTACTGCATGGCATAGTTTACACTCCCAATCTATGAATCGATCACCAACGTTAATTGCATATTGCCACTCTATCCCAAGTGCCTTTTTTTTCCTGCTATTTGAAATTTGGACTCTATTGGAGGTATCACTGGATCCAACATTGTCCTCCATCTCAACAAATAACCTATTCAACCAAGCATATAACAATGAATACACAAATGAAAAAGCAACAAATCACTCACGTATAACAAAACATACATTAGCAGACAAAGTACTTCGAAACTATCTTGACAAATACAAAAGATCATCACATAACACAAAACTACTTCAAACTATCTTGCAAGGTCTTACTACAAAACTACTTCGAAACTATCATGTACATTGCACCCCCAATGAAGGATGCCTTTTGTACCCAATTAAGGATACTTTACACAATCAAAGATCTATGCTTGCCCAATACTCTAGTATAGGACAATAGACCTTCTCTAACATTCACAAAAAAAATCAAAGATCTATACTTGCCCAATACTCTAGTATAGGACAATAGACCCTTGTCTACTCTAAACTATATCAAGTATCAAGAACCAATACAAGCCCCTAAGCAAGACTCTTGGCTCCATCAAACCATTCATAAAGCGGAATGAGGTAGATTACGTACGTGGCTCAAATGCAAAGCTGAATGACTCCAAATTTGTCCCTAAATCTCCGCAAGTATTAGCTACGAACCACACCCTGCCCCCAGTTCAAAGAACTAAGGACGAGTGGCTCAATAGCCTTAGGAGTGCCTACAAGGAAAGACGACAGCCCCTAAGATGAGGACATTCTTCCCAAGAGGACACTTCTAGTAACTCGAGAGCTCTACAAGTACTTTGAGGAGAGATATCATGCCCCCAAAACAAGGACTATCTCCCCAAAAGTTGTACGATGGGTGTCGGGCAGTGTTTATATACAGAATAGTACCCCGCCGGTGTTCCTTCTCTTTCCCAGCGGGCCCGCCGGGCTTTTATCTTTCCCGGCGGGCCCGCCGAGATAGATTGTTTTCTCGGCAGGCCCGCAGGGAAAGATAAAAGCCCGGAGGTGTTACGGGACTAGTAGGTTCTGGCAGGTCATTGCTCAGGTCATGTGAATATACAATGTGATCATAAGTTTTAATATGTTAACAATAGGTTTTGTTAACGTGATCACGAAATTGTGAAGACGTTAATGAAATCCCTGATCAACGGGGCTATATCCTCTTCTTTGCGTGTATAAACGCGGCTAAATTCTAAAAATTGCGTGTATAAACACGACTACATCCTAAAAATCGCGTGTATAAACACGGCTGATTTATTCTAAACGCGAAAATACACGCGCTTTTACACGTGACGACCTGTCCATATCTAAAAATAACCCGCCTTCTCCAAATAAACATTTTCAAACTCAAGATTTGCTCTCCTTCGTCGCCGCCTCTTCCAACAGAGCACTAAGCCTAAGTGCAAGGAGAGCAGACAAGGAGCACACATGGGTGAAGGAAACCAGCCAAAAAGAAGACTCACTTTTTCAGAGGTGAGTTAGTTTGTCCTTTGTCCTGTCTCTTTTCTTCCATTTGTTTACGCTATTGTCTCTTTCCTTTATGCGTTTGTTTTCGTCCTTCTCCTTCTCTGGTTGCCATCTGGTGAACGATTGTGACAGTGGGCGACAGTGAGCCTTTTATAAGTACGATTTGTCGGAGGTTGGTCGCTTTTAATTTTTTTTTTTCACAGGCCGCATGTAGGAATGCGTGTATGTCTGCGTGTATGCTGTCTGCACATAGACTTTCACGAGCATATACACGCATTTTTTGATGGGTGTATACACGTATTTTTTGACGGGTTTATACACGCGACTGGGTTTCACCCATGCTTGCTATCTAGGTTCTTCAGAGAGATGATCCCATCTGCATATGGCTTGCCTTCACAAAATCATATGTGCTAGCTTGCATTTGTGCTTTGATGCAATCATGTATATACTTTTATTTTTGCAGATTCTTTATGGATCCAGGTTCTTCATCTGATCCATTTGCGTACAGCAATTGGCTGATGGAGATGCTAAATCATTTTGGGCGCCATCTTGGTCCAGTTGAGCTTACATAGCACATGTATGCCCATCCCCCTCCTTCCATGCCTGGTATCTATACCCCGCCCGCTGCTGCGAGTATCCAGGTCACTCCACTGCCGTCTATGCCTACGAGTCTGACGAGACGGCATGCAACTTCTCCTCTTCCATGCCCACCGAGGAAACATACCCCGTCTCCCAGACACACTCACGCACACCCTCCCAGGCACCGTCATGTCAGGGCTCACAGCCACCATCACATACTCCCTTAGAGCCACCGTCACATCAGGGCTCACAGCCACACAATCCCCCAGTCGTGACTCCACCCGCAGTAGTAGGAAGAGTGGGAGTGGAGGATGCGGCGGGTGCTTTGGTGGGGGAGGTAGTAGGGCACGCGGTGAGAGAGGAGACAGAGGGAGAAGAGTTAGAGGAGACAGTGAGGATAAGGAGGAGATGAGAGAGGTGGAGGGAGTGATCTGCTATGATGTGACGGATAGAGGCGGGATAGTGATGGTGGATGCGAGGGGGAAAGAGGTAATGGAGTACATGCATGGGGTAGTATCAAACTTGTATAGAAATTGTTTTATTAGATTTAAAGATCAAAACAGCCGATTAGTTGGGGAGGTGATAGATGCTGTACATAGTCAGTACCCCAATCCCCCACATGTGACATTCTCGGATGTATGGGGAAGGACGCGAATAAGGGAGATGTTAAGTAATAAAAGATCTCACCTTAAGAAACTCACGTACGATGATGGGCTAAATGTAGCTGCGGGTGGCTATCCTGCCGAGAAACCTGCCACTGCGTACAAACGCGAGTGGAAGGAGGCAAAGAAACAAGCAGAGGGTGGCGTGAAGAGCAGGCAGCATGTGGAGGCATGACAGATCCAGATGGAGACCATTGGATCTTCGCATTTCGGATCTGGCGGCATCGAGTCATGGGAGGCAGAGTTCGTAAATATCTTGCCACTTTCTTTGATTGTTTACTTAATTCGTTGATTCTATGATTGTTTTAATCTTACAAATTGTGTTGATTATGATACAACGAGCGACGGGTTACGGGGAGGAAGCCCACAGCCTATGATACTGGGTATGCTTCACCGGCATAGCAGACGTGACACGTGGGCCATCTTCAGAGCCGAGGGACGTATTATGGACGCGCAGTTTGAGATGGCCATGAGACCATACGGTCGACAGGTACTTGAAAACTCTAAACGAATGATTTTGGTTTATTGAATTACATATATATATATACTTATATACTATATATTACTTGAACGGGCACAAGCTGCTGATGATCCACCCGCCGCCACTGGAGAGGGTGGAGGTGGACGTGAGCACTACTCATCAGACATTCCGACCGATGTGAGATCATCTAATCATGGAGGGAGCATCGAGTCATCATCTGGGTCTGAGTAGTACTCAGACTTATAGTATCACATTCCATATTGAGGATGTGTTTGTATATATATTTTTGTAACTGAAGCCATGGGCTACTTCGACATATGGACTCCCTTGTATATATGTGTACACATAAAATTTTGATAGTAATATTGAATCGTGAATCGATAGTATTGCATTCATGTCTGTCTTGAATCGTGTATTGACAATGTATGCATTCATGTCGTTCTTGTCTTAAATCTTCCTTGTGGATGGTCCAATGCACCCAAAAAAAAATCCAGAGAGTGTTATTGGGTGCTGGAATGCTGGAACAGCATTCAGGTACCAAATAGCACTCTCTGGATTATTTTTTTTTGCTCTCTGTTCGCGTGTATAGACACGTCAACTCTGCAAAAAGTCACGTGTATATACGCGGATACTCTGTGAAATGCGCGTGTATAGACGCGTCAACTCTGGAAAAGTTGCGTGTATATACGCGGATAATCTGTGAAATACGCGTGTATAAGCGCAACTAAAATGACAAAACGCGTGTATACACCCTCCTATCAGCGCGTCTAAGTGCAGCTAAACTGATAGAACGTGTGTATACGCCCGTGTATCAGTGCGTCTGACTATTCCTATACACGCGCTTTTACACGCATGTCTCTGGCCGCGATGATACACGCGCTGATACACGGGCCCGTTACTTTTTTTCCACAAGTCATTTTTAGCGGCTAGGAGCGCGGGTATGAGCCCGATCTCTTGTAGTGAAAAGTATAAAAATACTATTTTTAGTATATACAAAGGTTTAAGGCTAAGGCCTTCCAAAAACATAAATGACAAATATGAAAACCTAAGAGGTGATCACATGTCTACCAAGATATTCATTGTGGTCCAACACATGTTTCACCCAACGATAACTAACTCATAGTCTGCCACTCAATCATTGCCTACACCAAAATAATATAAGTCTACATACACAACTAATTAAACACATTAATCCTGACTATATCATACCAACACACACAGCTGATTAAACATATTAATCCTTGAAAATGATATAAATAAAATGCACATTTCATACACAAATACTGACCCAATCTACATACTTCACATATGACATCACACAATTAATCAGATCCACTCCTACATTAGATTCACTAACAATGTCTTTACAAACGTCGCACGTGTCTTAGAGTTGATCGGATTCACTCACAATCAAACTCACACAATATTTGCACGTGTCACATGTGTCTTAGAGTTGATCGGATTCTATAATAATTAATTTATTAATTAATATGCATGTTCCACACATGTCACAGCTGGTTGGATTCACTCACAATCAAACTCACAAAATATTTGCATGTGTCACATGTGTCTTAGAGTTGATCGGATTCTATAATAATTAATTTATTAATTAATATGCATGTTCCACACATGTCACAGCTGGTTGGATTCACTCATAACCAACTTGGGTTATCCTCTAAAGAATTAATCAAATTTGCTCTTAATTCTTATACCACACTTGGGTCACCCAAGATAAACAATCAATTTTATTATTCGTAACAATTACAGAGAGGTTAAAAAGTTGGAGCAAGATAAGAGAGAGCTTAGAAGGTTAGAGAGAGATTAAAGAGCTCTAGAAGAACTGAAGGAAAGATTTGTAGGTGTAATTAGTTAGAGATCATACAAAGGGGATATAGAGCTTAAAATTTTAATTTTCACTATAGAATAATATGGAAGTGCTTTTTTGAAGGTAAAATGGCTTTTCTAGGAGGAAACTATCTTTTTAAAAGAGTACTTTTTGGCCGAGAAGATATTGTGGTGACTAGGGGAGGTAAAAATGTGGATGTGGGCTACTAGACAAAAACGCTGATGTGATTGGGGTAGTAGGGAGAGACAAAGCTAGAGTAAAGTAATAAATAATGCCTTCCTTTAGGTCCTAAAGCTAGTGGATATAGAATCCGCACTCCCCCCTCTGCCATTGGTCCAAAATTAATTAAAAGTTCATTAAAATTAATCCTAAAGCATCCATTTTACAGTCGATATTTCCCCTAATGATTTTCCACACTTACCACTACAACAATATTTTGTATTCACATGCAAGAAACAAAACCCTAACATTATTTAAACTAGCTCCCATAAAATGCTGCCTTCTATATGTATATTATGTATCTTATGTACCCCTTTGGCATTTTTTACTCCGTTTTATTGAACACCTATGCTAGTTTGCAAAGCTAAAGAGTGACCCCATTGAGCTTCTTTTATATCCAAAAACATGTATAGACTCTTTTTCATTCAAAATGTAAACTATCATGTATATTTTTGATGAATTTTGTGCAATCTATTATCATACTCTTTTTATTGAGTGATATTGTGGCATTGGATAATTTGTTTAGAAGGTTTTCTAAGTCTATCCCCAAAAATGCTCTTCTAGTGTAATATGTTGATACATATTGCTAGTTTTAAATTACATGTTGACTAATATATATTGAAGCCTATGGAAACATTGATATATATAAGTAATCTCAAAAAACTTAGCACTAATGAGAGATTTTATTATGGTCCCATCCCTTAGCATGTACTAGCATAAGTGGATAGTTATTTGATTGTTATAGATTTAGATGAGTTCACACTTGTCATTTTTACCAATTTAAAATTTCCAACCATTAAAACTGATAACAATCTAATATATATGATTTCATCTAAGATTCTTATCTAAGATATAATTCTACTATTTTTCTAATTGATTGGTGATTCGATAGAGCATTAAGTGATTTACACGCCCATATAAATCATAAACAAAAATTTAATCATTCACAACTAGTTTCAATGGTAGCCCAATGAGAATTAAGTTCACTTCAGTCTAGTGTCATGATTTAAGTAAAGTGTTCATGAATTAAAGGACATATTTTCAACACATTAGTTGCAAGTGGTATCCTCTTGTGAATAATTTCATACATAAGAGATTTTTTGAGGTAAATTTTGGTAATCCTTAATTTCACCATTTATAGGGTTATTTAGTGGGTAGATGCACTTAACTCCCTTACACTCCCAAGAGCTTTATTTTTTCACTATCATCGCCATTCTCATGGACCATTCCATGTCGTATGAGAACTTCCTTGCTTTCCTAGGGAGGACCAAGTGGGATAGTCAACAAGAATTATTGTACATATTCTCTTGCGCGGCGCGCCATTGATTTTTAAACCACTATCCTCCTTGCTAAACATGACTTCAAGGATACCTTTGAGTACATGAATATGTACTTGAAGCCATTTGCATTGATCATGTTTGATAGTGACACCGCTACATTAACAATGGGGATCCAAGCTATCCTAAAAGGACGCATACATAGTAGCAAGAGGTGCAAGAAGATGATCACTTCAAGGTGCTTAGCATGATGAAAATGGCTTCCCTTTGTTAGAGCAACATTGTCATTCAAGTTTTATCATGGATCTCCACATGTATCCTTTTATTGAATGAACAAGAGTCTGATGATGAGATTGAGGTTAGTAAAATTACCACCCACTACAACAGAATAAGGGTGTAACAGAATAAGGGTGTAGCAGCAAAAATAGCAGCGTTTTTAACTAGAAGGGTAGGTAGATGTCGGGCTATTTTCACTGAGGTTGCTACTCCAGCAGAAGCAGCGAATATCGTTGTCTTGCTGAAATTATGCTGCCAGTAATATTTCGCCACTATTTTTGCTGTTTGTTGGTGAGTAGAAAAATCTTTGCACAACAAAAAAAGAGCTGGGGCAAACTTTGGAGTCTGTAAAGGACTCCCTAGTATGCCCTAGCTCTTTTCTTTTATTAAAAAACAGTCAGTTTTAGTTTTATGACACAAACACAAACATAATAAACACATAGATTGTGGAGAAGGCAATTGAGCCTAAAATTTATTATATTTCACAAAGTGTTGGGCGTTTGGCCATATATACATAAAGTGTTTACAATGAAGAGGTATATAACTCAAACTCTCATCGGATTCTGAGTGATCATCATCATCGTCTTCCTCATCCTCTTCACTTTCTTCTATCGCTTTATGCTCATAATCGGGATCCTCCTCTTCATCTTCCCCTTCATCCTACATACATGCCATTAAGCGCAAGGTAAGAAAGGGCATTAAAATACAATTAGACGTAGAAAATATAATGGTTTAGGCTCACTTACCTCATCTGCTTGAGTCCCTAAAATAGACTCATCCACATGTATGCCTCGTGTACGCATCCGTGCCCACAATTGTGGACGGGGGATCTGTACCCATAGTCGTACTCCTCCTTTGTTGGGTCACACCCAAAAACCTCCCTCTTAAAAAAAAAAAGAAAATATACAATTAGTTAAAGAAAACAATATAGTACAAAACCAAATAAAAGAGAAGAAATTATTACTTATGAAAAACGAGCAGTAAAGGAGGATTTTTCAGAGGAGCCGAAGTGTGAATCACCTTGCTTCCATAGTGGGGAAGCACTCGCCGCCTCTCGTTGTTGAAAAGCACATGTTTGCTTTCTCACAAAGTTGCATGCGTGCCTCTACGCCTCGGTCGTGTAAATGCTGGGCTTCTCCAAGTTATTCTTTATTTCTCTCTTGATATTTGATCTCTCCTATTAGAGAAAAAAAGCTTGATTTGCCTCTTCATCCACTCCTCCGAGAAGCAAAGACCCACATGTGGAACATGGAACTCCTACTTAAGCACATCAATGGCATATTGCTTTGAAAGTTCATCTTGTGCTTTCCACTTTTTGAAGGAGTTCATGAACTCTAGGTTTGCAAGTACATGCATGCGGTCCACGACTTGCTTTCCTCATGCTCACGAGGGCACCATCAACATTCACGTTGTATGGTAGGGTGTGTGGATTGAATGGTGGAATGGGTCTCCTAGGGGATGTCTCATAATGTGTAGATGAAGAACCCCCCGGTTGGGGAGGCGCATCGAGAGACCTAGTGCTACTTTTGCCAAAGCAAAAGCAGCTTGCTCCTCCCCTACTAGCACGTCTACTACCCTCTAGACTCCCTATTACGTCGTGGTCATGGTGAAGACAGACATGAGGGAGCAGGGGTGGGTCTAGTCAAGGAAGGTGGTGTAGGCTCATCACAACCATATCTTGATGGACCTGCGCCACTGGGCCCCACACCTCAAAGGCATGGTCTGCCCCCATGGCCAAGTGGGGAAGATTGTCCCCATGGAATCTACTAGCCCTGCCGATTGTATACCCGCCTGGATATAAGATTAAAAGTAAGACTTATAGAATGCATAAAAGAATAACTTTATGTATGTGAAAAGGTTTGATGGAACCATACCTGTGTTTGAGTAAACTGAGACCAAGCTTGCTGCCTATATAAATCATTTATAATAGGTAGCAGATTTGCCACATCAAGATCTTGTGAGGGGTCGATCGACATTTCCTATACACATACATGCATGAGGAAACAAAACACAATTTCTCTAACAAAATCCAAGCTTAAACCTTAGACAAAAAATACAACATGTGATATTAGAACATTGTTAAGACGTCCTACAATACTCCTTAGACAAACAGGGTGGTCAGTGCCCCTTTCGAATGATAGCTTCAGAGGACTTTCCACATGCTCCCCACTATTAAATCCAAAGGTAACTCCTCTTTTACAAGAGAAGGATAGTGAGAAGATTGAGGGCTCCCTCTCCACTATAACCACTCTTAACTTGACATAAAGAGCATTCTAGATGGCATATAACAATGCCCCACATCTCAATGCATAAGTCTAAACCCTAAACCCGGCTCCCAAGGATGCAATAAACATGAGGTTGAATGAATAAGATAGCTTACCTCAACAATGTCAAGCCAACCAAGAGAAAACAACAACACATGCTTAGGCAATAAAGGCAACATGTGATATTAGAACATTGTTAAGACCTCCTACAATAGTGCTTAGATAACTAGGGTGGACAGCGCCAAGTTTCGGATGGTAGCTTCTAAGGACTTTCCACACGCTCCCCACTATTCAAGCCAAAGGCAACTCCTCTTTTACAACAAGAGAAGGATAGTGAGAAGAACTAGGGCTCCCCCTTCACTATAACCACCTACTCGCGGATAACCACTCCTAGCTTGACATAAACAGCATTCTAGATGGCATATAACATTGTTAAGACCTCCTACAATAGTGCTTAGATAACTAGGGTGGACAGTGCCACTTTCGGATGGTAGCCTCTAAGGACTTTCCACACGCTCCTCACTATTCAAGCCAAAGGCAAATCCTCTTTTACAACAAGAGAAGGATAGTGAGAAGATCTAGGGCTCCCCCTTCACTATAACCACCTACTCGCGGATAACCACTCCTAGCTTGACATAAACAGCATTCTAGATGGCATATAACAATGCCCCATATCTATATGCATAAGCCTATGCATAGCCTATGCACATCCTATAAGATTCCTCCCCCAGCCCCTCAAGATGTCCAATCTCTCCCCCTGTAATCATTCCCTGTCAGAATATTAACAGATCTTGTTTCTACCTATTTTGGCTTCGAGAGAAATTTTTTACTAAAGAGAGGTTATTCAGTTTTTAGATATTTTTGGATGGAAAAATATCTCTTCTTATTCAAATAAATTCCCCTGAAATAGAAGTTCAAAAAGAAATTCAGAAGGTGCATTAGAAATAAATTATAATCTGTTCAAAAAGCCTTAGCCTAAGGGTCCAGATTTTTTGAAATTTTTGAATTAGGGCTTCTATGAACCAATTAGATTAATCCAAATGTAGGGAGAAGATAAATGGAAGAATAAAAGAAAATCCCCTAAAAATAAGTAAATGCTCACATAAGATGAAGAATTGACTAAGGACAAGGTTATTAGTTAAAAAAGAAGAGATATTTAGAAGAAATGATGCATTTTTGAAACCTCAGTGTGGGGAATTTCCCTTATGAAGGAGGCGCCTATTTCACATGTGTGGTTGAGTTTTAAACTCACAAATAATGAGATATTTTCATCTCTCCTCTCTCCTGCTTCAACTAGATCCAAAAAGTAAGCTAAATTGACCTAAAAATGGTCAAAATTGACCAAACTGATCTGGAAAATTCTAGAATCAGTTTGCTTGGTTAGAGGCTCATTTTTTCCTATAAATGAAGCCTCCCTCTTTGTAAATGGTTAATAGTATTTTATGCACTGTTACTCTACTCCTCCCAGAGCCAAAAACAGTGAATTCATTGATAATTCATTTGTTTTTGACCATTTTCTCTTCAAAAGAATTGGTGGCCACTCTTGTTACAAACAAGAGTAGATCCCTCAAACCATCAAGCCAAAGGAAAGCTTACAAAACTCCTAGTAAGTTAGAAATTCTACTTTTTCTTATTCTATTTTATGGTTTTTTTATTTTTGCTTTCTTTAAAATGAAAATGGATGTTATGCCTTGCTGGAAAGGCTTTCCCCCTTCTCTTCATAATTGAATTCAGCCTTTCTTTATCCTAGATATATAATCAAATTGTTAGAATTAAACTTTTCATACCGTTTCTCTTTAAAAAGTGAAATTTGATTAGTTTAGAATGCTTTAAACCATTTGGGATAATTTCTAAGTAACTTGAGGATGAAAAAATTTAAAAATTGGTCAGCCATACAAAGGAGGTTATGGCAAATTTTTCTTAAATTTTGTGAAATAAGTTTTGTATTTTATTATTCAAAAAGAGTAATCCCCACCGCTTGTGTATTCTAAAAGTGTTATTTTTATTCTATGCATAGAAAAATGCATATTAGAAATATTTTTATTTCAAAAGAGTTATTCTCATTAAAATTGAATTTATGCATAGAAAGATGCATAAAAGATTTATTTTTATTTCGAAAGTGTTATTCCCCTTAAAATTGAATTTATGCATAAATAGATGCATAAACGAATTTTTATAAAAGTGTTATTTCCCACTGAAGTTGTTCTTATGCATAAATAGATGTGTAAAGAATATTTATATAAAAAATAAGAATTCTCTTACATTCTATAACTAGATGTGATATGAATCAGATAGATGAGAATGGATGTGATGAGAGTAGAAGTGATGAGAATGAGAGGTAAATAGATGAGATATGATGTCATGTGAATCAGGATGTAAATGAATGATATAGGATGTGAATGAATGTGTTAGCATGTGAATCGGGATGTGAATGATGTGAATGGATGTGATGTGATGTGAATCATATAAATGTAATGTCATGTGAATCAGGATGTAAATGAATGATATAGGATGTGAATGAATGTGTTAGCATGTGAATCAATATGTGAATGATGTGAATGGATGTGATGTGATGTGAATCAGATAAATGTGAATGAATAGATGAGATGTGATGTGATGTGAATCAGGATTTAAATGAATGATATAGGATGTGAATCGGGATGTGAATGAATGATAAGGGATGTGATGTGATGTGAATCAGATAAATGTGAATGAATGTGTTAGCATGTGAATCGGGATGTGAATAAATGATATAGGATGTGAATGAATGTGATATTATATGAATCGGGATGTGAATGAATGATAAGGGATGTGAATGGATGTGATGTGATGTGAATCGGGATGTGAATGAATGATAAGGGACGCGAATGAATGTGTTCGCATGTGAATCGGGATGTGAATGAATGAGATGAATGAATGTGTTAGCATGTGAGTCGGGATGTGAATGAATGTGTTAGCATGTGAATCGAGATGTGAATGAATGAGATGTGATGTGAAATGGATGTGATAAGATGCGATGTAAACTGGATAGATATTAATGAATGTGATGAGATGAGATTTATGGGTAAATGTGAGTGGATGAGATCTGATGAGGTTAATTGAGGAAAGAAGTGTTAAGATGAAAAATGATGTGATGAGAATGGGAATGCTTATGAAATGAATGTGGATTGATGTGGGTTGATGTGTGGATAATGTGGATTGATGTGGATGGATGTATGGATGATGTGGATTGATGTGGATGAAGTGGATAGATGTATGGATGATGCGGATTGATGTGTGGATAATGTGGAATGACGTGAATGGATGTATGGATGATGTGGATTGATGTGTGGATAATGTGGATTGATGTGGATGGACGCATGGATGATGTGGATTGACGTGGATGGATGTATGGATGATGTGGATTGATGTGTGGATGATGCGATTGGATGTGATTTGATGTGGGAATGATGTGATGTGATAGGGATCGATGAAGAAAAAAAAATTTGTGGGAAGATGAGAAAAGATGGGGACTAATGTGAAAGGATGTTGAGTGATGAGAAAAGATGGAAATATTATTGGAACTGTATTTGTATGTGAAATCTGTTTTTAAATGACTTTTATGTCAAGAATGCTGGGGAAGCATTTTGATCGTCTTGTGAATGCGCTCGTGGAGACCTATCTGTTAAATTTGTAATTGCTGATGGAGAGTCAACGGAGGACGTCTCGCGTAGCAAGGTCGGCCGAGGTCTTGACCAGCCTCGGTTTGATTTAAATGGTGAGCTTCCGGTACAATGGATGAGGGACCAAGGAAGCGGCCTATGAGTGAAGCGCTAGGTGACCTGCGGAGGATCCTAGAGGGTGCTGACCATACGGTCGTCGGGCTCTAGGTCACCGAAGATACCCACACGTACGTTAGGGAAGATATTGGAACAAGGAGTAAGAGTTGTTTTCTGAATTCGGGCATGGATCTGGTTGATTGGCCTTGTTGGTCCTCAACAGATGAGTCCATGGCTCTTTTATATGGATCGGTTGGTTGATCTTCCTGATCTTCAACGGAGATTCCATTTTGTTATGTGAATATATTACCGGTTACTATGGGCTAGGACCTATTGAAAAGGTCCCTAAGTGGACAAGTGGTAAGCGTTCTGGTTGCCAATGATGCCATAGGTGCACCGATAAAGAATGTTTGGAAATAAGGATTCAACTGGATAATTAGAGGATTATGATTAATGACACTATGGTTTCATTAAATGATTGTTTTAAAGACTGTTGAATCTATGAAAAAGGCAATTTCATATTGGGTGTGTAAGTGGTGTGACTAGTTTTAAGTTTGCATGATGAATATCCGGCTAGGGGGCGTGGGAACTCTTTTCCCTAGTGGGACAACCTAACCAAATTCTTAATTGGATCCCATCACTACAGTGGTTGGGCGGTTGGCTAACCCATGGGACTGGATGGGGTTAGGCTGGACTGATGGATCCCTAAATTGAGACTCAATTATGTTCTGGTTTGATAGATGAAGTAAATCCCAGACAAAAATTGTTTTATGGAAAAGAATCAATGGCTGTGCCTCTCAATGAGGAAAAAAGCATTGGTCTCTATGATCCAAGTACAATCTTTTCCCTAATCTCACTACGGGACCTACGGGTTTGGTCAAATCAGTTCACTTAGTTAAGGCTTTTGACTACGTTAGAGAAAAGTTATCCTGGAGGAATCGCCCGTGCTTTTCGAGCAAGGGAAGTTTTTCCGGGTTCGATTTTGGAAGAACCGATGGATTAGTCTCTTGTCCGGATATCCATGGGCGAGGCCTCGAGTGTGGGACCCTGCCTCACGCCAAGAAGTGCTACTTCCGCTGCTAGCACCCCTGAATTTGTTGCGCGGTGGAGTTAGGGATCTTACAGTTGGTATCTGAGCAATTTGGCTAAAGTGGATCAACCGAGAAGCCAAGAACGTCATAAATTTATGAAGTAGCAGTAAAAGGTTGGAATTGTGTGATGAAACTCATACAAATTGATATTCAGAATGAAATTCCTAAACTGATAATTGGGTCTTCATATGGAAGTACTATAATTGTATGGAATCCCTGACTTGCTTGAGGCCTAGACATGATGGTATTTACCTTATAATTCCAAGGACCGTGACTACCCGTATATACCGAGGGTATAACTGCAGCTCTTTACTGGTAGTATATACGAGTGAATCTAAGATCTTGAAATTATAAGCTAAAATACTATCCAGATGATGAATTCAAATGTGGTTGATATGATTTTAAAATACTGGTTGAGAACTGATGAGTTGAATTGGATTCTGATTGAAAAATGATGATTCCTAAATTTTTGGTTGAAAAGCGATAAACTGAGCAAAACCACAATGAGGATGAATGGGACGAGTCCCTGTGTTGATGTTTGTAATTGGAATGACGATAATGACTTTAGCAAATCACTATGAGGTTAGTGGATTGTGCTGATTGATTGCTACTGTCATTAGGAAAAAAGGGAGCTCATTCCTGGGCCTTTTGGCTGGAATGAAAAATAGCTCTCAACCAATGGGGGAAGAGCCAAAGTTACGTAGAGAAAAATAGAAAAAAGGTGAAAATGTCTTGTATGTCAGAATGGAAAATAGTATTTTATGCCCAAAAGATTGTCACTTGCAAGTAAAATAATATTTTTGTGATACTGACTTCTGACAAAGTAACAATAAACAAATAACATGTAACTTTAGAATAATCTTTTTTAGATACTGAAAGGATTCTAAGTCTGACAAGGTCTCAATAAACAAAAGTCATGAACTTCAAAAATGGTTTCCCCCCCAAACTATGCTTCCCTCCCCTTGCACCTGCTCCCTCTCCTTCTCTCTATCTGTCTCCTGCACCTGCTCCCTCTCCTTCTATCTCTCTCTCTCTCTCTCTCTCTCTCTCTCTCTCTCTCTCTCTCTCACACTCTTTGTGATAACCTCTCCGCTCCGAAAAAGGTCCTACTTGCTCGCTCTCTCTCTCTCTCTCTCTGTTTCTCTCCACTCATCTTGTATTTATTTATATGTATTAAGTTAGATGCGCAATTCTTACTGAACTTATTTCCTTGCAGGAGTTGATACAAAGTTCATCCACAGAAGATCTTAAAAGAATCTTTGCGTCCAAGACTTCCACCTTAGACAAACTTTTTTCTTTTATGTTTTTAGCGTTTTGTTTAAGCACAATTTATTTTGGTATAGCAAATGCTTCAAGCTTTTCCATGTAACTTTCTGGTCAGGTTCTAAAGGAGGTGCTATTTGGGACCATCAGAAAAACTCATCAGATTCAGGTATTTTCTAAGGCTTGCTTTGATTTCAGAATTTGATTTACATTACTAAGAGTTTTTATTTTGGTATTGATCCAGTTTTATCCACTTTTGAGATGGCTCTTTTGAGATCTTGTAAAAAGCATTGTATTATTCAAACTGCTGAGGAAAAAGACATAACTGACAACCCCATATCTCGGCGACCTCCTTGTAATGTGTCCTCTATAGAGATTGCAAATAAAATCACAGTTGAAGGTCGGTGGGAGCGAATATGTGTATCAAAAGGAAGCTGGGTTCTTATGCAACCCAATAAGAGGAGGAAAGTTTTTCCTGGCAATATATTTTCCAGATCTTGGAAGGGCAGAGTTAAAGATTTTAGAATATTGGAAGGCAAAAAAACCAAAGTTGAAATATTAATACAACACGTATACATGCACAAAGAGCTAGTCTTAAGGAATCATCCAATCTATCTTCCAAAGCACAGACCCAATTGTAAGTGACGGTGAATTGATTGTATAATGAAACTTTACAGATTTCTATTTGTGTTTTGTTTGACTTTTATCTACTTATTATTTCAGATCTTTATCCTTCCTCTGATGAGCAGTGGCAACCAAGTGAATGTATTCTCGGATTTATCGATGTGATACATAGCTCTATTGGGGAATTGCAATATTCAGGTAGATCTGCCATGCAGCTTGCCCAATCAGGTATATATTTTTATGATCATTATTATCAGTTATTGGATAAAACTAAAACACACGGTGTCTTGAAGAAACTAGATCTTCCTGCATGGAACACTATTGATTGGCCGATTCCCGAAGGTAATGTGACAGAGAGTTATAGAGCAAGATTATTTACAGATATACAACGTTCTTTACGGCCAGGAATTGCCTCCAAAATATGCAAAGTAACTATTTGTATGCCAATAACAGTATTTGTCGAGCTGTTTAATCATTTGACAATTAAAGTTTGTAAGACAATGCTGAGTTATAAGGCACATGAGATGCAAGACTTTTCAAACTTATTGGATGATGGTTGGGATATCTTCACTTCCAACTCCGTACATTGTGAGGTTGCTCATAACTCCATTCAGCTCAAGTACATGATTGCAAGTCAGAATTTTATATTTTCCTTCTATTATAAACGCGGTAGGTTGATCGGAAAAAACCAGCTTGTTCCACTAGATCACGATGTGAACTCATTTGGTCCTGACAATGAATTAATTGACATTTCTTTCAAAGAAAATGAAATTCTGGTTATTGTTGTGTCACTTAGAGAAAAATGCACAATTGCACAGTTGCGCCATGACATTCATACCGAGAGTGAAGGAACTGTTTCAACGGCATTCACATTCATTCTAAACAATAAGAAGGTAATACTTATACAGAGTCAATCTCTTTCAATATCTTGTTGGATTACTTTGAGTTCTCTAACCATTTCTTGTTTCTATAGGTTCTTCGACGGAGAGAAAGCTTGATTCGATGTGGACAGATTCCTAATAGGATAATTCAGATTGATCGAAACTGATCTCATAGGTGGAAAAATCATGTGCATCTTTACATGTAAGGATGGCTATTGAAAGTCAACTTTAGAGCCAGACATTGTCTATAGTGTCATACTGTAATGTATTTCATTGGAGCAATCTACCCAAAGGGAACAATGGACTTCGAATGGGCAGCTCTTGTCGCAAAATTTGCAATTGATTTGTTAGTAGACTGATGAAATGTACTATCTATTGTAACTTGAGAAATATATATGATTTCAAATCATTTATACAAATGGATGACTCAAGTCTCTCTGTCCCTCTTTGTATCTCTGTCTCTCTCTCACACATGCAAAGCAACACATTCACACAAAATGAATGCATGAGGGATTCCCTTGTGTGAGTAAACTAAATGAAAATCTCAATGCATGTCGTTTCCTTGTAAAGTATATACAATGAAAAGTCGTTGCCATTTCAATGTTTTGAATTCAAATTTTTAGGCATCATGAGGAAATGTTTCCGCTTGCTTCTTGCCTGTATTCGACGGGACTTCGGTCTCCAATTCTTGTGCTTGAAATTTCTCAGGAGATTCAACATCTTTTCTACCTTTCTCACCCTGAAGTGGACCCTCGGCAGTATGAAATGTAGGCTCCTCAGCCTTTTTAGTTGGTGATTCGGCCTTTTCTACTTTTGTTGACCCTTCTACCTCTGCAACATGAATGGGAGGGACATTTTGTTGTTCATTTGAGCCTTCCACCTCTTCAGTTTTCTTGGAAGCCTGTGTGGGTATCTTTGAACTTAACTGAGATACAGGAGAAGAGTATCGAAGTAACTGGAGGATGGCATTTGCTCTAAAATTATAAACATACTCCGAATCATAGCTTTGTTCTGTCATCTGTACCAATCAAAAAAAATAAATGAAGTAGCGGTTGTCATGTATCTTCTATTGTATCTCTAAATAAGAATGGGAACGCCTACCTGTTTTGACTTTTCAATGAAGTAGCTATCAAAAATGTACTTGGTATTAATAAGGACTCTCCATCCGCAAGAATAACCGTCATATTGTTGAGGCACCTGTAAACCATAGAGAACGTTAAAACATGTAGCTTTTTTCATAAACGTTTCTATGAAGGATAAAGAGGTCGAGTTCTTACATCCATGTGCTAGGGATGAATTGCACCAAACTTGTCTGCGGTATCTGTACATTGATCCAATGCTATAGCTATTCTTTTCAAACCCCTTCAACATGATAAAAGAAATGTTAGCAGTTCTTTTTGTAGATCATAGACCACTTACTTGGTTAAACAAATGAAGAAAACTTACAAGTCAATCTCTCTGTGAGTATTTGTAATTGAATTGAAACAAAAGCAAGATTTTGATGGTGGGTGCATTGATGCAACGCTCCAATGTTCACTACAATTCAAGGGTTAAAAAGATTAGAAAAGAAAATGAGATTAAACGCTTTCTTAACTTAAGTGAAGTCCTTGCAACTCGACATACTTAGAATTGTACAGTATGATGATAAGGGTTACTTTTTTGAAGTTACAATGGGTGAACCACTTGGCCAACTCTTTGGGTGGCTCGTTAGGCTTGCTTAATACGAAGGATATAGCGGGATCCACAATATATACAAACTCTTGAGCAGATGGGGATAAAAAGTTCTTCAATAAACTACATCCGAAAACATATCGGTTAGTTTCATACTATGTGAAACAAATTATGTAAAGAAAAACATTATTCACAACTTACTTAAGTCCTACAAGGATAATGGTATCGGTCATGTATTCCTATTTATGCCTTAGACAATTCAGACAATCGTTTGTGAGACGGAACTCGTGTTGGATTTTCACACTGAGAGGACAATGTCAAACGATAGTCGAAGGATGGGGGGGAAGAGAGAGAGAGAGAGCGAGCGAGAGAGACGTGTGCAAAAGAATGCGAGAACGCGTTTTGGGGCTCGCCCGAACCTTATCCTCGCATTCTTTTGCACATAAACATCTCTCTCCACACCACCCTCGCTCTCACTCTCTCTCTCCCTTCCAGCTTTGTGCATCATCGTGAAGAGATAGGGTGCATCGTTATCGTGAAGAGCTAGGGTGTCGCAAGATAGAGAGAGAGAGGGGGAGAGATAGATAGATAGATAGAGAGAGAGAGAGAGAGAGAGAGAGAGAGAGGGAGAGAGGGAGGGAGGGAGAGAGAGAGAGGGGGGGGGAGAGAGAGAGAGTGTGTGTGTGAAAGAATGCGTGGAGGAGGTTTGGGGCTCGCCCAAACCTCCTCTACGCATTCTTTTGCACAAGTCCTTTTTTTTTGGGGGCTCGCCCAAGAGAGAGAGAGAGAGAAAGAGAGAGAGAGAGAGAGAGAGGAGGTTTGGGGCTCGCCAGAGAGAGAGAGAGAGAGAGAGAGAGAGAGAGAGAGAGAGAGAGAGAGAGAGAGCGAGAGAAGGAGGGAGGGAGGGAGAGAGAGAGAGAGAGAGAGAGGGAGTCCACCTGTTGAGGTCAGGCTTCCAGACAATCGTGGAGGAGGATGATTGTGGAGGTGGATAGTAGGTTGAAGGCGCTAACGTCGAGCATGATAATGGTTGACAAGCGTGGAGGATGAAAAGCATGGAGGAGGATCGTGGAGGAGGATCGTTGAGGAACGTTGGAGTAGCGGTGGTGGAGCGGTGGAGGAGCAGTGGAGGTGGAGCAGTGGAGCCGTGGAGTTGGAGCAGTGGAGGTGCAGCGGTGGAGAGGTAGAGCATGAAGGAGCGGTGGCATGTTGATTGGTACGGGCCAACAATAGAGATATCATACAGTGGCTATTTTTAGGAAATATCATGCAGTGGCTATTTTTAGCCTCCATGTGCAATTTCCTATTTTAGTATGCAACATTAATAACTATAAATATCCAGCTATTAATAGTGCCCATGGATATTAGAAGCCAAATTTCAGACTAGCCTTTCTTCCAATTTCCCCGCACCCCTCCGGCGCTCGACCTTCGCGGCATCATGGAAGTCCCTTCGCGGCATCATGGAAGTCCCTTCGCTCCTGACTAGCAGGGCATCCAAGGAGACGTCCCTTCCAGGTAGGTCTCTAGCTCATTGTCCCTCTCTCGAGTCACACACCACCTTCTCAAAGACGTCTACCCCCTCTTTTTTTCTTTCTCTGTAGCCGTTTCTTTCTCTGTAGGAGAGTCAGAGAGGGAGAGAGAGAGAGAGAGAGAGAGAGAGAGAGAGAGAGTCAGAGAGGGAGAGAGAGAGAGAGAGAGAGAGAGAGAGGCACGTGTGCAAAAGAATGCGAGGAGGAGGTTTGAAGCTCGCCCGAACCTCCTCCTCGCATTCTTTTGCACACATCAAAGGAGACAAAGAGAGAGAGAGAGGGAAGGAGACAAAGAGAGAGAGATAGGGGGAGAGAGGGCCTTGTGCAAAAGAATGCGAGGAGGAGGTTTGGAGATCGCCCAAACCTCCTCCTCGCATTCTTTTGCACACGTCCCTCTCTCTCTCTCTCTCTCTCTCTGGGGTGTTATTTATATCTTTTGTGAGGAACTCGAAAAGAGAAGAAAATAATAGGTTTTACATAGTACACCGTAGTTCTTTTGATGTTTCAACTACAATTTTAGACTTATAAATTCCATCTTGGTCCATGCAATCTATATTTCTTTAATGGAAAGTATCAATAGAATACAAAAACGTGAATCGGTGATTTGATTGCAAGACACATCTTTTTCCAAAAAGTATTTCATAAAGAAAACGATATTGTATTAAAAAGGTGGAAACATGTTACATCCTCCTTGGTAATGAGGGACAAAATGAAAACAAACCATACAACTTTACATTCTCTTCAGTGATGAGGCTAGCCTATTCGGACTTGAAAGTGGCCAATATTGACACCACTTGCTCATGATCAATAAGACGCTCACTAACTTCCGTTTCGAGGATTTCTTCGTCTCTCAAAGCTCTTAGGCCTCGCACGACTCTCTTTCGTGCATATTTCATTTCCTCCTTGCATTCTGCAATCGCCCGCTCTCATGATCCAAAGTTTGAGCTTCCATACATAATGATTGCAGCAACGCTTTTCCTCTATGGTAGTCCTCGTGTGCCTACTTGAAAAACGCAAGATGCGCCCTTGCACGCCTTAAATGATTTGGACTGAACTCGGGATCTTCACATTCCAAATTTCTTTCCTCGTTGTCCACAATTAGCTCGAGGTGTCCGATAACATCGTTGAATGTTAGAGGCATGATGAGGAAAATGAGAGAGGGAGAGGGAGGCTTGCAAGTGGAGAAGGAGGTTGCAAACGAGCGAAGAGGGCGAGTGACAAGCAAGTTGTGGGAAGCGCTGAATAGGAGAAGTGGGAAAACTTAGGAGAGGCCGTGGAGAAGTGGATGGAAGCAATGGAAGAATACTTTGATGTCACCACGTACAATGAGAAGAGCAAAATGGCTCTTGCAAGGCTGAAGATTGTAGAAACAGACAGAGTGGCATGGAGAAACCACTGCAAGACAAACCGTTTGGATCGGAATACCCAGACATGGAATGATCTCAAAATTTATATAAGGACGAGGTTCCCGACTTTTTAGAAACAAAGATGAACGAATTCTTAGAGCTAACCTAGGGGAGCAGAACTATTGAAGTATATCACCAAGTGTTCGCTCTTCTCCTCAAATACTCGCCACCGCTGAATGAAGAATAGCTGATGGCTAGGTCCATTCGGGGACTAAACGAACCTTTGAATATTTTGGTGAAGAACGCCAAGCCAGTTTCCATGGCTGAGGCAGTGCGGATGCCAAAGGATTTCTCCAAGGCCTTTGTTGATGTCAAGGTCCCACCAAAGCCAGCACCATCACCTTTTCTCAAAAGATTATTAGTTCCAGAAGGTGATTCCAACCTTCCATTGCCTAAGAGATATCAGGGTCAATCCAGGATAGGGAAAATTCATGAATGGAAGAAATGTCCTTTTCTCGAAACTCAATATCCTGGAAGAAATCCAGGATAGGGGAAGTTCCAGAATGGAAGAAATGACTTTTTCCCGAAACTCAATCCCCTGGAATTTAACTTCAGAAGTTCCACCCTTGAACAAGGAAGTGAAATGCTATAACTGTCAAAGATTTGGACATCACAGTATGGATTGCCCAACTCCTTTTGGATCAAGGTTTTCGGGCCAGGAAAATCAAGGATCAAGATTCCAGACTCCAGCTCCTTCCTTCCAGAGTAATCACGTTTCTATCCGGCCAAATTCAGGAAAATCCCAGAAGAAGACCCTCTAACCAACCTACAGTTTCAATCCAAAGTAATGCAAGACCTCTACCTCAGAATAGGGGAAGTTGAAGAGAGTTGTTCCCAAATCGGCCGTCCACTTCCAAGGTAGTAACGCTCGACGTGATTGAAGAAGAAGAAGAAGATGAAAGAGATCATACTCAACCTGTGAGATGAGGACATCTCGCGTTTTTTAAGTGGGGTAGGATGTAAGATTCCTCCCCCAACCCCTCAAGATGTCCAATCTCTCTCCCTGTAATCATTCCCTTTGTCAGAATATTAACAGATCTTATTTCTACCTATTTTGGCTTAGAGAGAGAAAATATTCTAGAGAGAGGTTATTTAATTTTTAGATATTTTTGGATGGAAAAATATCTCTTCTTATTCAAATAAATTCCCCGAAACAGAAGTTCAAAAAGAAATTCAGAAGGTGCATTAGAAATAAATTATAATCTGTTCAAAAGGCCTTAGCCTAAGGGTCCATATTTTTTGAAATTTTTGAATTAAGGTTCCTATGGACCAATTAGATTAATACAAATGTAGGGAGGAGATAAATGGAAGAATAAAAGAAAATCCCCCAAAAATGAGTAAATGCTCACATAAGATAAAGAGTTGACTAAGGACAAGGTTATTAGTTAAAAAAGATGAGATATTTAGAAGAAATGATGCATTTTTGAAACCTCAGTGTGGGGAATTTCCCTCATGAAGGAGGTGCCTATTTCACATGTGTGGTTGAGTTTTAAACTCACAAATAATGAGATATTTTCATCTCTCCTCTCTCCTGCTTCAACTAGATCCAAAAAGTAAGCTAAACTGACCTAAAAATGATCAAAATTGACCAAACTAATCTGGAAAATTCTATAATTTGTTTTCTTGGTTAGAGGCTCACTTTTTCCTATAAATGAAACCTCCCCCTTTGTAAATGGTTAATAGTGTTTTATGCACTGTTACTCTACTCCTCCCCAGAGCCAAAAATAGTGAATTCATTGATAATTCATTTGTTTTTGACTATTTCCTCTTCAAAAGAATTGGTGGCCACTCTTGTTACCAGGGATTTCATTAACGTCTTCACAATTTCGTGATCACGTTAACAAAACCTATTGTTAACATATTAAAACTTGTGATCACATTGTATATTCACATGACCTGAGCAATGACCTGCCAGAACCCACTAGTCCCGTAACACCTCCGGGCTTTTATCTTTCCCGGCGGGCCCGCCGGGAAAGATAAAAGCCCGGCGGGCCCGTCGAGGAAAATAAAGAAAACCGGCGGGGTACTATTCTGTATATAAACACTGCTCGACACCCATCGTACAACTTTTGGGGAGATAGTCCTTGTTTTGGGGGCGTGATATCTCTCCTCAAAGTACTTGTAGAGCTCTCGAGTTGCTAGAAGAGTCCTCTTGGGAAGAACGTCCTTATCTTAGGGGCTGTCGTCTTTCCTTGTAGGCACTCCTAAGGCTATTGAGCCACTCGTCCTTAGTTCTTTGAACTGGGGGCAGGGTGTGGTTCGTAGCTAATACTTGCGGAGATTTAGGGACGAATTTGGAGTCATTCAGCTTTGCATTTGAGCCACGTACCTCATTCTGCTTTATGAATGGTTTGATGGAGCCAAGAGTCCTGCTTAGGGGCTTGTATTGGTTCTTGATACTTGACATAGTTTAGAGTAGACAAGGGTCTATTGTCCTATACTAGAGTATTGGGCAAGCATAGATCTTTGATTTTTTTTGTGAATGTTAGAGAATGTCTATTGTCCTATACTAGAGTATTGGGCAAGCATAGATCTTTGATTGTGTAAAGTATCCTTAATTGGGTACAAAAGGCATCCTTCATTGGGGGTGCAATGTGCATGATAGTTTCGAAGTAGTTTTGTAGTAAGACCTTGCAAGATAGTTTTGTGTTATGTGATGATCTTTTGTATTTGTCAAGATAGTTTCGAAGTACTTTGTCTGCTAATGTATGTTTTGTTATACGTGAGTGATTTGTTGTTTTTTCATTTGTGTATTCATTGTTATATGCTTGGTTGAATAGGTTATTCGTTGAGATGGAGGACAATGTTGGATCCAGTGATACCTCCAATTATAGAGTCCAAATTTCAAATAGCAGGAAAAAAAAGGCACCTGGGATAGAGTGGCAATATGCAATTAACGTTGGTGATCGATTCATAGATTGGGAGTGTAAACTATGCCATGCAGTAAAATCAGGTGGGGCGCCTCGACTAAGAGAACACTTTTTAGGCGGACCGAAGAAAAAGTCATCCCCTCTGCACCTATAGTGGCCAAACGCATAAGAGAAGAAATTCAAAAGAAAGATTCAAGAAAACATGACACTCCTACCGTTAATGTATCAAGGCAGCAAGAACACTGTTGTTCTAATCATCAAACTCCCGCTACATCGCCTACTTGTACCCCGAACGGCAATGTGCAACCAGAAAGTAATCTACCCAGTGCATCTTCTTGCAAGCGAAACTTTGACGTAGGAAATATACCCATGCGTCAAACTTCATTGCAAGAAAGCCTACGTCAAGGTCGACTCGATGATGCACAACTCGTCCTTGCTGAAGCGATTTACTTTTCTGGGAGTGCTATGATGATGGTGGACAGTGAGCATTGGAAGAGAGCATGGAAGAAAATTGGTGAGTTTGGACCAGGGTTTTCACCGCCTATGTACCATGCTATGCGAAATGATCTATTAGAGAAATGTTATGCGCAAGTAAAAGAACATGTACAAAGAATAATTCTTAGCAATATAGAGCTTTCTGGATGTAGTATAGTAAGTGATGGATGGTCTAATGTGCAAAGAAAACCATTAATTAATATAATGGTTATTTCACCTAGAGGTGAGACTTTCATCCGTGCCGTGGATTCAGCTGGTTCAATCAAAACTGGGGCTTACATTGCTCAAGTCATTAGCTCTAGCGTCATATGTATATGTAATGCAAGGCCAAACATTCAGTTTTGGGTCTACCGATTGAGCAGGTTTATGCACCACTTGACCCAGGTGGTTGGAGGGCCATTCATTTAAAGTTTGGATAGTTTGAATTTCCCTTTGATCTAGGAAGTTGCATGATTAGCTTCCTCATCGGGAGTCTATTAACCTTAAATCCATTTGACCCTGGGGGTCATATGACTCCTTGGCTTCACATTCAACTCAAAGGACATATTGTTAGCTTCATCATGCACATTGCATTACATTACTTCCCATTTGATCCAAGATGGGTCGTACGCCTTTGATGATGACATTGACACTTAGTCATGATTTTGGGTTTTGTATATAGCCTTTTGTATGTGTCGTTTCTACACGACCACCCTTCAATTTTGAGGACAAAATCATTATAGGAGGGTATCATTGTAACAAAGAGTTTTTAGGATGCACATGCACATAGGGATGGGCCCAAGAACATGGGGGATAGGGGAATTTACACATTTGGTGTGTTAGGGCATGTGGGCCTTGGGACTATATAAGGCACCTATCCTAGGACTATTTTACCCTTTTATGACCCTTTATGATTTTTTGACTATTATGTAATTTCTTGGATCTCATGCTTGTATGGCTAACTCATGGCAGTCTTTCCATGTTTAGGTGGTTTCTTTCAATGATGAGCATCACATGTGTACTCTCTATGATGAATAGAACATGTGTGTAATCCATGCTAATGAGTGCAACCCTAGATTCCCTAAATTTTAAGTGATGTGCAAGACGTTGGAGGAATGGATAGTTGTAAATGTGGTTCGGATCCTACTTTTGGAGCTTGTAGAACTCCAAAATTGACATCTCCTCTCATGTGGCATATACATGGGTTCAATTCTATAGGAGAGAGGTGCACTGGCATGTAAATCTAAGTAATGCTTTTTGTGTAACCACTTCTTTATCCATTTAGTTTGTTCCCCATATCATCCTTAAGTTTATGCCACTCTTCTTCTATGATTTTGTACCGTCCCTCCCTGCTTAAGACGGTGCTCTTTTCTCCGTATCCTATAACATATGTGAATAATAAAAGTGACCATCCTTATCTCCAATAATAGATCCACAAGTTGAGGATTTGAGAGATAAGCGCTCTTGCCATTGTGTCCGATAGTGCCTTTGCTCCTGACGAGGGCCATAATTCCATGGTTACTTGCTTACTGAGTTGTGGTATATAAACCAGGAGTATCTGCTAGACATCATCCCAGATTTATTCCCAAGATTTAATGCTATCATAGATATCATCATTAATTCCCAAGATTCAATGCTATCAAATATATCATGATCACTTTGATTAAGAACTGATCTTCATCTTCCGGCATATGTTTTTGTGGCTCGATTTAGGCTATGATTTTGCAAACGAGGGATCTGTCACTATAGAAAATCACTAATAATAACTCCTAACTAACACTAATTTAATAAGTAATGCTAACTACTATAATTAATACTAATCTTAAACTAATACTAAAATTAACAAATAATTAACACTACAAAGTCTCTAATGTACTAATCCTAGTTTATCCTAACTCTACCCATTGATGAAGAAGGACTTTAAACCCTACAAAACACCTTAAAAATACTCATAAATCAAACAAATCCAACCCCAAAAACCCATTAGCATCTATAGATTCAACCTAAGCACCAGATCTTTCACCCAATGCAATAAATAAAACAGCCAACACCAGATCTTTCACTGAATGCCAACACAGAAAACAAGCCCTATAGAAGAGTCTAAACAAACACTAAGGCAAATAATTGTGTCCCCACTGATAGTGACTCTAATGGAAAGCCCAAACCCACCTCACTCACTAGCACAAAGCTAACCAAATGAAGAGAGATCACCTTTCACATGTCATTAGGAACTTGGTTGCTTACCCCACCGTCTCATAGAAGAGGCAACTGCACAAGTTCTAGCTAGCTCTTGAAAATATCGATCTCCCATTGTCACCATAAGAGTTGTCTATGTAAAGCTTTGAACTCCCCACTGTTACAAAACCATGCTCCACCATGCACAAAGACCATAGCCCCCCCTCTCTCTCACTAGCACACATGAACTACCAAAAGGTAAAGAGGATAGGGCAGATAGCTAGAGAACAAGGAGAAAGAGCACAATCTCAATCAACACTCAAGGGAATTTTCCTTTCTCAATAGAGAAATTCACTTATATATAAAAGGGAGTTATAAGTTAGGCGTCCATACCACTCTCTAATATCATACCTTCAATTGGTATGAGTTGCTCTGCCATGTGCTAAGAGCTGCATTGTCCAAAGGAAAATCTCAAAATAGGTAACTGAGACGAGGGTTACCTAAAACGATTCCCTCCCAAAATGTGTGAAATCTCAAAAATGGCTTAAAAATATAGTTTTTTGAAAACACATCCAGAATTCCATGAATTTTACTATTTTTTTCAAGATTGAGAAAATGTGTGACCTTTGTAGATTTATAAACTGCTGTTGTTTGTGACATAAAAATAAACTTGACTTACAAAATCACATAGGAGTTTACATAACTTAAAGAAATATCAATCTTTTTCAAATAAAAATTTATTTTATAAATTTCATGAATGTACGATATTTTTTAAATATACTTTCTTGGGAAAAATTATACCACTATACATAAATATGCTCATTATCTAATAAGCACTCAAAAAATATTAGAATACATAACAATATAAGCTCCATAATTTATGACAAATTCTACAAACATCCTTGAGTCTATTTCCAGACCCAAATAGCAAAGCCTTTAGTATATAGTTACCTTGACAGTTTGCATGACATAATTATTTTCTCTATTATTTATAAGCAGATAGTGGGCATGATATACAACCAATGCTAAGAGTTTAAAGAGGTCAACTTATAGGTGTGAAAAGGTAGACTTGTATTCATATATATATATATATGTGTGTGTGTGTATGTGTGTGTGTGTGTGTCTCGGGGGGTTCACTATATGTAGAATACCCCTATCGCGTGCATTCAAGGCCTATATTTTAAATCCCTTATCTATGAAATTTTTTATCTATATAATATCCCCTTTTCTTTATGAATATGTAAAAAAAATTTAAAAAAATTTAAATCATACCCTTATGTAAATATATTTCTATAAGTTTCATAAATTAAAAATATGCTTCTGTTGAACGCACGTGATATTCACATTTTTTTGTGAGTGACCCCCCCAAGGTGTGTGTAGAAGATGGTAACTATGGAGGCTCTGAGTAAACCTAAGCATGTTAAAAGAATACAAAATTGAAATATTTTTTGGTAGGACAATCTTAGCGATTGACATCATATAGCCTATGGGTGTAAATCTCGATCCACATAGGCATTTGTTTTCATGAAGGAAATTTTTGTTATGCAATATGGATAAGGGTGGTGGGAAGAAATTGTAACCTATATCATGTACATATGTGGTGGTGGTAAAAATTCATAGTATGCATATGTTGATGTTTGATCCAGATAGCCATTATCATGAATATAGATGATGGTATATCTAAGAGTGTAGGAATGAGCTCTAGTTATAATTATTTAGAGTACATGTGAAGGATGTTGAGAGATGATATGTCTAAGGGTAGTGTAGAATGAACTCTGGTTATAATTATTTGGAGGACATGCGAAGGATGCTGAGAGATGCAATCTTCGCTCATGACATTGCTTTTGTGTACAAAGAGAAAAGAGAGGAGCTTAGGGCTTTTGTGTACAAAGAGAAAAGAGAGGAGCTTGGGGCTTTTGGAATGCTGGTAGAGAAGAGCTTGGAGATTTCATGATGATGGTAGATTCAAGGTCCCCTATGGCTGGAGAGCATACTACTCCACATAGGCATGGCAGAGTCCAGGCTCACATGCACCCCCCTCCTCGACATAGATGGTCCCACCACGTGTGTTTGCTTATAGTTCTTTAGCTTTAAAATTGAATTGTAGAACAAGAATTAGGATTGGTAAATCAATCGACTCATGGTATTCCAAATCAATGGAGCCTTGCACATCTGGATTAAAACCAATGGATTACAGGTCATCATGGATTATCTCATCTAGCTCTTCTCTTATCAATGATTTTTTGGCATCTACTATGTAGCGATATTATTTATGACAGAGATTACATGGTTACATAGACAAGCATTTTTTTTTATGAACTCCGCTCAAATTTGTAGTCAAAGGTTGCAACCATATGTGTTTTTCAGGTCCTTAGCCGTAAACCTATGTTCTAATATCACCTTATCCTAGGCATATTTTTTCTTTAATTCTATGATTTATAAGATTTTTTTAAAATTTTTTGAGATTTTATTGGCTACTATCTAATATTTGGAATGAGCTTTTATAGATTTACTGGTGCTAAAAATAAAAACAATTCTCATAAAAAATGTAAAAATATTTCAAAGTTAAGAAAAATAGCCCCCTAAAAGTTGATGTTTTACATCAAAGTTTATGCAAAACATCAACTTTTCCACAAAATGCTATGTTTTGCATCAAAGTCGATGCAAAACATCAACTCTACCACAAAACTTAATGTTTTGCATCAAGTTTCAGATGCTCCAGAGAAGAAAGTTGGAGGATCGGAGGTCTATTTTCACAAACGGCCTGTTTTAGTTTTGTGGTAGTGTTTTGCATCAACTTTGATGCCTTTGAAAGATGCCAAATGTTTCTCGTTTTGAAAAAATATTACCTATTTTGTCCGCAACAGTGTTGGGCGGACAACACATAAGTAATGGTGGACAAAGACCTTTTAGGCAATGCCTATCATATGTATGTACATCTTTTACTAACTCTGCACTTCTTGTGCATGATCTTGGCTCGTTGTAGATGGACCATATCCACTTGTAACCAATGCACACTTCCGTAATAAGGGTGTGCATTATTAATGCATGTCTGTGGTTTGTGTTAACCTTGGGTTAACACTACCTTACACTTCTTTAAAATCCTCCTTTGGGAACATGGGCTAGCCAGTCTCTTGTATCTCACCCTAAACAAATTACACACTCTCTAATATCATACCTTCAATTGGTATGACGGTCTACCATGTGCTAAGAGCTGCATTGTCCAAAGGAAAATCTAATCTCATGGCAAGAAGACGGATAGGCATTCATCTTCCTTCACTTTGAACATTCTCTCTAGTTCTTGTAGAAGAGAAACTCCTCTCCATCCACCACCACATAGCTATAAGTGTACTGAGTGCCAACTCACCTGAGTATATATCATGCGACTGGCCCTCCATCCTCAACCTCATCCTTGGATTCCTCAATAGTGGCTCTTGCCCCCTCATCAATGACCTTTCTCCAGTAAACCTTGAGCTCTTCACCTTGGCTTGTTCCACCTCTTCCTCCTATTAAAGGAGCACCAAGGCCAAAGCTTGCTAGATCACTTGATCAATAATCTTGGGATTGGGATCTACCTCCTTGACTCTGACAAAATCAATGAGAGTCACTATAACACGTCGGGGGCATAGCAACGTTTATTTTGTTGGGATGTTGAGGATTCCATTCGCTGCTCCGCAATTTTGTTACTCCTCCATAGTGCTTATAGCAGTGAAATTTTGTTGCTAAGGTAGTGCCTAAGCAATGAAATTCCATTGCTGTACTATAATTTCGTTGCTATTTAGCAAAAATAGCAATGATATTACGCTGCTATTTTCACTGCATGAAATTCTAGAGAGTTGTTGGATGCTGAATTTTAAAAATACTTGTCACATACACATAGAAAATGATGTATAGTTTTAAAAAAACATCTATTACAACCCTTGGAGCCATGTTTCAAGCAAAGAAAAAGATAGTTAAAAACTTTTGAGAAGCGAAACAATGTCAAGATCATGAATCTATCCCATCTTGTAATAAATCCATATGTGTTACTTCATCAATGTCTATGTCTGATGGAAGCTCAATCAAAAGATGGGGTTTCATATTAATATCAATATTACTATCATGATCCAATCAAGAATTTTCATGATTGATAGGTGACTCCTCATCGTCTTTGGATTGATGTTCCTCATGCTCTCGATCGGCCCCTCCAAAATGTTTTCTTCATCGTCTTCTTCCAATGAGCCGATTTGAGGTAGTAAGTACACCTCATCCAGAGATTTGGCCTCCACATCGTGATCTTAAAAGATATATTTTGAATGAGAAAAAACTTATATAACATACCACCACTTTGGATCAATTTGATTGACGTGAAACACAACCTAATATCACAAAGCAAAGGGGTTAAACTTTTATTATACTAGTGTGACACAAAGTTGGGGTTTTAACTTCAGTCACTTCTTATAATCAAAACACACTTGTATGAAACCTCAGAGCCTCCTCACCTCCCTTTCTCTCCCTAGGTTAAGATAAAGATAAACACATCGAAGGTGAGATCATAATTTATGGAAGGAAAGATGAAAGGCTCCGGAGAAGCAAGAACAAGATGAAAGGCTCCGGAGATGCAGCTCCAAACAAGAGGGCAATTCTTTGTTGAAAGAAAATCTTCCGACTCAGGATTATGTGAACGAAAACATACGGGGAATGTTGGTAAGGTTCATCCATTCGAATTGGGTGATTTGGATGGAACATCTTTAAGTAAAAGAATATAGTAATCACTTACAAGAGGATAAGATACATGGGATTTGCTTTTTGATAAGAGATTAAGAGGAATTAATCATTATTAAGAAGAAATAATGGCCAAAAGTATATAAAAATAGAGATACACAGAGAATTGCAGTTTTAAATCCATAAAGGCTATATAAAAGAGGATTACATAGGTACATAGAGCTTGAAGAGAGCTTCGCGTCTATATAAAAACTTTCAAAAACAGGCAACCGAGCGAAAAGTGATGAGCATTTTACTACAAGACTATAAAATTGCCAAAATTTGCCTAAAAGTTAGCAACTTTGGGAGAAATTCTGATCATCAATGAAGTAAAGGATTAAGAAATTAGTTACATGAGTGGAAAGAGCATATAAAGAGCTTCCTAGCCATATGATCAATTTTAGAAACCAATACCTGAGTGATGAGTAATTTATCGATTGAAATTTGGGTATTAGACTACAAAAACTGCACTTCCCTCTCTTTGCATGAAACCTCAATTTTCACATAGCCTCTTGCCTTTCATCTCCTTCATGATTCAAGCTAGAGGGTAAGGGTTAACATTGCTCAGTGGACAATCGTAAAGATCTACCAAGTCTTTCCACATGCTCATTACCGCTAAAACCATTGGTACCTCCAAAGGAGGGCGGCAATAAGGTAAGGGCTACCTTGAGAAGTCACAGGCCCACCAAGATAATAACTCCTTATCCCACTTATCACATGAATCATCAAAGAGGTCCAAAATTGGGTTAAGCATAAGGAGCTAATGATAACTGAGACATTCACATGTAAAGAGAGTGTTTGAATAAGAGTTTGAAGATAAGAGAATGGCAATGACACAAAATGCTCAATTGAGGAGGCTTCATTCATTAATTTGAAAGGGAGAGGAGGGCTCCTTTTATAGGTGGAGAATCACCCTCTCTTCCATTGTTACAAATTACAACATAAAAATCTTCAACCCTTCAGTGACATAAGTGTAGATGTCACCATCAATTGTCCTTTTAGGCTAAGTCTTCTATTGATTATTAAATTGAAGACTTTTTGACTTTGAAAGTGTGATGAGATAATAGCCAAGTCTAAGTGGCATGTAGGTGGAGATCCCACTTACACATGGCGGAATTCTTCTCTTCCATGTAGGCATTCTAGAAGAATCTTTCCCAATTATGCACCTACATACAATCCTCCACATGCCTTCCACACTCCCCAACTTGTAGCCTTATGGTGAATACTATATTAATAATACAATTAAAATCCATGTGAGCATGAAGGCCCACTTTTATTTTCCACATCACTAGCCTATCTATCATACCAAAGTATTTATCAAGCATACTTGTGGCATTTACAATGTGTGCACCCTAAATCAAGTACAACCATTATATTTGAAGATAGAATGTTGTTATCAGGGTAGGCGCCGAGCCGTCGCATCACCACGCCGTTATTCCATTCTGGGCACCGCAATCTTCTTGGAAGACAAGCTTCCATCTTATTACCATTTAAAAACCATCAAAATATGTACAAAATTGAAAATGAAAGATATCAATTTTTCATGTCACACTACATCACGAATTAATTTGGGATTGTTTGGGTTACTAACCTATTGAGAGTGTTGAGGTAGTACGAAAGTATCTTTCTCATCATTCCAAAACTTGGTGGAATCGATTTGAAAGAACCCATTACGGTTACTTGAGCACCTCTTTATGTCATCTTGAACCATTTGACATCAAAGATTGTTCTCTACTATGACATTGCTATCATGTCTACTAGTTTGACTTTCTTGCTCAAAAGTTACCATCACACCACAATCAAATGTGTTTCTTTTAGAATCCACACGCTCTATGCGAAAGTACCTTCCGTCCGACCATATTGCATTATATAGTTTATACTAACATTAAACAAAAGTATGACATTTAGTATAGTGCATTAAACAAGGTATATACGTGAGATAGAGATGAAGAATGTACTTACCTGAGGGTCACATCCTCTTGCATACTCATGCTCTTCTTTTGTGATCATCTCTCCATTTTGCGATGCCATCAATATTGCCATACAAAGTCATTCTACATTGATCACATTTCGTAGAGGTTCCAAGCTAGGTGGGAATGGCAAGTGTCTATTTGCTCTTTTGAAAGCTCTTCTCTCATCCTTATGTCTATTGATTGCATCCTTGTATCTCCAAACCCACTTCTCCATGATGGGACTATTTAGAATGTAGAATGTATTCACCTTGTGGCGTAATGATTTATCTAGTCTTTGTTGCCTTCCTTTTCCTTGAGGCACATTAGTGATTAGTCAGTCATCCTCCTCATTGCTCCATAATCGTGGCATGGAAGGATCTATGCAAGATAGATGTTTTGAGATATACACAAGAGACTTGCATCAACCATCCCTCTGCCATGCTTGCTTTTGGCCTTGCTCTTTGTCTCACAAAGTCCTTTAAGGTTTTCATGAACCTTTCAAGGAAAAACATCCATCGAACATGAACAACACCACACAACACCACTTCATCAACCAAATGCACCATAAGAGGCAATTGGCTAGTGAGAATTGTTCTAGGAAAGTTGTCCTCAATCATACACACTGCCTGAATAGCCATTGAGGCCATCTCAATGGATGTAGGATCTATCTCCTTTAAGGATATGTACCTACATACATAGAAATCATGTGTACTATTTACCAATACCTAACTTGTGAGCGCATGGGAATACCAAATAAGCAAATATAACTTAGTGAATTGAAGATAAGATTCATACCTCACCAAGCTTCCCATTTTGTAAGTAGCCTCTCTCACCTTCTTGTCTCCACAACCAACTATAGCAATTCGAAGAATAAACTATGCATAGAAAAAAATGGAAGTTGGTATATGAGCCTAGAAATTATGTACCACAAAGAGAAAATGAATAAGCAAATATTTATATACTTATAATATCTTGTGCCAAGTATATGTCTTAAGGCCATATAATTCTTCCTCTCCTTTCTTTTTGGTCTTTGTGAACCACATTCTTGAAGATATGCATGGGATCTAAGAGATGATTGATCTTCATGTCACACCAATATCGAAGGCGAAAGAAGATTGAGTGTCTAGACATCCCATTTGGTGGTGGATTGGGACTGCTTCTCCATGCCTCAGACCAATCTTTATCTCTCATCATCACAAGTGGTGAGACATCATGTGCCACATACTTGGGATGTGAAGGAGGGAGAAATCAATGATATTTGTCATACACCACCTTCTTAAGTGTGGAGGGTCTTTCCAAAAAAATAAGTGATGGTCCACAAATCGGACATGCATGATGGTCTAGAGGTGGATGTATGCATGTAGATGTAGATGTATAGAGGTGAATGTGAATGTGGATGTGGATGTATGCATAGAGATGTGGATGTATGCATGTAGATGTGAATGTACGCATATAGATGTGGATGTATGGATGTGAATGTGCATGTAGATGTGGATGTATGGATGAGGATGCATGAATGTGCATGTAGATGTGGATGTGAAAATAGATGTATGGATGTAGATGTGGATGTATGGATGTGAATGTGCATGTGGATGTGGATAAGTGAAGCGCTAGGTCACCTGCGAAGGATCCTAGAGGGTGCTGACCAGCAGAATCATTCCCATAGATGAGTTACCCTATACTTGTGCAGCTTGTGAGTGCTGCTTTTGTGACCATATGATGGACAGGCTTATGGAAGTGTAAAGAGTTCTTCTATCTTTACTGTATAAGTTTCGAGAATGAATAAAGTTTATATCTTGTTCTTATTTTGAATCTTGCTCTCTTTAAGACTTTTCTTGGTGGTTAATCTTGATTAAAATTTTTCTCTAAGTCTTATATTCGTGCATCTTGCGAAATTATCCCAGTTTGCGAGATGAGGACATCTCGCATTTTTTAAGTGGGGTAGAATGTAACATTCCTCCCCCAATCCCTTTTTGATGTCTAGTATCTTCCCCTGTAATCAATCCCTCTTCAGAAATATAAAGACCTTGTTTCTAACTGTTTTAGCCTAGAGAGAGAAAATTGTTCTAGAGAGAGAATATTCAGATTATGAATATTTTTGGATAGAAAAATAACTCATCTTATTAAAATAAGTTCCCCTGAAACAGAAATTCAAAAAGAACTTTCCAATGTGCAATTGGAATTAATTGGAAATGGGTAGAAAGGACCTTAGTCTAAGGGTCTAGATTTTCAGAAATTTTTGGATTATGGTCCAATTAAGGTTCCTATGGGCCAATAGCATCAATCCATGTGTAGGGAGGAGATAAATCCAATTTGTAAAAGAAGATACCCAAAAATGAGTAAATGCTCACATAAGATGAAGAGTTGAAAATGTACAAGGTTTATTAGTAAAAAACTATGAGCAATATTAAAAATATGACATATTTTGGGTATCCAAAAATGATTAAATGCTCACATAAGATGAAGAGTTGAAAATGTACAAGGTTTATTAGTAAAAAAACTATGAGCAATATTAAAAATATGAGATATTTCGGGTATAATGATTCCATTTTGACACATATGTAAGGAAGGGGAGTTCTTTAAAAGAGGTGCATAGAGGGTGCATATTTCACATAAGATGAAGAGTTGAAAATGTACAAGGTTTATTAGTAAAAAACTATGAGCAATATTAAAAATATGAGATATTTTGGGTATAATCATTCCATTTTGTAAGGAAGGGGAGTTCTTTAAAGGAGGTGCATATTTCACATGCTTGAATGAGTTTTAAACTCAAAAATAATGTGATATTTTTATCTCTCATCGCTCTTGAACCAAACCAAATCAAAATGGAACCTAACCGAATCAAAAAGTAACCAACAAATCTAGTCCAAATTAAACCAAACTGACTTGGAAAATTCTAGAATCAGTTTGTTTGGTTAGGAGCTTAATTTTTCCTATAAATAGAAGCCTTCCCTTGTTGAAAAAAAAGGAGAGTGTTTACACATTGTTACTCTACTCCACCTAAGCCAAGAACTGTGAATTCTTTAATAATTCAGTATTTTTTGACACTTCTCTCTTTCTTCAATTTCCATTGGTGGCTCCATCAACATACTAAACCAATTGATTGGTTGGGGGCCTCTACCGTGAACAAAGAATCAAGCAAATTATAAGGTAAGTGTAGTGAATTTTGATCTTTTCTATAATTTCTCAATGATTCTCTCTTCTCAACCCCTCTCAAGCTTGAGAAGCTTAATTGGTATGGTTTTTGAAATGCTATTGAAGTTAATTAATCAATGATAGTAAAGAATTACATAAATTTCCATTTATGTTTAATTCTAATGGTTTTTTCTCTCTCTCTCTCTCACTTAAGAAATGGTCATACTCATGACCCATTCTCAATCCAAATGAAGCTTTTCATAAAGCTTTTTCTTAATCCAAGATTAATCTATGCTTGAGAATAAATTAATAGTTTTTTTTAATCTATACTTTTAGTTTATGATTATTTTTTATTTAATCCATTAAGGGTTAATGATCCAATTAGGGATCATTCTAATCATTCCCTTAAAGATAACCTATCTTTTAAAATAATTGAGATTTATTAGTTATAGTAGCGAAGCTATGGCAAAATTTTATAAAAATATACACAAAATAATTTCATTCAAAGCATGAAAAGAGGATTTCCTACCATATTCTAGGAACTATCATCCTAGATTAATTAAAAGAATTTTATTATGCATGGAGATGTGGATGTTTGCATGTAGATGTAGATGTATGGATGTGAGTGTGAATGTGGATGTGGATGTATGCATGGAGATGTGGATGTATGCATGTAGATGTAGATGTATAGATGTGGATGTGATTGGAGATGTGGATGTATGCATGTAGATGTAGATGTATAGATGTGGATGTGAATGGAAATGTGGATGTATGCATGTAGATGTAGATGTATAGATATGGATGTGAATGTGGAGGTGGATGTATGCATGTAGACGTAGAGGTATGGATGTGAGTGTGAATGTGGATGTGGATGTATGCATGGAGATGTGGATGTATGCATGTAGATGTAGATGTATAGATGTGGATGTGATTGGAGATGTGGATGTATGCATGTAGATGTAGATGTATAGATGTGGATGTGAATGGAGATGTGGATGTATGCATGTAGATGTAGATGTATAGATGTGGATGTGAATGTGGAGGTGGATGTATGCATGTAGACGTAGATGTATGGATGTGAATGTGAATGTGGATGTGGATGTATACATGGAGATGTGGATGTATGCATGTAGATGTAGATGTATGGATGTGAGTGTGAATGTGGATGTGGATGTATGCATGGAGATGTGGATGTATGCATGTAGATGTAGATGTATGGATGTGAGTGTGAATGTGGATGTGGATGTATGCATGGAGATGTGGATGTATGCATGTAGATGTAGATGTAAAGATGTGGATGTGAATGTGGAGGTGGATGTATGCATGTAGATGTAGATGTATGGATGTGAATGTGAATGTGGAGGTGGACGTATGCATGGAGATGTGGATGTATGCATGTAGAAGTAGATGTATAGATGTGGATGTAAATGGAGATGTGGATGGATGCATGTAGATGTAGATGTATAGATGTATATGTGAATGAAGATGTGGATGTATGCATGTAGATGTAGATGTATAGATGTGGATGTGAATGTGGAGGTGGATGTATGCATGTTGATGTAGATGTATAGATGTGGATGTGAATGTGGAGGTGGATGTATGCATGTAGATGTAGATGTATGGAGGTGAATGTGAATGTGGATGTGGATGTATGCATAGAGATGTGGATGTATGCATGTAGATGTGAATGTACGCATATAGATGTGGATGTATGGATGTGAATGTGCATGTAGATGTGGATGTATGGATGAGGATGCATGAATGTGCATGTAGATGTGGATGTGAAAATAGATGTATGGATGTAGATGTGGATGTATGGATGTGAATGTGCATGTGGATGTGGATATATGTATGGATGTGAATATATGATATGTGATGTGAAGGAATCTGAAGTGATGAGATGGAAAATGATGTGATGGGATGAGTACACATATAAATGGAATGTGGAATAAGTAATGTGGATTGATGAGGGATAATGTGGAAAAATGAGAGTTAATATAGAAACTGTATTTGTAAATGCTGTTTGTAAATGACTGTTTTATGTCAAGAATGTTGGGAAAGCATTTTGACCGTCTTATGATTAAGGTCGTGGAGACCTAATTGATAAAGTTGCAACTGCTAACGGAGAGTCAATGGAGGACGTCTCGCGTAGCAAGGTCGGCCGAGGTCTTGACCAGCCTCGGTGCGATTAAAATGGTGAGCTTCCGGTACGGTGGATGAGGGGCCAAGGAAGCGGCCTATGAGTGAAGCGCTAGGTCACCTGTGAAGGATCCTAGAGGGTGCTGACCATACGGTGCTCAGACTCTGGGTCGCCTAGGATACCCACGCGTGCCAAGGAAGCGGCCTATGAGTGAAGCGCTAGGTCACCTGTGAAGGATCCTAGAGGGTGCTGACCATACGGTGCTCAGACTCTGGGTCGCCTAGGATACCCACGCGTGCGTTGAGGAAGATATTGGAACAAGGAGTAAGAGTTGTTTTCTGAAATCGGGCATGGATCTGGTTTATTGACCTTGCTGGTCTTCAATGGATGAGTCCATGGCTCTTTATATGGATCTGTTGGTTGATCTTGCTGATCTTCAACGAGAGTCCATCTTGATAAGTGATTATATTGCCGAGTATTATGGGCTAGAAACTATTGAAACGGCCCCTGATGAGTGGACAGGTGGTGAGCGTTCTAGTTGCCAATGATGCCATAGATACTCTGATGAAGGAATGATGGGAAATTAAGAATCAATTGGATAAATTGGAAGATGGTGATCAATGATACTATGGTTTTATTAAAGGATTGTTTTAAAACTGGTTGAATCTGTGAAAAGGCAATTTCATATTGGGTGTGTAAGTGGTGTGACTAGTTTTATTTTTGCATGAACTTCGGGCTAGGGGGCCTTGGAACTCTTTTCCTTGGTACCCGGGACAAAACCTAACCAAATTCTTAATTGGATCCCATCACTACAGTGGTTGGGCGGTTGGCTAACCCATGGGACTGGATGGGGTTAGGCTGGACTGATGGATCCGTAAATCGAGACTCAAATTCTGTTACTACGATAGATAAAGCAAATCCCGGATAGTAATTGTTCTATGGATAGGAATCAACGACTGTGCCTCTTGATGGGGAAAAAAGCGTTGATCCCAATGATCCAAGTGCAAGTTTCTTCCTTGATCTGACCAAGTATCTTTATAGATGCAGTCGGATCTGTTTGATCAGTAAGGGTTTGACTACGTTAGAGTAAAAGTTTTCCTGGTGGAACCACCCGTGCTTTCCGATAAAGGAAGTTTTTCTGGGTTTGGTTTTTGAATAACCGACGGATTAGTCTCTTATCCGGATATTCGTGGGTGAGGCCCCCTATGTGGGACCCCTGTCCCACGCGAGAAGTGTTACTTCCGCTGCCAGTATCCTGAATCCGTTGCTCGGTGGGAACAGGGATCTCACAAAAGATGAGATAAAGCCCTATTTTTTCAAGATGAGAAAGCTCTTGAATTGTTTCCAGGCCTTTCAGATATGGAATGTATCCTGGAAAAACAACATGAGAGCCCATGAGTTGGCAGAACAGGTTTTCTCCAAGGATTTTCATGTTGTGGCAGTCCAAGAACCACTATATAAAGGTAGAGAGACCCTTTAATAATGGTTGGATTTACTAAAGAGGAGAGGGGAATGCCTTTTTTAATGAGGCATAACATCATAATCATTTTAGAGAAGACAAAAATCATAAAAAACCATAAAATGAAATAGAGAAGAGAAGAATCTCCAACTTACAAGGAGAATTTGAGAGCTTTCCTTTGGCTTGATGGTTTGAGGGATCTACTCTTGTTTGAAACAAGAGTGGCCACCAATCTTTAGAAGAGGGAACTTGGTCAAAAACTAATGAATTATGAGTAAATTCACAGTTTTTGGCACTTGGGAGAAGCAAGGTAACAGTGAAAAAAACACTATTAAGCTTCAACAAAGGGGGAGGCTTCTATTTATAGGAAAAAGTGAGCCTCTAACCAAGCAAACTGATTCTAGAATTTTCCAAATCAGTTTGGTCAATTTTTGACCATTTTTAGGTCAGTTTAGCTCACTTTTTGAATCTAGTTAAAATAGGAGAGAGGAGAGATAAAAATATCTCATTATTTGGGAGTTTAAAACTCTCCCCCACATGCGAAATAGGCGCCTCCTTCATGAGGGGAATTCTCGGGGGGGTCACTCACAAAAAAATGTAAATATCACGTGCGTTCAACAGAAGCATATTTTTAATTTATGAAACTTACAGAAATATATTTACATAAGGGTATGATTTAAATTTTTTTCAAAAAAATTTACAGATTCATAAAGAAAAGGGGATATTATATGGATAAAAAAATTCACAGATAAAGGATTTAAAATATAGGCCTTGAACGCACGCGATAGGGGTATTCTATATATAGTGACCCCCCCGAGGGGGAATTCCCCCATACTGAGGTGTCAAAAATGCATCATTTCTTAATATCTCTCTTTTTTAACTAATAACCTTGTCCTTAGTCAAACTCTTCATCTTATGTGAGTATTTACTCATTTTTGGGGAGATTTTCTTTATTTCTTTCATTTATCTCCTCCACACATTTGGATGAATCTTATTGGCCCATAGGAACCTTAATTTAAAATTTTGAAAAAATCTTGACCCTCAGGATAAGGCCTCTTGAGAACAGATTATACTTGATTTCTAATGCACCTTTTGAAAATCTTTTTGAACTTCTATTTCGGGGAAACTTATTTTAATAAGAAGAGATATTTTTCCATCCAAAAATATTTAAAAACTGAATTACCACTCTCTAGAAGATTTTCTCTCTCTAAGCCAAAACTAGTAAAAACAAGATCTTTTATATTTCTGAAGAGGGATTTGACTATAGGGGAAGATACTGGACATCCTGAGAGGCTGGGGAGGAATCTTACAAGGCTTTTGACTACGTTAGAGAAAAGTTATCCTGGAGGAATCGCCCGTGCTTTTCGAGCAAGGGAAGTTTTTCTGAGTTCGATTTTGGAAAAACCGATGGATTAGTCTCGTCTGGATATCCATGGGCGAGGCCCCAAATTTGGGACCCTGCCCCACATATAAGAAGTGCTACTTCCACTGCTAGCACCCCCAAATTAGTTGCGTAGTGGGGTCATGGATCTTACAGCTGGTATCAGAGAAAATTTGCTAATGAGGATCAACCGACAAGCCAAAAATGTCAAAAATTTATGAAGAAGCAGTAAAAGGTTATAATTGTGTGATAAAATTCATACAAATTGATATTCAAACTGAAATTTGTAAATTGGTAATTGGGTCTTCAGATGGAAGTATCGTAATTTTATGGAATCCCTGACTTGCTTGAGGTCTAGACATGATGGTATTTACCTTATAGTTCCAAGGACCGTGACTACCCATATATACCGAGGGTATAACTGCAGCTCTTTACTGGCACTATATCCGAGTAAATCTAAGATCTTGAAATTATAAGCTAAAATGCTGTCCAGATGATGAATTCGAATGTGGTTGAGATTTGATGAGTTGAATTGGATTCTAATTGAAAAATAATGATTCCTGAATTTTGATTGAAATGTATTAAACTGAGAAAAACCACAATGAGGATGAGTCCCTGTGATGATGTTCATAGCTGGAATGACGTTAATGACTTTAGCAAATCACTATGAGATTAGTGGATTGTGCTGGCAGATTGCTGTTGTTAACACTTAACCCAGTGGATCAAGTTAAGTGGTGTCAAATTAAAAATCTGTAAAATTAAAAATTTCCATGAAGGACTGTTCAGATAGAAATTTCCATGAAGGACTCTTTAGATAGAAATTTCCATGAAGGACTCTTCAGATAGAAATTTCGGTCTAATGGACCATTATTGTGATAAGGGTTTGAATGTTATGATCTGAGTTAATCGTTATCTAATGATGAGTTTTATATAAGGGATCTTTATAAATCTGCATCAGAAATAGGCTGATCTATGATGTCGTTTGAAATCTACATAGGCTAAATGTGTGCCTCATTAGGACTTACATTTGAATTCACACATGTAAACAGAGGCAACAACGTATCAAATACATCCCGTGAGCTCACACCTGTCTCTTTGGTACATGATAACAAAAGGCTGCACAGCATCTTCCACAAAAACAACATCTCGACTAATCAAGATACGCTTTGACTGCGGATGATACAATCTGTAACCCTTGCTCTCAGCACTGTAACCAACAAAAATGCATTTGACAGCCTTATCATCCAATTTTCTACGTTGTTGCACAAGCACTAAAGCATAGACCAAACAACCAAAGACACGCAAGTGACCAATAGAAGGCTTCTTGCCATGCCAAGCTTTGTATGGAGTAACAGACTCCAAGGCCTTAGTGGGACACCTGTTTAGTACATATGCAGCACACATGACAGCCTCCTCAAGCCAAAATGCATGTGGCAAAGCTTGGCTCTTGACCATACATCGTGCCATCTCCATAAGTGACCTGTTTTTCCTCTCAGCAATACCATTTTGCTGAGGGGTATACGGCACTGTACATTGGTGTTTTATCCCACAACTAGCCAGAAATGCATCAAACTCTTTAGACATGTACTCCCCCCCTCGATCAGAACAGAGGGTGCCCACAGTACAAACACACTTTGAACGCAAATTCTAGCCATCATTGAAGAAAGTAAGGAACATGTCCAAAAAGAATGGCTAAACAATGGTAAAAAATCATGAAAACATCGTTTAGAATTAATCCAAACAAAAATAACTATCAATGCAAGGTATAATCATATTAATAATATGCGAATAACCCCATCTATCTAATGTCAGCATGAGAAAACGTATTTCAACATTAAATAACCCTCAAAAATATTAAATTCTCGAGAAAAAGAATTATCATGATTTTTTTCAAATTTTATAGGGCCTCAAAATATGATAATTTTGAATTCCACCAAACTTATCTTATGGCATTCCAAACCTATTTTCTAGAAAATTTTGAGCAATTAAATTTACCAAAATACCATTGATATTTTAAAAATACCAATTTTCATGATTTCTAAAAATAATTTCTAAAAAATCCCTAATTTTTTGTGAGAATCCCATCATTCACGAAATTTTCAATTCCGCCCGACAATTCTCAAATCCAATGAAAATTTATAATTTTAATGGATTTTTTAAATTTTTGGGTCAAAATATATATTTGTAAAGGAATTTGAATGGTCACAAGCACCCGAATGGACACACCACATGCCAAACACCAACCCCACATTTTCCAGAAATTTAAAATAACCTTTGTCTAATTTTTCACTAGTTTCTTGGATTTTTTTTGAAATTTTTAATTTACCCCAAACGCATTTAGAATACGAACGATCCAAAAAATTCAGAATCCTAATGGTTTTCTCGGAAATACGGAAAGCCAATAGTTTCGAGAAAATGAAAAGACAAAAAAAAAATCAGAATGTGAAAGGTCAAAAGTTTCCGGAATCCGAAAGGTCAAAAGATTTTTCAGAATTCGGAAAGCCAAAAGGTTTCTCGGGAATGCGGAAAGCCAAGAGGTTTCAAGAAGAAAAAATCAAAAAAATTCAGATTTTTTTTTCTCAAATTTCATATTTTCTCCCTTTTTTCAGGCTTTTTTCCAAGCTTTTTGGAATAGATTTCAAAAGCTTTTTTTTTGGTAAAGAACTCTTTTTTAACTAAGGTTTTTTTAAAACCTTATAAAAATGAATTTTGGGGGGGGGGTGGCGATTTTTTGCCTGCCTGCAGCGAAAACTCCCCCCCCTCCCATGCTAGCGCAATTTGATTCAGGTGAGAGAGAGGAGGTTCTCTCTTCTCTCTCCACACTCCTCTCTCCTTCTCTCCAAACAACTAACTTCTCTCTCCACCCCCTCTTCTCTGTTAACAGAGAAGGGAATTAAATATTGATTAATTTTTTCTTAGTCATAATTAAGTTTAATTATGTGATTAAAATTTAATCCATTTGTGCCTAATAGGAGGTATTCACAACGCGGGAGAGGAAAATAGAAGAGAAATTCTGATTTGAGAGACAAAGAGGATCCCACGCACATGGGAGAGCATTCCATGCATCAATTGACTACCCCACTTTGCATTTTAGCAAAATTTGGCAAAAAATCGAAAGAATATCCGCGGAAAACCCGCAAAAATGCATTAAAAATACATTTTTAACCATAAGAATGCTCCAAAATTTTCTACAAAATTAGGAAAAATTCCTAAAATTTGTAGAAATTCAGGGAATCTATTCTACCGAAAACTTCCATACTAAAATATATCATATTTTGGTAAAAATTTCCATTAATGCTTATTTTAAACCACAAAAAATAGGAAAAAATAGTACACAAATTAACAAAATACCATTTTTATTTAGTAAATATTAAATTTTACTTCAATAAATATTAAAAATTATAATAAGAAAGAAAAAATAACAACAATTAACTAGAGATTGCTCTGATACCACTGTTAAAACCTTAAGATCTCTCTAGATAATTGTTATGCATAAAAATGCATAAATTAGGCATAAACTCATCCACTTGACCACCCCGGGATGCACACATGAATTATAATGAAGTACATCATACCTTTACCTTGATGTCCCATACCATCAAGAGGTAGAACCTCAATCCAGCAGCATGTAGCTATAGTGTGAAATGGTAGGTGAGTAGTTATGATCCTCTACACAAGAGAACATAACATAACCTAGCCTCAAGATAACATCAAGAGACCATAGCCTAAGCCTCCCTTGAGTGTGCCCCATGCCCCTATTATATAGGAGGGCCCTCAAGTGACTCTTGACTCTCCATCTCCCATGTGTGACTCTTGGATGCCTGACCCTAACCTTAACCCTTAAGGTTAGTCCTAACCCATGCTCCACTAGATCTTGTTCCCATGCTCCCATGCTCACAAGCCTAATGCGTATAACAACTTACCTCATCAACTTGAGTCCCTAGAATGGACTCGTTCAAGGGTACACCTCGCGTGCGCATCCAAGCCCAGAATTGTGGATGGGGGACTATATCTCCATAATCGTACTCCTCTTTTGTTGGCTCATGCCCAACAACCCCCCTCTATAAAAAATAATTTAAAAAAGATACAATTAGTTAAAGGAAACAATATAGTTAAAAACTAAATAAAAGAGGAGAAGGAAAATAGTAAAATAGATACTTATTACAAATCGAGTGATGAATGAGGATTTTCCTCCTTAGACAACGTGTGACACTCCTCACCTTTATAGTCATGAAGCACTTACCCGCGCTGCTTGTTGTTAAAAAGCACCTGGATGCTTTCTCACAAAGCCCTGCATGTGTCTCCACTCCTCTTGCAAGCAAACACTTAGCGCTTCTCCATGTTGTTCTTCATTTCTCTCTTAATGTTTGCTCTCCTATTAGAGAGCAAAAGCTTTATCCTCGTCTTCATTCAGTCCTCCAAGAAGGCGAGCCCGCATGTGGAATAGCACACTTAGTCTCGAGCACATCAATAACATATATGTTTGAGAGCTCATCTTGGGCTTTCCACTTCTTAAAGGATTTTGTGAACTCCAAGTTACCAAGAACATGCATTAGGTTCATGACCTGCTTCCCTTGTGCATCCAACGATGGCCCTATCAACATCCACATTATATGGCAGGGTTTGTAGATCAATTGGTAGGATGTCTCTCCTCAAGGGTGGCTCAAAAGGAGTAGATGAAGAACCTCCCATTGGAGAGATGACTCGTGAGACCTAGTGCTACTTTTTCCAAAGAAAAAGCACCCTACTCCCCCCACTACTACGTCTACTAGAGCCCCAAACTTCCTATGATGTCATGGGGTGAAGATGGATGTGAGGGAGCAGGGGTGGGTTTAGTCAAGGTTGGAGGTGTAGGCTCATCAAAACCATAGCGTGATGGACCTCTGCCACTCAGACCTACACCTATCAATGGAGTGGATTGTCCCCAGGAAGACGATTGGCCATATGGAGCAAATTGCCCATATGGAGTCGATTGGCTTGATGGTGGTATGTTGGCCTTTGCATATAAGATTAAACAAATTGAGTTACAAAATGCATAAAGGATAAACTCTATGTATATGAAAAAGGATGTCAAACCATACCTCTGTCTATGAGAACTAAGTCCATGCCTGCTACCCATATTGTTGGTTGATAATATTGAGCAAGCTCATGACATCTGGGTTCTCTAAGATGATGGATCAATGGATATTGCCTACACATATAATCCAAACCAAATGCATGCATAAGATTCAATTTCTCAAAACATAAAACATTCATAAATATCTATATATAAAGCTTATGCATACATCCTATGCATAAAGCTTTGCAAATGAGTCTACGCATAGAGCCTACGCATAGACTCTATGCATAAAGATCTTATGCATTAAGCTTGCAATCTTGTGCATAAAAGCCTATGCGTAAAGCGATATGCATAGGCTCTATGCATAAGCTTTCATAATGCTCTACGCATAGTCTCTTATGCATAGGCTTTATGTGTAGAGCCTATGCATAAAGTGCTTATGCATAAACTTACATACGCGCTATGCATAGATCCTATGCATAGAGGTTACACATAAAGCTAAGCATAGAGCCTATGCATACGCTTTATTCATAGGCTCTACGTATAGAGCCTATGAATATGCTTTATGCATAGAGCCTATGCATGAAGCTTATGTATAAAGGCTATGCATAGATCCTATTCATAGGCTCTATGCATAAAGCTTATGTATAAAGGCTATGCATAGAGCCTATGCATGCTTATGTGTATCCATGTAGGCTTGACGCATAAAGCTCTTATGCATAGGCTTTAGACACTAAACCTAAACCTTTATGCACTAAGAGCTTTATCCTATGCAAGATTATGCATATGCATAAGCTTTATGCATAGAACTCGTATGCATAGGCTTTATGCACTAAGCTAAACCTAAATCCAACACCCAAGGCTGCCAATAAATGTATATCTTGTATTGAGGATTACAAGAAAAAGAGGGCTTACCACTTTTTTTGAATCCAAAGAAGAGGATTAGTACAATACCTACAAAACATTTATAGGAATTTTTTGGGGCCAAAAGAATAGGCTCATGGAGATGTTCAACCCAATCCTAGGAGGAAAATAAATCAATAAGATATGGTTAGGGACCTTAGAAAATGTAGGTTTTTGTATGGATATCTACACAGGCTGTAATAACATGTTATTAGCTTTCGTTCCATGAAAAAAGCCAAATAGCATAAAGATAGAGGGGGTAGCTGTGCAAAAATAAAGAGGAGACGGGGGATTATTTTTGGAGGGGAAGAAGCTATAAAGAAAAAAGAAGTGACTTCATGAAGGATCTTGTGGGGGAAAAGAAGACAGTTTTTGGAGTTGGATGATCATTTTGGCTGTTGAAGTATCTACATATCTTGTGATGAGGAGGCAACGGGGGATTTTGTGGAGAAGACTTGGGTTCTGTCAAGATCAGGGGGTTGTGTTAGAGGGAGAGAGTTTTGTGTGGGGATTGGTGTCCCAAACCCTCCCAATAAACACCATTGTTAGATACTTGGAAGAACCAAGGATTGCTCAAGCATCTCCCCATTGTACGGGCCAGAGAAGCATGCAGATAATTTCTTTTGATTATATGGTTAATGATGAGCTTGTACACATTTGAGAATACATGTTTGGATTTCCTTGTGGTCATTTGAGAGTGTTTCTTTTGATCTATTGTTTGTTTCCTTTATCTACTCAAGATTGAGGCTTTATTACATGTTATATACTAGACTTCTTTGAATATCCAAGGGATAAAATTGTGTGATATCATGGGTTTCTAAAGATGCAGGGGGGAAGAGAGCTTGAGCTCTTGCAAGCACACACACACACTCACAAAACCCTAATAGAGAACACACAAGGTGAGAGGTTGAAAATCTTCATCTTCTTAACTCAACACTTAACACACCATATACAAAGATAAGAGTACACCTAATATGAAAGGTACTCAACCAATACATACACGGGTTCTCTTTAGTGTGAACCCAACTAAATGAGCTGGCGCTATAACTATGCCAGTCTCTAGAATGGCTATCACACAGCCTGTCATCCCACTGGCCGCATATCACCCATGATCTCACCAACCATGCTAGTGGTGTAAGTGTGGGGCCTATCCCCCAAGCGGGTCATCAGTGTCCACTGCCTCACTGGATGAGCTCGATATCTCAACACTCCCCCTCGAGCTCAACTCCATCTCATGTACACCAAGCGAAGCCTTGAATCTGTGGAGCTTCTCTGTACCCAATGCTTTGGTGAAGATGTCAGCTACCTGATCCTCTGTGCTGACATAAACAAGGTCAAGGTCTCCTGCCAAGACCTTCTCTCTGACGAAGTGGTAGTGGACCTCTATATGCTTCGTACGAGCATGAAATACTGGGTTCCTGGCCAACTGTATACTGCTAATGTTGTCACAGAAAATGACAACTCGTCTATCCACTGATAGACCCAAATTTGCAAAGTAGCTTTCTCAACCAAGCTACCTCACATGCTGCCATAGGAGCTCCTCTGTACTCGGCCTTTGTACTGGATAGAGCAACCGTAGGCTGCTTCTTGCTGCTCCAAGTCACAACAGCACTCCCCAAAGAAAACATGAATCCACTGGTAGATCTTCTATCTAAGATACTACCATCAGCATCTGTGTACCCATGTACACATATCTCTATCCCAGTCTCATAGAATAGTCCACAATGCAAAGTAGACCTCACATACCTCAGTATGCGTCTCAATGCATCCAAATGCGGTTTTCGTGGAACTTGCATAAACTGACTCACCAACCCAACAACATAGCTCAAATCTGGTCTGGTGATTGTCATATAGATCAAGCTTCCTACTATGCGCCTATACATAGTAGGATCCTCCAAGATCTCTCTTGAATCTACACTCAACTTGCCATTCTGATCCAATGGCATGGAAATAGGCTTACAGCCTGTCATACCATACTTGGACATGTTGTCCAAGCCATACTGTCTCTGCAGTAATCCAATACCATGTGATTCAGCGGTGGCCTTCTTCTTCCCTCTTTGCAGCACTAGCGATCGGGAGTGGACTCTGGATCTCGCTCTTAGTATTTTGAAGACTCAGGCACTTGAGTTTTCTCACCATGTGAGCGATTTGGAGATGACAGACATGATAGGCCGACTTTGGGAGTTGGTACATTTCTTTGATACCGGGAGTGCGGATGCCTCCGAGAATTTGGTGGTTCGCATAGTGGCAAACCTAGCATGAGACCCTGGCTATGTATGCATACATGAGGTTTCTCTCTCCAAGCGGGAGGCAGTCGCTATGGGACACAGCCACTGCTGGCGCTTAGTCCGAGACTCTTGCGGGTGGGCAGATTTGTAGCCGCCTGGATGGGGATTACTCTCCATCCAAGCCACTTGCGAAGGCCCACCATATGGTTGAGACAACCTCCACCTCAGCAGGTCATCCATGAGGATCATCTCGTGGAATGTACAGGGCCTTGGCGGCACACACTATGTATGTTATCGTGGTTGCTTGAGGTAGGAGCTTCAGAGATGCCTGGTTGGGGGCAGTATTGATATTCTGATGATGCAAGAGCACCATTTGAGTGAGAGAAGGATTCGGAGATATGGTTCGGTGATGCCTGGTAGATGGGACACATTTTGGTCTGCAGGTTTTGGCCCCCCTTGGATGGGCAGGGAGGAGTATGTATGGTCATTGCGGATGTATGGTGGCAGGCCATTGTGGATCGCGCGGTCATTGTGCCTGGTAGAGCATAATATGTTATTCTGAGGATGCATGATGAGCACTTTGGTGAGCTCAATGTCTATGCGCCCAACCGTGCTAGTGCCATAGCAGAGTTCTGGACCCTTGTTACAGATGCATTGCCTGAGGCCGCACATTGGTGTGTCGAGGGAGACTTCAACATGCTTGAGGACCCGGCCAATAGGGTGGGAGGCAGTCATGTTACAGTGCACGTGGCACGGAGCTTGCAGCTTGGGAGCAATTTTGTATGACACTACGGATCACTGATGCATGGCAGCATGAGGCTTTCTCCCGTTCTCAGGACAGTCTTAGTTTTTCTCGGTCGGATCGCCGGTAGGGAGGGACTAATCTATCACGGATTGATTGCTTCTATGTGGGCGACAGGTTCGGGGAGCGTGGTGGCTCCGTTGGCACTCTCTCGCTGGCACCTCTTTTTCAGACCATGCACTAGTTATTTTGACACTTAAGGAGAGGACACGGGAGACCAACTTGCAGTTGAGGATCCTAGAGAGGATACTTAGAGATCCTAGTCTTTCTGAGGACATTGAGAGGATATGGCATGATAGCCAGAGATCTGACCTAGATGTGTTGAGATATCGAGCTCATCCAGTGAGGCGATGGACACTGATGACCCGCCTGGGGGATAGGCCCCACACTTACACCACTGGCATGGTTGGTGAGATCATGGGTGATATGCGGCCAGTGGGATGACAGGCTGTGTGACAGCCATTCTAGAGACTGGCATAGTTATAGCGCCAGCTCATTTAGTTGGGTTCACACTATAGAGAACCCGTGTATGTATTGGTTGAGTACCTTTCATATTAGGTGTACTCTTATCTTTGTATATGGTGTGTTAAGTGTTGAGTTAAGAAGATGAAGATTTTCAGCCTCTCACCTTGTGTGTTCTCTATTAGGGTTTTGTGAGTGTGTGTGTGTGTGTGCTTGCAAGAGCTCAAGCTCTCTTTCCCCCTGCATCTTTTCATGGTATCAGAGCCTGGTTTGTGCTAAGGGCTGAGCTGCAAGCAAGAGAACCACAGGAAGCGGTACGAGGGTAAGAGCTTCAACTACTCTTCACTATTTGTGTTGGTGACTACACCCTTGTCGGGAGCTCTACGGGAGGCACCGGCAAACGATCTCTGATTGAGGAGCTTTCTTCGCGGGAGTAAAGCTATAGGGAAACTATACAATTCTATCGGACAACATTTGATGGGCTGAAAACGCGTTTCGGGCGTGTCTGGAGCTCCTTTTTTCAGAAAGCAGGCGATTTTGAGCACTGCGGGTAAGTCATCGAATCTCTGCAAAACTCTGTTTTAAGAACTGCAGGAAGACAGATTGATTGTGCAGACACTGTGGGTGCTGCAAAGAGGTCAAGAGTTGCCATTGGGTGTATGTATGCACATTGAAGTCACTGGTTGTGACATTTGAGAGTACTATAGTACCACTGCAGAAAATACAGCAGTTTGTGCAGGACAAACCAGAGTGTTGTTTCTGGTAAAATTGTGTGTTTGGCAAGATATCAAATGATGGCATAACCCAGATTGTGGCTAAGAAGCTTGATAAGAATAACTTCCATGCTTGGAGGTTCAGGTTGACGAATTTCCTGATGGGAAAGGGCTATTGGGACTACATAGAAGGTGAGCATGAAGAGGCACTGGAGATACCGGACATAAATCCGATTGCTGTAGATGTGAAAGAGTTTAAAGACTGGAACCAAGGAGCCAGGAAAGTTATGTATTGGCTTTCCATTAGTATACATGACACCATGATTGGGCACATTCAGGATGCCAAGTCCCCCAAGGAGGTGTGCGACACCTTGGTTAAACTCTATGAAACAAATACCAAGGCACGCAAGATACAGTTGAAGAATGAACTTCATACTGTGGAGAAAAAGAGCATGTCTGTGAATGACTATGCATTGAAGATAAAGGGTATTGTGGAATCCCTTGCATCTTTTGGTGTGTCAGTAGATGATGATGATAAGGTGGAAGTCTGTCTACGTAGTCTCAGGCCACAATACAAGGCGTTCAAGACGTCTATTCAGACTCGAAAAAACATTCCCAACTTTACAGATTTGGTGTCTATGCTGATTATAGAAGAGAAGAGCTTGGGTGAAGACCAACAGTCTTCACAAAACAAAAACAGTTCAGAGCAACAGGCCTTCTACACAAGTTCAAGAAGAGGACGAGGTAGATGAGGTCATGCACGCGGTCAAGGAGGTGGCCGAACAGGTAATCAGAATTATGGCCAACAACAACAACAATAACACACAGGTGGAAGAGGCAAATTCAGAGGCAGGGGGAGTCAAAGAGGCCGTGGAAATTGGCAAAGGCAGTATAATGATGCACGTGAATGCTATTATTATGGTAAGCCTGGACATGTGCATGCAGAATGTTATAAGAAGCAGGCTGACATGCAAAATGGGAAAGTGCAGCAGAACAACTATGCATCCTCAAGCAGAAACAATGAGGATAATGAAAGGTTGTTTGTTATGCAGCATGTTGTGAATGCCATGTCTGAAAATGTTGAAGCAACACAAAAAGATGATGTATGGTATGTGGATTCAGGTGCTTCGAACCACATGACAAGTCATGGGGAGTGGTTCAAGGAGATGAAAAACCTTGAAAGACTAGGTTTTGTGGAAACAGGGGATGACACTGCTCATCCAATTGCCCATGTTGGAGATGTGCCATTGTCTATGCAGGATGGCAAAGTGAAGTACCTTGCAGATGTACTTCACATTCCGAACATAACAAAGAATCTGGTTTCAGTTGGCCAGATGATTGAGCAGGGTTTGCAGGTTCGGTTTAACCCTGATGGTTGTTATGTTGAGGACTTTAAAGACAAGTGCAGGTTGGTTGCAAAAGGCAACAGAGTGGGTAGAATGTTTACATTGAATGTAGACATGCCTGAAATGAGTGCTGCGATGTTTGCAAATGGTTCAGGGATTGTTGCAGACACAGACATTTGGCATAAAAGAATTGGACATGTGAATGTGCAGCAGCGAATGAAGTCTATGCAGACTAAAGGAATTATGACAGGGCTGCCAAAGTTTAAAGTGGAAGGTATGCAGAGAATATGTGAAGCATGCCAATTTGGAAAGCAAACAAAGCATGTATTTCCACGCAACAGATATGTGAGCAGAAATGCACTAGATGTTGTGCATTCAGATGTATGGGATCCTACGAAGACCATGTCTATGGGAGGCTGTAGATATTATGTGAGATTTATTGATGACCACACAAGGAAAGTGTGGGTATATTTCATGAAGGAGAAGAGTGAGGTGTTCACTCACTTTCAGAATTTCAGAGTTTTGGTTGAAAAGCAAACAGGGAAATATGTAAAGTGCCTAAGGTCGGATGGAGGGGGAGAGTACTTCTCCAATGCGTTCTCTGAATTTTTGAAGAAGAATGGTATTCGGAGACAGTTTACATGCAGATACACTCTGCAGCAAAATGGAGTTGCTGAGCGAAAAAACAGGCACATTGCTGAGATTGCGCGAGCATTGATGGAAGAGAAGAATATGCCGCATAGCTATTGGGCTGAGGCTGTTTCTATAGCAGTATACATCATGAACAGGACTCCAACTGCAGCCATACATGATGTAACTCCAGAGGAGAGGTTTACTGGCAGAAAACCTGATTTGTCTCATCTGAAAGTTTTTGGATGCATTGCATATGTGCATGTGCCAGATGAGCTGAGAGCTAAGCTGGATGTAAAAGATAAAAAATATGTGTTTATTGGATATTCCCTTGAGCAAAAGGGATACAGGTATTATAACCCTGCTACACGTGAGTTGAGGGTAAGCTGATGTCGTCTTTGATGAGATGAGCAGCTAGTATGCTGCTGAAAAAGAAGCTGGATGTGAAAGCTAAAAAATATGTGTTTATTGGATATTCCCTTGAGCAAAAGGGATACAGGTGTTATAACCCTGCTACACGTGAGTTGAGGGTAAGCTGATGTCGTCTTTGATGAGATGAGCAGCTAGTATGCTGCTGAAAAAGAAGCTGTTGGGGCTGATGTGAGTGGAAGTGTGGTTGCACAGAATACAGGTCAGCAATCACAGTCTTTGAGTGGACCAGGAGAGTCCTCATCTAGTGGGTCTATTGATAGACCATGGAGTGGTAGGCTGCGTCATAATACCAGTCCTGCAAATGTGATTAGTACATCACGTAAAGGAAAAGAGAAAGTGGTTGAGCCCCTTGGTATGCCTGACATTTCTGCAGGGCATTCTCATGTTGATGGTGGAGAGTCTAGTGGCTCAGATATGAGCCTTGATGAGAAGCTTGGGATCCCAGCTATAAGAACACCTGGTGTAAAGAAGGCTATGGAAGCCATGAATGAAAAGCTGCGAAGATCTGGGAGAGTGAAAAATCCTATGCAGAGATTTACCTATGATGGTTATGTGGCACATCACTATGCATATATAGCAAAGGTTGTGCAGGTTGTTGAGCCCACATGCATTGATGAGGCTGTTGGAAATGTGTGTTGGGAGAAAGCTATGGATGAGGAGATGGATGCACTATATGGAAATGAGACTTGGGATTTAGTGCAATTGCCTGAAGGCAAGAAAGCCATTGGATGCAAGTGGGTGTACAAAGTAAAACATAACAGTGATGGAAGCATAAACACGTATAAGGCTAGGTTGGTAGCCAAAGGATATGCACAGACATATGGCATTGATTATGAGGAAACTTTTAGCCCAGTTGCCAATGTAAGATTCCTCTCCAGCCTCTCAAAATGTCCAGCATATTCCCCTGTAATCAATCCCTCTTCAGAAATATAAAGACCTTGTTTCTAACTGTTTTAACCTAGAGAGAGAAAATATTCTAGTGAGAGAATATTCAAATTTTAAATATTTTTGGATAGAAAAATATCTCACCTTGTTAAAATGAATTCCCCTGAAACAGAAATTCAGAAAGAATTTTCCAATGTGCAATTGGAATTAATTGGAAATAGGTATAAAGAACCTTAGTCTAAGGGTCTAGATTTTTAGAAATCTTTGGACTATGGTCCAATTAAGGTTCCTAGGGGCCAATAGGATCAATCCATGTGTAGGGAGGAGATAAATCTAAATTTTTAAAAGAAGATACCCAAAAATGAGTAAATGCTCACATAAGATGAAGAGTTGACTATGTACAAGGTTTATTAGTAAGAAACTATGAGCAATATTAAAAATATGAGATATTTTGGATATAATGATTCCATTTTGACACCTAGGTAAGGAAGGTGAGTCCCTTCAATGCTCACATAAGATGAAGAGTTGAAAATGTACACGGTTTAATAGTAAAAAACTATGAGTAATATAAAAATATGAGATATTTTGAGTGTAAGGATTCCATTTTTGACACATCAGTAAGGAAAAGGAGTGCCTTCAATGAGGCGCCTAAATCACATGCTTGAATGAGTTTTAAACTCATAAGAATTGAGACATTTCATCTCTCCTCTCTCCTCATTCAAGTCTAGTTCCAAAAAGTTAGCTTAACTGACCTAAAAATGGTCAAAAAGTGACCAAACTGACTTGGAAAATTCTAGAATCAGTTTGTTTGGTTAGGAGCTCAATTTTTCCTATAAATAGAAGCCTCCCCTTGTTGAAAAAAATATAGTGTCTTATGCATTGTTACTCTACTCCACCTAAGCCAAGAACTGTGAATTCTTTAATAATTCACTAGTTTTTGACACTTCTCTCTTTCTTCAATCCCCATTGGTGGCTCCATCAACATACTAAACCAATTGATTGGTTGGGGACCTCTACCGTGAACAAAGAATCAAGCAAATTGTAAGGTAAGTATGGTTAATTTTGATCTTTTCTATAATTTCTTAATGTTTCTCTCTTCTCAACCCCTCTCAAGCTTGAGAAGCTTAATTGGTATGGTTTTTGAATGCTATTGAAGTTAATTGATTAATGATAGTAAAGAATTACATAAATTTCCATTTATGTTTAATTCTAATGGTTTTTTCTCTCTCTCACTTAAGAAATGGTCATACTCATGACCCATTCTTAATCCAAATGAAGCTTTTCATAAAGCTTTTCCTTAATCCAAGATTAATCTATGCTTGAGAACAAATTAATAGTTTTTTTATCTATGCTTTTAGTTTATGATTATTTTTTATTTAATCCATTAAGGGTTAATGATCCAATTAGGGATCATTCTAATCATTCCCTTAAAGATAAGCCTTATCTTTTAAAATAATTGAGATTTATCAGTTATAGTAGCGGAGCTATGGCAAAATTTTATAAAAATTTACACATAAAATAATTTCATTCAAAGCATGAAAAGAGGATTTCCTACCATATTCTAAGAATTATCATCCTAGATTAATTGAAAGAATTTCATTGTAATTATGAAAAAATTAAAATTTTATACTATGCATAAAAGATAAAATTTTATATCAGAAGTATTACTTTTATCATTTTTATTTTATGCATAGAAGTATGCATAATGGATAAATTTTTATATCAAAAGTGTTACTTTTATCATTTTTATTTTATGCATAAAAGAATGCATAATGGATAAATATTTATTATAAAAGTGTTACTTTTAACAAAATTGAATTTCATGCATAGAAGTATGCATAAAATATGAATATTTTATTATAAAAGTATTACTTTTAGCATAATTGAATTTCATGCATAGAGGTATGCATAAAAGATGAATATTTTATTATAAAAGTATTACTTTTAACATAATTAAAATTCATGCATAGAGGTATGCATAAAAGATGAATATTTTATTATTTTATTATAAAATTGTAAAGAAAAAAAATGATTATTTTATTATAAAAATGTTATTTTCATCATATTGAATTTCGTGCATAGAAATGAAAAAAATAAATAAATTATTATTTTATTATAAAAATATTACAGAAAAAAATGATTATTTTATTACAAAAGTGTTACTTTTATCACAATTGAAATTCTTGTATAGAGGTATGCATAAAGGATAAGTTAGGATGTGATAAGAGGAGCTAGGATGTGATAAGAGGTGTATGAGATGTGATAAGAGGTGTATGAGATGTGATAAGATGAGATAAGATGCATATGAGATAAGTTAGGATGTGATAAGAGGAGTTAGGATATGATAAGAGGTGTATGAGATGTGATAAGAGGTGTATGAGATGTGATAAGATGAGATAAGATGCATATGAGATAAGTTAGGATGTTATAAAATGAGTTAGGATGTGATAAGATGAGTTAGGATGTGATAAGAGGTGTATGAGATGTGATAAGATGAGATAAGAGGTGTATGAGATGTGATAAGAGGTGTATGAGATGTGATAAGATGAGATAAGATGCATATGAGATAAGTTAAGATGTGATAAGATGAGTTAGGATGTGATAAGATGAGTTAAGATGTGATAAGAGGTGTATGAGATGTGATAAGAGGTGTATGAGATGTGATAAGATGAGATAAGATGTATATGAGATGAGTTAGGATGTGATAAGATGAGTTAAGATGTGATAAGATGTGTATGGGATGAGATAAGAAGTGTATGTGATGAGATAAGATGTATATGAGATGAGTTAGGATGTGATAAGATGAGTTAAGATGTGATAAGATGTGTATGGGATGAGATAAGAAGTGTATGTGATGAGATAAGATGTATATGGGTTGTCATAAGGCGAGAATGGATGTGATGTAAAAGAATAGATGTGAAGGTGTATGGAGCTATATGAATGGGAAGAAAAAAATAGATGTATGTATGTGGAGTATGGATGTGAATGTGCATGTAAATGTAGATGTATGGATGAAGATGCATGAATGTGCATGTAGATGTAGATGTACGAATGAGGATGTGGATGTAGGCATATGGATGTGTATGTAGTATGGATGTATGCATGTAGATGTGGATGTAGGCATATAGATGTGTATGTATAGATGTATGCATGTAGATGTGGATGTATGCATATGGATGTGTATGTATGGATGTATGCATGTAGATGTGGATGTGTATGTATGGATGTATGTATGTGGATGTGGATGTATGAATAAGGATGTGAAAATGGATGTATGCATGGATGTGTATAAAGAATAATGAAGGTGAATGTGTATGGGAAATAATGTGTCGTTGATATGAATGAATGGATGAGAATGAGTACATATGAAGGGAAGGTGGAATAAGTAATGTGGATTGAGGAGGGATAATGTGGAAAGACGGAGTTCGATATAGAAACTGTATTTTGTGACTGTTTGTAAATGACTGTTTTATGTCAAGAATGCTGGGGAAGCATTTTGACCGTCTTATGGATTAAGGTCATGGTGACCTAACTGATAAAGTTGCAACTGCTGACGGAGAGTCAATGATAATTGTTCTATGGATAGGAATCAACGGCTGTGCCTCTTGAATGGGGAAAAAAGCGTTGATCCCAATGATCCAAGTGCAAGTTTATTCCTTGATCTGACCGAGTATCTTTATAGATGCACTCGGATCAGCTTGATCAGTAATGGTCTTGACTATGTTAGAGTAAAAAGTTATCCTGGTGGAATCGCCCGTGCTTTCCGGGTAAAGGAAGTTTTTCTGGGTTTGGTTTTGGAATAACCGTCGGATTAGTCTCTTGTCCGAATATCCGTGGGTGAGGCCCCGAGTGTGGGACCCCTGGCCCGCGCGAGAAGTGCTACTTCCGCTGCTAGTACCCCGAATCCGTTGCTCGGTGGGAACATGGATCTTACAGTTGGTATCAGAGCATTTGGCTAATAAAGATCAACTGAGAAACCAAATATGTCAAAAATTTATCAAGAAGCACAAAAAGGTTGTAATTGTGTGATATAATTCATACAATTTGATATTCAAACTGAAATTCGTAAAATTTGGTAATTGGATCTTCAGATGGAAATACCGCAATTATATAGAATCCCTGACTTGCTTGAGGCCTAGACATGATGGTATTTACCTTATAATTCCAAGGGCCGTGACTACCGTATATACCGAGAGTATAACTGCAGCTCTTTACTGACAGTATATACGAGTAAATCTAAGACTTGAAATTATAAGCGTTAATGCTATCCAGATGATGAATTCGAATGTGGTTGATATGATTTTTAATTCTGTTTGAGAATTGATGAATTGATTTGGATTCTGATTGAAAAATGGTGATTTCTGAAATTTAGTTGAAATGTAATAAGTTGAGCGAAACCACAATGAGGATGAATGGGACGAGTCCCTGTGATGATATTCATAACAGGAATGATGTGATAATGAATTCAGCAAATCACTATGAGATTAGTGGATTGTGTTGTCGGATTGCTAATGTTAACACTTGACTCGGTAGATCAAGTTAAGGGATGACAAATTGAGAACTTGCTTAACTGAAATTCCTGTAGAGGAATGTTCAGAAGGGAATTTTTCGGTCTAATGGACCATTATCGTGTTAAAGATATGAATGATATGATTTGAATGAATTGTTATTTAATGATGAGTTCTATTTAAGGGATAATTATCCCCGTATTCTGTTGGGTTGACCAGAATATAAGGAACCCCATAATAAATTGGATCTTAAGAAAAAGAGTTGTCCTCTACTTGACGAGATGAGGACATCTCGCACTTTTCAAGTGGGGTAGAATGTAATATTCTTCCCCCAACTTCGAGGTATACAGGAGTAAGAACCTCCCTTTCTGATCTTATAATTATTCTCTCTCTAAAATAAAAGAAAAATTCTGTTTAAAAAAGGAAGAACCTTTCCCCAGAATACTTCTCAAGAGTCCCACCTGTTTTAAGGATTCTGAACAATGAGTTCAGAAGTGAGAATCGATGTTTTGGATATCAAGGTTTTGGTCTTCATTCGAGTACGGCCCAAAAGAAGTTCTTTATCTCTTGGGAAGTATAAGAAGTTATCTCCCAGATATTGTGGACCAAAGAAAGTAGGTGATTTAGCTTACGAACTTCTTTTATCTCCTCATCCCAAAATTCTTAATGTCTTCTATAGAAAATTGTGCCAAACCCAAATCATGGAAAGACGGTAAAACTTCAGTGGCAAGTTACCGTTGGCTTCTAAGTTACGCTAGCTCCTTCCTTTATATAAGTCGTAACTTTTACTTGTCACTCACAGTAATCTTACTCCCATCGATCTCCTTCTTTCTTAATCTCCTTCATGGCTTGGCAACAGGAATTAGTTTTATCCATGATGATTTCTCACCTTCAAGACGCAAGCGAGTCTGTGAAGAAGGATTTTATAGAACAGTATGAGCAATCACTTTTCCCTCACTTGGGAACTTCTGTAGCTCAGACCAAATGGCGGACCTATCAAGACATAACTAGGGTAACACCCTGGGGTCAGCAGCACTTTCGTAACAATGTCTGCTTGGCCATGGTTATTGAAGCCTTAGGTTTGGGTCCCCGATACTACTGCGTCATGAGATCAAGGCATCTTGGGTTTTCTGAGCGGGGTCTTCTTACTGGCGTGTTTTCTTCCTCATCAGAAGATATACCTTTACCCCGTTTTTGGCTTGCCTCTCAGAGGTCCTTTTGTTAGATCACCTCATACCACTGAGATAGGTGCGGCAATAACCAACAGAATTATTCCCATAGATGAGTTACCTTATACGTGCGCAGCTTGTGAGTGCTGCTTTTGTGACCATATGATGGACGGGCTTATGGAAGTGTAAAGAGTTCTTCTATCTTTACTGTATATGTTTCGAGAATGAATAAAGTTTAAATCTTGTTCTTATCTTGAATCTTGCTCTCTTTGAGACTTTTCTTGGTGGTTAATCTTGATTAAAATTTTTCTCTAAGTCTCATATTCGTGCATCTTGCAAAATTACCCCAATTTGCGAGATGAGGACATCTCGCGTTTTTCAAGTGGGAGAGAATGTAAGATTCCTCTCCAGCCTCTCAAAATGTCCAGCATATTCCCCTGTAATCAATCCCTCTTCAGAAATATAAAGACCTTGTTTCTAACTGTTTTAACCTAGAGAGAGAAAATATTCTAGTGAGAGAATATTCAAATTTTGAATATTTTTGGATAGAAAAATATCTCACCTTATTAAAATGAATTCCCCTGAAACAAAAATTCAGAAAGAATCACTACTACATGTTAGCCTAATACCGGCGCTTATACCGACGTCATTGAACGGGGTCTACAAAAGCCCCGTCATCGGTATAAACGTCGGTATATGCGCTGGAACGAGGACGTCGGTATAAGCGTTGGGAAACAATACCGACACCCATACCGGTGTCTATACCGACGTCTCACCGGCGCTAATACCGACGACTATTCCGGCATCTATACTGGCTACTATACCAGCACTTATACCGGGGTGTATACCTGATCCTATACCGACGTTTACCGACGGCAATATCGGCATGTATACCGGCACATATACCAGTGAATATACCGGTGTATATACCGGGGAATATACCGACGTTGTACCAAATTTTTTTTTTTGGGCAGAATAGTGTTGCCTGGCTGCCTGCAATGAACAGGATCAACAACAGCAAACAAACAGCACCATTCTGTCTAAAATAGAGCACAAAAACAACCGTTCTCGTTTTTTTATTTTCCAGATCGATAAACAAGAAATTAAATTAAACATTAATACTCAAGAATGTTTTGATCATATACCATTAGTTTGAAGGTCATCTTACATCATGGTAATGCCTCCCAATTGACGGTCTCTCCTTCTTCTTCAAGCATCTCAAATAAGGCCACAAGGCCATGTTTGTGAGCGTACTTCTCCTCTCGCCTACTTGGTGGGCGATTCATGGCCAACTCCTACACAAACGATTAACAATTATAACTTTTAGAAATCAACATTTGGCCCACATACATACATTTACATAAATAAAATTGCTACAAATACTTACGAATTCATGGCGCATGGTTTCGTAACCACCACTCCCAAGATGAGAAGCCCCTACTGTTTGGAGTCTTGCCCTTGCCGCCTCTCTTTGTTGTTGAAACCTCTCTGGTGTCTCTGTGAGCTCCTGAGCAATGGCTGCCCACTCCCTGTCATCTAGCCAAACAGGTTTCTCTTTCCCCTCTCTAAATGCATCCCTCACCTCTGACCTACGATGCCCCATCAAAATGCGAGCTGTATACTGTATCCACTCATTAGAGACGACATTCATAGGGTCAGATGGCTGAAACTCTTGCTTTATCTTTGTATTTATATAATTTTTCTTCCCCTTATCTTGCTGATCCCATTTAGTCATGACAGAGTCGTGAAACTGTATAGTGCACAATTGTCGAATGCGTGTCTTCATTGCCTTCCCTGCACTATTCATTATTGGTGCCCCATCCCTAATTGTGTATATCTTGCTGTTGTCATGGTCATGTGCACCCCAAGGAGTGGAAGGTGACCCTATGGGTGTGCTATCAACAAATGAGAGCGAAGGACGACGCTCACGTGGTGGTGGTGTCACAGCATCTGTGGCACTACCACCACAACAACCTCCCCCTGAAGACCTACTACGTGAGCACCGTCTATGTGAAGAGGTGGTAGATCGAGCTGTAAGAGGAGTGGAAGGCTGTGTGGTATGAGGTGTGGGAGCTGCTGTCGTACCCACGGGTGTGGAAACTAGCGTCGCGAAGCCAGATGGTGAGGCAGATGTCCCTGCTCCAGAACCCCAATAAGTCTGAGCCATGGCTCTCTGCTCTGGAGTCATGGACGAAAGAAAACCATATAACTGCTGGGGACTCATGCCCTGCGGTGTAGGATTAAATGAGAAATCAGGACTGTAGTCGTAGGGCGGTGAGTCACCCATGGCCTGTTGGACAAAAAACCATATGACAAACTTCTGCGAAATGAAAATTACACGGTAAACAATGAAAGAACCATATGACAAACATTAACAATGATAAACAACAATGGTAAAACTATATCAACTTGCACCTACAGTAGTGATTATGATGGTAAACATTAACAATGGTAAACAATGAAAGGACCTTCAATGTCATAAAATCATTACAAATATGTCATAACTATTTGCATAATCATTAAGATACATCATTTTAAAAATCATTATCTATTCTATCATCCTCATTAAGATAAGTAGCCCCAAAGAGATCTATGTCTATGTACATTTCAGCATCCTCATCATTAAAAGTCCCTTGATGAAGGATGTCCTCATCATCTATGTCTTCTTCCTCAACATGTTTTTCAGCTTCCTTGGTTTGCACCTCTTCATTTGGATCTTGCTCTAGTTGCTCCTCTTCATTTGCTTGCTCCTCTTCATTGTTGATATCGGCTTGTTCTTGCTGCTCTCCACCACCCTGTGCATCCACATCACCTTGTTGTAGCTCAAATTCTTCAAAAATTTGCTTACTACGGGGGGCGACTTGAACCACAAATAGCCAGCGTGGATCTTTTGGATCCGCTTTAAAGACAACCTGCTCACAATGCTCTGGGCGCACAAAAGTATCTTGCTGATCGGTCCATACCTTTGTGGAGTCCACTTGGATGAGGCCACTCTTGTCTCTACGTACAGTTGCATGTGGCCCATTCATGATTACCTTGAACCACTTCACATCAAAGATAAACAACTCAAAACTTCTAAAGCCAACCTTTAATATATCTTGAATGGTTCCAAAGTAATCAAGCATTCCAGTAATTGTGTTATCATCACTTGCACTTGCACGACTTTCTTGAACAAACTGTGCTGTGACACCACAATCAAAGGTTGCTCTTCTTTGGTCTATTCGTTCTACTCGAAAATGACGTCCATGTGACCAAAACGCCCCATATTTGTGATACTACAAATAGCACATAAAGATTGTTGATGGAGAAACAAACACTGAGACATGTAGAGAAAAAAAAGAGAGACATGTAGAACTTAAACACTTACATGCCAATCGCATCCTTTTGTAAGCTCCTCATCCTCCTCTGTTATAGTTAAACCAGCACGTTTGGCTTCTAAAATTGTAGCTTCTAGCCATCTACCTGTGGGAAAGTCCGGAAGAGCTTGCATACCTTCTGGATATGGGAGATTTCTTGTAGTGCGATTCCTTCTGAAACTTAAACGATCTTGTACTCGCTGTCGCTTGAGAGCTTCATATGTCTCAATCCACTTCTCCATTACATGAGAGTTCAAGATGCAAAATTTGTTGATTTTTTCCCTCAAATTGTTATCCATCTTTCTCTTAATGCCTTGGCCTTGAGGTTCCTCACCAATGACTCGCCTGTTAGACTCTTGAGACCATAGTCGAGGTATCTCTGGATCTGAGGAACTTAAATATTCAGTGATGTAAACAAGGGACTCTTGTATCAGCCACCCTTCTGACATACTACCCTCTGGGCGAGCCATTTGGCGAACAAATCCCTTTAATGTCTTCATAAACCTCTCCAAAAAGAACATCCATCTTGAATGGACTGTTCCAGCAACTGCAACCTCATCTACAACATGAACTAGCAGATGCATCTGGATTGTTAATAAACTTGTAGGGAAAAACTTCTCTACCATGCAGACTGCCTCTATGGAGTTTAAACGCGCTATCTCTAAAGTGTCTCTCTTTATCTCTTTTGAAGAAATCCAGCGCACCAATGTGCCAATCTTATAGATAGTAGCTCTAATGTCTTCAGTGAGGCAATCTTTTATTACTATGGGTAGCACAAATTGTAGAAACTTGTGCCAATCATGACTCTTGAGGCCACTAAGATCATCATCCTTTGTAAATGCACTTTTCAAGCAATGCATACAATCTGTAGGAGTCCGAAACTCTGAAATTGTCCTCTTGACTTGTTGTTCCTCCATCTTACTAAAAACCCATGGGGCTCTTGGAAGTAGCACCTTTCCATTGGGTCTAGTGCGAGCCCACAACTCTTGCATGCAACCAATCTCTTCCAAGTCATCCCTTTGGCCTTTAGTCTCTTTTTTTCCTGTCATGGTCTTCCATAGAATGTCAGCTACATTCTTGAAAATATGCATCGGGTCAAGCAAATGGTTTATAAGGAGATCACCCCAATAGGGGAGTTGGTGAAAGATAGAGAGCCTCTTCATCCCAGGACATGCCAAGTTGCCACATTCCTCCCATTTGATCTTCCAATCGCTTGTCTTCAATGCACTTGGAGGAGGTCTTCCTAGATTACCATCCCGCAATTCATGATTACCATCCCGCAATTCATGATTTTCTGGAAGATACCTAACATGTCCTTGGTAGACATTCTTTCGTAATGCTTTTGAGTATCTTGAATCAAGTCGAGGACCACATACGGGACATGCATTGTAACCCGATATAGACAAACCTGAGCATTCTCCATAGCCAGGCCAATCATGCATTGTCCACATGAGAATACCTTGCACAGTTGTAAGTCTTTGGCCACTCTGCTGCTTTGACATGTCCTTCACTTCAATTCCGTTCCACAAGGTGCGTAACTCATCAATAAGTGGTGCCAAATATACATCCATGTTCTTCACCTTGTACTTTCCTGGAACTATTAATGAGAGCAACAAATGACCTTTCTTTATTGCTAACCATGGCGGAAGATTATAATTCACAAGGCAAACAGGCCATGTGCTCCATGAAGAGCTCCTTAAACCAAAAGGGTTTACACCATCCATTGCTAGGCCAAGACGGAGGTTTTGAGGTTCTTCCTTAAAAGCCGGCCATTTCTCTTCAATGTGTCTCCATGCGGGTGAATCAGCAGGCACACGCATCACTTCATCTGTGGATCGAGTTGTGGCATGCCATGTCATCAAGCTTGCTATAGATTTGCACCTGAACATGCTTTTTATTCTTGGGATGATTGGAAAGTGCCTAAGAACCTTTACCGGGACTGCTTCCCTTGAACATCTTCTCTATATCTGTTAGAGCCACAATGGGGACATTCTTGCAAATGCTCATATTCATGGTGGAAGAGGCAACAATCATTGCGACAAGCATGAATATTATTGTAATCCATGCCTATGGATTTCAATAACTTCTTGGCATCTGCACGAGATGGAGGCATCTCATTGCCAGGGGGCAATATCTGGTCTTTCAAAAGCCTGCAAGTATGGCAATATCTGATCGTTACTATTAAGATTTAGTCAAATACAAGTTGAAAATTTATCATTTCAACAGTAGGTGTAATCTCCAAAAAAAGTCCTTACTTGAATAGTTCAGTGACACTTGTATTAGACCATCCAAAAATTGACTGCAAATTTAGCATCGTAAGAGATGCACGCAATACAGATATGTTGGCACCATTGTATAATGGAAGGCGTGCAAGTTTACGCATGGCCTCTTCCTCTGGTTCATAATTTGACCGTTGAGAATGTCGTGGTTGATGATCTTCATGTTCATGCTCCTCGAAGAGAGCTTCTTGTTGCTCGATGAAGGCATCCAACATTTCTTCCATTGGACCTTCTTCCATTTCCTGACCTTCTTCCATTCCCTCGGGTGCTGTTAATTGAGCTCCATTTGTCACTCCCTCCTGCGATATCCTCATCCTTTGTTGGGGACGAGAATTCACAGGCGCAATGTTATCAAGATGCGGCTGCACACTTGCTTGGTTGTACGATTGAAACCGTAAATTTTGCAAGCGCTCCATTGGAAATATGCCAGCGTCATGAACATGCTGGTTGCAAATCCTTCGTTTTCGAAAGATTTGGTACTTACATCGCATGCATGGACACGCTATTCTCTCTTCAAGATTGAGAGGCTTCATCTAGCAGGATAACATGTATATGTAGCTCATTAAATACAAATCATTATGCATTACACAAAGCATTATGTAAACCATAAAACAAGGCTTCTTTTCCCCAGCCGTGAGGGAGATTTTAAAAATAACATTTAAAGCGTCAAACGGGCTTCTTTTCCCCAGCCGTTGAGGGAGACTTTAAAAATATTAAAAAAAGCGTCAAACGGGCTTCTTTTCCCCAGCCGTTGAGGGAGATTTTAAAAATAACTTATACATTAGCTTATCTTCTCTCCATACAAAATTAAGAAGGTAATTAGAACAAGGATGGAGAGAGAAGCTATCTCTATTCATAAATAGCTATTTATAAAGGCCTTATGCAAAAATCTATATGCATAGATTCTGTAAATAGAGCCTACACATTGAGCTCTATGCATAGAAGCCTACACCTAAAGCTGAACGCATAGAGCCTTATGCATAAAGCCTATGCATAATGATCTATACATAAGCTTATGTGTAATGCTCTATACGTAAGTCTTATGCAAGCTTTATGAATAAGGTTTATGCAATCGTATGCATAGTAAGGCTTGCAAGCCTTAAGTATAAGCTTGCATAATAAGGCTGCAAGACTTATGCATAAGCTCTATGCATAAGCCATATGCATAAGTCTTATGCATAAGCTCTATGCATAAGTCTTATGTATAAGCTCTATGCAAGACTTATGCATACGCTCTATGCATAAGCCATATGCATAAGTCTTATGCATAAGCTCTATGCATAAGTCTTATGCATAAGCTCTATGCATAAGCCATATGCATAAGTCTTATGCATAAGCTCTATGCTTTAAGCCTTATGCACTATGCTAATCCTTAATCCCATCACCCAATGGTGTAATAAACATGATCTTGTCTTACATGGATAAGAGATCTTACCTTGATAACATATATAAACTCTATGAATAAAGAGAATACCTTATGCATAGAAAAACAGAGCATAAGAAATATATGTTATATGTATAAGAGAGTATAAACATTCAAAAAGCTTATGCTCTCCATCCATGCAAGGCACTCTACATCAAAAAAAGCTTTATGCATAAAAACATAACGCATGTGAAGCCTTATGCATAAAGCTTATCCATAAGATTTATACATAAAACATTATGTATTAAGCTTTATGCATAGATCTTAATTCATGCATTCAGCTAGATTCATATAGCTCTATGCATAAACTCTATGTATAGAGCTTGCATAAGCTTACAAGCCCTATGTATAGAGCTTTCATAATCTTACAACATCTATGTATAAAGCCTATACATAGAGCATATGCATTAAGCTTTTACAAGAAGGCTATGCATAGAGCTTTCAACAAGAAGGCTATGCAAGCTCTATGTACAATGTCCATGCAAGCTTTCAAGAAACCTATGCATAGAGATTTTATAAGCTTGCAAACTCTATGCATAAAGCCTATGCATAGAGCTTATGCATAGAGATTTCACAAGCTCGCAAGCTCTATGAATAGAGCTTATGCATAAAGCTTGCAAGAAGGCTATGCATAGAGATTGCAAGCTTATGATAGGTTTTATGCATAGATCTTGAATTAATCCTATGTATAAGCTTACAAGAACCCTAAACTAACCCTAAACCATAAAACATGGATGCAATAATACGTAGAAAAAATCATAAACAAGGAAAATCGAAAGAGGGTCTACCTCTTTTTTGCGAAGCTGAAGGAGAGGATTGGTGAAAGAGCTGCAAAACAAAATAATTAGTAAATTAAACACAAGAATAAGAACTAATACAAAGTAATACAAAACCCTAAAATCTCTATGCATGCATTAGGAGATCTATGCATACATAGAGAGCTCTCAACATGCATAGAGAGCCAAAAAAACACAAAACCCTAAACGTCCTATATCCTAAATTAAAAAGCAAAAGCAAGAGCATATTAGTAAAAGTGGAGAAGGAGAAGAGGAGAAAAGAGGAAGAAGGAGAAAAGAGGAGAGAGGAGAAAAGAGGAGAAGAGGAGAAAAGAGACGACGCATACCTTCTGTGCAACGCCACGAAAAACAGAGAAAATACGCTCTCGGGTATAAAAAACTTACGAGCGTCGGTATGTGCATCGGTATCAGCGCGCCGGTATATCCTTCGGAATGTGCGTCGGTATCAGCAATGGTATATGCTTCGATATGTGCTTCGGTATACGCGTCGGTATACGAAAATTTAAAATTACCCCGCTCGACTTGTCTCCTCCAAGATTACGAGACGGGCATACCGACGTTCGACATTTGCGTCGGTATTTTAAGGTCGGTATGCCCTCAAGCTCTAGTAGTGAATTTTCCAATGTGCAATTGGAATTAATTGGAAATAGGTATAAAGAACCTTAGTCTAAGGGTCTAGATTTTCAGAAATCTTTGGACTATGGTCCAATTAAGGTTCCTAGGGGCCAATAGGATCAATCCATGTGTAGGGAGGAGATAAATCTAAATTTTTAAAAGAAGATACCCAAAAATGAGTAAATGCTCACATAAGATGAAGAGTTGACTATGTACAAGGTTTATTAGTAAGAAACTATGAGCAATATTAAAAATATGAGATATTTTGGATATAATGATTCCATTTTGACACCTAGGTAAGGAAGGTGAGTCCCTTCAATGCTCACATAAGATGAAGAGTTGAAAATGTACAAGGTTTAATAGTAAAAAACTATGAGTAATATAAAAATATGAGATATTTTGAGTGTAAGGATTCCATTTTTGACACATCAGTAAGGAAAAGGAGTGCCTTCAATGAGGCGCCTAAATCACATGCTTGAATGAGTTTTAAACTCATAAGAATTGAGACATTTCATCTCTCCTCTCTCCTCATTCAAGTCTAGTTCCAAAAAGTTAGCTTAACTGACCTAAAAATGGTCAAAAAGTGACCAAACTGACTTGGAAAATTCTAGAATCAGTTTGTTTGGTTAGGAGCTCAATTTTTCCTATAAATAGAAGCCTCCCCTTGTTGAAAAAAATATAGTGTCTTATGCATTGTTACTCTACTCCACCTAAGCCAAGAACTGTGAATTCTTTAATAATTCACTAGTTTTTGACACTTCTCTCTTTCTTCAATCCCCATTGGTGGCTCCATCAACATACTAAACCAATTGATTGGGGGCCTCTACCGTGAACAAAGAATCAAGCAAATTGTAAGGTAAGTATGGTGAATTTTGATCTTTTCTATAATTTCTCAATGTTTCTCTCTTCTCAACCCCTCTCAAGCTTGAGAAGCTTAATTGGTATGGTTTTTGAATGCTATTGAAGTTAATTGATTAATGATAGTAAAGAATTACATAAATTTTTATTTATGTTTAATTCTAATGGTTTTTTCTCTCTCTCACTTAAGAAATGGTCATACTCATGACCCATTCTTAATCCAAATGAAGCTTTTCATAAAGCTTTTCCTTAATCCAAGATTAATCTATGCTTGAGAACAAATTAATAGTTTTTTTATCTATGCTTTTAGTTTATGATTATTTTTTATTTAATCCATTAAGGGTTAATGATCCAATTAGGGATCATTCTAATCATTCCCTTAAGCCTTATCTTTTAAAATAATTGAGATTTATCAGCTATAGTAGCGGAGCTATGGCAAAATTTTATAAAAATTTACACATAAAATAATTTCATTCAAAGCATGAAAAGAGGATTTCCTACCATATTCTAAGAATTATCATCCTAGATTAATTAAAAGAATTTTATTGTAATTATGGAAAAATTAAAATTTTATATTATGCATAAAAGATAAAATTTTATATCAAAAGTATTACTTTTATCATTTTTATTTTATGCATAGAAGTATGCATAATGGATAAATTTTTATATCAAAAGTGTTACTTTTATCATTTTTATTTTATGCATAGAAGAATGCATAATGGATAAATATTTACTATAAAAGTGTTACTTTTAACAAAATTGAATTTCATGCATAGAAGTATGCATAAAAGATGAATATTTTATTATAAAAGTATTACTTTTAGCATAATTGAATTTCATGCATAGAGGTATGCATAAAAGATGAATATTTTATTATAAAAGTGTTACTTTTAACATAATTAAAATTCATGCATAGAGGTATGCATAAAAGATGAATATTTTATTATTTTATTATAAAACTGTAAAGAAAAAAAAATGATTACTTTACTATAAAAATGTTATTTTGTAGTATTAATGCTGCTAGACAAAAAAGTCCTATTGAAGACAAGTGCTACATTTATGTCCAAGATTCAAGGCTAAAATCTTGCTGGCAAGCATTAAAGGATTGAGTAAAGAATTATAACACTCCGAAGAAGAAGAAACTCCAGAATGCAACAGAATGCAAGCTAAGGGGGGACCCCTAGTTTCCAGATATGATGGAGTGGCCAAAGTCACAATAAGGTTGGTATTCAGGAGTTGGTCATCCACTCCATCTAGAGTTGGACCTTTGGAATCCAGTCTAGATAAAAAGTCCACCACTGCATTTTCTTTTTTGGGCGTGGGCTGGATGGTGAATTCAAGCTCTTGAAGTAGGAGTATCCACCTTGCCAACTTTCCCACTAGAAAAGCTTTTTTCATGAGATAAATTAGGGCTTGATGGCCCACATGGAAAACAAATTTGTTTCCCAAAAGGTAGTGTTGGAACTTGTTCACAACATGCATCATTGAGAGAGCTTCCTACTCTGTTGTGCTATAGTTCCTTTCCACCTTTGTGAGGGCTTTGCTTGCATAGTGAATAGGTTGCATGTAACCCTCTTGCTTGTCCTACATTAGTGCATTGCCCACTACTTTGTGTGAAGCATCTACATATACATGGAATATCTCATTCCAGTCTGGGGTGGCAACCACTGGTGCAGTTGACACCATTCTCTTCAGCCATCAGAATGCTTTTTGACACTCTGGATTCCATTCATACTTTGCATCTTTCTTGTTAAATGCATACAATGGGTCGGCCATGTGTGCTAAATATTTTAAGAATCTAGCATGCCACTTGACCTTACCAAGGAACCTCTCAAGTTTCTTGATATTCTTTGGAGTATACATACTATATATGGCCTCCTCCTTAGTAGGATGCAAATGCACACTTGGTTGGATTTAGTTTGAGTCTTGTGTATCTCTAGGTTGGATTTAGTTTGAGTCTTGTGTATCTCTAGATCTCTACAGACACAGGCTCAAATGATAGATGTTCTTTGCCTTATCCCTAGATACACTGAAATCATCCACAAAGGTTTTCATGAAGTATGTCAGGTTTTCATGAAGTATGTCAGGTAATCATAGAAAATCTCTTGCACCATTCTTTGAAAAGTAGTCGGTGCATTCTTCAGGCCAAACATCATGACAGTCGACCATGAAGACACCCCATTCAGCGAGATGAAGGTTGTTTTCTCCCTATCTTCTGGCACCATTTTTACTTGGTTGTACCCATGGAATCCATCCAAAAATGAGTACATTTCCTTCCTTGCCACCTCATCTAGCAAGGAGTCCATGAAAAGAAGTGGAAAGGGATCCAAGATAGTTGCGGGTCCACACAGATTTTGATCTTCGTGTTCTTTTTGGGGACTACCACAATTGGGGATATCCAAGCATCTTTCTCTATTGGTACAATGAAACTTACTCTCACAAATCTATCAATTTCTTCTTTGACTTGTTTGGCATAGTTATGGTTTATTATGTACTTCTACTATTTGACTGGTATGGCTCCTTCTTTCAAATTGATGCTGTTTTGGAAGAATTTAGGGTCAATGCCCTCCATGTCCTCATACGACCAAGCAAAGACATCTTGGTATACCTTCAGTAAAGACACCAACTCTTTCTTTTGAATTCTTCTTATAGTTCTAAACTAACCTTAACCGGCTTTTCTTCTTTTCATTTCCCAGATTCACCTCTTATAGTCTATCCGGGCTTACTTTTGCAGCATTTCCCTTCTGGTTCTCTTTTTTCTTCTGAACCCAATCATGGATTTCTTCCATTTCCTCCTCTTGCTCCAGATTTCGGGCCCATTCAACCTCTTCTGAGGCTTTATCCTGCATGGTTTTGCTCAGTTTTTCTCTCCTTGAGCCCTCTAGTTTAGTAGAATTTGATTCTTTTTTCTTCATTTCTATGGCTGCTTCTTCCACTTTTCCATCTTTTGCTTCTAATAGTACCCCATCACTTCATCTACATGTAACATGTATAAGGGCACCAAGTTGAGATGTTCACAAAGTATTCTATTCTCTTCATCATCATCAAAGCCTTCTGACATGTTGAATGTTTTTGCTCGTGAACTGGCCTTTGGGTAGATTTTACTGATTCCTTTACACCAAAAAGGTCAACATAGAATTTTTGCTTCCCCTTTTTGATGGAGATTCTGTTTCTTCCCTTGTCCTGCTTCACTTTGTTGTGTCTCAACTAGGTGTGATTTTTAGTGGTTATGACCACTTGGTAGTAAGACTCGGTGTGATTTTTAGTGGTTATTTTTAGTGGTTATGACCACTAGGTTGACCATGAAGTCTACTTGTTTGATCTTCATTTGGAAATTTTTGACAATTTCCTTGGGAACCACCATTCTATTATCTATCATTCTTATGTTGAATGGAATGGATTTTCATTTGAGACCCAATCCTATTGCAGTTTCCTTTGTAATGACATTTACTCCGGATCCACCATCCAATACTACATCATTGCACATTGTTGAGTTGGAGGAGAGATGAAATATCTCATTTTATTGATTAAAAATTGGGGGTAATGATGAGAAAAAAGGTGCCTCTTTCATGAGGGGAGATCCCCTCTCTGAGGTGTCAAAATTCAATTTTTTTACTCTTTTCTTTGGTCCTTAGTCCACTCTTCATCTTATGTGAGCATTTACTCATTTTTGGGGGGTTTTTCTTTTATTCTTCAATTTATCTCCTCCCTACGTTTGGATTAATCTTATTGGTCCATAAGAACCTTAATCCAAAATTTTCAAAAAATCTTGACCCTTAGGCTAAGGTCTTTTGTGCACATTATAATTTATTTCAAATGCACCTTAGGAATTTCTTTTTAAAATTCTGTTTCGGGGGAATTTATTTTAATAAGAAGGGATATTTTTCCATCCAAAGATATCTAAAAACTAAACTACCTCTCGCTAGAACATTTTCTCTCTCTCTAGGCCAAAACAGATAGAAACAAGATCTTGGAAGACTTTTATTTTGGGCACCATATTAGATAAAATGGAAAAAAATCCATTCTTAGATTGGCTTATTTTTTGAGTTTTTTAAAGGTTTTTCTTCTTTTCCAACATGAAATTGGAAATAAGATTGCTCAATCTTCTATAGAATCTTGTATTAAAAATATGTTCAAATCAATAATTTTTTTTATAGATTCACTTGTTTCTTAGGCTAGTAAGGGGAACATTAGCAAACAAGATTTGGTTTGAAACAAGCACTTGAAAAATCAAAGATGAGATAAGTATAGTAATAGGATGTTAAGAATGTCCATTCTACATCTACCATGCATGCCAGATAATTGAATGACCACACACACTCTTTCTTGAATATAGCATAAAGGACATGGAATGCCTCTAGGGCCATTCTATATCCAATGTATCAAAAGGGTATGGAATGTCCCAAGGGCCACTGTACCATGCACATTTTTTTTCTTGTAAAGTGAAAGGGGTTCTAGAATGGCCATTGGCCATAGGGCCATTCTACCATGGGCACTATGTTCTAGTGAAGCACAAGGTGTGTAGAATGGCCCTAGGGCCATTCTATAATGCTAGCAAAAAAGACATGTAGAACATGATAATCACTCAACCAAAACGTTAGGATGTGTCCAAATTTGTACATGGCCTCAAATAAGCACACAATTATAGACAATCGTGTGACGGACGTATAGTCCTTATGTAAATGTACACATCTCCATCAAGCATCTTTGTGTTTCTTGGTCCAAGTAAATATTTATTATATACTTTGTCTCTCAATCATAAATGGTGCTCAAAATGGTGTTACATGACTCTATATAATAAACTACATGGTTTTTTTATATTTATATTGAACCTTTTATAAATAAATCTTATATTGAAATCAAAGCAATCTCCTTAGAGTAGGATGCACACCGACTTAGATTCGGTTCCAATAGAATACCACAAAACGTACATAAAGTTTAAGAGAACTCTTTCCACAAAGGTTTAAGGTTAGTGAACATAACTTACTTTAATAAACTCATTAAGATACGTTCAAAATCTTCTTATATTCAAATGAAATGAGCCCCCTTAGGGTAGGATGTACTCCGACTTAAGATCCATTCCTTCAAAATATCACAAAAACAACAACTCTTACCTAAGATGTAAGGCTGTTGTGAGAACATAAACTTTAATACATTCATTAAGAGACTTTCTTCTTCTATTCAAATAAGAGGAGCCCTCTTAGAGTAGGATGCACTTCAACTTATGATTCACTCCAACAAAATATCATAAAATAGACACTAAAGTTTAAGAGAACTCTTGCCATAATGGCTTAAGATTGTCATGAACATAAATTTTAATGAATTATTATGAGAGAACATAAATACATGGGAAAATTCTTGAGATATTAGGAGTAATGTAACATAATGATTTTACCCTTTGGAAAAACACCTTACAAACACTACCCAGTGAGAGTTAATGTGTATACATTTCTTTAGATACACTTCTAAACTTCCATGTATTATCTTGGTTCAAAGTTCTTGATCCTATGTAAGGCATTATCATTTTGAGAACACCTCTTTGAGATCAATTCATAAGCCTAGAAAAACTTGCACAAAATAAGTTGCTTTAGTTAGAATACAGACTCATTATAAACCATTGTCTATTATAGTGAAATTTTCAAATAGAGTGGTACCTTTGTGTTACTTGTTGATATTCAAGAGAGCATGATCCTTTAGCAATTTATTAATAAATGCCTTCATAGATTGAGCCTTCATGCTAGTTCCTCCTTCACAACCCAACCTTTTAGCTAGTGAAATTAATTGTGGTACCTTCATGTTTGAAATGTGTGAACATTCTTTTAGCAGGATATGTCATATTTTATCTCTTGTGTGTTGAGGTAAACTGTGACTAAGGATTTGCATACTCCTTGGAAAAATCATTGCTTCTTGATCACCTATATATCAACCAAATTCACTTTTGCATTATACCCTCAGAAATATCATGTAACTGCTTTGTAAGAGGAATTCTACTTGTGTTGAATCTTTTTTGTGACCATTTCACATTATACTCTTTCCAATAATCAACAACACCACTAAAAAGGTTAAACCATTCATGGTGGTCATTCAACACTGGGAGCTGGCCCCATAACAGTTTAAGTCAATCACACTATGTATATCCTCATCATCATCAAGCCACATTAAGGAAATAATTCCCCCAAAAGAATGTTGTCATTCTTCTTATCTATATCCAACTTGGGTGGGAAGATGCAGTTACTAGCGGGAGGAGCACATGCTTTATATGGAGAGTCATCAACAAGAATGGTCCTCATGGGATCACATTCAAAAGGCTTTAGAAATTCTCTCCAATCGCTTAAACATTTCCTTGACACCTAGACTATCTTGCCTAAAAAGTTTCTTCTTCTCATAAGTGTAAAAAGCCTATTGACCTAAAATGGCAAGAAAAGGAAGTATTTTTCCCACTTTTTTTGGAAAGCTCTCACCATTTGTATAACATTATCCTCCATGCCATTGACTAGATCCCAATATTGCATCTTTCAAAAAGGGTATGTAAAATTTTTATACATCTAGGTCGGAGTATAAAATATCTATTTGGACCATACATAGTGGATTGATGCAATGGTGATGGTTGAATAGAACGCTTCAATAGCAATTCATTCGAATCTAACAACACAGTCAACTTTGATTTCTTAGACATGTCTTGTATTCTACAACTCTCATTATTGACTGTAGTATAGCTGACTCCTTCACAACTTCAATAGCATTTTCATTTGTAGGAATATTGTTGAAGTTTCTTCGTGAATATCAGAATATGTTCCTGTTCAATTTAAATCTTTATAATATTCATATCATTTGTAACATTAAAAACCAATAATACTTCATTATCATAAAAAAATCTAAACACTACATAAAACATCAAGAGACGAATGGTCCTAGGGCCATTCTCTACATATGCATGCATAAAACATCAAGAATGTGCATGGTAGAATGGCCCTAGGGCCATTCTTGCAAGCACAATGTGTCTTAAAATGGACCTAGGGCCATTCTACCATGCATAATGTGCTAGGGACATTCCACCATCCATGATGTGCTTTATAATGGCATTGTGGGCCATTCCAAATCACATTGTGGATTGTGCATGGTAGAATGGCCTTTAAGCCATTCTTGTGCTTCCAAGAATGGCCCTAGGGCTATTCTTTACTCTCTTGTGTCGTTGTTGGTGAATTTTAGAATGGTCTTAGGGACAATCTATACATGTGCATGCATAAAACATCACATTGTGAATGGTAGAATGGCATTAGGGCTATTCTTGTAAGCACAATGTGCTATAGAATGGTCCTAGGGCCATTCTACCTCCAGAATGGGCTTGAAAGAATTGCCCAAGGGCCATTCTACCATCCATGATATGCTTTAGAATGGCCAAAGGGCCATTTCAAATCACATTATGGATGGTAGAATGACCCTAGGGCCGTTCTCCACCCTCTTATGTGCCAACAACTAGTGAATTCTAGAATGGTCCTAGGGCTATTCTCTACATGTGCATGCATAAATGATCAACAAATATTTTTCTCACACCTCTACTTTTTTTCAAAGTAATATCTTTAAAATAAATAATTTTCATTTAAAACCATAATAAAACACACCATATAGAAAGAGGAAAATATAATACAATATGAAAACATATGAGAATATTCTTTCAATTATCAATGTAGAATGTACATAGTGTCAGAGAAACTTGTAGTTTGCAAATAGCTCCTTCTCGACATGAATGTCACTTAAGGTTTCAACATATATGTAGCCATACTCAGCTAAATTGAAATTTATGTTTGATATCAGACCGGCTTTTCTTGTTTCAATGCAGGGGTGAAGGTGTGGGCAGATCTATGTGACTCGTCTGGTATGTTAAACAGTGTCCAAATAAGAAACAAGTTTTCCTTACAGTGTGGCTGTGTTGAGCTTATTGTTCAAAGATGTAATGAATTGAATGTTTTCATTTCTCATGCAGGTAAATGTGATTATAAAGAGTTTTCAAAAGCTCTTAGATGGGGATCTTCCATGAACCTTCTCAAACTCCCAAATCCACATATTGCAGCCAATTTGGATTTCAAACTCAACAAAAGGTGGTCTCTGAACTGGAATAAGCATCAATGGTCATTTCACTTCAAAATTATTTGGGCCTTTTCCCAAGAAAGGAAGCATGCAATTTTGGTTTGGCTCGTGGTCCACAAAGCAATTTGGACGCAGGAGAGAGCTCGGAAGTTGGGTCATGGGAATGGTATATGCCCTTGTTGTTGCAAAGCAAATCTGCAGAATGTTTCTCATCTCTTTTACACATGCCCAGACACAAAATAGTTTCTGAAAGTGCTTAATGATTCCTTTGAGAAGACTAGAAGCTTCCCGCTCAGCTGGAAAGAGGTACTTTTAGGGGAATGTCGTCAGCTAGACCCCTTAACTTGGCAGTCTGTCAGATGTCTCCTATTGTGGCATGTCTGGAAACAAAGGAATGAAGCCCTCTTTGGCATAAAAACTAATCACAATTTCTTTCTATTTCTTGATAGTATTCTCAAGTTGACCAAGCAAGGCTAACCTAGAGGTGAAAGTTCTGAAGCTGGTCCCACTGGCACGATCATCCGTGGAGAAAGTGGAGGAAAGTTCTGAGTTCTTCTAACTCCAACACTAGGGCAAGCATGTGTCAAAAAGGATTGGAGAAGGAATGCTTCCGAAGGCTCCAATATGCTGATCATCGGGCTTAGGCCACTAAAGATTAGAGAGGGGAACATCACACCTTTTCATTCATGTCCTATGCATTTTATATGTTGCATTTTATATAGGTGGTTCACCCTCAAGCCACTAGATTCTTAGCCATCCGTCTATGGGTCAGATCGGTGTTCTCATCTTTGAGGGCTTATGGATTGTAGCTAAGGCCACCTACTATTGGCTTAGCTGTCTTAAGGGTCCCCCCATTCCATTCTACATTAGATTTTGCACTGATGAAGAATGGCCCTACGGCAATTATACACCCCTTTGTGCCAACCATTGGAGCATGCTCGAATGGCCACGAGTACCCTCTTGTTCTAATTGCTGGTCAATATTAGAATGGTCCTAGGTCCATTCTCTATAAGCTTCGCCATAAAATATCAAGATTCTACATGTTAGAATGGCCCTAGAACCATTCTCTACCCTCTTGTTCCAACTATTGGTCAATATATAGAATGGTACGTGGGCCATTCTCTAGAAGATTCACCATAAAATATTAGGATTGTGTATGTTAGAATGGCCTTCTTGCAAGAAAAATGTGCTTTAGAATAGGCCCTAGGGCCATTCTACCCTACACAATGTTGAAATGGATTAAAACCAAGATTCATGAACATATGACCAAGATTAAATAAGCATGAGAAATTCATGGTATTATAAAGAAAGTAGAGTAAATCCATATACACATGTAGCAAAGGAAGATATGTGCATAGGCCTAAGTGATTTAACCTCTCACGACCATGAGGATGGCTATAAAGCTAGCCATGAGCCCTATACCATGGAAAGAAATCTCCAAGAAAGGAGCTAAGGTACATGTAATGTCCAAGATATGAAAAATGACAAAAAGTTCCTATAATGAACCCAAGGTCCTATTTATAGTAGCCTTGCCGATGGCCCATTATTTATATATTTTTGGACCTTAATCTTGCCACGTTAGAAACCATCCCTTCCCAGAGATTTTGTCCTCCAAATCATATAAGATATCTGCAAGTCATCATAGCCTCAAATGAACTCAATGGGAAGTGGTGGAGGCACAAATATGCTCTCCAAATGTAAGGAAGTCCACAAGTCTTCATCTTCAATGCATATGTGTGGGGCTGTTATGGGCAGCCCTTGTTGTAGATGAAATCCCTTGAAACTGTAAGATCCCTGTTCCCACCGAGCAACGGATTCAGGGTACTGGCAGCGGAAGTAATACTTCTCGCACGGGATAGGGGTCCCACATTCGTCGGGGCCTCACCCACGGATATCCGGATAAGAGACTAATCAGTCGGTTGTTCCAAAACCGAACTCGGAAAAACTTCCTTTACCGGAAAGCACGGGCGATTCCACCAAGATAACTTTTTACTCTAACATAGTCAAGATCATTTTTGATCAAACTGATCCAATTGCATCTATAAGATACTTGGTCAGATCAAGGAAGAAACTTGCACTTGGATCATTGGGATCAACGCTTTTTTCCCCATCAAGAGGCACAGTCGTTGATTCCTATCCATAGAACAATTACTATCCCTTTATCTATCGTAGTAACAGAATTTGAGTCTCGATTTACGGATCCATCAGTCCAGCCTAACCCCATCCAGTCCCATGGGTTAGCCAACCGCCCAACCACTGTAGTGATGGGATCCAATTAAGAATTTGGTTAGGTTTTGTCCCGGGTACCAAGGAAAAGAGTTCCAAGGCCCCCTAGCCGGAAGTTCATGCATCATAAAACTAGCCACACCACTTACACACCCAATATGAAATTGCCTTTTTTACAGATTCAACCAAAAACAATCCTTTAATAAAACCATAGTATCACTGATCACAATCTTCCAATTTATCCGGTTGATTCAAATTCCCATCATTCCTTCATCAGAGTATCTATGGCATCATTGGCAACTAGAACGCTCACCACCTGTCCACTCAGCGGCCGTTTCAATAGTTCCTAGCCCATAATACTCGGCAATATAATCACTTATCAAGATGGACTCTCGTTGAAGATCAGCAAGATCAACCAACAGATCCATATAAACAGCCATGGACTCATCCAACCAGCAAGGTCAGTCAACCAGATCCATGCCCGGTTTCAGAAAAACAACTCTTACTCCTTGTTCCAATATCTTCCTCGACGCACGCGTGGGTATCCTCGGCGACCCAGAGCCCGAGTACCGTATGGTCAGCACACTCTAGGATCCTTCGCAGGTGACCTAGCGCTTCACTCATAGGCCGCTTCCTTGGCCCCTCATCCACCGTACCGGAAGCTCACCATTTTAATCGCACCGAGGCTGGTCAAGACCTCGGCCGACCTTGCTGCGCGAGACGTCCTCCCCATTGACTCTCCGTCTCACAGCAGCTGCAACTTTATCAGTTAGGTCTCCACGACCTTGATCACAAGACGGTCAAAATGCTTTCCCAGCATTCTTGACATAAAACAGTCATTTACAAACAGTCACAAAATACAGTTTCTATATCGAATTCCATCTTTCCACATTATCCCTCCTCAATCCACATCACTTATTCCAAATTCCCTTCATATGTACTCCTTCTCATCCATTCATTCATGTCAACGACACATTATTTCCCATACACATTCACCTTCATTATTCTTCATACACATCCATGCATACATCCATTTTCACATCCTTACTCATACATCCACATCCACATACATACATCCATACATACACATCCACATGCATACATCCATACATACACATCCATATGCATACATCCACATCCTCATTCGTACATCTACATCTACATGCACATTCACATCCATACTTCACATACATACATCTATTTTTTATTTTTTATTATTTATTTATTTATTTTTTCCTTCCCATTCATATAGCCCCATACGCCTTCACATCTATTCTTTTACATCACATCCATTTTCACCTTATGACAACCCATATACATCTTATCTCATCACATACACTTCTTATCTCATTCCATACACATCTTATCACATCTTAACTGATCTTATCACATCTCATACACCTCTTATCACATCCTAACTTCTCTTATCACATCCTAACTCATCTCATATGCATCTTATCTCATCTTATCACATCTCATACACCTCTTATCACATCTCATACACCTCTTATCACATCTTAACTCATCTTATCACATCTCATACACCTCTTATCACATACTAACTCCTCTTATCACATTCTAACTCATCTCATATGCATCTTATCTCATCTTATCACATCTGATACACCTCTTATCACATCTCATACACCTCTTATCACATCCTAACTCATCTCATATGCATCTTATCTCCTCTTATCACATCTCATACACCTCTTATCACATCTTAACTCATCTTATCACATCCTAACTCATCCTTTATGCATACCTCTATGCAAGAATTTCAATTGTGATAAAAGTAACACTTTTACAATAAAATAATCATTTTTTTGTAATATTTTTATAATAAAAAAATAATTTTTTTTATTTCTATGCACGAAATTTAATATGATGAAAATAACTTTTTATAATAAAATAATCATATTTTTTTTATAGTTTTATAATAAAATAATAAAATATTCATCTTTTATGCATACCTCTATGTATGAAATTCAATTATGTTAAAAGTAACACTTTTATAATAAAATATTTATCTTTTATGCATACCTCTATGCATGAAATTCAATTATGTTAAAAGTAACACTTTTATATTAAAATATTTATCTTTTATGCATACCTCTATGCATGAAATTCAATTATGTTAAAAGTAACACTTTTATAATAAAATATTTATCTTTTATGCATACCTCTATGCATGAAATTCAATTATGTTAAAAGTAACACTTTTATAATAAAATATTTATCTTTTATGCATACCTCTATGCATGAAATTTAATTATGCTAAAAGTAACACTTTTGATATAAAATTTTATCCATTATGCATACATCTATGCATGAAAATAAAAATGATAAAAGTAACACTTTTGATATAAAAATTTATCCATTATGCATACTTCTATGCATAAAATTCAATTATGTTAAAAGTAACACTTTTATAATAAAATATTTATCTTTTATGCATACCTCTATGCATGAAATTCAATTATGTTAAAAGTAACACTTTTATAATAAAATATTTATCTTTTATGCATACCTCTATGCATGAAATTTAATTATGCTAAAAGTAACACTTTTGATATAAAATTTTATCCATTATGCATACTTCTATGCATGAAAATAAAAATGATAAAAGTAACACTTTTGATAAAAAATTTATCCATTATGTATACTTCTATGCATAAAATAAAAATGATAAAAGTAATACTTTTGATATAAAATTTATCCTTTATGCATAATATAAAAATTCAATTTCCTTATGATTCTAATGAATTCTTTCAATTAATCTAGGAATAATTCCTAGAATATGGTAGGAAATCCTCTTTTCATGCTTTGAATGAAATTATTTTATGTGTAAATTTTAATAAAATTTTGCCATAGCTCCGCTACTATAACTGATAAATCTCAATTATTTTTTTTAAAAAAAATAAGGCTTAACTTTAAGGGAATGATTAGAATGATCCCTAATTGGATCATTAACCCTTAAAAAAATAATCATGGAATACATAAACTAAAAGCATAGATTAAAAAAACCATTAATTTATTCTTAAGCATAGATTAATCTTGGATGAAGAAAAAGCTTTATGAAAAGTTTCATTTGGATTGAGAGTGGGTCATGAGTATGACCATTCCTTAAGTGAGAGAGAGAAAAAACCATTAGAATTAAATATAAATGGAAATTTATGAAATTCTTTACTATCATTAATCAATTAACTTCAATAGCATTCAAAAACCATACCAATTAAGCTTCTCAAGCTTGCAAGGGGTTGAGAAGAGAGAAACATTGAGAAATTATAGAAAAAATCAAAATTCACCATACTTACCTTACAAATTGCTTGCTTCTTTGTTCACGGTAGAGGCCCCAACCAATCAATTGGTTTAGTATGTTGATGGAGCCACCAATGGGGATTGAAGAAAGAAAAAGTGTCAAAAACTAGTGAATTATTAAAGAATTCACAGTTCTTGGCTTAGGTGGAGTAGAGTAACAATGCATAAGACACTATATTTTTTTCAACAAGGGGAGGCTTCTATTTATAGGAAAATTTGAGCTCCTAACCAAACAAATTGATTCTAGAATTTTCCAAGTCAGTTTGGTCACTTTTTGACCATTTTTAGGTCAGTTAAGCTAACTTTTTGGAACTAGACTTGAATGAGGAGAGAGGAGAGATGAAATATCTCAACTTTTATGATTTTAAAACTCATTTAAGCATGTGTTTTAGGCGCCTCATTGAAGGCCCTCCTTTTCCTTACTGATGTGTCAAAAATGGAATCCTTACACTCAAAATATCTCATATTTTTATATTACTCATAGTTTTTTTACTATTAAACCTTGTACATTTTCAACTCTTCATCTTATGTGAGCATTTAAGGGACTCCCCTTCCTTACATATGTGTCAAATTGAAATCATTATACCCAAAATATCTCATATTTTTATTATTGCTCATAGTTTTTTACTAAAAAACCTTGTACATTTTCAACTCTTCATCTTATGTGAAATATGCACCTCCTTTAAAGAACTCCCCTTCCTTACATATGTGTCAAAATGGAATCATTATACCCAAAATATCTCATATTTTTAATATTGCTCATAGTTTTTTACTAATAAACCTTATACATTTTCAACTCTTCATCTTATGTGAGCATTTACTCATTTTTGGGTATCTTCTTTTTTACAAATTGGATTTATCTCCTCCCTACACATGGATTGATGCTATTGGCCCATAGGAACCTTAATTGGACCAGAATCCAAAGATTTTTGAAAATCTAGACCCTTAGACTAAGGTTCTTTATACCTATTTCTAATTAATTCCAATTGCACATTGAAAAATTCTTTTTGAATTTCTATTTCAGGGGAACTTATTTTAATAAGATGAGATAATTTTCTATCCAAAAATATTAAAAATCTGAATATTCTCTCTCTAGAATATTTTCTCTCTCTAAGTTAAAACAGTTAGAAACAAGGTCTTTATATTTCTGAAGAGGGAATTGATTACAAGGGAAGATACTAGACATTTTGAGAGGCTGGGGAGGAATCTTACATTCTCTCCCACTTGAAAAACGCGAGATGTTCTCGTCTCGCAAACTGGGGTAATTTCGCAAGATGCACGAATATGAGACTTAGAGAAAAAATTTAATCAAGATTAACCACCAAGAAAAGTTTCAAAGAGAGCAAGATTCAAGATAAGAACAAGTTTTAAACTTTATTCATTCTCGGAACATATACAGTAAAGATAGAAGAACTCTTTACACTTCCATAAGCCCGTCCATCATATGGTAACAAAAGCAGCACTCACAAGCTGCACAAGTATAAGGTAACTCATCTATGGGAATAATTCTGTTGGTTATTCCGCACCTATCTCAGTGGTATGAGGTGATCTAACAAAAGGACCTCTGAGAGGCAAGCCAAAAACGGGGTAAAGGCATATCTTCTCATGAGGAAGAAAACACGCCAGTAAGAAAACCTGCTCAAAAAACCCAAGATGCCTTGATCTCATGACGTAGTAGTATCGGGGACCCAAACCCAAAGCTTCAATAACCATGGCCAAGCGGACATTATTACGAAAATGTTGCTGACCCCAGGGTGTTACCCTAGTTATGTCTTGATAGGTCCGCCATTTGGTCTGAGCTATAGAAGTTCCCAAGTGAGGGAAAAGTGAGCGCTCATACTGTTCTATAAAATCCTTCTTCACAGACTCACTTGCGTCTTGAAGGTGAGGAATCATTATGGATAAAACTAGTTCTTGTTGCCAGGCCATGAAAGAGATTAAGAAAGAAAGGAGATCGATGGGAGTAAGATTACTGTGAACGACAAGTAAAAGTTACGACTTATATAAAGGAAGGAGCTAGCGTAACTTGGAAGCCAACGGTAACTTGCCACTGAAGTTTTACCGTCTTTCCATGATTTGGGTTTGGCACATTTTTCTATAGAAGGCATTAAGAACTTTGAGATGAGGAGATAAAGAAGTTCGTAGGCTAAGTTACCTACTTTTTTTGGTCCACAATATCTGGGGGATAACTTCTTATACTTTCCAAGAGATAAAGAACTTCTTTTGGGCCGTACTCGAATGAAGACTAAAACCTTGATATCCAAAATATCCATTCTCACTTCAGAACTCATTGTTTTGAATCCTTAAAAAAACAGGTGGAACTCCTGAGAAGTATTCTGGGGAAAGGTTCTTCCTTTTTTTAAACAGAATCTTTCTTTTATTTTAGAGAGAGAATAATTATAAGATCAGAAAGGGAGGTTCTTACTCCTGTATACCTCGAAGGCTGGGGGAAGAATCTTACATTCTACCCCACTTGAAAAGTGCGAGATGTCCTCATATTCTCGCAAGGTAGAGGACAACTCTTTTTCTTAAGATCCAATTTTATTCTGGGGTTCCTTATATTCTGGTCAACCCAACAGAATACTGGGATAAATATCCCTTATATAGAACTCATCATTAAATAACAATTCATTCAGATCATATCATTCATATCTTTAACATAATAACGGTCCATTAGACCAAAAAAATTCCCTTCTGAACATTCCTCTACGGGAATTTCAGTTAAGCAAGTTCTCAATTTCTCATCCCTTAACTTGATCTACCGAGTCAAGTGTTAACAGTAGCAATCTGACAACACAATCCACTAATCTCATAGTGATTTGCTGAATTCATTATCATCATTCCTGTTATGAATATCATCACTGGGACTCGTCCCATTCATCTTCATTGTGGTTTCGCTCAGCTTATTACATTTCAACTAAATTTCAGAAATCATCATTTTTCAATCAGAATCCAAATCAATTCATCAATTCTCAAACAGAATTAAAAATCATATCAACCACATTGGAATTCATCAGCTGGATAGCATTAACGCTTATAATTTCAAGTCTTAGATTTACTCGTATATACTGTCAGTAAAGAGCTGCAGTTATACTCTCGGTATATATGGGTAGTCACGGCCCTTGGAATTATAAGGTAAATACCATCATGTCTAGGCCTCAAGCAAGTCAGGGATTCTATATAATTGCGGTATCTCCATTTGAAGACCCAATTACCAAATTACGAATTTCAGTTTCAATATCAAATTGTATGAATTATATCACAATTACAACCTTTTTTTTGTGCTTCTTGATAAATTTTTGACATATTTGGTTTCTCAGTTGATCTTTATTAGCCAAATGCTCTGATACCAACTGTAAGAACCTTGTTCCCACCGAGCAACGGATTCAAGGTACTGGTAGCGGAAGTGCGCGGGACAGGGGTCCCACATTCGGGGCCTCACCCACGGATATCCGGATAAGAGACTAATCCGTCGGTTGTTCCAAAACCGAACTTGAAAAAACTTCCTTTACCGGAAAGCACGGGCGATTCCACCAAGATAACTTTTTACTCTAACGTAGTCAAGATCATTTTTGATCAAACTGATCCAATTGCATCTATAAGATACTTAGTCAGATCAAGGAAGAAACTTGCACTTGGATCATTGGGATCAACGCTTTTTTCCCCATCAAGAGGCACAGCCGTTGATTCCTATCCATAGAACAATTACTATCCGAATTTGCTTTATCTATCGTAGTAACAGAATTTGAGTCTCGATTTACGGATCCATCAGTCCAGCCTAACCCCATCCAGTCCCATGGGTTAGCCAACTGCCCAACCACTGTAGTGATGGGATCCAATTAAGAATTTGGTTAGGTTTTGTCCCGAGTACCAAGGAAAAGAGTTCCAAGGCCCCTAGCCGGAAGTTCATGCATCATAAAACTACCACTTACACACCCAATATGAAATTGCCTTTTTTACAGATTCAACCAAAAACAATCCTTTAATAAAACCATAGTATCACTGATCACAATCTTCCAATTTATCCGATTGATTTAAATTCCCATCATTCCTTCATCAGAGTATCTATGGCATCATTGGCAACTAGAATGCTCACCACCTGTCCACTCATCAGGGGCCGTTTCAATAGTTCCTAGCCCATAATACTCGGCAATATAATCACTTATCAAGATGGACTCTCGTTGAAGATCATCAAGATCAACCAACAGATCCATATAAAGAGCCATGGACTCATTCGTTGAGGACCAGCAAGGTCAGTCAACCAGATAGAGTAAATCCATATACACGTAGCAAAGGAAGATATGTGCATAGGCCTAAGTGATTTAGCCTCTCACCACCTCCATGAGGATAGCTATCAAGTTAGCCATGAACCCTAGACCATGGAAGGCCATCTCCAAGAAAGGAGTCAAGGTACATGTAATGTCCAAGATATGAAAAATGACAAAAATGTTCCTACAATAAACCCAAGGCCCTATTTATAGTAGCCTTACCCATGGCCCATTATTTACATATTTTTGGACCTTAGTCTTGCCACATTACAAATGTGCTTGAAATAATGTCCATAGGGCCATTCTAAAGTACATTATGCTTGCAAGAATGGCCCTACGGTTATTCTCTATCCTCTTGTGCCAAATTCTCTGGTGTATATCAGAATGGTCCTTGTGCATAAAATATAAAGATTGTTCATGGTAGAGTGTACATAGGGCCATTGTTACAAGCACAATGTGTTTTAGCTAGTGCCATTATAAAGTACATTGTTGATGATAGAATAGCCATTCTCTAACCTCTTGTGCCAACTGTTGGAATTTCAGAATGATCATAGGGCCATTCACTACACGTCCATGTATAAAATTTCAAGATTGTGCATGGTAGAATTTCAGAATGGTTATAGGGCCATTCACTACATGTGAACGCTAAAATATCAAGATTGTGCATGGTAGAATGGCCCTAGGGCCACTCTACCATGCATAATGTACTTGGAAAGAATGGCCCTACTAGGGCCACTCTACCATGCATAATGTACTTGGAAAGAATGGCCCTACTAGGGCCATTCTAAATCACACTAAGGATGGTATAATGGCCTTAGGGCCATTCTCTACTCTCGTTTGCTAGCTTTTAGTAGTGAATATTAGAATGATCCTATATGTGCTTACATATAATATCAATATTATGTGGTAGAATGTCCCTAAGGGCCATTATAACAAGCACAATGTGTTTTAGAATGGCCCTAGAGCCATTCTACCATGCATAATTTGCTTGAAACAATGTCCATAATGCATTCCAAAGCACATCATTGATGATATAATGGCACAAGGGCCATTCTATATCCCTTGTGCCAACTATTAGTGCATGTTAGAGTGGCCATAGGACCATTATCTACCCCTACATGTGCATGGAATATCAAGATTATCCATGGGAGAATGGCCCTAGGTCCATTCTATACCCCTTGTCCAACTCCTTTTGTGAATATTAGAGAAATTGTATGGCCATTCTCTACATGTGCATGCATAAAATATCAAGATTATGCATGGCAAAATGGCCCTAAGGCTGTTCTTGCAAGGCTTTTAACTATACCATACATAAGTACTTTATTACTTTAGAAATGGCCCTAGGACCATTCATGGTGTACTTTTTAATGGCCCTAGGACCATTCATGGTGTACTTTAGAATGGCCCTAGGGCCATTATTTCAAGCACATTGAGCATGGTAGAATGGCCCTAGGGCCATTCTAAAGCACATTGTGCTTGTAATAATGGCCTTAGAAGCATTCTCTACCCTCTTGTTCCAAATGAACGTAAATACTAGAATAGACCTAAGGCTATTCTCTACCTGTTCATGTCTCAAATATCAATAATATGTATGGCAGAGTCATTATTTACAAGCACAATATGATGTATCATGGGATATAATTATTTCTTGTTATTATAACAATGTGCATTGGACAATTTATACCCTCTACTATTTTACAAGGCTTTGAACTATACCATACATAAGTAAAATTTGATAATCAACCAAATAAAAACATAAGACTTATCAGTTTTAGATCACTATAAAGAGCATGATCATGTCATTTCTTAGCATGAAAATAGTTCTCATCACAATAATATACAAAACATGGGTTAATTCTCTTCATCCTTGGAGCATAAAAGACTATCAATCGCACCTATAGAGTCGAAGCTTATTCTAGTTGGTTGAGGATTTGTTTCAATTGGTTGGGAACTACATGCAATGGAGGTAGAGGCTTTGGGTTGTGGTTATCCCATTAGGAATCCCTGCCCACTATGTAATACCACTATCCATCTTTGCAAGGCTTAGAAGCTTTTATTGCACCTCTTCACTTCCTTGAGCACTGTCAACCAAGCATATCACATCCTTTTTTTCTTTGAGTGCATATCCAAAAATAAAACCATTGCTGAAAGCATCAATGAGCATGAGATCTAGCATACAATACAACCTAATACACTAATAGTATCCTTGTTGTATCGCAAATACGTTATGGCATCTCAAACTTTCACTCTCTCCTCATAGTCTTCATTTAAAAGAGCTACATCCAAGACAAGAACCTCCAAGCCAACAAACTAATCATGGCCTTCAAAGGCATCTTCCTTACTCAAGAAAACTAACACACTAAAGAGTTAGGTTGCAATACTCCATGGTGAATCTCTCATAAAATGTATTGTGCCTATAAATAGTTTGTTCCATCCCTGTACATTGTTCAAGGCTTCTTGCAGATGCATAACACCAGTGATCTTTAAGAATGCAAGAAATACATATTGTGAGAGATGTTGAAATATACAAGTGAATAGGGTGTGTGCAGGTACAAGCCCTTAGCAAGAGGCTATAAAACAGAATCTGTAAAGGTGAGAGAACCTGTGAAAAGGTGAGAAGTATCTACTGGGAGAGAATAAAGGGTAGCATGAGGAGATTTAGGAGGTGTGGAGAAATTCTGGGAGAGGTGGAGAGAATCAAGCAAAAGAGTTGGAGAGAGAATCAAGCAAAAGAGGTGGAGTGAATCAAGGAGAAATCAGTGGGATTGGATGCTTGGATGTAAACTCTATAAATTGAGGCATTGGCCTAATGAGAATTTGTTGGTTTTTGATTATCCATGCCTACATTAAGCTATCAGTTAACTGCTCACTAATCACATCTTAATTATCATCTAATCTCTTTGTTAATGATGTTGATTCTAGCATTTGATCCACCATAGCTCATTACATTGCTGCAAATTTAACATGGTATCAGAGCCTAGCCTAGAATCCATCAATTTGTGAGCCCATTATCTTACTAATCACCTAGCTAATTAAGATTAGTAGATAATTAAGATGTTTACCTCTTTTTCAACAAACCCTTTCTACCCCCATCTGGTGGAGGAGCTCTATCTCCCTACATACATCAAATTAGCCCAAACCACTTTAGCCACACATAGCTATCACCCTTGTGCTTTAACCCATCAAGACAAACCTGCAAACCGCCAATGCAAGCTACTGAAAAATCACGAATTTGCAGACGCCTTTTTTTCTGAGGAAAAATGAGATCTTGTCTACTCCAGATCAAATTGCTCTAATTCCTCTTGGCCCTAGGGGTTTTCAAGGGTGCTCTACAAGCTGGTGAAGACAGATTTTGATTTGATCAAGTCTACAACAGTGAGATCCAAGCTCTTCATCAAATCTGCAGGTGACTTTGGTAAAATAGAGATTAAGCATTCAATGTTTGGTCAAATCTTGTGTTTCTTGGCTTAATCCTCTACTAGACTAATCGCTATTGATGGCCTTGAAAGGATTTGAGCTCATTTGAACTCTAAGACCTCAGATTTGGACTCCCCGTGCATACTCTGTTTTCTGCACACAAAATAGAGGATTAATTTGCTAATCAATGATTAATCAGTACTCAACTATATTTTGGTACAATTGAGGGTTCAAATTAACCATTAGGTATGTGATATAGATCCCTATAAATTCAGATTGCAATTCGGAGATGGTTTGATACTCCAACCATTCCGTACAAATTTGTTACCCTTGGTTTAATGTAATTTTTGGTGATTTTATGCTGATAAATCTGTTGTAATCATCTCCTAAACACCAGATTGAGTTGTATAAGGGTAGACACTGCCCTTGAATCTTGAAATTGGATCAAGAGGTAAGACCCCCTTCACATCATCATGAGTACGGCGGCACAAGAGATAGCCAAATTTAATGGGGAGCAGTTTTATACATGGCAGACAAAAACCATGTATCTGCTCATGAGGAAAAATCTGTGGGGGCTAGTTGAGGGAAGAGATGAATGCCCAGATGTGAGAGGGGAAAATGAGTAAAAGAGAAGGAATGAAAAAGCATTGGGACTTATCGCACTCAGTTTAAATGATGAAATCATTTATCACATCACAAGGATACAATGGGCAAAAGATGCATGGGATGAACTCAATAAATTATTTGGAACACAAGCAAAAAAATCAAAGATAAATCTGTTAATGCAATTCTACAAATTAGATATGAAGGAAAGTGAACCTTTAATCACACACTTGAACAAATATAAAAGCATAACAATTGGCAGCTACTATTGGCAAAAAGGTAGAAGATGATGAGGCACTAGCAGTGCTTCTGAAGAGTGTGGACAAAGGTGAATATGAAAACATTGTAGCAACACTAAAGAATGGACCTGAATCGAAGATAGAAGGAGCTCTACTAGAGCAAGAGACCAGAGGCAAAGAGAAGAAATGGCTAGACTCAACAACAGGAGAAGAAAAAGCATTCTTCACCCGAGAAGGATTCTCTCGAGGATGAGGACGAGGACAAGGAAGAGGCAGACTAGGAGGAAGGACTTTCACTTGCCACAATTGTGGAAAGCTAGGACACATGGCAAGAGACTGCTATAGCAAACCCAGTGGAGAAGGAACGACATCGGCAAACTTCATGGAGGCTCCTAAGGAAGTGGAGTCAGATCATCTTTTCTGAGAGAGAGAGAGAGAGAGAGAGAGAGAGAGAGAGAGAGAGAGAGAGAGAAACCCCACAACCCAATGTAAGCTGTCCCAACAGAGTAAAACCACCTCTGAGCCACCGATGATGTAGGCCATGTGTGGTAGATGTATGTGTGAGAACTTTAGTCAAGGTCACACGCACTTGTAGTAGCCTTGGACACATAGAGAGAGAGAGTGTCAAGGACTATGAGTTTACGGACTTGAGGCACTGGTCGCGGACTATCAAGTAAGAGGGAAACTTGGTATAGGGTCCAGGTGTGCTAGGAGTATTCACTTGAGGGGAGGTGTTGAAATATACAAGTGAATAGGGTGTGTGCAGGAACAAGCCCTTAGCAAGAGGCTCTAAAAGAGAATCTGTAAATGTGAGAGAACCTCTGTGAAAAGGTGAGAAGTATCTACTGGGAGAGAATAAAGGGTAGCATGAGGAGATTTAAGAGGTGTGGAGATATTCTGGGAGAGGTGGAGAGAATCAAGCAAAATAGGTGGAGTAAATCAAGGAGAATCATTGGGATTGGATGCTTGGATGTAAACTCTACAAATTGAGGCATTGGTCTAATGAGAATTTGCTGGTTTTTTATTATCCATGCCTACATTAAGCTATCAATTAATTGCTCACTAATCATGTCTTAATTATTGTCTAATGTCTTTGTTAATGATGTTGATTCTAGAATTTGATCCACCATAGCTCATCACATTGCTGCAAATTTAACAAAAGGCTTGTACCACCAGTGATAGCCATGATGTTATTCAATAACTGTGAAAGCCTCTCCACACTCCATTGCATCTCCCTCGCAGGACCCTCTGTGCTATCCAAAACACATAATCCAATTAGTATTGTAACAATTAAGTATCGAGCAAGAAAGTACTCTCCCACCATTTCCAAGCTCACCGTAGGAACATGCTAAGGATAATCCATTGAATGTAGTTTTTTACATCCAATGGGATTTCTAGGATAGCCTTTCTAACTTGTAACATAGACTTTATCCATTGTTCACACTTCCATTGTAGCACATGATAGACATTAGCATTGATATTATAAGAAGAAGTCAACTCTTCACAAATGTGGCACTTCTATGCACCATCCAATTTACTAAATTCAATGACTATTTGCTCTTCGATGACTTTATCTTGCTTTATTAGTGTTACACGGTCTGCCATGTCAATCTTGTCCTTAGCAGTATCCTTGGAAATCAAGATTGTTTCCAATTTTAGTTCGGACTAGATGATCTTCACCTCCTCGTCTTCTAGCCCACACAAGCATATAAATTGAGAAGGGTTGGGGTTTCTTCCTTGCATTGTTCCTTTTTCAACACCTTCTATAATTTCTAGCCAAGTAGTAAAGATCTCATCTGAATAAGCAACCATGTGTGACTGCTTCTATGTAAAGTAGGCACCCATCGACGTTTATACTCACAATGAATTTCTACAAATATAAATAAACAAAGAAATAATTACTTACATCCCAATATGAGCGAGATGCATGCCCCTTTACAAGTTCAGGTATTGGCCTTGAGGGTTTGTGAAAATAATCCCATTGGGCCCTGAAGTGCCTGATTATATCATTGTAGGCTTGTTGTTTAAACACCCCTTGGGCCTCCGAATTTCCCATCCTTGAGATAGCCACACAGACTTTTGGGGGTGCATCAACGACAATTCAAGCCTTCCAAACTACCTAAATATCCCTCAAATAATGCATTTTTTCAAATAATTGAGTCCTTAGTTCATAACCTTGGTAGCATATTTTAAATGTTTTAAATTTCCATCTATGATCCAATAATCATAATCCTAGATCTTTTCACTACCACCTCTTCTTTGCTCAATGCATTCCCTCCCTTTTTTCCAATCTTCTTTATTGGCATTAAATATGCACAAGACCTAGGGTGATTCGCATGCTTACCATAACAATCCACACATAGTTTGACTTTGTATTTTTTCAATGGGGCAACATAAATAATGTTCGAGCACTTGCACACATTTCATTACTGGAATTTCAAACTCTGTGTAGAAACCAAGTGGAAATTATTTTGCATACTTGTCCATACCCCCAGAGCTGAATCTTGTACCTCTTTAGCCTTCCTTACCAAATTCTTGGATTTCATAATGTTCAAATGTGAAGGTACCTGTTGAGAACCTCCACCTCTCGATGTAGTAGGCCTTATTTCATCCACATCAAAAATGTTTCCCTCTATGCATGTAGCTTTCTCAACCAAGCTACCTCACATGCTGCCATAGCAGCACCTCTATGCTCGGCCTCTGTACTAGGGATAAAGCAACCGTAGGCTGCTTCTTGCTGCTCCAAGTCACAGCAGCACTCCCCAAAGAAAACATGAAGCCACTAGTAGATCTTCTATCTGAGATACTACCAACCCAATCAGCATTTGTTAACTTTTAATCAGTGGATCAAGTTAAGGGGGGAAGATAAAAATCTGAAAAATTGAAATCCCCATGGAGGACTGTTCCGATGGAAAAATTTAGTCTAATGGACCAATATTGTGTTAAAGATATGAATGAGATAATTCTGAATGCAGCTTCAAGGGGCTTTGGCACTTTCTTTCCCAAGACTTGTATAATCATATCTTGTAGCTTCTCGATAGTGCTATCAAAAGTACTATCAATATCTAGCTTCCATCCTCTAGAGAAGATAGTGTCCTCTTTGTCTGCTACCAAGTGATCCTTAATATATGTTGGATGGGCAAGCTTATAAGATAATGCACCCGGTACTTCAAACATCAATACATTCAATTTTTGGATGCAAATAACAAACTAACACAACAACCACTATTTTCCCTTTATCCTTGAAAGACTCATTGTCATCTATAACATCTAAAGAAAAAGATGTTTCTTGTGTAGTTTTTGACCATGTAGATTGTAGAAATCTATGTACCACTTCTTTGGCTCACCACTAGCCATGGCAACATATGATGGAAAATAAATTTTCCTCTTTGAATCCATCCATGTACTGAAACGAGTTAAAATCAAAATAAGTCAATCATATAAAAAATCAATCATACCTACATCCAAATGAAAACCTTCCATAACGTGCTTTAAAAACCATCCATAATGTGCTTCAAAATTTTATACATGCACTGAGTAGGGTCATTATTTCAAGCACATTGTGCATGAAATAATGGTAGAATAGCCCTAGGGCTATTTTGAAATTCACCATTCTACCATTCCCACAATATGATTTGGAATAGCACTAGGGCCATTCTAAAGCACATCATGGATGGTAGAATAGCTTTAGGGAAATTCTTTCAAGCATAAAGTAGATCCAACTTATTTTTATAGCAGTATATAGAGATTGGGCAAGGGAATGTGTTTGTGTTTGTGGGGAGGAGTGTGTGGATGCTCATCTTCCCTTCCCTACAATGGATACAAGTGAGCTAAGAGGTGCAATCTAGAGTACCATCCGGTGGCCTAAGATGTTGTTAAGGCATTTTGGTGACATTGTGATTTTTGGAGGGCCTATTGAAAGTGAATATAAACAAAAAAAAATCTTATGGAACCTCTAATTATAGATGTAATACCAGTAAGATCTTTAGAGAATGACAATGTGACTCCTCAAAACACAATGTGACTCCTCAAAACACAATGCCACCCTAAACAACAAAGAAACCTACTTGACTCCTCCATTATAGAGGCAAAGGTGAGAATGGGGGAGTAGGAGTTAGGGGGGATGAGGGAGAGGGGGGTGGGGAGCTAGAGAAGAGGGAGATGGGGGTGACTGCCATCAGAGAGGGAGGGTGTTGGGAGGGGCTCGCTAGGGGTTCAATGGGGCCAAATAGCCTCATTGGAAACAGAGAATTGGAGGAGGAGTCTTGGCGGGGTAGGCCACCAAAACAAAGGGGCTAGAGAATTGGAGGAGGAGTCTTGGCGGGCTAGAGGAACCCTTGTAGGCAGTGACTCTATAGGGGGCCCATTGCCAACAGGTGGGTGCTGCAATAAATGCTAAGAATGGATCTCTACCAAAATCAAATCCTCCTATACTCTACCCATGTGGCGTGCATGGTAGCAGCATTGCTCAACTCTGATAGTCAGCTTGACTACCTTGGCATGGGCCAATGGCCCACCACTCATGCTTGACAATCGCACATTACAATGCTATGTAGTCATAGAGGCCATGCAGGTTGATGTAGACTAGACCACTAATGAGTTTTCAATAGTGGAATGATGCCCCAACATCAAAAAAAGGATCTACACTTTCATTACCAACTTACACTTTTTATGTGTCAACAATTGAATTAGTGCAAAAGGTTTCCACTGTTTTATTGTTGTCAGCTAACCATGACACGGTAATGAGCATACGCCAAGAGTTTTGGGGCAGTCTCAAGAAAACCCTACAAGCTATGTATATGATGTGCTCTCTATATCTTGGCTTCAAGACTCAAAAACTCAGAATATTAAATATTAATTTAAGATAAATGGGATAATTTTCAGTGCATGGAATCCCAAAGACATCCTTCTACCATACAAAGAAACTTTTGAGGCTGGTGTGCATCAACAACGTGCATGGAAACACATGAATAATGAGAAGAAGCCTAGAGTATACTGGTATGGCAATAAGTTCAAGACTTTGTGGACATGAACTCAGAGTGGATGCCTAATAAGAGTAGAATTTTGTGAGATGGCTCAAGGGAGACTCAATCAAAGATACAAGAAACATATAAGCAAGTGGACATATTAGATGAGATCAACACAGTACTTGATCAATTGGGATATGAAAAAAAACTATCTAAGTCTTCTTTTAGGAGAATTTGGAATAAAGAGTTCCCACACATGGCCTTGACAAAGACAAGTGAAAATTGGTTGTCAATGGTAGCTATATTAGGAGCATGAACTATATGCATAGGGGTGAAAGAGGCAATAATGTTGCATTAGGAGTCGAGGATGGTGGTGTGTCACAAATCATTGGGTAAGGAAGTTTGCTAGCAATGTCTCATTGTCTCATGTGTAGAGAACTCTAGCATTGACTCAATGAAAGGTTCTTAAGATTTAGGGAGAGAAAGCCCTAGGGTAGGGCTTCTCTCCCTAAATCTTGAGATCCTTTCATCGAGTCAAGTTTAGATGAGGTATCACTCTGGTAGAAAGTCTAGGAACCTGTACTATGCCAAATTGGGAGCATGAACTATATGCATAGGGGTGAAAGAGGCAATAATGTTGCATTAGGAGTCGAGGATGGTGGTGTGTCACAAATCATTGCGTAAGGAAGTTTTCTAGCAATGTCTCATTGTCTCATGTGTAGAGAACTCTAGCATTGACTCAATGAAAGGTTCTTAAGATTTAGGGAGAGAAAGCCCTAGACCCAGGGCTTCTCTCCCTAAATCTTGAGATCCTTTCATCGAGTCAAGTTTAGATGAGGTATCACTCTGGTAGAAAGTCTAGGAGCCTGTACTATGCCAAATTGGGTTCCGATCAAAGGTCCAGAGCGCCTAGAGTAGGTTGGTACATCCCTAGCTCAACGAATGCAGTGGCCACTAAATTAGACTCTAAAGCACATCCATACCGTAAGTGCATGCGACTTAGGGATAGTTGGGGAAAAGGAATTGAATAAACAATTTCTAATCTTTTGAATTTTATATGGGTGTTCAAAAAACTTGTCCAAAAGCGGGTTTCAGATAGTTACGCGAATGCTTTGGGAAGGGTTATGCACACACGTTTTTAGGGGTACCCAAGTGCCAATTTAAATAGTAAGTTTACTATAGAAATTTCAAAAATTTTGGGTGTTATACAAGTTATACCAATGTGATTCCACGACCTAAAATGGGTATCTAGAGCATTTATGCGTGTGCTTTTTTTAGCTTGCGCCGGGAAGCAATTTCCTTTTCAATTTTTAATATTTACTTTTTTATTTTTCATTTTTTCATTTTTGTGGTTTAGGTTTCGGTTTTCAGTTTCATAGATTACTCGAAAAGAGAGGTGGTGTGAGGATTTTTGGAATTTTCCTAGAATCCCTCTTTGACTTGGGGCCTAAAAGCCTACACATGCATTAAATGGAGGTAGCTAAAAGGCTAACAACACTAGTGTCCCAAATTACAAGTGGATTAAGCCAAGTTAATCCACATTACTAGCACTAATGCAAAAACATAGAAATTAATCCATTTTACATATCCTACCCAAAATCTTCTTTTTATCCCAAATCCTCTATGTAAGAAGTCAAAATTAGGATAAACTCCATGCCGCCTGGAAACCAATTCTAAGGTTTATTTAACCAAAATGACTCAAGTTTGAGAAAAAATCATTGTTTTATTTTTTGCAAAAATGAAAAACGAACAAAAAGTTAAAAAAAATTAGAAATTGACCAAAACAAGAATTCTAGAAATTAAAGAACACACAGTTTTAAGGGTAACAAGAAAAATGAAACATGAATTTCTTAACAATAGTTTGGTAATAGGACATAAAAGTTTCTTTGGACATATTTATGTCCTCATTTACTAACCAAATTTATGGGATTATTTGAAACACATGGATACTGAAAATCAAAGGTTTTCATTTTTCATATCATCAAGTATATAGTGCAAGAAAATTGGGGATTTTTGGGATCACATTGGTTACCTACCTTTAGGCTTTTCAATTTCATAAGAATTCATAGGTCAAATTACAATTGTAATTCGGAATATATTTGGATAAAAGGCTTTAATTAGCCAAATTCTCATTGCTATACAAAGTTTTTGGATGTGTGTTGCTTCATAAACATAGATATGATGTAATGCAATCCATCTTAGGCTCAAAAATAATTAGAACTCCAAAATTTAGGTCTTAATGAAATTTCTAAGGTATTTAGTTGTCTCAAAGAAATTACACTTTGAGGAGTTTTATAGCTAATCAAAAAATCATAGACCAGGACCAAATCTTATACACATATTCTGTACAACGTTGTGCTTTGTCAATGCGTTTTGTGAAATATAATCACATATATACCTATCATTTTAGGCACTTTGTTTTAGACGAAACTTTACAAATTGTGAACTATATTCATTACTATAAAATAACAGAATACTTCATGCATTTTTAAACATCTCATAAAGCTTTAAGTGGAATATCTAGAAATTTAATATAATAATAAACACTATGTTCATAAGTTTCCCACTAGATGATCCAAATATACGTTGTTTTGTTATCAATGTAATTTTTAAAGTTGAGACCATGACCTTGTTTCCTAACCAATTTAAAATTTTTAGATATGAATTCTTGATCAATTAATTTAATCCTAACCTAAATCTAAACTATGTCTTCTTAGAGGATATTAGTAACATGAAAAAACATAAGATAGATCTTCATATTCGTGTAGAAGAGGAATATGCATTAATTAAATGTCCCTAGTAAGACAACCATAGACTTATGGGTTTATGGGATAAGCCCTATCCACGTGACCTATTGACCTTAGTTAACCTAGAATTTATTGATTTAACTATTTGGTACATCACATTGGTGGTGACAAGGAAAATAGGCTTCTAGGATATTGTAAATGTTTACCGATGTGTGGTGGTGATTACATGTAACATATACACACAACAAATTTACATCTTTAATAAAATATTGAAGATTTAATGAAACAAGTACAAGACGTAGAGAATAAGAAAAAAAAGAAAGAGATGAAAATCAAGAAAAAAGAGAATGAATTAAATAATCTTCTCAATTGGTGCAAGGGAAGTCAAAGGGAACTATCAAAAGTTGATAACCTTATAATAATAGACGGTGGTACTTGAAGAAGGAGAATCATGGCTACAAGTTAAAAGGTTAAAATTTAAATAATTTACTTTTATTCAAGAATTATTTGATGAATGCATCAAAGAATGATTAAAATTTTACCCAGAGTCTTTTGAAAGCTTGCATTATGAAGAAAGTCATGTTGGCAATTATTCATGATCCTAATGTTTCCATGAAAGAAATCGTGAAGGAAATTAAGGAACTTTTGAGTATAAATGATATTCAAAATGCTTTGTAAATTATCAAATGACATAGTTTGGAAAGAATTGGGATTACATCCATGAACAAGGCAACAACACATGCACAAGGGCAATTACCATGTACCTTTTCAAGTGTTTAACTTGAAAAAGATAATTAGAGTTTAGGAGCTTTTAAGGAGCCGAAGAAGATTGATGAGATACTGGATTGGATAATTTAAAGATGCCTTTGGATTACTCTAATAATCAAGTGGCACATAAACTGTTAATAACTCAAAGTTCTAGATATGGGTACCTCTGCAGTGGATTGGCATTTAGGGGGAGATTTGAAAATAATAAAATGTATGCTTGGTTGTGACACAAGTTTTTCCTCCTTACTTGCTTGGTTGTGACACAAGTTTTTCCTCCTTGCTTGGTTGTGACACAAGTGTTTCCTCCTTACTTGCTTGCCCTCCATGCATGAAGAAATTGTTAACCCTTACCAGAGACCTTTATGACATTGATGCTGGCCACCAAATCATTTTTCAGCTTCTTTGGGCCACACACATCGAAATGGCTAGAATTCACTGAAAAGACATGTATTTTATATTTTGCATGTGTTCTTGCTCCTTGTGTATGAAAGGTGTACCATAAGATCAAGGAGTTTAGGTTTATTACCTTTAGATGAGTGTTTACACTAGCCTAGGTTGGATATAGAGCCCGAAAACTTTATTTTTAAGTTTGCCTGCCTAAATGGTGCGAACCCTAGAAACAAACGAGATAAGGCAAAAGAAAAGCCAATATCTCTTTCTTTTGTATTCTTTTATGCTAATTGAATAGAGTTCTCTTCTTCTCTACTTTCCTATAATACTGGTTTCTTACTTGCCTGTTGCTTGTGTTGAGCTCTTGTGTTCTTTGACGGTGACTATGTGAGAGACGGTGACTATGTGAGATTGAGTTGTGAGACGAGCTTCTGGTGTAATAGTAAGATGAGGAGGTCGAGCTCTTAAGTGCTTCTTTTACAGTGCTACCTCTATTAGGATCGGCTAGTTGCAAGCGTTCACGAGTTGAGTGATACACCTCGACTGTGCTTTGTGTGTTATACCATGACATTTTGGTTTCTTGATTGAGTTTCCATGTGCTCTTGAGGGTGGTGGAAAAGCCCCCAAGAAAACAGTAATTCCTGTAAGATTCCTCCCCACCCTCTCAAGATTTCCAGCATCTTCCCCTGTATTCAAATCCCTCTTCAGAAATATAAAAGATCTTGTTTCTACCAGTTTTGGCCTAGAGAGAGAAAATAGTCTAGAGAGTGGTAATTCAGTTTTTAAATATTTTTTGATGAAAAAATATCTCTTCTTATTAAAATAAGTTTCCCCGAAACAGAAGTTCAAAAAGATTTTCAAAAGGTGCATTAGAAATCAAGTGTAATTTGTTAAGAGGCCTTATCTTAGGGGTCAAGATTTTTTTTAAATTTTAAATTAAGGTTCGCATGGACCAATAAGATTCATCCAAATGTAGGGAGGAGATAAATAGAAGAATAAAAGGAGAAAATCTCCCAAAAATGAGTAAATACTCACATAAGATGAAGACTTGACTAAGGACAAGGTTAATAGTTAAAAAAGACAGATATTTAGAAGAAATGATGCATTTTTGACACCTCAGTATGGGGGAATTTCCCTCATGAAGGAGATGCCTATTTCACATGTGTGGGAGAGTTTTAAACTCCCAAATAATGAGATATTTTTATCTCTCCTCTCTCTTGTTTCAACTAGATCCAAAAAGTGGACTAAACTGACCCAAAAATGGTCAAAAATTGACCAAACTGATCTGGAAAATTCTAGAATAAGTTGGCTTGGTTAGAAAATCCCTTTTTCCTATAAATAGAAGCCTTCCCCTTTGTTGAAGCTCAATAGTGTTTTTGCACTGTTACCCTACTTCTCCCAAGGGCCAAAAACTGTGAATTTACTCATAATTCATTAGTTTTTGACCTTCCATCTTCTAAAGATTGGTGGCCACTCTTGTTTCAAACAAGAGTAGATCCCTCAAACCATCAAGCCAAAGGAAAGCTCTCAAATTCTCCTTGTAAGTTGGAGATTCTTCTCTTTTCTATTTCATTTTATGGTTTTTTATGATTTTTGTCTTCTCTAATATAAATATGATGTTATGCCTCATTGAAAAAAGGAATTCCCCTCTCTTCCTTTAGTAAATCCAACCATTCTTTATCGTAGATGAATGATTTATGGATAAAATCAAGTTTTTTCATGATGTTTCTCTTAAATAAGTAGAAAATGTTTACATTAGAATGATTTATATACTCTTGGTGAAATTCTAATTAATTTTAGAGAGTTAAAAATTGAAAAATGGTCAGCCATACAAAGGAGGTTATGACAAAATTTTTCATAAATTGTGGAAAATAAGTTTTACTTTTTTTTAATTCAAAAAGAGTAATTCCCATCGTATATGTATTCTTAAAGTGTTATTTTTCATCCTAGGTATAGAAAAATGCATACTAAAAAATATTTTATTAAAAAAAAGAGTGTTACTTTCTTAGAATTAAATTCTATGTATAGAAGGAATCATATTGAAATTTGTTAATTATAAAAGTGTTATTTTAATCATAAATGATTTTTATGCATAAATGGATACATAAAAGAAATTCTTTTATATTCAAAGAGTGATTTTCATCATAAATGATTTGTATGCATAAATATATGCATAAAAGATTTTTTTATTATAAAAGTGTTATTTTTATCATAAATGATTTTTATGCATAAATGGATGCATAAAAGAAATTCTTTTATATTAAAAGAGTAATTTTCATCATAAATGATTTGTATGCATAAATATATGCATAAAAGATTTTTCTTATTATAAAAGTGTTATTTTTATCATAAATGATTTTTATGCATAAATGGATGCATAAAAGAAATTCTTTTATATTAAAAGAGTGATTTTCATCATAAATGGTTTGTATGCATAAATATATGCATAAAATAATTTTTTTATTATAAAAGTGTAAATGATTTTTATGCATAAAAGGATGCAAAAAACAAATTCTTTTATATTAAAAGAGTGATTTTTATCATAAATGATTTGTATGCATAAAAGATTTTTTAATATATTTAAAGTCTAATTTTCATCATAAATGATTTTTATACATAAATGGATGCATAAAAGAAATTCTTTTATATTAAAAGAGTGATTTTTATTATAAATGATTTGTATGCATAAAAGATTTTTTTAATTATAAAAGTGTTATTTTCATCATAAATGATTTTTATGCATAAATGGATGCATAAAAGAAATTCTTCTTATAATATTAAAAGAGTAATTTTCATCATAAATGATTTGTATGCATAAAAGATTTTTTTATATTAAAAGTGTGATTTTCATTCATGAATGATTTTTATGCATAAATGGATGCATAAAAGAAATTCTTTTATATTAGAAGAGTGATTTTCATCATAAATAATTTGTATGCATAAATATATGCATAAAATATTTTTTTATTTATTAAAAGTGTGATTTTTATCATAAATGATTTTTATGCATAAATGGATGCATAAAAGAAATTCTTCTATATTAAAAGAGTGATTTTCATCATAAATGATTTGTATGCATAAATATATGCATAAAAGATTTTTTTTATATTAAAAGTGTGATTTTCATCATAAATATTTTTATGCATAAATGGATGCATAGAAGAAATTCTTTTATATTAAAAGAGTGATTTTCATCATAAATGATTTGTATGCATAAACATATGCATAAAAGAAATTCTTTCATGTTAAAAGAGTGATTTTCATCATAAATGATTTTTACGATGATAAAAGTGTGACTTTCATCAGAATTGGATTTTGTGCATAATTAGATGCATATAGAATTTTTATAATTAAATAAGGGTTTTCTTTAATCCTCTATTAATTTTTGCAAAAATTACAAAAATCAATAAGTAGATAATATGTGAGAGGAAATTCTACCGTTTAATATTCCCTAAGATGGGAATTAGAAAATTCAAATAAACTATTGAAGTCAGAGATCGAGATAAATGATTATTTTATTCCTCCTAAGAATTCATGTTTAGTTTAGAAATCTGTAAGCAAATATTCAATGAACGAAATTTAGAAAAAGAGAAATTGAAATATTAGCTTTCGAGAAAGATAGTTTAAGAAGAATCTTTCCAGACTCAAACTCTGATTCACACTTTTGACCAAGACCTAATTCCTTCGTCAGTATCGATCAATGACGATGTGCCCAGTTCAGGAAAAATACACTCAAATCACCCACCGAATCTGAAACTAAGTTGAGACCTTTGATTTTGATCTGAGGATCAAGATTAGAGAATTCGAGGAATTCTGCTTGGGACCTGTGATCTAGAAGTATTGGGATACGGAATTAAGATATAACTATTGTATTCAAAAACAAAATCAAAACTGAAAACTTGCATAGAAACCCTGTTTTCTTAAAGGACTGTCTTACGCCACAATGCTGGAGGGAGCATTTGGCATATGTGTTTATCTAAGGGAAGTTCGGTTGCAATAGCTAGCGGGGGAGTGTTTAAGGGACAGCTCACGCGGCAAAAACTTGCCCAGGTCTTGACCAGCGGGTATGGTGAAAAATGGTGTGCTTTCGGTACGATGGGCGAGGGCCGACGAAGCGGTCCCTAAGTGAAGTACCAGGACACCTAAGGAGGATCGTGGAGGGTTCTGACCAGACGATGCACGGCTCGCGGTGCTTAGGACACCCATGCGTATGTCGTGGAAGATATATATGTGTATGTTGACGAAAATATTATTGTAATCTGTTACTGGATCTCGTTACTGACCAGCTGGTCCCAACGGAGAGTCGAGAGTGGTACTGCTTTTGTGAAACAAGGGATTGAATGGAAATTTTGAGTTATGAAATCTGTGACCATATCTGTTTTGTCAATGGATTATTTTTATATTAAAGTTTTTAAGAGGAGTGTGTGCGTATCTGTTTTCTAAAGCTAAAGTTAAGAAAGGCATTCAATTATGGGTGGGTGAGTACTTGTTTGGTTCTACCCATTCCAGTGGTAGGGTGGTGGCTAACCCATGGGCCGGATGGGGATTAGACTGGAATCAGTGGAGTTTTAATAATCAAACTGAAAATCTTAGGATTACGCTAGGATTTGAGTAGTTAGTTAATTCCCTGATAAATTTCTCAATTGAGTGGATCAACAGCTGTGCCTGATCTTGATTAGGAAAAAAGCGTTGAATTGCTCAGATGATCAAATTATATCAATAGTTTCCTTCTATCTGGTTTATCTAGGTAAAGGATAGTTTAGGTTTTAATCTCGTCAGAAAAATTCGTTAAGAAAATTCAAAAAGGTGGAATCGTCCTCGCTTTCCGGGCATGGGAAATTTTCCCGGTTTCGGTTTTCGGAGTGACCACCAGCCTAGTCTCATGCTCGGACATTCGTGGGCGAGGCCCCGAGTGAGAAACCAGCCCCGCGCATGAGGGGGCTGCTTCCGCTCTGTCAGCTACTACCGGGAGTCTGGTGCGCGGAGGGGGCACAGGGATCTCACAGTTGGTATCAGAGCTTTGTTGAAAGCTAATAAGGATAAACAAATTCTTATCAAAAATTGATAATAAAAACTCAGAAAAAGCATTTTCATAATGTATTTTTATTCCTTAAGCTTCTTTAATGAAGAATTTTTAATGAAAGAAATTGTTTTTATAGATGGAAGTTCCCTATTTATCTGGTATTCCCGACCTCACCCAATCTCAAGATATGACTGCGTTCGCCTTCAAGCATCTCATTTCTTCCGCTTCAACTCGAACAAGCCGAGCAAGACTCGCATGCCATTTCGAGGATTTATATTTTCCTAACCCAGGCGAGAGACAACAGCATAAAAGTGGTTTGCAGAGGGCAGTATGTCCACGCCTCTTGCGACCGCTGCCGTGCAATGCTGTGGCAGAACCTCTCATTGGCAATGATTTTGTTAAAGATGAAAATGGTGTGTGGCGTCATTCTATATCATTCGACGCCTCGGAATTTTAGACTTTCATGCCAAGCCTACAGACTCCTTAGTTGTTTTATTCCTAAGGAGAAAATAATAGCTCCCTTGTCAGTAAGTAAACGTTTGTATCAGGGCATGGCTATGGCCCAGAACTGTCGTCTTATGCAACTCCCCAGGAGATTTTGAATTCTGGAGCCGAGCTGCGCTATGTAAATATTGCAACTTTTATATAAATAAAGAAATGAGATCTCTCCAATAAGATCATTGTCTTGTTTAAGAAATTGTTTTTCGAACCTCATAAGACTTAGGATCTCGTGGATGATATCAAAATAAAAATTCAATAATATATAAATTTTTGGCAGAATCATGAGACGAGGAAACCATGGCTGTCAACCAGACCCTCTCTCTGAAGATGACGAGCTTGACCCTGATGTTCGCAAGGCTCTTCATAGGACTCAGCCAGGACCCTTCAAAAAGGAGAAGGAGAGAACCTAGGCGAGGCTATGGAGAAATGGGTGGAAGCCATGGAAGAATATTTGGACGTCATAGGCTACAATGAGTGGAGCGAAATAGCTCTTGCCAGGCTAAAAATAGTGGAAACAGCCAGGGTAGCATGGAGGAACCACTGTGACACCAACCGTATGGACAGAAATACTCAGTCTTGGAACGACCTAAAAACCTATTAATGAGCAAGATATCCTGAAGACAGCCATCAATACTCGGTATGGGCATTATGAATTCACTATCATGCCGTTTGAATTGACAAATGCCGTTTGGATTGACAAATGTCCCAGCTACATTCAATCTTAATGCAAATGTCCCAGCTACATTCAATCTTAATGCAAGACATTCTCAGAGAATACTTGGATGATTTTGTTCTTGTTTTCTTTGATGATATTCTGATTTACTCAAAGAATACAGCCGACCATGAAGCTCATGTCAGAAAAGTTCTTGAGATTCTAAGGAAGCACCAACTCTTTGCCAAAAAAAGCAAATGCACTTTCTCTGCTGCGACCACGTTGAATACTTGGGCTTTTTTGTATCCAAAGATGGAATTTCTCTAGATTCCGCAAAAGTCCAAGTAGTCATAGATTGGCCTGAACCAAAGACAGTGAAAGAAGTCAGAGGATTCTTGGGATTGACTGGTTGGTATAGAATTTTTATACCAAAGTATGCTCTCATAGCTTTCCCCCTGACTAATCTTCTCAAGAAGAATATCCTGTTTCAATGGTCTGCCAGGTGCCAGAGTGCTTTTGATAAGCTGAAGACCGCCTTGGTAACCAATCCCATTCTGAAGCTACCAGATTTCTCTCTACCCTTTGAGGTAGTAAACTAATGCAACTGTTTTTTCCCTGGGAGGTGCACTCATGCAGGAAGGTCATGCAGTGGCCTATGAATCCCAAAAACTCAGAACGCATGAGAGGAATTATGCTGTCCACGATCTGGAACTACTTTTAGTAGTATATGCCCTGAAGTTGTGGAGACATTACCTACTGGGACAAAGATTCACTTTGATGACAGATCATCAGAGCTTAAAGTGGATCTTCACTCAGAAGGATCTCAACATGCACCAAAGAAGGTGGATGCAGACCCTGCAGGAATTTGATTTTGAAATCAAGTACCGCCTAGGCAAAGAAAATGTGGTATGCCCTTAGCAAAAAAGCCTCCTTGCTTGCAATTACTATAGTATCAAATCCTTTGATTATTGAAGCAAGAGAGAAGATCATGCAGGATAGATTCTTTGGCCCTATTGCTACCCTACTTATGCAGGAAAGCAAAACTCCACATGAGTTGAACATAGTTCAAGGATACAGCCTGGATGATGGCATTATGTATTATAATCGCAGGCTATGTATTCCCAATGATGAGGGAAATAAGGGTCAAATTCTGAATGAAGCCCATGACAGCCTATAAAGAAAAGCTTCTTTTGGCTTGGTCTGAAAAAGGATGTACTGAATCATGTATGTCAATGTCTGACATGCCAGAAAGTCAAAGCTGAAAGGGTAAAAATGCTAGGAAGTTACATCCATTGGACATCCCCCAGATGAAGTGGGAATGTATCAGTATGGATTTTATTACTGGATTACCTTCAGTGCAATTAGGTTACAACTCCATTTTCGTGGTAGTTGACGGACTAACCAAAGTTGCCCATCTGATTCCAGTAAAAGAAACCTACACTACAGTGGATGTGGCCAGAGTGTTCCTCAAAGAAATCTTCAGATTGTATGGCCTACCCAGGAGAATAGTAAGTGATCGAGATCCCAAGTTTACTTCAAGGTTCTAGACTGCATTTTTTGAAGCAGTGGGAACTTTCTTGGATCTCAGCACAGCTTATCACCCTGAGACCGATGGTCAAACTGAAAGGGTATACTTCGGTCATGCTGTGGCAGGGAACCCAAGAAGTGGCTATCTGCACCTAGTCGAGTTCGCCTACAATGCTTCTTATCACAGAAGTATTGGGATGAGCCCTTTTAAAGCTCTGTATGGACAAGATTGCTTAACTCCATTAACTTGGTCCGACCCATTGATTAGGGTCAAGATGTCCAGACAGATGCTTGATGACATGGAGCAGCAAATGCAGTCAATTCGTAAAGATATTAAAGCTTCCCAGGATCGACAGAAGCAATATGCAAATAAGAAGAGGACAGACAGAAAGTTTGAAGAAGCAGATATGGTCTTCACATTAGAGTACAGCCCAAAAGAAGTTCTCTATCTCTTGGGAAGTACAAGAAGTTATCCCCTAGATATTGTGGGCCATATCTGATTACAAAGAAAGTAGGTGACTTAGCCTACGAGCTTCTTTTGCCTCCTCACAAAGTTCATAATGTATTTCATGTAATCCTTCTAAAGAAATATGTGCCAAGCCCAAATCATGTGCTTGATGATGAAATCCTAACATCTTCAACCCAAGGGTAGATGTATTTCATGTAAGCCTTCTAAAGAAATATGTGCCAAGCCCAAATCATGTGCTTGATGATGAAATCCTAACATCTTCAACCCAAGGGCAGATGGAACTCCAACCTGAAGAAATTCTTGATGCTCGAGAAAAGATTCTCAGAAACAGAATTCTCAGAGAATTATTGGTGGTAAAATGGAAGTTCTATCCTTTTGAAGATGCCACCTGGGAGAATGAAGTCGATCTTGCAGGATTACCCCCAGTTTGCGAGATGAGGACATCTCGCGTTTTTCAAGTGGGAGAGAATGTAAGATTCCTCCCCAACCTCTCAAGATGTCCAGCATCTTCCCCTGGAATCAAATCCCTCTTCAGAAATATAAAAGATCTTCTTTCTACCTGTTTTGGCTGTTTTGGCCCTAGAGAGAGAAAATCTTCTAGAGAGTGGTAATTCAGTCTTTAAATATTTTTGGATAAAAAAATATTTCTTCTTATTAAAATAAGTTCCCCCGAAATAGAAGTTCAAAAAAATATTTTCAGAAGGTGCATTAGAAATCAAGTATATTTGTTCAAGAGGCCTTATCCTAGGGGTCAAGATTTTTTTAAAATTTTAAATTAAGGTTCCTATATGGACCAATAAGATTCATCCAAATGTAGGGAGGAGATAAATAGAATAATAAAAGAAAAATCCCTCAAAAAAGAGTAAATACTCACTTAAGATGAAGAGTTGACTAAGGACAAGGTTAATAGTTAAAAAAGAGAGATATTTAGAAGAAATGATGCATTTCTGACACCTCAGTATGGGGGAATTCCCCTCATGAAGGAAGCACCTATTTCACATGTTTGGGAGAGTTTTAAACTCCCAAATAATGAGATATTTTTATCTTTCCTCTCTCCTGTTTCAACTAGATCCAAAAAGTGGACTAAACTGACCCAAAAATGGTCAAAAATTGACCAAACTGATCTGGAAAATTCTAGAATCAATTGGCTTGGTTAGAAGCTCACTTTTTCCTATAAATAGAATCCTTTCCCTTTGTTGAAGCTCAATAGTGTTTTTGCACTGTTACCCTACTTTTTCCAAGAGCCAAAAACTGTGAATTTACTCATAATTCATTAGTTTTTTACCTTCCCTCTTCTAAAGATTGGTGGCCACTCTTGTTTCAAACAAGAGTAGATCCCTCAAACCATCAAGCTAGAGAAAAAACTCTCAAATTCTCCTTGTAAGTTGGAGATTCTTCTCTTTTCTATTTTATTTTATGGTTTTTTATGATTTTTGTCCTCTAATATGAATATGATGTTATGCCTCATTGAAAAAAGGAATTCTCCTCTGTTCCTTAGTAAATCCAACCATTCTTTATCCTAGATGAATGATTAATGGATAAAATCAAGTTTTTTCATAATCTTTCTCTTAAATAAGTAGAAAATGTTTACATTAGAATGATTTAAATACTCTTGGTAAAATTCTAATTAATTTTAGAGAGTTAAAATTTAAAGAATGGTTAGCCATACAAAGGAGGTTATGGCAAAATTTTTCTAAAATTGTGTAAAATAAGTTTTACTTTTTTTAAATTCAAAAAGAGTAATACCCATCATATATGTATTCTTAAAGTGTTATTTTTCATCCTAGGTATAGAAAAATGAATACTAAAAATATTTTATTAAAAAAAAAGAGTGTTACTTTCTTAGAATTAAATTCTATTCATAGAAGGAAGCATATTGAATTTTTTTAATTATAAAAGTGTTATTTTCACCATAAATGATTTTTATGCATAAATCGATGCATAAAAGAAATTCTTTTATATTAAAAGAGTGATTTTCATCATAAATGATTTGTATGCACAAATATATGCATAAAAGATTTTTTTTAATTATAAAAGTGTTATTTTCATCATAAATGATTTTTATGCTTAAATGGATGCATAAAAGAAATTCTTTTATATTAAAAGAGTGATTTTCATCATAGATGATTTGTATGAATAAAAGATTTTTTTAATTATAAAAGTGTTATTTTCATCATAAATGATTCTTATGCATAAATGGATGCATAAAAGAATTTCTTATGTATTAAAAGAGTGATTTTCATCATAAATGATTTGTATGCATAAATATATGCATAAAAGATTTTTTTATTAAAAGTGTGATTTTCATCATAAATGATTTTTATGCATAAATGGATGCATAAAAGAAATTCTTTTATATTGAAAGAGTGATTTGTATGCATAAATATATGCATAAAAGATTTTTTTTAATTATAAAAGTGTTATTTTCATCATAAATGATTTGTATGCGTAAAAGATTTTTTTAATATTAAAAGTGTGATTTTCATCATAAATGATTTTTATGCATAAATGGATGCATAAAAGATATTTTTTATATTAAAAGAGTGATTTTCATCATAAATGATTTGTATGCATAAATATATGCATAAAAGATTTTTTTATATTAAAAGTGTGATTTTGTTTAGTTTAGAAATCTGTAAGCAAATATTCAATGGATGAAATTTAGAAAAAGAGAAATTGAAATATTACCTTTCGAGAAAGATAGTTTAGGAAGAACCTTTCCAGATAAACTTTGATTCAGACTTTTGACCAAGACCTAATTCCTTTGTCAGTATCAATCAATGACGATGTGCCCAATTCAGGAAAAGTGCACTCAAATCACCCACCGAATCTGAAACTAAGTTGAGACCTTTGATTTTGATCTGAGGATCAAGATTAGAGAATTCGAGGAATTCTGCTTAGGAATCCAGACCTGTGATCTAGAAGTATTGGGATACAAAATTAAGATATAACCATTGTATTCAAAAACAAAATCAAAACTGAAAACTTGCATAGAAACCCTGTTTTCTTAAAGGATTGTCTTACGCCAGAATGCTAGAGGGAGCATTTGGCCTATGTGTTTATCTAAGGGAAGTTCGGTTGCAACAGTTGGCGGGGAGTGTTCAAGGGATAGCTCACATGGCAAAAACTTGCCCAGGTCTTGACCAGCCTGGGTATGGTGAAAAATGGTGTGCTTCCGGTACGATAGGCGAGGGCCGATGAAGCGGTCCCTGAGTGAAGTACCAGGACACCTAAGGAGGATCCTAGAGGGTTCTGACTAGGCGATGCATGGGCTCCCAGTGCTTAGGACACCCATGTGTATGTCGTGGAAGATATATATATGTATGTAACTTGATGAAATGATTATTGTAATCTGTTTTACTGGATCTCGTTACTGACCAGCTGGTCCCAAAAATGGAGAGTCCAGAGTGGTACTCTTTTTATGAAACAAGGGATTGAATGAAAATTTTGAGTTATGAAATCTGTGACCATATCTGTTTTGTCAATGGATTATTTTTATATTAAAGTTTTTAAGAGGAGTGTGTGCGTATCTGTTTTCTAAAGCTAAAGTTAAGAAAGGCATTCAATTATGGGTGGGTGAGTACTTGTGTTTGGTTCTAACGATTCCAGTGGTGGTAGGGTGGTGGCTAACCCATGGGCCGGATGGGGATTAGGCTGGAATCAGTGGAGTTTTAATAATCAAACTGAAAAATCTTAGGATTAAACTAGGATTCGAGTAGTTAGTTAATTCCCTGATAAATTTCTCAATTGAGTGGATCAACGGGGTTGTGCCTGATCTTGATTAGGAAAAAAGCGTTGAATTGCTCAGATGATCAAATTATATCAGCAATAGTTTCCTTCTATCTGGTTTATTCAGGTGAAGGATAGTTTAGGTTTTAATCTCGTCAGAAAAATTCGTTAAGAAAATTCAAAGAGGTGGAATCGTCTCCCCGCTTTCCGGGCATGGGAAATTTTCCTGGTTTCGGTTTTCGGAGTGACCACCAGCCTAGTCTCGTGCCCGGACATTCGTGGGCGAGGCCTCGAGTGAGAAACCCGGCCCCACGCATGAGGGGGCTGCTTTCGCTGTCAGCGACCGGGAGTCCGCCGATGCGCGGAGGGGGCACATGGATCTCACAATTCCTATGTCCTTCCCATGGTAATGAGTTACCACCATAAAGGGCATTCACTATCGAGGAATAGCCCCACTACATAGCCACAATGTATTTTTAACGCTTATGAATGGTTTAATTCTGTTATATTTTTTATTTTTTCAAGAATGGAGTAGAAAGAAAATATAATGAAAACCTTTATTTTGTTGTATTGTTCTAGTTCTCTATTGTACATTCTTGTTATCTTAAGACTAGTTTGGTATCTCCGCAGGACATAAATATATCTTTTCAAGGGTTTCTAAAAATTCATATCTTTTGATGAAGAATGGTAGCCGTATTTTAGCATTTATCTTCTAAATCATGTCTTCATGAATATGGAAACCTTAGAAATTTCTAAAACTGATAGAAATATCTTTAAATATAATTGATAAATCACCATAGTAGAGGTAAATCTAGCATTATAATCCAAATAGATCACGAATTACAAAGTAGGTTCCTACATGCAAGAGGCAAATTATCTCAACTCATTATAAATTTCTCCTAAACCTTGCATAGTATTTAAGAGATGAGAAATATATTTTTCATGAAAAAATTTATTATTTTAGTAAGTTAATTCAATTAAATTTCCTTGTTCATTTTATGTATACATAGAGCTATGTATGCTCTATCTATCCTATATGCATGCATAGCTATGTATGAATTCATAGAGCATGAATAGCTCTATTTATACTCTTTTTAAACATACACAAAGCATAAATAGCTCTATGTACTCTCTTTTTATGAATAAATATAGTATACATAGCTCTATATATGATCTTTCTATGCATGCATAGAGCTATGTAATGCACTCTGGGGATTGACTTAAAAATATGTAAGTCTACTATGTGCAATCATTAGGAGGATTTTTAAACCAATATTTTGAGAAAAATTTATAGAAATCTACTTACTTAAGGGGGTTTTAAATGTCATTTTGAAAAAATACCCTTAAGTTTATAAAGAAAAAGGGGTCATTTTATCAAGTTAAAAATTCATAGAAAATGGTATTTTTTAATACCATTTGAATGCATGCTATGTGTAGGTCTTCGTAAAAGTACACACCCCCCCTCGAGGTAATGCATAACTTTATATATGCTCTATGAGGCTTATGAATACATAGAGCATGCATAGCTTAGAAAATACATAGAGCATGCAAGGCTCTTGTTCATAAGAGTCTTTTATGAATAAGTGAAGATAGTGCTTGTTTAATGTTTTAGACGTTAGTGCTTGGGCAAGCCCTCTTTTGTCAGAATATTTTGGTAGATTTGTCGCATCTTTAGGTTAGTAATTGACTCTATTTTCACCTGTTTGTCATTTTTAATGCACCTTTGTCCCCCCACAGTATATATGATCTAGGAGCACTTGGGATTATGTTTTGTTGTAGGTAATTCTCTTATGAATAGGAGGATTATGTATAGAGGTTTTTATACAAGGCTCTTATACATAATCCTTGTATGAATAAGGCTCTTATGCATTAAGCCTCTATGCCTTGGGGGGTTCACTTAATAATATATAGGTTTACTACATGTGATCATTAGCAGGTTTTTTCTAAAGAGATTTTTAGAAAACTTTATAGGAGTCTACTTATATAAGAAGGTTTTAAATGGCATTAACTCATAAGTTTATAACGAAAAGCTTTGGTGGGTGGCTACACATCTCCATCTCCCATGGAATTCCCTGATTGGTCTGTTACTTCATACTATTGTCTTGCCATTCTGCCAAGGGAAATCGGTGAGAAACAAGGTGGTATTGGAAACAAGGGCCCCCTCTTGGGTAGAGGAGGAAGAAGATGGCTTCTTGGGGTTAAATTGGTTATGCAACCGAGTGAAGTGTAAGAGTTGGAACCCACACTCATACATGTTAGGAATAGGTTCTAAACTAATGGTCTTTGTGACAAAAGTAAAGAAACTAGGTGGCAGCTTGTTCATCAGTAATGAGATGACTCGGTCTTCCTAAGACTTGGCGGAGCCGGTGGTGGCATGCTCCACATTAAGGAACGAGTATTCAGTAACGTTGACTTTCATGTTATCCCCCTTTGTCATAGAGAATTTTTTGATTTGATGCTTGATATCAATGCCACACATGTGAGATCACGTACTCCATATCTCTCTATAAAGCGTGCTCTCTATAGACATAGAAGAACTATTGGAGTTTTGAATGAAACTCTGGTAGAAGGTCTTACATGAGCTCCACTATGGCAATGGCATTCCTAGCTTCCCAATAGTGGATGACTTTAGGAGGTGCTAGTGAGGGGTGGGGTTTTGGTTCAAGTCTCTTCACTAGGTTCCAAGAACCATTCCTAGCTTCCCAATAGTGGATGACTTTAGGAGGTGCTAGTGAGGGGTGGGGTAGTCTCTTCACTAGGTTCCAAGAACCATGGGAAGTGAAAACCTATTCCATAAGGTTAGCACAGGTGGTCTAATTAGACCCATTGAAATGAGTCTTATCTGTGAAAGCATTTTTGGACATAGAGACATGAATGGAAGGAGATGGTGGGGTCCAAGATGGTTGGTACCCATATCCAGAGGGTGAGGTGGTACTTGAAAATAACCACTAATACCTGGCAAAGGTGAGCACAACAAACCACTATAGTCATCCCCATAGGGGTTCACCTCCTCAAACTCTATCAAATCAACTCATTCATCAAAGCAAAAACCTTAAAACATAATACTTTGCCAGCATTCACTGTTGACATGAACCAAACACTCTGATTTCATCAGATAGGCAAAAAAATATCATTGTCTCAACAACCTTGAGACTTGGATTCAAACAAAATATGAAAACACCAAGAAAACAGAGAGACTCTACAAGAACCAACATCAAAAGTCTCTACAACCAAACATTGTAGGTCTCCACCTTCAAATACAACAATGAACAGTTGAGCAAAATGCTGATTTGGTCCAAGTCTCTAACAGAGTTGCATCTCAGGATATTAGGGAAAACACCTCCTAACAAGATCCTCTACTTCTCTTGCAATCTCTACTCTTCTAGATGACTCCACACTTTCTCACACTGTACTATCTCTGCAAAACTTCAACAACTGCACGAACTCTAGCCTGCTAACTACAACAAAAAAAAATTGACCTATAAAAACTCACTTTGTTGTAGTCTCCACTTCGGTGGCGTCTCAAGCCACCCCTTTGCATCTCTTCTAGCAAAATATCTCAATTTCCCTCTTTAGGCTCATTGTTGCCTTCATTTGTTCCAGAAACCTGCACTGCCCATCACCTTCATTCATCCACGCACTTTCCATTTTGATTTCGAGCACCTGCATTTATCCACTCGATTTTCCATTTTGATTTCGAGCACCTGCATTTATCCACTCGATTTTCCATGCGTCCGTTGTCCCTTGGGATCCAATGCATACCATCATGTAGCCTTTGCATCTATCTACATATTATATTTTGGATGGGCTCATTATGCTCCTTGCAGATAAACAATCCCCCTAGAGTGAAAACATTCATGTTTTCACCTTTCCCTTATGCTCCCAACAGCTCTCTTCCACACACTATTCTATACAGCTTTATATATAGTATAAAGAACATGATCCAGCATTGCATCATCCCCTCGGATCAAAGGGGATCAACAACATGATCCAAAACCACCTAGCTGCACTGAACCAACCTCTTGGGTCATAAACATGCACATTGTCTTCATACAACCACTTAGCCTTACCTCTATCAAATGGCTGCTCCATTGTCGCAAAAAATGCCATCCAACTCCCTTCCTACCTCTGCACTCTTGTCATTTCTCCAAATGATTTAGAACATTTTTCAAACTTTTGTACCACCTTCAAGTCTCCATTCCATTCTCCCAGTACATCCTCATCATCACAAAAAACCTCCCCAACTAGATCACCTTCAACATTATCAAGAAAAGAACCCAAAAAAGCATCCTTCTGCACTTCTTGATCAACATCCATAGCCTCTTCATCCCAAGTCTACTCATAGCATCCATAAGCTCATCTGACACATCCTCGAGTATCCACCTGGGCATCAACTTACACACTATCTATATCCACAAAATCTTCAAAAAATACAAAGGTGCCCTCCAACACCTCATCCAACAAATCATCCTTATCCATAGCATTGTCCACACCATTATCCACATACTTATGCTCACATGTCAACTCAACCGTGCTATTATCACCATCACGTGTGTCAACATAGAAGGGAAATTATGATAGATCCTCTTCCTCACACTCTACTTCATCACAAAACAAACCTACAAACTCCACACTGGTATCTTCTAATGAAGCTATCTTTAGGTATCTATGGTGTCCCTAACTCACTAGGGACCTCTTGCTCCTCTCGGTAGAACCACCCATCTCCAAGCTTCCCTCCACCACTTTGTCAACATCTACCACCTCCAAAACTGGTTCTACAGTTATATGGCATGCACTTTTCGTATCTTCTAATGAAGCTGTATCTTTAGGTATCTATGGTGTCCCTAACTCACTAGGGACCTCTTGCTCCTCTCGGTAGAACCACCCGTCTCCAAGCTTCCCTCCATCACTTTGTCAACATCTACCACCTCCAAATCTGGTTCTACAGTTATATAACATGCACTTTTTGTGTCTTCACAAACCATTTGATCCATTGTTCTTGCATATTCAGATACATCCTTCAGTTCCACCTTCTCTTTAATCCTCTCATGCATCCCTTCAACAAACCTGTCCTTCTTTAAAAAGCTAGGAAAACCTAATTCCCTCCCAAACTCTTCAACATCTTCCTCCATGCAGCTTCATACCTATCCACAAAATCTGACACCTCTTCACTCTCTCCTTGCCATCAGCCTAGTCAGCTCTCTCCACATGTTCTTTGGAGTTTCAGCTTTCCCATACTTCCTCTTTAAGGCTTCTCTCAACCCATTCTAGCTTCCTCTTTTAGCATTTGAGGTTTCATATTCAAACTAGTCCATGGTTGCATCCTCCAACAACAAACTTACAAACTTCAGCTTGTAAGAATCCTTTTCTATGTTGACTCTCAAAGCTGCCATCTCAACACTCCTCAAGAACACAACAACATGTTCTCCCTTCTAACCTTTGAACATATCAAACCTAATACCAACCATTGGCCATGAGTTGATCAACAGATGGACACCAACCTCAAGGGTCACTTATAAATATGTAAGCATAGCACGTGGGTTCAACAGAAGGGGTTTTTTAAATCCTTTTTTTTAACACATTTTTTACATACAAAAGGGTACCATTTAAAGGGGGTATTTACAAATTGAATCAAAAAAGGGTGTGCTTTATTCATGAAAAATTACAAATAAGGGGGTTTTTTAATTAGTCCTTGAATGCACGTGATATAGAGATTTTATATATAGTGAACCCCCTAAGACACCATCCTGCTAACCAAATCCCTAACAAAAGTCTTCTGATCCTAAGTGGGGCCACCAAATGATGTGCGGCAGCTTGGTGATGCCTCTATACACCACCAATAGGCACACAAGAAGAAAGCACTACCGGATTAGAACTGGGGGACACTAGAATCACATGTCCAAGGGCACCAACAAGACGTGCAACTGTCCCGACCCCTCTAGATGACTCAAAGGGACACCTCAACAGCCTCCCAACCTCCCTTTTAGATACAGCTGCCAACTGTCCTCTCGATCAGCACGCACCTCCAAAACCTCAGAACATTCATTTAAGAGCCTCTCCTGACCTCAGCTGACATCGAGCTGACCAAAAACTAGCTTCCAGCTAACACAGATCTACTCAAATCTTACCTACAAAATCTTGATGCTGTCTCTAGTTAGAAATGAGTCCTCTAGGATCTTCTACTATCCTCTAGCATTAGTTGGCCTTATGTCCACATCCCTAGGAACTCCCTAATCCCTTTGATGACCCTCCTCTGACCTTTTACTGTGACTAAAGTAAATTGGATTCTACCGCAAAGAAATTTGACATAGAACTGGATGACTTAGAGGCCTTTGCTAACAGATAATCTTCCTCATGTGTCCTTTGGCATTTGTAGGCCCTTAGGATACACTAATCTCAACAAGACATCACACTTATGGCCCCTTGCTGACAGCTGCAGGCTCATAGCTGACTCCAACCAAACTGTCCTCCTCTCAAGGATGGTAAAACTCTGATGCAGGATTCCTTTGAGACCTCAAGACAATCTAAACACTCAAGCCACACTAGTACCCATCATATTAAATACTCAACTAACAAAACAACTGAGTGACTCCACAACTACCCACAAAAATATCACCAGATCTCTAACCCTTCAGACTACTGATAGCTCATAGTCCCAAGATTTCCAGCAGACCTGATACAAAAAAGCCTCCCAAACAAACTAAATAAAAGCCAATACACCTTCACTTGAAAGATTTGATGCTCACCTAGCACCTAGCTAACAATGTACCTTCCTAACAAATTCAAACTGAGTCAAAACTAGTTCAAAATCTATCCCCAGTCTCATCAGATTGACACTAGTAGGGGTTCACCTCCTTAAACTCTTTGAAATAAACTCATTCTGCTGACATGAACCAAACACTCTGAATTCATCAGATAGGCAAACAAACATCATTGTCTCAACAACCTTGAGACTTGGATTCAAACAATATATGAAAACGCCAAGAAAACAGAGAGATTCTAAAAGAACAACATCAAAAGTCTCTGTAGCTAGACATTGTAGGTCTCCACCTTCAAATACGTAAATGAACAGCAGTTGAGAAAAATTTTGATATGGTCCAAGTCTCTAACAGAGTTGCATCTCAGGATCTTAGGGAACACAACTCCTACAAGATCCTCTTCTTCTCCTACACTCTCTGCTCTGGATGACTCCACGCTTCCTCACACTGTACTATCTCTTTGTCTAGAAAACTTCAACAATTGTAGGAACTCTAGCCTACTAACTAGAACCAAACAAGATTGACCTGTAGAAACTCACTTCATTACAGTCTCCACTCCAAGGGTGTCTCGAGACCACTCCCTTGCATCTCTCCTAGAAAAAGATCTCAATTTCCCTCTTTAGGCCCTTCATCGTCTTCATTTGTTCCAGAAACTTACGCTGCCCATCACCTTCATTTGTCCACGCACTTTTCATTTTGATTTCAAGCACCTATATTTATCCACTCAATCACCCACACGAGTCCTTTTCCCCTTGGGATCCATTGCATACCATCATGTAGCCTTTGCATCTATCTACATATTATATTTTGGATGGGCTCATTATGCTCCTCACAACGTGTTGGGTTGTCGTTCGTCGGCTGCCCCACAGTGATGGAGCTGCTCATGAGACGAGTGTTTGGATCAATATGTGATGGTTGTGTTAATTAACATTGATAATCTGTGATGGTCGTTGTTGCGTGTAGATGCGCAAAGATGGTCGGTATGTTGTGAGTACTAGAGCCGATGGTACCTTAGTTGGTTATGTTGTATGGATTGAGGTAGGCTGTTGTTGTAGTGTTGGAGCCGACGTCTGGGTTAATATTGAGTTGGTGTTGTCCATTGTGGATGACTTATATAGCGCATGGCTATGTGGTCGACCTACCCTAACCAACCAAAAAATTTATTTTTTTGATAATATAATGGCTCCTTGGGCGGCCATTTTGGGCTGGTATTCACAGACTCCATGCTACTACTTCTATGGATAATTCATGGCAGTTTTTCCATGTTTTGGTGGCTACTCTCTATGATGAGCACATCACCTGTGTGTACTGCATGCTAATGAGTGAAACCCTATATTCCCTTCATTGAATTATTATCCCTTTATTTAATTGGTATTAGAGCTCTTGGCTTTGATCTTAATGTTTTGATTAGAGTGTGATTAAGACTTCATCACCTTTAGATTAAGTTTTGAATAGTTTTTCAAATTTGAATTTTTTCATTTTGAGAGGATTAGCAATGAGATTAATGGTTGATCATTTTTTATTTCATACTAATTATCATTTTTAGAAACCCTAATCTACACATTTTCTTGATAACCTTCTTTGTGAGATCCCACTGCCCCCTCCACGCACCGGATTCCTGCTGGCAGTGGAAGCGGCTCCCTCTTGCTGCGCAAAGGGTAGGGTTTCCCACTCGGGGCCTCACCCTCGAATGTCCAGGCACGAGACTAAGTTGGTGGTCATTCCGAAAACCAAAACCAGGAAAATTTCCCATGCTCGAAAAACGGGGACGATTCCACCTTTTTGACTTTCTTAACTAATTTTTCTAACGAGGTCAAGATACTGAACTAACCTTCATCTGAATAAACCAGATAGAAGGGAAACTATTACAGACTTAACTTAAAGGAATCAACACTTTTTTCCTAAATTCAATCAGGCACAGCCGTTGATCTATTCATTTGAGAAGTCTTCAGGTCATTATTTAACTATTCAAGTTCTAAGCGTATTCCTATTGATCAATTTTATTATTAAAACTCTATTGATTCTAGCCTAACCCCATCCGCCCAACCACTGGAATTGGTAGAACCAGACAAGTACTCACCCACCCATAATTGAATGCCTTTCTTAACTTTTGCTTTAGAATACAGATACGCACACAGTCCTCTTTAAACTTTAATTTATAAATTAATCCATTGACAAACAATTATTGATTATTACAGATGTCATAACTCAAAATTTTCATTCAATCCTTGTTTCTCACAAAACAGTATCACTCTTGACTCTCCGTTGAGACCAGCAGGTCAACGAGATCCAGTTAACAGATTACAATAATTTTCTCGTCATCATACATATATATATCTTCCACGACATACACATGGGTGTCCTAAGCACCGCGAGCCCGTGCATCGCCTAGTCAAAATCCTTCAAGATCCTCCTTAGGTGTCCTGGCACTTCACTCAGGGATCGTTTCATCGGCCCTCGCCCATCGTACCATGAAAGCACACCATTTTACACCATGCCAAGCTGGTCAAGACCTGGGCAGGTTTTTGCCACGTGAGTCGTCCTTTGAACACTCCCCCCCAGTTGTTGCAACCGAACTTCCCTTTGAAAAACACATATACCAAATGCTCCCTCCACCAGCATTCTGGCATAAGACAGTCCTTTAAGAAAACATGGTTTCTATGCAAGTTTTTAGTTTTGATTTTCTTTTGAATACAATGAGTATATTTTAACTCCGTATCCCAAGACTTCTAGATCACAGGTCTGGATTCCCAAGCAGAATTCCTCTAATTCTAAATTCTTGATCCTCAGATAAAAATCAAAGGTCTCAACTTAGTTTCAGATTCGGTGGGTGATTTGAGTGTAGATTACCGAACTGGTCACATTGTCTTTTCTTGAAACTGACGAAGGAGTTACATCTTGGTCATAGTCTGATTCAGGGTTTGAGTCTAGAAAGGTTCTCCCTGAACTATCTTTCTCGAAGGGTAATATTTCAATTACTACTTTACTGAATTTCATTCATTGAGTATTTTGCTTAACTGAATTCAAAACTAGTCATGAATTCCTATGAGGAATAAATTAATCATTTATCTAAAATTTTTACTTCGACAGTTTTTCTGAATTTTCTCATTACCATCCTAGAGAATATGAAACGGTATAATTTTCCTTCACTGAGTATTTACTTATTCATTTTCCAATATTCATGGGATTTAAACATAGGATTAAAGAGAACTCTTATTTTGATATAAAAATTCTGTATGCATCTATTTATGCATAAAATCCAACTTCTATGGAAGTAACACTTTTATATAAAAGAAAAATCCTTTTATGCATCTATTTACGCATTAAAAAAACAATTTTGATGAAAGTAACACTTTTTTAATAAAAAAAATTTTCATGCATCATTTTATACATAAAAATCAATATTGGTGAAAGCAACACTTTTGCAATAAAAAAATTCTTTTATGCATAAAAATCAATATTGATGAAAGTAACACTTTTATAATTAAAAAAACTCTTTTGTGCATCATTTTATGCATAAAAATCAATATTGATGAAAGTAACACTTTTACAATTAAAAAAAATCTTCTATGCATCATTTTATGCATAAAAACCAATATTGATGAAAGTAACACTTTTATAATAAAAAAAATTTCTTTTATGCATTATTTTATGCATAAAAATCAATATTGATGAAAGTAACACTTTTATAATTAAAAAAATTCTTTTATGCATCATTTTATGCATAAAAATCAATATTGATGAAAGTAAGACTTTTATAAAAAAAATCTTTTATGCATCATTTTATGCATAAAAATCAATATTGATGAAAGTAACACATCAATATTGATGAAAGTAACACTTCTATAATTAAAAAAAATCTTTTATGCATCTATTTATGCATAAAAATAAATATTAATGAAAATCACTCTTTTATAATTTAAAAAAACCAATATGCATCTTTCTATGCATAGAATTTAAATCTAATGAAAATCACTCTTTTATAATAAAAAAATAACCAATATGCATCTTTCCATGCATACAATTTAAATCTAATGAAAATCACTCTTTTATAATAAAAAAATAATCAATATGCATCTTTCTATGCATAGAATTTAATTTTAACGGAAATAACACTTTTATAATAAAAATATTTCTACTATGCATTTTTTTATACCTAGAATGAAAATAACACTTTTAGAATACACAAACGATGGGTATTACTCTTTTTGAATAATAAAAGATAAAACTTATTTCACAAAATTTAAGAAAATTTTGCCATAACCTTCTTTGTATGGCTGACCATTTTTAATTTTTCCTAACCTTAAATTACTTAAAAATTATCCCCAAATGGTTTAAAGCATTCTAAACTAATCAAATTCCACTTTTAAAAGAGAAACAATATGAAAAGTTTAATTCTAACAATTTGATTACTTAACTAGAATAAAGAAAGGCTGAATTTAAGAATGAAGAGAGGGGGAAAGCCTTTCCAACAAGGCATAGCATCAATTTATCATTTTAAAGATAACAAAAATTAGAAAACCATTAAAAGAATAAAGAAAAAGTAAGATTTGTAACTTACATGAATTTCTGGGAGCTTTCCTTTGGCTTGATGGTTTGAGGGATCTACTCTTGTTTGTAACTAGAATGGCCACCAATTCTTTAGAAGAGGGAATGGTCAAAAACTAATGAATTATTAATAGATTCATAATTTTTTGCTCTGGGAGGAGTAGAGTAACATTGCATAAAACACTATTAAGCTTCAACAAAGGGGGAGGCTTCTATTTATAGGAAAAAGTGAGCTTCTAACCAAGCAAATTGATTCTAAAATTTTCCAGATCAGTTTGGTCAATTTTTGACCATTTTTGGGTCAGTTTAGCTTACTTTTTGGAACTAGACTTGAACTAGGAGAGAGGAGAGAGGAGAGATAAAATATCTCAATTTTTGGGAATTTAAAACTCCACCACACATGTGAAATAGGCGCCTCCTTCATGAGGGGGAATCCCCACTCTGAGGTGTCAAAAATTCATTTTTTAAGTATTTCCTTTGGTCCTTAGTCCACTCTTCATCTTATGTGAGTATTTACTCATTTTTGGGAGGATTTTCTTTATTTCTTCTATTTATCTCCTCCACACATTTGGATGAATTTGATTGGCCCCTCAAAACCTTAATTTAAAATTTTCAGAAAATCTGGACTCCTAGGATAAGGTCTTTTGAACCAGAATTGATTTCTAATACACCTTCTGAAAATCTTTTTGAACTTCTGTTTCGGGGGAATTTAATTTAATAAGAAGAGATATTTTTCCATCCAAAAATATCTAAAATCTGAATAACCTCTATCTAGAACATTTTCTCTCTCTAAGCCAAAATAGGTAGATCTTTTATATATCTAAAGAGGGATTTGATTATAGGGGAAGATACTGGACATCTTGAGAGAGTGGGGAGGAATCTTACATTCTCTCCCACTTGAAAAATGCGAGATGTCCTCATCTCACAAACTGGGGGTAATCTCGTAACATTTCGGCTTCTTTCTCCCAGGTGGCATCTTCAAAAGGATAGAACTTCCATTTGACCAATAATTCTCTCAGAATCCTGTTCTTGATGAGAACCTTTTCTTGAACATCAAGGATTTCTTCAGGTTGGAGTGCCATCTTCCCTTGGGTTGAAGAAGTTAAGATTTCATCATCAAGCACATGATTCGGGCTTGGTATATACTTTTTAAGAAGGCTGACATGAAATACATTATGTACTTTGAGATGAGGAGGCAGAAGAAGCTCGTAGGCTAAGTCACCTGCTTTATTTGTAATCAGATATGGTCCACAATATCTGGGGGATAACTTCTTGTACTTCCCAAGAGATAGAGGACTTCTTTTGGGGCGTATTCGAATGAAGACCATATCTACTTCTTCCAATTTTCTGTCTGACCTCTTCTTATCTGCATACTGCTTCTGTCTATCCTGGGCAACTTTTATATCTTTGCGAATTGACTGCATCTACTGCTCCATGTCATCAAGCATCTGTCTGGACATCTCGATCCTATTCAATGGGTCGGACCAAGTTAATGGAGTTAAGCAATCTTGTCCATACAAAGCTTTGAAAGGGCTCATCCCAATACTTCTGTGAGAAGCATTATAGGTGAACTCGACTAGGTGCAGATAGCTTAGCCACTTCTTGGGTTCCCTGCCACCACAGCATGATCGAAGTATATCTTCAATTACTTGGTTCACCCTTTCAGTTTGACCATCGGTCTCAGGGTGGTAAGCTGTGCTGAGATCCAAGGAAGTTCCTACTGCTTCAAAAAATGCAATCCAGAATCTTGACGTGAATTTGGGTTATTCTCATTAAAATTGAATTTATGCATAGAAAGATGCATAAAAGATTTATTTTTATTTTGAAAGTGTTATACTCCTTAAAATTGAATTTATGCATAATTAGATGCATAAACAGATTTTTATAAAAGTGTTATTTCCTACGGAAGTTGTTTTTATGCATAAATAGATGTGTAAAGAATCTTTATATAAAAAATAAGAATTCTCTTACATTCTATAAATGGATGTGATGAGAATAGAAGTAATTAGAATGAGAGGTAAATAGATGTGATGATATGTGATATGAATCAGATAGATGGGAATGAATAGAGAATGGATGTAATGAGAATGAGAGGTAAATAGATGTGATGATATGTGATATGAATCAGATAGATGGGAATGAATAGAGAATGGATGTGATGAGAATAGACGTGATGAGAATGAGAGGTAAATAGATGTGATGATATGTGATATGAATGAGATAGATGGGAATGAATAGAGAATGGATGTGATGAGAATGAGAGGTAAATAGATGTGATGATATGTGATATGAATCAGATAGATGGGAATGAATAGAGAATGGATGTGATGAGAATGAGAGGTAAATAGATGTGATGATATGTGATATGAATCAGATAGATGGGAATGAATAGAGAATGGATGTGATGAGAATGAGAGGTAAATAGATGTGATGACATGTGATATGAATCAGACAGATGGGAATGAATAGAGAATAGATGTGATGAGAATAGAAGTGATGAGAATGAGAGGTAAATAGATGTGATGATATGTGATATGAATCAGATAGATGGGAATAAATAGAGAATGGATGTGATGAGAATGAGAGGTAAACAGATGTGATGATATGTGATATGAATCAGATAGATGGGAATGAATAGAGAATGGATGTGATGAGAATGAGAGGTAAATAGATGTGATGATATGTGATATGAATCAGATAGATGGGAATGAATAGAGAATGGATGTGATGAGAATGAGAGGTAAATAGATGTGATGATATGTGATATGAATCAGATAGATGGGAATGAATAGAGAATGGATGTGTGATGAGAATGAGAGATAAATAGATGTGATGATATGTGATATGAATCAAATATATGAGAATGAATAGAGAATGGATGTGATGAGAATAAAAGTAATGAGAATGAGAGGTAAATAGATGTGATGATATGTGATATGAATCAGATAGATGAGAATGAATAGAGAATGGATGTGATGATATGTGATATGAATCAGATAGATGAGAATGAATAGAGAATGGATGTGATGAGAATGAGGGATAGATAGATGTGATGATATGTGATATGAATCAGATAGATGAGAATGAATAGAGAATGGATGTGATGGGAATAGAAGTGATGAGAATGAGAGGTAAATAGGTGTGATGAGATGGGATGCGAATCATATAGATGGTAATGAATAGAGAATGGATGTGATGAGAATAGATGTGATGAGGATGAGAGGTAAATAGATGTGATGAGATGTGATGTGAATCAAATAAATGTGAATGAATGATATAGGATGTGAATGAATGTGTTAGCATGTGAACTTGGTTCCAATCATTTTTGTTGGCATTTATGATTTTCTTCAAAATCGTGGTTAGAACCTTGTTGGTAGATGACACCTAGCCTTTGAACTCTAGGTAATAGGTTGAGGACTTCTTCTGATTTATAAGGTACCTTTCCATCAACCCTTTCATTACTTTGTTCATGAAATGTGTGCGCTAGTCATTGACTATTTCCACTGGCAATCGATGCCTAACAGTAATATCCTTGAGGATGAACTTCACCACCTCTTCTGCGGAACTATTTTTCAGAGCTTTAGCTTCTAGCCATTTGGTAAAATAGTCGGTTTGCCACTATGATGTATTCATACCTACTACCTTTTGTGGGCGGCTTGATTATTCTAATAAAATCCAATCCCTACTTCATGAATAGAAATAGCAGTTTGGGTGAGATGGGAAATCTATCAGAATCACCCGATTGACCCACCTGTGCTAAGAGATCACAATGCTTTGCTTCGCTATTGGCATTCTTCATGATCGTTGGCCCCAGAGGCTTGCTTGAAAATTTTACAGGCCGTGATTTCTCCATCCATGTGTCCTCTAGTTATGCCATAGTGTGATTCCCTCAATACCGCTTGCTGCTCTTGGTCCGGGAGACACATTCGTAGAATCTGGTCTATGCCTCTTTTGTAGAGTTGCCCGACAATCATTGTTGTGAAGTTTCTTCTCCTCAAGGAAATCCTTTTCTTCCTATCAGCAGTGTAACCTTACCATCCTCTAGAAACTACATCATATCATAATACCAATTCTCTCCTGCTTCTGCAGCTTTCTTCTGGGTAGGCCATACAATCTGAAGATTTTCTTGAGGAACACTCTAGCCACATCCACTGTGGTGTAGGTTTCTTTTACTGGAATCAGATGGGCAACTTTGGTTAGTCTATCAACTACCACGAAGATGGAGTTGTAACCTGTTTGCACTGAGGGTAATCCAGTAATAAAATCCATACTGATGCATTCCCACTTCATCTGGGGGATGTCTAATGGATGTAGCTTCCCAGGCATTTTTACTCTCTCGGCCTTGACTTTCTGATAGGTCAGACATTGACTTACATGATTAAGCACATCATTTTTTAGACCAAGCCAAAAGAAGCTTTTCTTCACAAACATGTAGGTTTTGATGAAACCTGGATGTCCTGCAATAAGGCTGTCATGGGCTTCATTCAGAATTTTACCCTTAGTTTCCTCATCATTGGGAATGCATAGTCTGCGATTATAATACATAATTTTATCATTCACGCTCTACCCTTGAACTCAGTTCAACTCCTGTGGAGTTTTGCTTTCCTGCATAAGTAGGGTAGCAATAGAGCCAAAGAATCTATCCTGCATGATCTTCTCACTTGCTTCAATAATCAAAGGATTTGACACTACAGTAATTGCAAGCAAGGAGGCTATCCTACATGATCTTCTCACTTGCTTCAATAATCAAAGGATTTGACACTACAGTTGTGAGGTTCCCCTATTCCCACCGAGCAACGGATTCGGGTACTAGCAGCGGAAGTAGCACTTCTCGCGCGGGACAGGGGTCCCACATTCGGGGCCTCGCCCACGGATATCCGGACAAGAGACTAATCCGTCGGTTTGTCCAAAACCGAAACCGGAAAAACTTCCTTTACCCGGAAAGCATGGGCAATTCCACCAGGATAACTCTTTACTCTAACGTAGTCAAGATCATTACGGATCAACTGATCTGACTGCACCTTTAACGGTACTTGGTCAAATCAAGGAAGAAACTTGTACTTGGATCATTGGGATCAACGCTTTTTTCCCCACCAAGGAGGCACAGCCGTTGATTCCTATCCATAGAACAATTACTATCCGGGATTTACTTTATCTATCGTAATAACAGAAATTGAGTCTCGATTTACGGATCCATCAGTCCAGCCTAACCCCATCCGATCCCATGGGTTAGCCAACCGCCCAACCACTGTAGTGATGGGATCCAATTTGGAATTTGGTTAGGTTTTGTCCCGGGTACCAAGGAAAAGAGTTCCAAGGCCCCCTAGCCGGAAATTCATGCAAACATAAAACTAGCCACACCACTTACACACCCAATATGAAAATTGCCTTTTTCTTAGCATCAGCTAACTTTAAAACAATCCTTTAATGAAACCATAGTACCATTGATCACAATCTCCCAATTTATCCAATTGATTCATAATTTCCCATCATTCCTTCATCAGAGTATCTATGGCATCATTGGCAACTAGAACGCTCACCACCTGTCCACACAGAGGCCGTTTCCATAGTTCCTAGCCCATAATACTCGGCAATATAATCATTTATCAAGATGGACTCTCGTTGAAGATCAGCAAGATCAACCAACAGATCCATATAAAAGAGCCATGGACTCATCCGTTGAGGACCAGCAAGGTCAGTCAACCAGATCCATGCCCGGTTTCACAAAACAACTCTTACTCCTTGTTCCAATATCTTCCTCGACGCACGCGTGGGTATCCTAGGCGACCCAGAGCCTGAGCACCGTATGGTCAGCACCCTCTAGGATCCTTCGCAGGTGACCTAGCGCTTCACTCATAGGCCGCTTCCTTGGTCCCTCATCCACCGTACCGGAAGCTCACCATTTTAATCGAACCGAGGCTGGTCAAGACCTCGGTCGACCTTGCTACGCGAGACGTCCTCCATTGACTCTCCGTCAGCAGTTGCAACTTTATCAGTTAGGTCTCCACGACCTTAATCACAAGACGGTCAAAATGCTTTCCCAGCATTCTTGACATAAAACAGCCATTTACAAACAGCATTTACAAACAGTTTACAAATACAGTTTCTATATTAACTCTCATTTTTCCACATTATCCCTCATTAATCCACATTACTTATTCCACATTCCATGTATATGTGTACTCATCCAATCACTTCCTTTTCCATCTCTTCACTTCAGATTCCTTCACATCACATATCATATATTCACATCCATACATCCACATCCACATCCACATTCACATCCATACCTCCACATCTACATGCTTATCTCCATTTTCACATCCTCATTTATACATCCACATCCCATATCCACATTCATACATACACATCCATATCCACATCCACATCCACATCCCATATCCACATTCATACATACACATCCATACATCCACATCTACATCCACATACATACATACATCCACATCCACATTCCACATTCACATCTATACATCCACATCTACATTCACATTCACATACATCCACATCCACATTCCCATACATCCACATCTATACATCCACGTTCCACATTCACATCTACATTCACATTCACATACATGCATCCACATCTACATGCTTACCTCCATTTTCACATCCTCATTTATACATCCACATCCCATATCCACATTCATACATACACATCCATACATCCACATCTACATCCACATACATACATACATCCACATCCACATTCCACATTCACATCTATACATCCACATCTACATTCACATTCACATACATCCACATCCACATTCCCATACATCCACATCTATACATCCACATTCCACATTCACATCTACATTCACATTCACATACATGCACATCCACATTTTCATTCACATCTATACATCCACATCCATTCACATCTATACATCCACATCTACATCCACATTCACATCTATGCATATATATCTTCATGCATATATCCATTTTCACGTTCATACATCCACATCTACATGCTTACCTCCATTTTCACATCCTCATTTATACATCCACATCCCATATCCACATTCATACATACACATCCATACATCCACATCTACATCCACATACATACATACATCCACATCCACATTCACATTCACATACATCCACATCCACATTCCACATTCACATCTATACATCCACATCTACCTCCACATTCACATACATCCACATCCACATTCCCATTCACATCTATACATCCACATCCATTCACATCTATACATCCACATCTACATCCACATTCACATCTATGCATATATATCTTCATGCATATATATCTTCATGCATATATCCATTTTCACGTTCATACATCCACACTCCCATCTCCACATCCATACATCCACATACATACATCCATTTCCACATTCCCATTTATATAACCCCATATACCTTCACATCTAATCTTTTACATCACATCCATTCTCGCCCTATCACAACCCATATACATCTTATCCTATCACATACACTTCTTACCTCATCCCCCCATACACATCTTAATTCATCTTATCACCTCCTAACTTATTTCATAAGCATCTTATCACCTCTTATCACACCTCTTATCACATCTCTTATCACCTCCTAACTTATTTCATAAGCATCTTATCACACCTCTTATCACATCCTATCACATCTCTTATCTATTTATAGAATACAAGAGAATTCTTACATTAGATATAAGATTTCTTTACACATTTATTTATGAATAAATTCTATTTAAGGAGATTAATACTTTCAAAGTAAAAATCAATCTTTTATGCATCTTCCTATGCATAAATTCATTTTTAATGAAAATGACACTTTTGAATTAAATTTTAATCTTTTATGCATTTTTCTATACATAAATTCAATTTAGATGAGAATGACACTTTTGAATTAAAAAATCAATCTTTTATGCATCTTCTTATGCATAAATTCAATTTGGTAGGAATTACACTTTTAGAATAAAAAAAATTTCTCTTATGCATCTAAGTTAAGCATAAAATCCATTTATGAGGAAAATCACACTTTAGTATAAAAAGAATATCTTTTATGCATACCTATATGCATGAAATTCAATTATGATAAAAGTCACACTTTTATAATAAAATAATCAACTTTTATGCATACCTCTATGCATGAAATCCAATATGATAAAAGTAACACTTTTGATATAACAATTTTTCCATTATGCATACTTCTATGCATGAAATAAAAATGGTAAGAATAACACTTTTGATATAAAAATTTATCCATTATGCATACTTCTATGCATGAAATAAAAATGGTAAAAATAACACTTTTGATATAAAAATTTATCCATTATGCATACTTCTATGCATGAAATAAAAATGGTAAAAATAACACTTTTGATATAAAAATTTATCCATTATGCCTAATATTAAAATTCAATTTCTCCATGATTGTAATGAAATTCTTTCAATTAATCTAGGATGATAATTCCTAGAATATGGTAGGAAGTCCTCTTTTTATGCTTTGAATGAGATTATTTTATGCATAATTTTTATAAAAATTTTGCCATAGCTCCGCTGCTATGACTGATAAATCTCAATTTTTCTAAGGGATAATGCTTATTATTAAGGAAATAATTAAAATGATCTCTAATTGGATTATTAATCCATAATGGATTGAATCATCAATATTCATAAACTAAAAGCATAGAAAAAAGCCATTAATTTGGCCTCAAGCATAGCTTAATCTTGGGTTAAGGAAAAGCTTTATGAAAAGCTTGATTTGGATTGAGAACGGGTCATGAGTATGACCATTTCTTGAGTGAGAGAGAGAATTTACATAAGAATCATTAGAATTTAAACATAAATGAAAATTAACTTCAATAGCATTTATTAAATTATGTACTCTTCACTACTATTCAAACTTCAATAGCATTTAAAAAAAACCATACCAATTAAACTTCTCAAGCTTGAGAGGGGTTGAGAAGAGAGAAACATTGAGAAATTATAGAAAGATCAATATTCACTAATTACCTTACAACTTGCTTGATTCTTTGTTCACGGTAGAGGCCCCCAACCAATCAATTGGTTAAGTATGTTGATGGAGCCACTAATGGGGATTGAAGAAAGAGGGAAGCTCCAAAAACTAGTGAATTATTAAATGAATTCACAGTTCTTGGCTTAGGTGGAGTAGAGTAACGATGCATAAACACTATATATTTTTCAACAAGGGGGAGGCTTCTATTTATAGGAAAAATTGAGCTCCTAACCAAACAAACTGATTCTAGAATTTTCTAAATCAGTTTGGTCAATATTTGACCATTTTTAGATCAGTTAAGCTAACTTTTTGGAACTAGACTTGAATGAGGAGAGAGGAGAGATGAAATATCTCAATTTTTATGAGTTTAAAACTCATTCAAGCATGTGAAATATGCACCTCCTTTAAAGAACTCCCCTTCCTTACATATGTGTCATAATGGAATCATTTTAATATTGCTCATAGCTTTTTTTTTACTAATAAACTTGTACATTTTCAACTCTTCATCTTATGTGAAATATGCACCTCCTTTAAAGAATTTCCCTTCCTTACATATGTCATATTTTTAATATTGCTCATAGCTTTTTTACTAATAATCCTTGTACATTTTCAACTCTTCATCTTATGTGAAATATGCACCTCCTTTAAAGAATTCCCCTTCCTTACATATGTCATATTTTTAATATTGTTCATAGCTTTTTTACTAATAATCCTTGTACATTTTCAACTCTTCATCTTATGTGAAATATGCACCTCCTTTAAAGAATTCCCCTTCCTTACATATGTCATATTTTTAATATTGCTCATAGTTTTTTACTAATAAACCTTGTACATTTTCAACTCTTCACCTCATGTGAGCATTTACTCATTTTTGGGTATTTTCTTTTTACAAGTTGGATTTATCTCCTCCCTACACATGGATTGATGCTATTGGTCCATAGGAACCTTAATTGGACCATATTCTAAAGATTTCTGAAAATCTAGACCCTTAGGCTAAGGTTCTTTATAGCTATTTTCAATTAATTCCAATTGCACATTGGAAAATTCTTTTTGAATTTCTGTTTCAGGGGAACTCATCTGAATTAGAAGAGATATTTTTCTATCCAAAAATATTCAAAATCTGAATATTCTCTCTCTAGAATATTTTTCTCTCTCTAGGCTAAAACAGATAGAAACAAGGTCTTTATATTTCTGAAGAGGGATTGATTACAGGGAAAGATACTAGACATCAAAAAGGGGGTGGGGGAGGAATCTTACAACAGTAATTGCAAGCAAGGAGGCTTTTCTGCTGAGGGCATCTGCTACCACATTTTCTTTGCCTGGGCGGTACTTGATTTCAAAATCAAATTCCTGCAGGGTCTGCATCCACCGTCTTTGAGGCGCATGTTGAGATCCTTCTGAGTGAAGATCCACTTTAAGCTCTGATGATCTGTCATCAAAGTGAATCTTTGACCCAGTAGGTAATGTCTCCATAACTTTAGGGCATATACTATTGAAAGTAGTTCCAGGTCATGGACAGCATAATTCCTCTCATGCGTTCTGAGTTTTCGGGATTCATAGGCCACTGCATGACCTTCCTGCATAAGTGCACCTCCTAGGGCAAAAACACTGGCATCAGTTATTTACTACCTCAAAGGGTAGAGAGAAATCTGACAGATTTAGAATGGGATTGGTTACCAAGGCGCTCTTCAGCTTATCAAAAGCACTCACATATATCGACGTCGCTCAAGAGGATCAGGAAAGTAAAGACTCTCAAAATGATGTGCAAGTCTCACTCTGCTTACTCGGGTCGTAGCAGAGTTGATGAGGTGCTTGAATGCAAAGGCTATCATATCCTGACTCTGGGAGAGTTCAAGAATGCCAGATAGATTCGGGGTATCCATCTATAAATTTCAATTCAATTTATGAGTTTTCAATTTTTGAAGTTCATTCAACATAAATTTAACAAGCGAAAACATTATTTCCCAGATTTACTTTAAAATTTTAAGCAATTTCTCATGCTGTTACGTAAATTTACAAGAGCGCTCTGATACCAACTGTGGGATCCCACTACCCCCTCCGCGCACCGGATTCTCGCTGGCAGCATCAGAAGCAGCTCCCTCTTGCGCGGGGTAGGGTTTCCCACTCGGGGCCTCGCCCTCGAATGTCCGGGCACGAGACTAAGCTGGTGCTCATTCCGAAAACCAAAACCGGGAAAATTTCCCATGCCCAAAAAATGGGGACGATTCCACCATTTTGAATTTCTTAACAAATTTTTCTAACGAGGTCAAGATACTGAACTAACCTTCATCTGAATAAATGAGATAGAAGGGAAACTATTACAGACTTAAAGGGATCAACGCTTTTTTTCTAATTGAATCAGGCACAGGCGTTGATCTATTCATTAGAGAAGTCTTAAGGTTATTAATTAGCTATTCGAGATCTAAGGGTATTCCTATTGATCAATTTTATTATTAAAACTCTACTGATTCCAGCCTAACCCCATCCGGCCCATGGGTTAGCCACCGCCCAGCCACTGGAATTGGTAGAACCAGACAAGTACTCACCCACCCATAATTGAATGCCTTTCTTAACTTTTGCTTTAGAATACAAATACGCACACACTCCTCTTTAAACTTTAATTTATAAAACAATCCATTGACAAACAATTATTGGTTTACGGATGTCATAACTCAAAATTTACATTCAATCCTTGTTTCTCACAAAACAGTATCACTCTAGACTCTCTGTTGAGACCAGCAGGTCAGCAACGAGATCCAGTAATAGTTTGTAATAATTTTCTCGTCATCATAAATATATATATCTTCCATGACATACGCATGGGTGTCCTAAGCACCACGAGCCCGTGCATTGCCTGGTCAGAACCCTCCAGGATCCTCCTTAGGTGTCCTAGCACTTCACTCAGGGACCGCTTCGTTGGCCCTCGCCCATCGTACCGAAGCACCCCATTTTACACCATACCCAGGCTGGTCAAGACCTGGGCAGGTTTTTGCCGCGTGAGCCGTCCTTTGAACACTCCCCGCCAGCTATTGCAACCAAACTTCCCTTAGAAAACACATATACCAACAAATGCTCCCTCCAGCATTCTGGCATAAGACATTCCTTTAAGAAAAAAGGGTTTCTATGCAAGTTTTCAGTTTTGATTTTCTTTTGAATACAATGAGTATATCTTAATTCCATATCCCAAGACTTCTAGATCATAGGTCTAGATTCCCAAGCAAAATTTCTCGAATTCTGAATTCTTGATCATCAGATCAAAATCAAAGGTCTCAACTTAAATTCAGATTCGGTGGGTGATTTAAGTGTAGATTACTGAACTGGTCATATCATCTTTTCTTGAAACTGACGAAGGAGTTACGTCTTGGTCATAGTTTGATTGAGGGTTTGAGTCTAGAAAGGTTCACCCTGAACTATCTTTCTCGAAGAGTAATATTTCAATTACTACTTTACTGAATTTCATTCATTAAGTATTTTGCTTAAATGAATTCAAAACTAGTCACGAATTCCTATGAGGAATAAATTAAGCATTTATCTAAAATTCCAACTTCGATAGTTTTTTTGAATTTTCTCATTACCATCCTAGAGAATATGAAACGGTATAATTTTCCTTCACTGAGTATTTACTTATTCATTTTTCAATATTTATGGGATTTAAACATAGGATTAAAGAGAACCCTTATTTTGATATAAAAATTTTGTATGCATCTATTTATGCATAAAATCCAACTTCTATGGAAATAACACTTTTATATAAAAGAAAAATCCTTTTATGTATCTATTTATGCATTTAAAAAAATCAATTTTGATGAAAGTAACACTTTTATAATAAAAAATTTCTTTTATGCATCATTTTATGCATAAAAATCAATATTGATGAAAGTAACACTTTTATAATTAAAAAAATTCTTTTATGCATCTATTTATGCATAAAAATCAATATTGGTGAAAGCAACACTTTTGCAATAAAAAAAATCTTTTATGCATAGAAATCAATATTGATGAAAGTAACACTTTTAAAAAAATCTTTTATGCATCATTTTATGCATAAAAATCAATATTGATGAAAGTAACACTTTTATAATAAAAAAATCTTTTATGCATCTATTTATGCATAAAAATCAATGTGGATGAAAGTAACACTTTTATAATAAAAAAATTCTTTTATGCATCATTTTATGCATAAAAATCAATATTGATGAAAGTAACACTTTTATAATTCAAAAAATTTCTTTTATGCATAAAAATCAATATTGAAGAAAGTAACACTTTTATAATAAAAAAATTATCCAATATACATCTTTCTATGTATAGAATTTAAATCTAATGAAAATCACTCTTTTATAATAAAAAAATAATCAATATGCATCTTTCTATGCATAGAATTTAAATCTAATGAAAATCACTCTTTTATAAATAAAAAAATAATCAATATGCATCTTTCTATGCATAGAATATAAATCTAATAGAAATCACTCTTTTATAATAAAACAATAATCAATATGCATCTTTCTATGCATAGAATTTAAATCTAATGAAAATCACTCTTTTATAATTAAAAATAATAATCAATATGCATCTTTCTATGGATAGAATTTAAATCTAATAGAAATCACACTTTTGTAATAAAAGTATTTCTACTATGCATTTTCCTATGCATAGAATGAAAATAACACTTTTTGAATACACAAACGATGGGGATTACTCTTTTTGAATAAAAAAAGGTAATACTTATTTCACAAAGTTTAAGAAAATTTTACCATAACCTCCTTTGTATGGCTGACCATTTTTCAATTTTTTCTATTCTTAATTTACTTAAAAACTATCCCCAATTTGTTTAAAGCATTCTAAATTAATCAAATTCCACTTTTAAAAGAGAAACAATATGAAAAGTTTAATTCAAATAATTTGATTACTTAACTAGGATAAAGAAGGGCTGAATTTAAGAATGAGAGAGGGGGAAAGCCTTTCCAGCAAGGCATAGCATCAGATTATCATTTTAAAGATAACAAAAAAATAGAAAACCATTAAAAGAATAAGAAAAAGTAGGATTTCTAACTTACATGAAATTCTGGGAGCTTTCCTTTGGCTTGATGGTTTGAGGGATCTACTCTTGTTTGCAACAAGAGTGGCCACCAGTTCTTTAGAAGAGGGAATGGTCAAAAACTAATGAATTATTAAGAAATTCACAGTTTTTGGCTCTAGGGAGGAGTAGAGTAACAGTGCATAAAACACTACTAAGCTTCAACCAACAAAGAGGGAGGCTTCTATTTATAGGAAAAAGTGAGCTTCTAACCAAGCAAACTGATTCTAGAATTTTCCAGATCAGTTTGGTCAATTTTTGACCATTTTTGGGTCAGTTTAGCTTACTTTTTGGAACTAGACTTGAATTAGGAGAGAGGATAGATAAAATATCTCAATTTTTGGGAATTTAAAACTCCACCACACCTCTGAAATAGGCGCCTCCTTCATGAGGGGGAATCCCCACTCTGAGGTGTCAAAAATTCATTTTTTAAGTATTTCCTTGGGTCCTTAGTCCACTCTTCATCTTATGTGAGTATTTACTCATTTTTGGGGGGATTTTCTTTATTTCGTCTATTTATCTCCTCCACACATTTGGCTGAATCTGATTGGCTCCTCAAAACCTTAATTTAAAATTTTCAAAAAATCTGGACCCCTAGGATAAGGTCTTTTGAACAAATTATAATTGATTTCTAATGCACCTTTTGAAATTTTTTTTGAACTTCTGTTTTGGGGGAATTTATTTTAATAAGAAGATATATTTTTCCATCCAAAATATCTAAAATCTGAATAACCTCTCTCTATAATATTTTCTCTCTCCTCTAAGCCAAAATAGGTAGAAACAAGATCTTTTATATATCTGAAGAGGGATTTGATTACAGGGGAAGATACTGGACATCTTGAGAGGCTGGGGAGGAATCTTACAGGAGCATTAATGGGTGGCCAGAGTTTAAAGATGAGCCCTGTCACTTACGACTTGGATTGGGCATGGATGGTGTTAACCCATTTGGTCTACTTGGCCTATTGTATTAGGGAATTACATTTGGCTTTAAGTCCACATCATGGTCTACTTGGCCTATTATATTAGGGAATTACAACCTTCCTCTATGGGGGTGGCAATCAAGAAAGGTCATATCATGCTTGCTTGCCTTGTACCAGTAGGCAAGTATAAGGTGGCGAACATGGATGTGTATCTCGAGCCTTTGATTGAGGATCTTGAGGCACTATGGCTAGGTATCAAAGTGCATGATGTCTCAAGGACAATAAATAGACAAGATATGGAGGTGAAAGGTATCGTCTCTTAGACCCTATGCATATCTTCAACAATGTGGCAAAAAATATTTGGGACCATTTGATTGGTAAAAGAGATACCAAGGGTGCAAGGGAAAACTTACAAACCATTTGAACCCATTAAAGTGCATGGCCAATTGAAGGTGAGAGTGGTGACATGGTCCCACCAACAAAGGAACCATGGATATTAACCAAGAAGGAGCACAACAAGGTGAAAAGTGTGATTCCCTCTTTTTGTACACCAATGGGAGTAATTCATTCATTGAAGGATGACTTCAAAAAGATAAAAAAAAGGAGAGGTACACAATTATATAGCCTCAGGACACATGATTGGCACAAGATATTATAGGTATTAAAATATTATTTCATTCATTTTCTCTTTATGGTACATAATTTGTAGGCTCATATACTAACTTTCATTTTTTTCAATGCATAGTTTATTCATCCAATAGCTATAGTTGGTTGTGAAGACAAGAAGGTGAGAGAGTCTATTTACAAAATGGTGAGGTATGACTTTGAGATGCCTTGCTCAATGCTAGTGAGGCAGTGTGTATGATAGAGGAAAACTTTCCTAGAACAATTCTCACTTGCCAATTGCATCTTGTGTTGTATTTGGTTAATGAAGTGGCACTTTGTGTTGTTGCTCATGTTGAATGGATGTTTTTTTAGGTTCATGAAAACCTTAAAGGATTTTGTTAGACAAAGAGCAAGGCTAAAATCAAGCATGGCAGAGGGATGGTTGATGCAAGTCTCTTATGTACATCTCAAAACATCTCTCTCACATAGATCCCTCCATGCCACGATTGTGGAGCAATGAGAAGGATGGCTGACTAATCACTAATGTGCCACAAGGAAAAGGAAGGCAATGAATACTCGATGAAGCATTATGCCAAAAGGTGAATACATTATGCATTCTAAATAGTCCCATCATGCAGAGGTGAACTAGGAGATACAAGGGTGCAATCAATAGACCTAGGAAAAAAACAAGAGCTAATCTTTGCCAATTGGCTATTTTTGGGGTTTTTTTAAAAACAAATTCGCCTTGCATCTTAAAACATTCACCCAAATTTTCACCGTTTTCAAGAATTTTAGAAAATATTCTCCCAATTTTAGACATTTTAGGGCATTTTTTGAAAACATTTGCCTCATTTTCTATAATTTTAGATTTATATAGGAGGAATAGTCGCCAATCCACCTACACTTATATATTCATGGAGGCATCTTATTTTTTACCCTACAATAGACAAAAGGATGAGAGAAGAGCTTTCAGAAGAGAAAATAGACATTGCCATTCTCGCCTAGCAAAGAACCTATACCAAATGTGATTAATATAGAATAGCTTCTTAAGGAAATACCGATGGTATCAAAAAACAGAGAGATGACCACAAGAGAGAGCATGAATATGCATGAGGATGTGACCCTCAAGTAAGTATATTCTTCATCTTTGTCTCATGCTTTGATTTTTATATACCTGGTTTAATGCACTATAATAAATATCATTCTTTTGTTTAATGTTATTACAAAGTATATAATGCAATATGGTCAGAGGGAATGCACTTTTGCATGGAGTGTGTGGATTCTAAAAGAAACACATTTGATTGTGGTGCAATGGTAACTTTTGAGCAAGAAATTCAAGCTAGTAGACATGATACCAATGTCATAGAGGACAATCTTGAGTATTATGGAACTATTTTAGATATTCTTGAGGTTGGTTTTAGAGCATTTATTCTATTCATCTTTAATGTCAAATGTTTCAAAGTGATGTATAGAGGTGCTCAATAAATTGTGAGTGAAGAAATATCCAAATGGATTTTTAAAAATTGATTCCACCAAGTTTTGAAATGATGAGAAACATACTTTTGTACTACCTCAACACTTTCAAAGGTTAGCGGTAAATCTTGATGTAGTATAATGAAAGTGTAACCCCCTTTTTTGTGATTTTAGGTTGTGTTTCAAACTAATCCAATTGATCCAAAATGGTGGTATATTATACAAGTTTATTCTCATTCAAAACATATCTTTCAAGATCAAGATGTTGAGACCGAATCTTTGGATAAGGTGCAAGTACTACCTCAAAATGACTCATTGGAAGAAGTTTGATGAAAATGAAGAAAATAATTTGGAGGAGGCCAATCAAGAGCATGAGGAATATTAATCTGAAGAAGATGATGAGTCACCTATCTCGATCATAAAAATGCTTTATCGGATAACGATAGTGATATTGATATGGAACCCCATCTTTTCATTCGGCTTCCATTAGATATAGACATTGATATGGAACCCCATCTTTTCATTCGGCTTCCATTAGATATAGACATTGATGAAGCAACATAAATGGATCTATTACAAGATGGGATAGATTCATGATCTTGACATTATTTTTGTAATTATTTCCCTTCAAAAGTTTTCAACTATCTTTTTTTTTTCAAACATGGCTTTAAGGGTTTTGATGGATATTTTTTAAAACTATCATCATTTTCTATATGTATGTCACATGTATAATCTAATTTCAATCTTCAACACTCTAAAATTTTAAATCTTGGTATAGTAGCGAAATTTTGTTGATCTGCTCTTGCTCAGCAATAGAGCAAAATTACAGTATAGTAGCCAAATTTTGCTGCTAGGCAACAAAATAGTAGCAAAATTTCATTGCTGGGGTAGTGAAATCTCACTACCCAGTAGCATTATGTTGTTGCTGAGCATCAACAAAATGTCTCGATATCTCAAAGCCTAAATGTTACGTAGAACACTGCTATGCCCTTGATGTGTTGTAGTGAGAGGATTTATGCATGCAAATTAGAGCATGCATAACTCTAACATGCATGTATAGAGCCTATGTATGCCCTATACATACTCTAATATACATGCATATAGGGGTTTGCATCGATCCATATGCATTAAGTTTACAATTATGCTTATGCTTTTACATTAAGCTTCATGCATAAGCTTAATGCATATGGTGTATGCACAAAGATTTTGGTTTAATTAACACTACAACAAATGAAGAGCAGAGCACCATAACTAACAAAGAGAATAGTCACATCAAGAGCCATGTAAATTTAAGAGAATCTATATATGAAAAAAAAACATTCACAGTGGCTATGAGCACGCGACTATAACAACGTCAATAACTGTTTATACAGCCGTTGGTATAGCACGTCCATAGTCGCATCGTGTATAGAAACTTCCATAGTAGTGTATATAGATGTGCGTGGCTATAGCCACATGGATTGTCTACAAAAACATATGGGGACATAATGGGTGAGATTTGTGGGGACATGTGTCCCCACATCTCTCCCCCATTCTGTCCCCGTTTTTTTTAAAAACTATGTTATTTAAACACTAGTTAATGACATTTAGAACACTTGGAGACAAAAACTTAAACATTTAAAACATAAAAAAATAATTACAATAACCCAAAAATGCCATGGATTATATTGCAAATTTCAAATTACATATGCAAAAACGTAGAAAACATGTAAAATGTAGAAATTAACTCGTTTTATAAATCCTTTTTTTTTAAAATCCCAAATTCTTCGTGCATGAAGTCAAAATTAAGATAAACTCCATGCTTGGAAACCAATTTTAAGGTTTATTTAACCAAATTGACTAGATTTCAAGCCCAAATTATTGGTTTTTTGTGAGAAAATGAAAAATAAACAAATGTAAAAATGTAAAAATTGATAAAAATAAGAATTTTAGAAATTAAAAAACATAGTTTTAAGGATAACAAGAAAAACTAAACATAGATTTCTTAATTAACACTTGTTTGGTAATAGGACAGAAAAGTGTCCATGGACATATTTATATCCTTATTACTAACCAACTTCATGGGATTATTTGAAGCACATGGATAGTGAAAATCGAAGGTTTCCTTTTTTCATATCATCAAGTATATAGTGAAAGAAAATTGGGATTTTTTGGGATCACATTGGTTACCTCTAGGAGTTTCAATTCCGGAAGAATTCATAGGTTAAATTATAGTCATAATACATAGTTGTTTGGACTATATTTGGATAAAAGGCTTTAATTAGATAATTTCTCACTACTTTCCAAAGTTTTTGGATGTGCTTTATAAACATAGATATGATACAATACAATCCATCTTAGTCTCAAAAATCAATTAAAACTCCAAAATTTAGGTCTTAATAAAAATTCTAAGGTATTTAGTTGTCTTAAAGAAGAAAAACAACTTTGAGTATTTTTATAACTAATCAAAAAATCGTAGACTAGGTCCAAACATTACACATATGATCTGTACAATGGTATACTTTGTTGGTGGATTTTGTGAGAGTAAAACATATATACACCTATCCTTTTAGGCACTTTGTTTTAGACGAACGCTTACAAATTTTGAGCTATATTCATTACTATAGAATAAGAGACTACTTTACACCTTTTGAAACATCTCGTAAGGCTTTAAGTGGAATATCTAGTCATTTTATATAATACTAAACACTATTTTCATAAGTTTCTCACTAGATGATCCAAATATATAACAAGGGTTCATATACATTATTTTGTTATCAATGCAGTTTTAAAAGTTGATACCATCACCTTATTTTCTAACTAAATTAAAATGTTGGATATGAATTCTTGTCAATTAATTTATTCCTAACCTTAATCTAAACTATTCTTCTTTAGAGGATATTAGTAGCATGAAAAAACATAAGATAGATCTCCATATTTTTGTAGAAGAGAAATATGCATTAATTAAACGTCCCTAGTAAGACAACCATAGAATTATGGGTTGATGGTAAGCCCTATCCACGTGACCTATTGGCCTTAGTTAATGCACCTGTAAGATCCCTGTCCCCACCGCGCAACAAATTCAGGGGTGCTAGCAGCGGAAGTAGCACTTCTTGCGCGGGGCAGGGTCCCACACTCGGGGCCTCGCCCCACGGATATCCGGACAAGAGACTAATCCATCGGTTTTTCAAAAACCAAACCCAGAAAAACTTCCTTTGCTCGGAAAGCACGAGCGATTCCACCAGGATAACTTTTCCCTAACGTAGTCAAAAGCCTTAACTAACTGAGCTCATTTGACCGAACCTGTAAGTCCCATAGTCAGATCAGGGAAAAAGACTGTACTTGGATCATAGAGACCAACGCTTTTCTCCTCATTGAGAGGCACAACCGTTGATTCTTTTCCATAGAACAATTTTGTCCGAAATTTACTTCATCTATCGAACTAAACAGAAATTGAGTCTCGATTTACGGATCCATCAGTCCACCCCATCTAGTCCCATGGGTTAGCCAACCACCCAACCACTGTAGTGATGGAATCCAATTAGGAATTTGGTTAGCTTTTGTCTCGGGTACCAGGGAAAAGAGTTCCCAGGCCCCCTAGTCGGATGTTCATGCAAACATAAAACTAGTCACACCACTTCACCCAATATGAAATTGCCTTTTTCTCAGCATCAGTTATCTTTAAAACAATCCTTTAATGAAACCATTGTGTCATTGATCACAATCCTCAAAATCTCTGGTTGAATCCTTATTTCCAATCGTCCCTTCATCGGTGTACTTATGGCATCATTGGCAACCAGAACGCTCACCACCTATTCACTCAGGGACCTTTTCGATAGTTCCTAGCTCATAGTAACTGGCAATATATTCACATAACAAAATGGAATCTCCGTGGAAGATCAGCAAGATCAACCAACAGATCCATATAAAAGAGTCATGGACTCATCCTTGAGGACCAGCAAGGTCAATCAACCAGATCCACACCCAAATTCAGAAAACAACTCTTACTCCTTGATCCAATATCTTCCCCGACGTACTTGTGGGTATCTTCGGCGACCCAGAGCCCGAGAAACATATGGTCAGCACCCTCTAGGATCCTTCATAGGTCACCCGGCGCTTCACTCATAGGCCACTTCCTTGGTCCCTCATCCATTGTACCGGAAGCTCACCATTTTAATCAAACTGAGGCTGTCGGTCGACCTTGCTACGCGAGACGTCCTCCATTGACTCTCGCGAGATGTCCTCCATTGACTCTCCATCAGCAGTTGCAACTTTATCAAGTAGGTCTCCACGACCATATTCTCAAAACAGTCAAAATGCTTCCCCAGCATTCTTGACATAAGACAGTCATTTACAAACAGTTCACAATTACAATTTCTATAATAAACTCTCGTCTTTCCACATTGTTCCACATCAATCCATATTACTTAACCCAATTTTAATTTATATGCGTATCCATTCTTAACCAGATACAACAATTTCCATCCCATCACATCAGATTCACTCACTTCACATAACATCCATTCTTATCTTTCTTAAATTACATTACATCTCATCACATCCATTTCTCATTATATCTCATTCATTCACATCTTATATTATTCATTCACATAGTCATTCACATTCTGCTTCACATGACATCTCATCTCATCCATTCACTCATATCAACGTCATATCCATTCACATACATATTCGCATTCATTAATACACATCCACATTCGTACATCCACATCGATATCCATATCCATACATCCACATCCACATTTGCATCCATACATCCACATTCATATCCACATCCATACATGTATATCATGCATTCACATCCATACATGTATATCATGCATTCACATCCGCGTTCACATTCATACATCCACATCCATACATCCATATCCACGTCCATATTCACATTCACACATCCACATCCACATTCACATTCACATACATCCACATTCCATTTTCATATCTACATCCACATCCACATCTACATCCACATCCATACATCCATATCCATACATCCATATCCTTATCCACATTCCACATTCATACATCCACGTCCACATTCCAGATCTACATCCATACATCCATTTTCACATCCACATTCATACATCCACACATCCACATTCACATTCATACATCCATATCCACATCCACATCCATACATCCATATCCACATTCCACATTCATACATCCATTTCCACATCCACATCCACACCCATACATCCATCTACATCAATCTACATCATTCACGCATCAAACCACATCATCCATTCATCCATCTTCATTAATCCACATCATTCACACATCAAACCACATCATCCATACATCCATCCACATTAATCTACATCATTCACACATCAAACCACATCATCCATTCACATCCGATTTACATGCCGTCATAAATTCACATCCCTTATCTTTCATTCATATCATGATTCACATGCCATCACATTCCTTCACATCCTATACCATTCATTCACATCCTAATTCACAGGACATCACATTCATTCATCTATTTACATTTATCTGATTCATATTACTTCCATCCATCCATTTACATCTATCTGATTCCTATCACATCTCATCACATCTATTTATAGAATGTAAGAGAATTCTAATTTTTTTGATATAAAGATTCTTTACGCATCTAATTAGGCATAAAGACAACTTTAGTAGGAATAACACTTTTATAAAAATCCTTTTATGCATAAATTCAATTTTAAGGAAAATAACACTTTTGAATTTAAAATAAACCTTTTATGCATTTTACTATGCATAAATTCCATTTTAATGAGAATAACACTTTCAAAATAAAAATAAATCTTTTATGCATCTATCTATGCATAAATTCAATTTCAATGAAAATAATACTTTCGAAATAAAAATAAATCTTTTACTATGCATAAATTCCATTTTAATGAGAATAACACTTTCAAAATAAAAATAAATCTTTTATGCATCTATCTATGCATAAATTCAATTTCAATGAAAATAATACTTTCGAAATAAAAATAAATCTTTTATGCATCTTTCTATGCATAAAATCAAAATTGATAAGAATAACTCTTTTGGAATGAAAATAAAATTCTTTATGCATCTATTTATGCATAAAATCAAAATTGATGAAAATAACTCTTTTGAATTAAAAATAAAATTCTTTATGCATCTATTTATGCATAAAATAACACTTTTGGATTAAAATAAATTCTTTATGCCTCTTTCCATGCATAAATCCAATTTAGTAGGAATTACACTTTTAGAATAAGAGAATTTCTCTTATGCATCTTCCCATGCATAAAAACTAAATCCAATGAAAAATAACTCTTTTAAAATAAAAACTTTCTTTTATGTATCTATTTATGCATAAATTCAATTCTGATGAAAGTCACACTTTTAATAAAAACAATTTCTTTTATGCATCTAATTTATGCATAAATTCCTTTTATGATGAAAATCACACTTTTAAAATTAAAAAAAAATCTTTTATGCATATGTTTATGGATACAAATCATTTATGATGAAAATCACACTTTTAATATAAAAAAAATCTTTTATGCATACAAATCATTTATGATGAAAATCTCACTTTTAATATAAAAGAATTTCTTTTATGCATCCATTTATGCATAAAAATCATTTATGATGAAAATCACACTTTTAATATAAAAAAATCTTTTATGCATATGTTTATGCATACAAATCATTTATGATGAAAAACACACTTTTAATATAAAAAAATCTTTTATGCATAAGTTTATGCATACAAATCATTTATGATGAAAATCTCTCTTTTAATATAAAAGAATTTCTTTTATGCATCCATTTATGCATAAAAATCATTTATGAAAATAGCACTTTTATAATCAAAATAACAATTACTCTTTTTGAATTAAAAAAAAAACTTATTTTACACAATTTTAGAAAATTTTGCCATAACCTCCTTTGTATGGCTGTCCATTTTTCAATTTTTGACTCTCTAAATTTAATTAAAATTTCACCAAGAGTATTTAGATCATTCTAATGTAAACATTTTCTACTCATTTAAGAGAAACATTATGAAAAACTTGATTTTATCCATTAATCATTCATCTAGGATAAAGAATGGTTGGATTTACTAAAGAAAAGAGGGGAATGCCTTTTTTCAATGAGGCATAACATCATATTCATTTTAGAGAAGACAAAAATCATAAAAACCATAAAATGAAATAGAAAAGAGAAGAATCTCCAACTTACAAGGAGAATTTGAGAGCTTTCCTTTGGCTTGATGGTTTGAGGGATCTACTCTTTTTTGAAACAAGAGTGGCCACCAATCTTTAGAAGAGGGAAAGGTCAAAAACTGATGAATTATGAGTAAATTCACAGTTTTTGGCTCTTGGGAGAAGTAGGGTAACAGTGCAAAAAACACTATTAAGCTTCAACAAAGGGGAAGGCTTCTATTTATATGAAAAAGTGAGCCTCTAACCAAGCAAACTGATTCTAGAATTTTCCAGATCAGTTTGGTCAATTTTTGACCATTTTTAGGTCAGTTTAGCTTACTTTTTGGAACTAGACTTGAATTTGGAGAGAGGAGAGATGAAATATCTCAATTTTTGATAATTTTAAACTCCACCACACATGTGAAGTAGGCGCCTCCTTCATGAGGGGGAATCTCCATCTTGAGGTGTCAAAAATTCATTATTTCACTAAATATCTTGTCTTTTTTGACTAATATCCTTGTCCTTAGTCAACTCTTCATCTTATGTGAGTATTTACTCATTTTTGGGGGGATTTTCTTTATTTCTTCCAATTATCTCCTCCACACATTTGGATGAATCTGATTGGCCCCTCAAAACCTTAATTTAAAATTTTTCAAAAATCTGGACCCCCAAGATAAGGCCTTTTGAATAGATTATAATTTATTTCGAATGCACCTTCCAAAAATCTTTTTGAACTTCTGTTTCGGGGGAGCTATTTAAATACAAAGAGATATTTTTCCATCCAAAAATATCCAAAATCTGAATAACCTCTCTCTAAAATATTTTCTCTCTCTAGACCAAAACAGGTAGAAACAAGATCTTTTATATTTTTGAAGAGGGATTTGACTACAGGGGAAGATATTGGACATCCTGAGAGGCTGGGGAGAAATCTTACATTCTACCTCACTTAAAAAACGTGAGATGTCCTCATCTCGCAGGTAGAGTATGATCTCTTTCATCTTCTTCTTCTTCTTTAATCACTTCCAGCGTTACTGCCTTGGAAGTGGACGGCCGATTTGGGAACAACTCTCTTTGACTTCCCCTATTCTGAGGTGGAGGTCTTGCATTACTTTGGATTGAAACTGCAGGTTGGATAGAGGGTCTACCTCTAGGATTTCCCTGATTTTGGCAGATAGAACCCTGATTACTCTAGACGGAAGGGGCTGGAGTCTGGAATCTTGATCCTTGATTTTTCCAACGTGAAAACCTTGATCCAAAAGAAGTTGGGCAATCCATGCTGCGATGTCCAAACCCTTGATAGTTATAGCATTTCACTCTCTTGTTCAAGGGTGGAACTTCTAAAGTTGAAATCTAGGGGATTGAGTTTCGGGAAAAGGACATTTCTTCCATTCTGGAACTTCCCATATCCTGGGTTTGACCCTGATATCTCTTAGGCGAAGGAAGGTTGGAATCATCTTCTAGGAATAAAAACCTTTTGAAAGGTGATGGTGCTGGTTTTGGCGGGACATCAAAGGCTTTGGCGAAATCCTTCGCCACCATCCGCCGCCGAACTGCTTCGGCCATGGAAACTAGCTTGGCATTCTTCACCAGGATATTCAAAGGTTCGTTCAGTCCCCGAATGAACCTGGCCATCAGCTGTCGGAGGCGAGTATCTGAGGAGGAGGGCGAATGCTTGGTGATATGCTTCAATGGTTGTACTCCCCTGGGTTAACTCTAAGAATTCGTTCATCTTTGTTTCTAAAAAGCCGGGAGAACAGAACCTCGTCCTTACGTAAATTATGAGATCAGTCCAGGTTTGGGTATTTCGGTCGAGATGGTTTGTCTCGCAGTGGTTTCTCCATGCCACTCTAGCTGTCTCCACTATCTTCAGCCTTGCAAGAGCCATTTTTCTCTTCTCATTGTACCCGGTGACATCGAAGTATTCTTCCAATGATTCAATCCACTTCTCCACAGCCTCGCCCAAGTTTTCCCTTTCACCCTTAAAAGGTCCAGGCTCTGCGAACTATGAAGAGTTTTATGAACATCCAGGTCGCTCTTCTTCATCGAGTTGGGGGTTAACATTTCTACCCACGACGACCTCGATCCATGTTCCTATCAATACGAAAATTCTTGTTAAGTCTCTTTATTTATGATTCAATCGGATTTTTGATTCAACTGATTCCGGGGTTGTCTTCTTTTTATAATTCAAGTGAATATAAAACGATAGAAATTTCTCTCTTAGAACTCACATAAGATGAAGAGTGGACTTAGCAGAATATATGAGTAAATCTAAGACTTGAAATTATAAGCATTAATGCTATCCAGATGATGAAATCGAATGTGGTTGATATGATTTTTAAATTCTGGTTGAGAACTGATGAGTTGATTTGGATTCTGATTGAAAAATGATGATCCCTGAAATTTGGTTGAAATGTAATAAGCTAAGCGAAACCGCAATGAGGATGAATGGGACGAGTCCTTGTGAATGATGTTCTTAACTAGAATGACGTTAATGACTTCAGCCAATCACTATGAGATTAGTGGATTGTGCTGGCAGATTGCTATTGTTAACTTTTGTCCAGTGGATCAAGTTAAGCGATGATAAATTAAAAATCTGAAAAATTGAAATCCCCATGGAGGACTGTTCAGATGGAAAAAAATAGTCTGATGGACCATTATTGTGTTAAAGATATGAATGAGATATTCTGAATGAATTGTTAACTGATACTGCATTCTATATGAGTATCCTTATCCCTTGATTCTGTGGGGATCCGTTCAAGAAAAATCTTATCTGACTCGAACCGTGAATCAGACTATGACCAAGACCAAACTCTTTTGTTAGTTTCGAGGAAAGAAGGTATGACCAATTTAGAAAAATACTCTCAAAAGTCTCGCCAAATCTGAAACTAAGTTTGAGACCCTTCGAATTGATCTATGGATCAAGGTCATAGAATTCGAGGAATTCTGGTATGAAATTCAGTTCCGATCATGAAGTCTTGGGGAGACTGATTCAAGAAATACTCCTTGTATTCAAAAGAAAATCAAACTGAAAACTTGTATAGAAACCCTGTTTTCTTAAAGGAGTGTCTTATGCCAAAATGCTAGAGGGAGCATTTGGTATATGTTTTTCTAAGGGAAGTTCGGTTGCAACAGCTGGCGGGGAGTGTTCAAAGGAGGACTCCTCATGCAGCAAAGCTTACCCAGGTCTTGACCAGCCTTGGGACCAGCCTTGGTATGGTTGAAAAATGGTGTGCTTCTGGTACGATGAGCGAGGACCGACAAAGCGGTCCTTAAGTGAAGTGCCAGGACACCTAAGGAGGATCCTGGAGGGTTCTCACTAGGCGATGCACGGGCTCGCGGTGCCTAGGACACCCATGCGTATATTGTGGAAGATGGACAAAATGATTATTGTAATTTGTTACTAGATCTCGTTTTGCTGACCAATTGGTATCAACGCGGAGAGTCCAGAGTTATACTACTTTTTTTGAGAAACAAGGGACTGGATGGAATTTTTGAGTTATGACATCTGTAACTTGTCAATGGATTTTTTTATAAGTTAAAGTTTTAAAGAGGAGTGTGCGTATCTGTATTCGAAAGCAAAAGTTAAGAAAGGCATTCAATTATGGGTGGGTGAGTAATTGTCTAGTTCTATCGATTCCAGTGGTCCCCATGGGCCGGATGGGGTTTGGCTGGAAATCAGTGGAGTTTTAATAATTAAATTGAAATAATAGGAATACGCTTAGAATTCGAGTAGTTAAATAAAAACCTGAAGAATTTCTCAAATGAGTAGATCAATGGCTGTGCCTGATTTCGGTTAGGAAAAAAGCATTGATTTCTTCAAATTAAGTCAGTGATAGTTTTCCTTCTATCTGGTTTAATCAGGTGAAGGATAGTTTAGTCTCTTGACTAAACTATCTGGTTTAATCAGGTGAAGGATAGTTTTCCTTCTATCTGGTTTAATCAGGTGAAGGATAGTTTAGTCTCTTGACCCCGTTAGAAAAATCGTTTAGAAAAATAAAAAAGGTAGAATCGTCCTCGTTTTTTGGGCAAGGAAAATTTTCTCGATTTCGGTTTTGGAATGACCACGATATTAGTCTCGTGTCTGGACATTTGAGGGTGAGGCCCCGAGTGGGAAACTCTACCCCGTGCAAGAGGAAGCTACTTCCGCTGCTAGCAACTGGGAATCCGATGCGCGGAGGGGGCAGAGGGGTCTCACAGCTAGTATCAGAGTGCTATTGTAAACTTACAAAACTGTAGCACAAATTGCCTAAAATTTTAAAGTAAATCGGGGAAATAATGTTTTCACTTGTTAAGATTATGTTTGAAATGAACTTCATAAATTGAAAACTCATAAATTGAACTGGATTTTTAGATGGATACCCCAAATCTGTCTAGCATTCTTGGACTCTCCCACAGTCAGGATATGATCGCCTTTGCCTTCGAAAATCTCATCAACTCCGCTACAACCTGAGAAAGCAGAGTGAGACTCGCTTGTCACAAGGATCTATACTTTCCTAATCGAATAGAGCGACGTCACCATATGTGGTTCTCTGGAGGGCAAAGTATTAACGTCAATACCAATCAACATCAGAGACTCGGTCAGAATATCTCGCTAGCCATTATCTTGATAAGGCTAGGAGTTATTCATTATGTCCAACTCTATAATCATTCACCCCAAAATTTTGGAATTTCTTGCCGTATTTTTAGACTTCTTAGCTGCTTTATTCCTAGGAGAAGAATTACAGTGTCATTATCAGTGATGAATCATGTATATCATAGCATGTCTCCATCGCAGTATCGCCTTTTTATGCGTACACGATTGAGGCAGTGACTTTTGGAGCCGAGACGCTCTATGTATATATCAAAAACTTTTGATAATAAATGATGTTTTGAAAAAGATTCTAAATTTTTTTCGTGATTGTGAATATTGGTTAATTAAATTATCAGAGTGAATCTTGTTTTCAAGAATTATGATGGAATATTTATTGTTTAAGAAATAAATCTCAAAAAATTAAATAGTCATAAATCTGATGACAAAGTTAAGTTAACAAAAATATCGTTTTGTCAGAATCATGAGCCGCGCGGCCCATGGTAGGCAGCCAGATCCTCTTATCAATGATTAAGAGTTAGATTCGGACGTTCGTAAAGCCCTACATCGATCCCAACCTGGTCCCTTCAAGGGTGAAGGGGAACAGTTAGGAGAAGTAGTGGGAAAATGGATCGAGGCAATGGAAGAGTATTTTGATGTAACCGGTTATAATGAGAGGAGCAAGATGGCTCTCACCAGATTGAAAATTGTGCAAACGACCAGGGTCACATGGAGGAACCATTGTTAGACAAACCGTCTTGACTAAAATACCCAGACCTGGTCAGATCTTAAAGCTTACCTCAGGGAAGAGGTTTTGTCCTCCTCTGGGCTTTCTGGAAACCAAAATGAATGAGTTCTTGGAACTGAAGCAGGATAGCCGGACGATTGAAGAATACCATCAGGCATTTGCCCTTCTCCTCAAATATTCTCCACTTTTGGATGAAGAGCAGCTGATGGCCAGATTCATTCGAGGGATGAACGAGCCATTGGACACTTTAGTGAAAAGTGCCAAACCAGTCTCAATGGCAGAAGCTGTCAGAATGGCAAAGGACTTTGCCAAAGCATTTGTTGTTATGGTCCCGCCGCCAAAGCCTTCACCCTCAAACTTTAAGAGGTTCCAAACCTCGGGAAGTGCTTCAAACTTTCCACCCCCAAAGAGGCAGCAAGGCCCTAATCAGAATCAAGATGCTGGTAGATTTAGAAGTGAAGAAAGACCCTTCCCTCAGAACGCTTTCTCAGGAGCCCCACCTCTTTCAAGGATTCAGAGGGATGAGCTTAGAAGTGAGAACAGGTGTTTTGGGTGTCACGGTTTTGGTCACCAGCTTAAAGACTGCCCGACTCCTGCCATGTCAAGACAAGGAAGTCAAGGACCCAGAGTGCAGAGACCAGCCCCTTCGTATCAGTCAACCAAGGTCCCGTCTCACCAAAATCAAGGCAATCCCAGGAGAACTCTAGCTCAACCATCTGTCTCTATTCAGAGTAATCTCAGAACTCCCTCCCAGAACTGGGATAACCAAAAAGAAAGAGTTCCACCCCAGTCTGCAGGGCAGCCAGAGCAGTTATGATAGCAAAAGTAGTGGAAGAGGAAAGAGATCGGATTTATGCCGCGATTGAAAACCACGGGACAAATCATCAATTCTCTGTCATCCATGCTCCAGCTAAGTATAAGGGTAATCCATTTAAGATTTTGATTGACTCAGGCAGTACTCATTCATTTATTTCCCCAGGATGCTTGCGTAAGCTAGTCTTAGAACAGAAATCAGGAAAATTCTTTTCAGTAGATCATATTCACTTTAATCTAGATGGGAATGTAACTGACTGCTAGTTTAGAGTCTTACCTTTGGGAGTTTTTGACGGAATCCTTGGAATGGATTGGCTCCACAAAAATCAAGCTGACATTCACTGTCATAATGGAACGATTTCCTTCTGTGACCTTCACGGGAACAAAGTTCAAGGATCTGGAATTTTCGGATCCCCAGATCTGCAATTAGTAAAAGCTTCTAGGTTATTGAAAGGACTTAGAAAGAAGCAGCTCATTTATGTTATCAAAATGAATCCGATAGACACAAAGTTAAAGGCTAAAGAACCAGAATGGTTAAGTGAGTATGATGATTTATTCCCAGCAGAGCTAACTGAGATGCCTCCGATTCGGGAAGTAGATCGTGTGATAGAATTGACCCTCGGAGCTCAGCCAGTAGCTCAGCGCATGTACAAAATGCCAGTCCTTGAAGCCATTGAACTCAAGGAATAGCTTAGGTAGCTGTTAGAACAAGGGCTTGTAAGACCCAGTGTTTCACCTTGGGGAGTGCCAGTTCTCTTTCAGAAGAAGAAGGATGGAACGTTAAGACTCTGTGTGGATTACAGAGGTCTCAATCAGCTGACAGCAGTTAAGAATAAGTATCCTATCCCCAGAATTGATGAGCTTCTGGTGGATAGGCTAAATGGAGCCCAGATCTTCACAAAGATAGATCTCAAATTAGGGTATTACCAGATCGGGATTAATGATCAAGATATCCCGAAGACAGCCCATCAATACTCGCTATGGGCACTATGAATTTATCGTCATGCCGTTTAGATTGACAAATTCCCTAGCTACATTCAATCGCCTAATGCAAGACATTCTCAGAGAATACTTGGATGATTTTGTTCTTGTTTTCTTTGATGATATTCTGATTTACTCAAAGAATGCAGCTGACCATGAAGGTCATGTCCATAAAGTTCTTGAGATTCTAAGGAAGTACCAACTCTTTGCAAAAAAGAGCAAATGCACTTTCTCTGTCGACCATGTTGAATACTTGGGCTTTGTGGTATCCAACGATGGAATTTCTCCAGATTTCGCAAAAGTCCAAGCAGTCATAGATTGGCTTGAACCAAAGACAATGAAAGAATTTAGGGGATTCTTGGGATTCATTGTTTGGTATAGAATTTGTATACCTAAGTATGCTCTCATAGCCCCCCCTAACTAATCTTCTCAAGAAGAATACCTCGTTTCAATGGTGTGCTAGGTGTCAAAGCGCTTTTGATAAGCTAAAGATCGCCTTGGTAACCAATCCCGTTTTGAAGTTACCAAATTTCTCTCTACCCTTTGAGGTAGTAACTGATGCCAGTGGTTTTGCCCTGGGAGGTGCGCTCATGCAGGAAGGTCATGCAGTGGCCTATGAATCCCAAAAACTCAGAACACATGAGAGAAATTATGCTGTCCATGATCTGGAGCTACTTTCAATAGTCTATGCCCTAAAGGTGTGGAGACATTACCTACTGGGTCAAGGATTCACTTTGATGAGACAGATCATCACAGCTTAAAGTGGATCTTCACTCGAAGTTTTGCCCTGGGAGGTGCGCTCATGCAAGAAGGTCATGCAGTGGCCTATGAATCCCAAAAACTCAGAACACATGAGAGAAATTATGCTGTCCATGATCTGGAGCTACTTTCAATAGTCTATGCCCTAAAGGTGTGGAGACATTACCTACTGGGTCAAGGATTCACTTTGATGAGACAGATCATCACAGCTTAAAGTGGATCTTCACTCGAAAGGATCTCAACATGCGCCAAAGAAGGTGGATGCAGAGCATGCAAGAATTTGATTTTGAAATCAAGTACCGCCCAGGCAAAAGAAAATGTGGTAGCAGATGCCCTCAGCAGAAAAGCCTCCTTGCTTTTTGCAATCATAGTGGTGTCAAATCCATTGATTAATAAAGCAAGAGAGAAGATCATGTAGGATAGATTCTTTGGCCCTATTGCTACCCTACTTATGCAGGAAAGCAAAACTCTTCAAGAGTTGAACCGAGTTCAAGGGTACAGCAGCCTAGATGAAGGAATTATGTATTATAATAGCAAGCTATGCATTCCCATCAATGATGAGGGAACTAAGGGTCAAATTCTAAATGAAGCCCATGATAGCCTTATAGCAGGACATCCAGGTTCATCAAGACCTACATGTCTGTAAAGAAAAGCTTCTTTTGGCCTGGACTAAAAAAGGATGTACTTAATCATGTACGTCAATGCCTGATATGTGAGAAAGTCAAAGCCAAGAGAGTGAAAATGCCTGGGAAGTTACATCCATTAGACATCCCCCAGATGAAGTGGGAATGTATCAGTATTATGGATTTTATTACTCGACTACCTTCAATACAATCAGGTTACAACTCCATCTTATTACTCGACTACCTTCAATACAATCAATACAATCAGGTTACAACTCCATCTTCGTGGTAGTTGACAGACTAACCAAAGTTGTCCATCTGATTCCAGTAAAAGAAATCCTTGATGTTCGAGAGAAGGTTCTCATGAACAGAATTCTGAGAGAATTATTAGTCAAATGGAAGTTCTATCCTTTTGAAGACGCCACCCGGGAGAAAGAAGCCGAACTGATGCGGGATTACCCCCAGTTTGTGAGATGAGGACATCTCGTGTTTTTCAAGTGGGAGAGGATGTAAGATTCCTCCCTAGCCCCTCAAGATGTCCAATTTCTTCCCCTGTAATCAATACCCTTTTCAGAATAATAAAAGATCTTGTTTCTATCTGTTTTGGCCTAGAGAGAGAAAATATTCTAGAGAGAGGTAATTCCAATTTTAGATATCTTTGGATGGAAAAATATCCCTTCTTATTAAAATAAATTCCCCTGAAATAGAAGTTTAAAAAGAATTTCCTAAGGTGCATTAGAAATAAATTATAATGTGCACAAAAGACCTTAGCCTAAGGGTCAAGATTTTTTGAAAATTTTGGATTAATGTTCTTATGGACCAATAAGATTAATCCAAATGTAGGGAGGAGATAAATTCAAGAATAAAAGAAAAAACCCCCCAAAAATGAGTAAATGCTCACATAAGATGAAGAGTGGACTAAGGATTGAAGAAAAGAGTAAAAAAACTGAATTTTGATACCTCAGAGTGGGGATCTCCCCTCATGAAGGAGGCACCTTTTTTCTCATCATTACTCCCAATTTTTAATCAATAAAATGAGATATTTCATCTCTCCTCTCTCCTATTTCAAAACGAGATTTAAAAAGTAAGCTGAACTTGACCCAAAAATGGTCAAAAATCGACCAAACTGATCTGGAAAATTCTAGAATCAGTTTACTTGGGTTAGAGGCTCACTTTTTCCTATAAATAGAAGCCTCCCTCTTTGTAAAAGCTTAATGGTGTTTATGCACTGTTACTCTACTCATGTCCTAAGCCATCTACATGGAATTTCTTAATAATTCAATTATTTTTGGCCTGATCCTCTCCAAAGTGAATTGGTGGCCACTCTTGCTTCAAACAAGAGTAGAACCCTCAATCCCTCAAGCCAAAGGAGAGCTTACAAGCTTCATGTAAGCTAATTTTCTTACTTATTTACAAATTTTAAATCTATAGTTTTCTTGATTTTTATGTTTTATAGTTGATTGAATTAAATTCAAATGCTATGCCTTTGTTGAGGAAAAGGCCACCCCCTTCTCTTCTTTACATTCTAGCCTTTCTTAATCCTAGAAAGATTAACTAAGGGATTAATTAAACTCTTCTTATTGTTTACTCTCTTGAATTTAGAAAATTATGTAGATTAGAGTTCTATGAATCTAATTTGGGTTAATTTAAGTTAAAAATAAAATGATAAAAATGAGAAATGGTCAGCCATACAAAGGAGGTTATGGCAAAATTTTCCAGAATTTTATGAAAAAGAAAGTTTGTTTTTATGTTATTCCAAAAGAGTAATTCCCACCATTTTTGCATCTAAAAGAAATATTCTAATTACTCCATGTACATATTCACCTATGGTGGATATGCATGGATATTACTGATATTAATTATTAAAATTGATTTTTATGCATAGAAAGATGCATAAAGGAATTTTTTTTATTATAAAAGTGTTATTCTCATTAAATTTGATTTTTATGCATAGAAAGATGCATAAAGGAAATTATTTTATTATAAAAGTGTTATTCTCATTAAATTTGATTTTTATGCATAGAAAGATGCATAAAGGAATTTTTTTTATTGTAAAAGTATTATTCTCATTAAATTTGATTTTTATGCATAGAAAGATGCATAAAGGAATTTTTTTAATTATAAAAGTGTTATTCTCATTAAATTTGATTTTTATGCATAGAAAGATGCATAAAGGAAAATTTTTTAATTACAAAAGTGTTATTCTTATTAAATTTGATTTTATGCATAGAAATATGCATAAAGAAATTTTTTTTTATTATAAAAGCGTTATTCTTAAAAAATTGATTTTTATGCATAAATAGATGTATAAAGAAATTTTATATATATATAAAAGTGTTACTCCCATTGAAGTTGATTTTTATGCATAAAGAATTTTTATATCAAAATTAGAATTCTCTTAAATTCTATGAGTATTTGATAAATGAATAATTAAATACTCTAAGAGAGAAATTAAATGTGTTATATTCACATGGATTGTAAAAAGAAGATTCAAGAAATCTATCGAGATCAAAATATTCACAAAAATGATTAATTTATTTCTCATTGGAATTTGTAACTAATTTAAAAATCAGTTAAGTGAATATTCAAAGAAAGAAATTCAGTAAAATAGTAACTGAATTATCAAACCTTTTCAAGAAAGATAGTTCAGAAAAAATCTTATCCAACTCGAACCGTGAATCAGACTATGACCAAGACCAAACTCTTTTGTCAGTTTCGAGGAAAGAAGGTGTGACTAGTTTAGAAAAATGCTCTCAAAACTCTCGCCAAATCTGAAACTAAGTTTGAGACCCTTCGAACTGATCTGTGGATCAAGGTTATAGAATTCGAGGAATTCTGGTATGAAATTCAAAATTCCGATCATGAAGTCTTGGAGATATTGATTCACGAAATACTCCTTGTATTAAAAAAAAAATCAAACTGAAAACTTGTATAGAAACCCTATTTTCTTTAAGGACTGTCTTATGCCAGAATGCTAGAGGGAGCATTTGGTATATGTTTTTCTAAGGGAAGTTCGGTTGCAAGAGCTGGCGGCAGGGAGTGTTCAAAGGATGGCTCATGCGGCAAAGCCTGCTGCCCAAGTTGACCAGCCTCGGTATGGTTAAAAAATGGTGTGCTTCCAGTATAATGGGTGAGGGCCGACAAAGCGGTCCCTAAGTGAAGTGCTAGGACACCTAAGGAGGATCCTGGAGGGTGGCGATGCACGAGCTCGCGGTGCCTAGGACACCCATGCGTATGTCGTGGAAGATTGTATGATGGATGAAATGATTATTGTAATCTATTACTGGATCTCGTTGGCTGACCAGTTGGTATCAACGGAGAGTCCAAAGTGATATTGCTTTTTTTTAGAAACAAGGTACTGGATGGAATTTTTAAGTTATGACATCTATAAATGGATTGTTTTATAAGTTAAAGTTTTAAAGAGGAGTGTGTGTGCGTATTTGTACTCAAAAGCAAAAGTTAAGAAAGGCATTCAATTATGGCTGGGTGAGTAATTGTTTGGTTCTACCGATTTCAGTGGTTGGGTGGTGGCTAACCCATGGGGGCCAGATGTGGTTAGGCCGGAATCAGTGGAGTTTTAATAATTAAATTGAAATAATAGGATTAGGCTTAGAATTCAAGTAGTTAAATAAAAACCTGAAGAATTTCTCAAATGAGTAGATCAACGGCTATGCCTGATTTCGGTTAGGAAAAAAGCATTGATTTCTTCAAATTAAGTCAGTGATAGTTTTTCTTCTATCTGGTTTAATTAGGTGAAGGATAGTTGTCTCTTAACCCTGTTAGAAAAATTGTTAAGAAAATAAAAAAGTAGGAATCGTCCCCATTTTCCGGGCAAGGGGAATTTTCTCAGTTTTGGTTTCGAAATGACCACCAGATTAGTCTCGTGTCCGGACATTCGAGGGCAAGGCCCCGAGTGGGAAACCCTCCCCCGCGCAAGAGGAAGCTACATCCGTTGCTTTAGCAATCGGGAATCCGCCGGTGCGCGGAGGGGGCCGAGGGGTCTCACACTATTTGTTCTCTTCTACCACATTTTTTTAAATAGCCCAACTTGCTGCCACCACAATGCTTATAGTTCGAGCCTTTGGAATAAGAGATATGGAGCAACCTTGTAGAGGGACTAGAGATTCTAGTGTTGAGTTTTTACCACTAACAAAAATTAGTCAAGTCGACATTAGAAAGCTACAAGAAGAAGGGGCTACATGAGGAACCTTGAAGCTCACAATGGTACACAAAATTGTAGTTGAGTCACCTGCAAGGTGGGAGTTTTCTACCAGAGAAGAAGAGATCAAGGAATTCATTAAATAGATGAGATGAGGGTAAGAGGGTTATATAGGCTCTCATGAAGAATGCAAGGTGTGATGGTGGGTAAGAGGGCTATATAGGCTTTTGTGAAGAATGCAAGGGGTGATGGTGGTGGGTAAGAGGGTTCTATGTTGTCGAACAGCCCATAGCCCCTCCATAAAGCACATGGATGGGTTGCACACCCTCCATGTGCTCTTTGGAGGGGCTAATACGACTGAATACAATTTACTACAATACTCATGTATGCTTTGCTAATCATGTACATACAAGCTCAACCCTATGTTTCCTTGTCATGTGATGGTTGGTTGCACCTCCAATGGCCTAGAGATTGCCAAGGACAAGGTCTATAGTACAAGAAGGCATAGTATGCTTACCAAAAACTTTTAAGATTACTTGAAAATTACCAGCACTCTAATGTTATATATGCCAATATTGTATTTTGTGATAATGAGTTTTGTGACCATTGCACATTTCATGTAGGTAATGGTATCAATAGAGTATGGAAGCCTATCAGATTCCTTGCTATGGGTTCACATGTTGGCCTTCTGTTCGAGCTCATTGAGTTGTCTAAGGGGGAGGGGTGCGATGGGGCTGGCTTCTCGAGTGCTAGACACAGAGCCTCCCTTGCCTCCCCCCTTCCTTGTAGAGAAAACTCTACCTCATCACATCTTGCCCCCCATGCAACCTCTACAAAATATGATATGGCTAGCTTGGAAATATTTTGTATCGAGTCCTGTCCATGAGGTAGAGATCCACACTTCGTTCTATCAAATACTAAAAACAAGAAATGCACAAAATAAATAGTCATCTTAAAGATTGTATACAATAACCATTAGCCTTGAATACATGTGCAGAAAAACCCAATGCTGGCATCTTAGACATATGAAACTTCAGCCTTCACATCCAAGCAATGAGTGGGAATCATCTGATCATGTCCATGCAATGGCATGCCTGAGTCACAATGTGCATGCACCATTATTGATGCACATAGGCACACAATTGGGACTTTTTGAGCAATTGAGGCCACATGGAGGGGATGCAACCCCTCCATGTGCTCTATGGAGGGGTTAATAAGCCTTGTTTTTGTAGCTAAAATTGGCGGGCAAGAAGGCATGCACACTTCCCTGCATCAACAGAGCACCACCATTGACACATGCAAGCGTGTACATGATTCATAAGTTTTTGAACATTTTTTTGATATCCCTAAGCCCTTATTTAGTCAATATCCTCCTCCATATTTAAGAAGCTTCGTAAGTGCAGCTTCTTCCGCCTTGGTGAGGTCTTGAGCAATAAAAACTGGTTTAGACTCCTCACCCGGATCTGCTAAGTCTATCTCCTTAACTACCGCAGGGCCATCGTAGACACCGCTACTCCCATTGGTAGGCGTTCGTTGGGCTTTTGTGTAGACTACTTTACGTTCCCCTGTGGTGAATGATTTGAAATGCTCGGGTGCGGGATGTAAGTCTACTGGTTCTTGTTGTGCCAGGCTTTTTTCTTTCAATTCCGCTTCCTTTTGTTGTTGAGCCAACTCTTGGTTTTGCCGCCTTCTTGCAGTACGACTTAGTTTCGGCTTCTCTTTGATTTCTAATTGGGCGACGTCATGAGGTTGCGGAATACACCACATGATACTTTGGAGGTATTGTCCCCAATTATCCGCTATCTTCCGATGAGCATCAATGGCTCCTATATAACTAAGCCATTCTGCAGTGGATCTCTCCTTATTTATTGCAGTTCGTACATTAGCTCGATAGCGTTGGCGCTTATGTCTCGTTTTCTTCTTACCAAGTTTTTGATTTTTGTTTCTATCCGATTCGGACTCACTTGGTCGATCTTCACTTTCGGATGAACTGCAGGAGGTCATTGTCCTAGGCCTTGAGCACCTTGCTTCCACATTTGGGTGAATATTTGATTCATTTTCCCCATCAGGCTTAGGGTCAGTTTCTTCTTGAGATTCATACTCAGAGTTGCATTGGTTAGAGTCTTCGCTACTTTCAGTGTCGGTGGAGTTTGCCACGTTCTCGCCATCAGGAGTCAAGTGCATAACACCTATCATGTTTATTGGCACTAACGGTGGCATATCTTGCCCCTCAGGTGTTACCCAACTTGTGCCTCTATTTCCCCATGTGTCTATGGTTGCCGCTAGGTGTACCCAATCCACGTTATCCGACTCAGTCATACCCGGTAGGACATCCATATAAGGAGAATCTTTCCCATCATCAGTCTCTTTTTTGCATGTATAGCAATACCTTAATGGTGCGGAGTGAATAGTGGTATCCGATCGATTATCAATGATAACCTTGCTTCCTAAAGGATGTGCACAACCATTCTCAAGATCAACTCGAATGACAGAGTCCTGGAATTGTAGGTAGACATGGTTTTTCGACCAGTCATGTACCATTTGTGCTTCCCTCATGAAAGGACGTCCTAAGATCATTTGATATGACATAGGATGCTTGGAGAAATCCATTACAATGAAGGTATGTTTTACCTTGTATCCCAGGACCTTGATCTTGAGGTCTCTTAACATTCCAATAGGTTTAGCTATGGTTCCGTTTGCCATCTTAACCACTATGTTTGTGACTTCGAGGTGAGGTCTTCCCATGGATTCCCAACAGTTTTTAGTCACAATGCTCACTCCAGCACCACCATCAAGGATTCCCTTTAGAGTTAATCCCTTGGTAGTAATGGGGAGGGTGGCATTAGATTCGTCCCCTTCAAAGTACTGTCCCAACTTGTTAACAGGTATTTCAACGACCGAATCTTCATCTAAGTTGGGTTGTAGATCCCAATGTTCCCCTTCATCTTGAAGCGTGTCGGGTCTATCCATATTTGCAAATTGTGGTAGCCCCGCCTTAAGTTCTCCATTGAGAAATGCCCGAAGAGCTAAGAATAGCTCAGGATCTCCGTATAATTTGGATATGATTGTGGTTCTGATTTCGGAGGACATGAAATCCATTAGCTTGGACACATTCAATGGTACTTTTCGAGATATCGCCCCTTGACTAGGGACTGGTGAAGATGGAATCACTTCCTCTTCAATGGGGTCAGGCATTCCCTCACTAAACATTCTTTCCAGCAAGAAGGGTGTTTGCCCACTTCCTGATGTCCTATCCTCACTTCCTTCCCGAATGATACTAGGTATCGCTAACGGTTTATGGTTCCTGTGAGGCTGAACTTGCGTAGGAAACACTGTATCTGGAATTTTGACTTTTCTCGGGTTTGGTTCCAGTTCTCTTTGTGTTTCTTCCACCAAACCCCTTAAGTGTTGCACTTGTTCAATCTCCTCAACTGGGTTTGGGTAAGTACCAATCTTTTTCTTGAGGGTTTTTGGCCCACGTGGCTTGTCTTGGGGAGTCTCAGTCAGTTTGGGAGGTCGAGAGGGCATTAACTGACTTGGTTGTGGGGCCGAGGAAGTTTCCTTCTGTTTCCCCTTATTTATGTACTCGCTTGATTCTCCTTCGTTGAGCTCCCGAGTGGGTTCCTCCCTTAAGGTAGTGGCTTTGGTCCCCATGGTTTCTATTGAATCAGAATCATCTTCAGGATCATTCATATACACGGGGTCGTCTCTTGTCCCTATGTTAGTCTTTGAACTGGGCTTGGAGCTCGTGGCATTAAGCGATCTCTTTCGTCGTGTTTTCTTTTTCTTTGCCTCAGTGATTGATGCAGTATCCCTCTCTTCAAGAATGTAGTTTTGATTTTGAAGCATTGACCGTGTAACTACATTCGCGGGTACAACGGGTGTGGTTCTTTGTGCTTGGTTGGTGACCTCAACCAAATTCAATGGCGTAATCTTGGGTGCATTAGGATTATGTGGACATTGAGCGATCAAGTGATCTATGCCACAACGATTACATGTAAGTACCGGCATTCCCGATGTGCTCCCTTGATTTGGTTGCATCTGAGTAGCGATCTTTTGTAACCTATTAGGGCACTCCGCTACACGATGCGGTCCACCACACTCGTAGCATTGAAGAGGTGGTCTCCTCGCCAAGGTATTAAGGTTTTGCCCCCTTGTGGCGAGAGCAGCCGCTTGATATACAGGCTTAACTTGCCCGAAATGATCCTCCATGTAGTACTGGAAAATCATTTCAAACGTATCAATCCCGTATGGAGCAGTGGAGTCTATCTCCTCTTCATAATCCCCACACGCACTATGTGACTCACAACCCATCTGGTTTACAGAGGTAATCCTTGGATGTGGAGGTTGTGGTCCTAGCACTGGCAGTGGTAACGGCACAGACTGGACTACATTCGGATTCCTTGGAACTATGTGCTGTGACGGTTGCTCGATAGGTTGTGCAGGCATTAGCACGGGTACTTGAGGTGTGTTTGACCAAGCTAGTGGTGCCTGGTTTGCCAACATTCGCTTAAGTGTTAGGCAATCTTTAGATTGATGGCCATACTTACCACATGCATTGCAATTCCCATGGAATTTGACTCTGAATGTGGGACATTCACTCGTGCTATGTGGTCCTAAGCACACCGAACACCATTGTTGCTCTCTTCTTGGGTACATATGGCTATTCTGAGGAGCTCGATTACCCCTAAAGTATTCTTGGAGAGCCTTAGTAAGGTTGGTCACAGACATTTCAGATATCTTGGGCTCCTTGGCAATAGGTTTCACCGTCATTGGCTCGTGCCCAGATACTTGCGAACTAACGGATCTTGTTTCTGAAGACACCTTTTTACCTGCAATCATCAAGTTGTCTTCTAACTGGATTGCATTGGCAGTGACTGCTTCCCACGTTGTAAGACCTCTAATGACTAGGCCATTGTAAATGTCCTCGTGGCGCAATCCTCGGATGAATCTATCAAGGAGTTGGTTGTTATTGAAGCGTTCATCGGGAGTGCAGCGAGAATTTAGATGCTTCAATCGACTTATAAAGTCTCTCACTGACTCCCCTTCCTCGCGTTCAGCTTTTTGGAGTTGAGATGCTACTCCCCAAAGCACACCCTCACGTATGTATTCTTTCAAGAACAATCTCTTGAGAGTGGGGTAGTGAGTGCGCTCTTCAACCCTTAAGGTTCGATACCAATCTCCGGCCTTCCCACTCAAGGTTAAGCCTAGGGCTTTACACTTATGCAGCTCATTGTGCTCTTCCAAGGAATCACACACGCGTTCAAAGACTTCAATGTGCTTCCTAACATCCTCGTTACCACTGAAGTTTTGAGTGAGCTTAGCCACTTGTACTGCCTTGCTTCTAGGTTCTCTCTCAGGAATACCCCGCATGTTTTCTGCAATGGATCGTCCGATCGTCTGAGCAAATGCTGCGAGATCACCTAAGTGAGCAGGCATAGTTGGTGGAGGCACTTCTGGGATAGCCTGGCTGATAGGAGTTGGCGTTGGTCTGAGTAGGTTGGCAAATGACATAGGATATGATATGTGACTAGGCCTAGCTCCCCTTGGATAATGGTTATGATAAGGCACTCTTGGAGCATACGCCATTGGCATACTAGGAGGCATAGGAGCTACATGGGCATGAGTAGCAATAGGTACATAAGGCCGATAGGCACTACCATGCACTGTTGTAGGTACTGTTCCACTAGGTAGTGGTGTCGTACTAACTACAGCGGTAACAGGTGCACTTTCAGCTATGCTCATCATTGGGGTAGGCATTGCGGATTCCCTAATGGAAAGTTGAGCCAAGGTTGGAAAGGTAAAGTTACTGCTCGTGGGCTCAACCTGCATTGAGACTCCAGGCGAAACAACATATGAAGGGTCTATGGGACTCACCGAGGGGGTCTCCAATTGTGAGAGGGTTGGTTGTTTGGCCTTGCCCGTATCCAAAAACCTCATAGGGCCAGTGGAAACTAGGTCCACTCCCCTATTTTGCCTCTCAATTTGGATAATTCTATGAATAACATCACATATCATTTGCTGTTGCTCCTCTAGATTAGTGGCGCTAGATGTATATCGTAGGACTTCTAACCAGCCTACATGGTATGTATAACCTGTGTATAGGTCAGTTAGAGTCTCTGTGTGTAGATCATATTCCCAATTTTCATTGAGAAATATCCCATCTAGACTTGGTGTGCCAAATGGTTCTCTTGAAGTGGACGCAATGTCACTTCTTATGGATTGGCTTCTAGGGACCTCTACTTTAGGAAGAGCATCGGAATGTGGTAGCTCAGTAGGGCCCTCATTAAACGAAGTGGGTAGAATATCCACATGGACACTCTTTGGGAGGGTAGGGTCTACATAAGATGTGAATGGCGAATCTACTACCCCTCCCTCCTCATTTACTTCGCTTGTCGCCTGTTCAGAGCGTGTAGCTCTACTAAAGGTCTCTATTAGACGACTAAACATGCTAGATCCGGGTTGTGGGGCCCACACTGGCATGTTTTGGCTTGTCTCCTCAGGATTCTTGGTAGGGTGCCCTTCCATGGCTTCTGAGTCAGAGGACGAGTCACTATCCACTATTCGTGGATCTTGGGTTGCACTCCCTTGGGTTCCAGCCGAAGGCCAAGATGCCAACGTAGAGGGATGGTGTGAGCCTGCGTAAACTGAAACACTTTCTAGTGGTTCAGGCTCTAGCACCCGACCAGAACATAGATGCATGTGACGTGGGTACCCTACGTGCGTTGTAACTACCCTTGAAACTCACACAAGTGGTTTCTTAGGTGTTTCGCACCCCGTTTTTACTTGTTTTTGTGTTGTTTTTAACCCGTTTTTGACCCCCTTACTTACAATCGAACTTGGACTAGGGCGTATGATAGCTCGAAACGAGCGTATCGTTCAAAGGATCCTAGTGTGCTTTACAGCACCGTGTTCGCCTATCTAGAGCTCCTGTAGTCCTCAAAACAGTCCGTTTCCCTTGGGGGGAAGGGGCAAAAGCCTATTTGCTTGTGGAGGAAAGGGTGAGGGCTTTATCCCACATGCTCACTTTACTCCTTGGGGAGTGGGCTACATATAGGGCACGACTTCCCATAAGCTCTCACTTGAGAGAAAGCTATGGAGGCTCACTCTCCTATATATATATATCAAAAGACCGAGACCGAGGCCGGGACCGGGGTCGTGGGTTAATTGGGGTTCTTTCTTTTCAAAATTTTTTTCTCCAATTAGAAAATCTTTCCTCTCCACATGTTTGGTTCTTTCTTTGAAAATAAAATTTAATTTTTTCTTTTTTCTTTTTTATAATTTTTTTATTTTTTATTTTCTATTTTTTTTTGTGAGATAAGTTCCCTAGGGTTTCCTTAGGGTTCAGTCTTGGCCGCGGCGCAGTTCGCACACACAGCACAGATCTGGGGATTCAGAAATCCCTCTCACACGCAGAAACCAGATAACAGAACGCACGCCCACACGCAGAGCGAAACTATAACAAAAGAAACAGAAATGCAACACAGAAACGCCTTGACAACAAACACACAGTCGCTTTCCTACAGTGTAGATTAAACTTCACGCAGCAGCCGAGAGCTGCAAACTGGAGCTTGGTGCAGGGCAACTCCCCGGCAGCGGTGCCAAAAATGTGCGCTTTTGTCGCACAGGTCGTAGCTGGGGACTTGCCGGTGTCCGTATGCGAGCCACGAATGGCTGCAAGCATACAACCAGGGAAGGAAGCTCAAAACGGAATGCAAAAGGTGTGTCACTCACCACTTAACCGCCGCCTTGAAGGATTCCCGCGTCGCAGCCGTGAAGGAGGAGCCGCCGCCGCCGCTCTACCGCCTCGCCGCCGCCGCCGTGCCGCTACACAGTGCGCTCGATCGCTCTCTCACTCTCTCTCTCTCTCTCACACACACACACGCAGGAGAAGGAAATCAAGGAGATAAGGCAAGAGCACTCTTGTATTCACAACACATGAGAATGAGGATTTTAGGGTTACATTTGACTCATATAGGTGACTTGGCCGTTCACACTTGGGCGCCCATACATGGCCGACCGACCCTAACCCTTATCCTACTGATATCCAAGGTGCGCCTCACATCGGCGATCACCCAATCCCTTCATCCTTAACATATGGTGCCGACAAGCCCGGCCCATGACTCAGAATATTTAAATTAATGACGTAAAATATAGTACGTCGCCATGTCCGCCATGGGTTAACAATATCCGCTTTGTACTTGTCAACTTTTCTCGTAGCTTCGTTGAGCTCTGATAGGGCATGAGCATATTTCCTTTCAAGCACCTCAATTATTCCGTCCAACACAGCAATTACCTCTGAGTCCACATGCATATTTTGTACTATCTCCGATTGCTCAAGAGGCTTCATCTGTTCAAACCTAGAGGTATGCGGTGCAGAGGAAGCATGGAAAATAGACCATCGATGCTTTTTTGCTTGTAGCTTCTCTGAATTTCTTTCAGCTTTGTGAGTACCTCAAAAGGAGTCTTCTCCTTCCGGAATCTATTCAGAAATGCCACTTTCAATGCATTGTAGTCAGCAAAATGTGCTGCTCCATAATTATTCAACCACTGCATAGCCTTGCCTTCCAAGGTGGCTTCAAATTGCATTCTCTTGGTCTGGGCATCGTACACTCCGTCAAATTGACTGGCCTGCCATTTCCTCTCAAATTGAGCTATATGGCAATCAGGGTCTTCTTTAGACGTTCCTGAAAAGGTCTTGAATCTGACTCGGAGGTCTTGCCTTGCCTGAGCTGCCGCCATTCTCGGAGACGCTGGACTTGCTGGTGTTGAAACTGAAGATGACGAATTTGATGACACTTGTGGTGTCACCGAAGATGGTGTTGAGAATGCCAATGGAATGCGCACCCGCAACTGTCTTGGTGCTCCTAAAGGATCAAATTGCAGTCTTCTTCTTGACCGCAAAGCTCCATGGATAAATGCTCCTCCAATAAACTGCCTAATTCGACGATCTTCTCTGTCTGAACCATCATATTCTTCCACATCTTCCAAGTCTTCTACATATGCATTCTGGTCTGCCCCTTCTGTGTCATCACTTGCTGCACCTTGAGCCCAAACATTCCAATATTCCTCTCCATATCTTGATGAATTTGACCTCAAATTGTAAATGCGAGTGGGTTGCTGTGACCTCTCCAGGCTGACTATCTGATTTCACGCTGAATTCTGTTGGAGATACGAAACGTCACCCATGCACAGAAGATGATGAATTCGACCATGGTATCACACCACTATCACCGTGATCGCCAGTGTTTACTCGCGTGCCAAAGAGAAGAGAATCATCACTAACATTCTTCATGAACAAAGACAATGAATGTGACAAAACATGAATTGCAAAGACACCGAAAATTCTGCTTCTTCATCAATCCAAAACAAGGCTACATCATCATGAAGGAAAAACAAAACAGAAACTGAAACTTCATCTACTACAAACTGCCAACACACATGACAAAATACTGAATCTTGCGCTTCCTACAGAACACGCTGCATGATAACTAATCCGCCAAATACATAGATCGCCAAAAGGCTAAAAGGCCACAACTCTTCGGATCTCAATCCGGCTTTCACACTTGTCGTCCATTGTGCCTTCCAAAATGCCTTCTTTGCCTTGCCCCTAACAGCCGCTATCATGCTCTCAGAAAATAAAGCCCAATCGACTGGCCCTTTTGTACACTCATGCAGAAAACCTCTTGCAAATGCCTTGGTCACCTCCATCCCATAGTTGCTGGGAGGTTCTTGCTGATATACCGAAGTAAAAAGGGTGTAGAACCTAGGCCACAACTCTAGCTTCAAAGTCTTGCATTTTACTTTATTGCCCCTTCTTGGCACCTCATTAAAACATGATAGCCAATCTGCATCTGTAAAATTAGCCTCACCCAATGTTCGCGCATCCACTCCAGAATTTGAAAGACCGTAGACTTCATGTGCTTGGGCTTTGGTCATACAAAAAACTGACTTTCTTTCAAACTGGACATATGGAGGGTACCAACACGATTTGCCCTGCAACATTCCATAGCACAACCAGAATCAGTCCAACACATTTATACTAACATATTTTCATGTATGATTTGCTTGCTTTGGACATGCACCTTCCATATATATGCATGAGGCTACAAGTATGCTTATGTTAACAATGCTTGTGCGCATGTATAGAAAGTGTGGGAGTATCAAAGGTGTAGAAAATGTGTTCTCCACTGTGTTGTCAGCATGCAATATGCAATGTAGTGTCACTAAAACTCAATAAAGCACTATTGCCCACAACTTGAATTTTTCAAGGGATGTTTTGGTATATGCAACACACTTATTACAATACACGACAACTGAGGAGTCATCATTGAAGCAAAAAATTTATTTTGTAAGGTATTCAATAGGGACATTGTTTCATGGATGACATTGTGAGCACACTCACTCCATTACCCCATGGAGCAGCATGGTACCCTAACATGCATGTGCAACACACCTCAAACACAAGGCTATAGTATGAAATGCTACGCTTGGGGCATATGTTGATAAAGGCCTAGCAAGCAAGGCAATGCAATCGTTTAGGCAAATGCATAGAGAAGAAGCAACGTTTGACCATATAATGTTTGTATTTTCTCCTCAAGCATGTGGTGTTCTTGCTAATAAAGGAGAGGAGAAGAATCAACCAAGTCAACATCTCTAGAAATTGGAAGCTCTTTGCATGCCATAGCTTAACTAGCAGGCTTTTGCTTAGGGGCCCTTATGTTAACAATGCTTGTGCGCATGTATAGAAAGTATGGGAGTATCAAAGGTGTAGAAAATGTGTTCTCCAGTGTGTTGTTAACATGCAATATGCAATGTAGTGTCACTAAAACTCAATAAAGCACTATTGCCCACAAATTTAATTTTTCAAGGGATGTTTTGGTATGCAACACACATATTACAATACACGACAAGTGAGGAGTCTTCATTGAAGCAAAAAAATTATTTTGTAAGGTATTCAATAGGGACATTGTTTCATGGATGACATTGTGAGCACACTCACTCCATTACCCCCTGGAACAGCATGGTAATACCCTAGCATGCATGTGCAACACACCTCTAGAAAAAATTCACACAAGCCAAGCACTTGAACAAAAATTGGCTGCACAACAACATGTGTAAAGATGCTCACCTCTGTGCTTGGTGGCATCTGAGCCGCCCAGCTGCATGTTGAACTTCTTGCTTGGTGTAGTAGGTGATTTGGGTGTAAGAGGATAATGCCCCTTTCTTATAGCTCCTTTGGCCTTTGCTGTAGCTGAGGAAGGAGAGGAGGAAGCTAGCACCCTGCGAGATTTCCTGGCTGGGGATGGCTCTGGAGAAGATTCAAATCAAGCCTAAGGGAGCAGGAGAAGAAGTGGAAGAGGAAGTTCTACCTGCAGCATTTCCCCTGTGTGTGTCCTAGTGTCTGACCTCCCTCTCGGCTGCTTTCTTGTTGCTCTCAAGCTTCTAGCATTTCCACGCTGGCAAGCTTCCCCCCCAGACGAGGGCCCCTGCTGCTGCTGCAACCGACGGGCACTCCTCATGATGGTTGCGAGTGGTGCAAAGGTACTGCCCCCACTCCTTTGATTTTGCCGCGCCTTGAATTGAATAAATTAAAAAACTTATTGAAGTCTTTTAAAATTCCCAACATTCCTATGGCTACCAACTGAGCTACCTCCCAGCTCCCCAACCCTGAAATCTGGTAGCTAGTGTACCACCTATTCATGCATATACCCTCATACTAAAAAATAATACAAGAAACAACATGAAGAAATAGCCTTGAACAAGAATCCAAAGAGCGGCAAGAAAAACTTTAGGGCAAAAACATTGTGACAACATGGCCCAAGTAGTGGACCTCAAAAAAGAGGATTGGGAAGTGAAACTCGCTTAGTTGTGCCTAGGAATGACCAACCCGACGAGTTTCACCCAAAAATTGGCTCTTGTTGATATAGGAGAAAATCAAAATCTGATGTCATATGACACATGGCTCTCCCTCAAGAGGCCCTCATTAATGAACACCACATCCACGGTCGCTATAGTTGCCTCACGATTGGTTCAATGTTTAGACACAACCACAACTTTGTTCCACATTGGCAATAATCCCTTGGAAGGGAAGTTTTATGTGATGCCTGCAGGAACCATGATCGAAGAAATCCTTCTACGACTCTGATGGATGGGACACAACCGGTGCCTAATTGATTGGGATATAAGGACGGCCACCCAACTGGCCTTTGGCCTAGTTACACTCTTGATGATAGATGAAGAACCCTTTTCCACAATCACCCACAACCATGCTACCCAAAAAGAGGTCTCTCCACACTATGAATATCTAATTGCCTCACAAACTCTCATCAACACCCAACTCTACAACTACCCAAATGCGCATCAAAGAAGCAAGCACTCTTCTAACCCCACTACCAAGATTAAGCCCACTAACAATCCTAACCCACCCCAAGGACAACTTTGGCCCGTGAGGCACACAATGCAAGAACCCTCGCACACCTGGGTGCCCAAGAAACTCTTTGCAGTAGCCCAAGGATATTATGAAGGTGCTACAACTATATGGATTCCCCATAGATCCACTTCCCAAACTCACACCCCAGTCCTCATACCTCTCCATGACCCCCAATTCAACAACCACAAGCCCACAAGGTACAGGAGAACCTTTGGCAAAAACCTTCCACAAAGCTGAACCAACCTTGCCAAAAACCTTAGCCTCACCCTGAAATGACTTATAGGTGGATCCCTAAGCCTCTCCTCTCCACGCTCAACACTTTTATGAAGGAAATTAAAACAATTGGGTCCCCTGACATACACCATTCCTACCCCCGTGATTCTGGAATCACCCAAATTGGAGGCCCAAGATATCCTCCATTGCTACCACCACTACTACAACACTGAACAGGGGAAATCAAAACTACAGGAGGATTCCTTAACCATCCAACCCCCTTCCACTGTTCACTGAGACAGTGGACACGGGTTGGAAAGAAAAACTTCAAGAGGATGCCTTAACCATCCAACCCCCATCCACTATCACTGACAGTGATGTACCTTTGACTTCAGCTACTCCCCCACCCCTTATAATTCGACTCCCTCATTGCACCCCCAATCTTCTCCTAGCCTAGCTGCTCCCTCCATGGTAGCCTCCACAGTTCTGATGGAGATACCAACCTCGCTAAACCGAATTGGAGATGCCTTCTCACTCTAGCAAACTAGGCAAGGAGTCCATATAAAATCCGAATGGGGTGATGGCTACATAGACTTAGGGTACAAGACCTATTTACAAGGTGCCCAAAAAAAGGCATAAAGTCAGGGCCGTACCTGCACAAAGCCATGGCCTTTCACTCTTGAAGACATGATCGTACCTTCACCAAGCCATGGCTATACCTTCTTCCTCTGCTAAGACACGATCATTCTCTTGTCAAAAATCGAAGACACACTCGTACGCTCTTGAAGCCACGATCGTACGACACAGACTAAGCCACAATCGTACCTTCACAAAGACATGGACGTACCTTCCAAAAGACATGCATGTACCTTCCAAAAGACATGCATGTACCTTCCAAAAGACACGCTCATACCTTCCTAAAACCACGGTCATACCCTTCCTCGAAATCTATAAAAGGGGCCCACCACTTCCATTTCACTCACGCTTTTCTCTCTACCTAGACAAACTATTGTAATTTTTTCTCTCGAGCTTTTACCCTTGCCTAGCAGCCTCTTAATCTCAGCAAACATGGCCACACACTTTGACTCCTCCTATGAGATCCTCCCTCATACACCTTGAAAGAAGGAGACCCCGGATGGGGACCTTCTTGAGGAGTATAGCAAGCACCCCACCCAACTATCTCACCTAGGTAGTAACCTAATGTGCGAGGTCAGCGGCCATACCGCCCATAGCCTCATAAAGAACAACCATAAGGTGGAGAAAAAGCTCCTATATCACATAGGAACGTGGTGGTACAGGGCTATCACAAATCCTGCAATAGTGGCCTGCTTAGAGCAGATAGGGATCGACGGCCTGCCCACCTTAGAACCCTAGGGCATAGACCTCCTCAATTTCTTGTACTTCACAGAGACCTATGATGTCAACAAGGTTGTAGGGCAGGTGCTAGACAATGAGGGCCACCCCCAGACGATAATCCACCTTAGTCTAGACCTCGTTTGGAAGGCTCTCCATCTCCTGTGCGATGGAGCAACCATATGTTTATGCACCTTTTCTACGACGCTTACCAAGGATCCACCACCAAGGATGGGGTCGAGTGGCAAAATATCTCCTAGGCAAGATCTTGTCATGCCTGTCCATGCCCTCTCCTTCCCCCTCACCACCCACTAGACCGATCGCTTTAAAGAGAATGTGGGGGAGAGGGAGAGCTTCAAACACTAGCAAGCAAACACACACACACCACAAGAGAGAGCAAGACACAAGAGAGAGATGGATAGCTGAATTTTCTTCTATCTTCTTCTTCTCTACTCAACCGAGTTAAATTTTTAGCAATGTAATGAGCTATGGTGGATCAAATGCAAGAATCAACATCATTAGCAAGTGATTAGATGATGATTAATATGATATTAGTGAGAAATTAATTGATAGCTTAACGTAGGTATGGATACTCAAAAACCAGCAAATACTCATTAGGCCAATGCCTCAATTTATAGTTTTTACATCCACATTTATACATCCACAAGATGCCAAACATCTAATCCCACTGATTTCTCCTTGATAAGTGCCACTTGATAAGTGCCACCTCCCCTACATCTGGGGGACACCTCATCCTTGATTCTCTCCACCTCTTCACTTTTTCCAGAATATCTCCACACATCCTAGAACTTCTCATGCTACCCTTTATTTTCTCCCAGTAGATACCTCTCACCTTTTCACTGCTACCCACTCATTTAAAGACTCTCTTTTATAGCCTCTTGCTAAGGGCTTGTTCCTGCACACACCCATTCACTTGTATATTTCAACACCTCCCCTCAAGTGAATAATCCTAGCACACATGGACCCTATACCAAGTTTCCCTCTTACTTGGTAGCCCGTGACCAATGCCTCAAGTCCCTAACTCATAGTCCTTGACACTCTCTCTCTATGTGTCCAAGGCTTACTACAAGTGCCCGTGACCTTGACTAAAGTGCTATGGTGGCTCAAAGGTGGTTTTACTCTGTTGGGGCAGGTTACATTGGGTTGTGGGGTTTCTCTCTCTTTCTCTCTCCAAAAATATGATCTGACTCCAATTCCTTAAGGAGTCTCCATGAAGTTTGCCGATGTCGATCCTTCTTCACTGGGTTTGTTGTAGCAGTCTCTTGCCATGTTTTCTGGGGCTTCCCATAGTTGTGGCAAGTGAAGGTCCTTCCTCCTCCCCTGCCTCTTCCTCGTCCTCGTCCTTGTGAGAATCCTCCTCGAGTGAAGAATGCTTTTTCCTCTCTAGTTGTTGGGTCCACCCCTTTCTTCTCTTTGACCTTGGTCTCTTGCTCTAGTAGAGCTCCTTCTATCTCATGCAGCTTCAATTCAGGTACATTCTTTAAGGTTGCCACAATGTTTTCATATTCTCCTTTGTCCACACACTTCAGAAGCACTGCTAGTGCCTCATCATCCTCTACCTTCTTACTAATGGCTGCCACTTGTTGCTTAATGCTTTTGTATTTGTTCAAGTGTGTGGTTAGAGGTTCATCTTCCTTCATATCAAGTTTGTAGAATTTCATTAGCAGATTTATCTTTGATTTTTTTGCTTGAGTGCCGAATAGTTTATTGAGTTCATCCCATGCATCTTTTTCCCGTTGTATCCCTATGATGTGGTGAATGATTTCATCATTTAAACTAAGTGCAATGAGTCCTAATGCTTTCTCATTCCTGCTCTTCCACTTATTCTCCCCAATCACCTCTGGGCATTCATCTCTTCCCTCATAGATTTTTCCTCATGAGCAAATACATGGTCTTTGTTTGCTATATGAAACTACTCCCCATTAAATTTAGCTATAATTTATGCTGATAAATCTATTGTAATCATCATTTAACACCAGATTTGAGTTGTTGTAAAAGGGTATACACTACCCTTGAATCTTGAATTGGATAAAGAGGTAAATTACATAAAGCCAAGTGTAGCTGATTACTGTACTGAATGGTTGGAGTATAAACCATCTCCGAATTGCAATCTAAAGTGATAGGGATCTGTATCAGATACCGAATGGTAATTTTAAACCCTCAATTGCACCAAAATATAATGATTAATGTTGATTAATCACTGATTAGTGAAATAATCCCTTGTTTTATGTGTAGAAAATAGAGTGTGCGGGGAGGCCAGATCTGGGGCCTTAGAGTTCAAATGAGCTCAGATCCTTTCAAGAGCATCAATAGCAGTTATTCTAGTAGAGTATCAAGCCAAGAACCAAAGGATTTGATTAGACATTGAATGCTTAATCTTAAGATTACCAGAACTACTTTCTATGAGTAATATGGAGCTGAAATCGATTGCTCTAGCGATGTTTTTTTGTAATTCTGACCACATATGCGTGTTTGCAACATTAGAAAACCTTTTGGGCTAGCTCATTTGCTCCCAATTGCAAGTAGTGAAGCCAATTTTATAGATTTACTGCTGTTAGAAAAAGGCACCAGCGATTTTGCCAATTTTTGTTGTTTCGTGACGGTGGTTTGGCGTGCTTTCTGATGAACTGAAGCTTGTGGGTTGTGGCTAGCTATGGCTAAAAGATCTTTAGCCAATTTTTAGACTGGAGGGAGAGAGAGAGATCCTCAACCAGCTAGGGGTGCAAAAAATAGTTCAAAAGAGGTTTAAAAAGTGATTATCTCCTAATTAAGATTAATACGGTGATTAGCAAGATAAATAGGCTCAAAATATCAATAGATCCTAAGCTAGGCTCTGATACCAAGTTAAATTTGCAGCAATGTAATGAGCTATGGTGGATCAAATGCAAGAATCAATATCATTAGCAAGTGATTAGTAAGTGATTAGATGATGATTAATATGAGATTAGTGAGCAATTAACTGATAGCTTAACGTAGGCATGGATACTCAAAAACCAGCAAATACTCATTAGCAGCAATGTAATGAGCTATGGTGGATCAAATGCAAGAATCAATATCATTAGCAAGTGATTAGTAAGTGATTAGATGATGATTAATATGAGATTAGTGAGCAATTAACTGATAGCTTAACGTAGGCATGGATACTCAAAAACCAGCAAATACTCATTAGGCCAATGCCTCAATTTATAGTGTTTACATCCACAAGATGCCAAGCATCTAATCCCACTGATTTCTCCTTGATTTGTGCCACCTTCCCTATATCTGGGGGACACCTCATCCTTGATTCTCTCCACCTCTTCACTTTTCCTAGAATATCTCCACACATCCTAGATCTTCTCATGCTACCCTTTATTCTCTGCTAGTAGATATCTCTCACCTTTTAACTGCTACCCACTCATTTACAGACTCTCTTTTATAGCCTCTTGCTAAGGGCTTGTTCCCGCACACACCCATTCACTTGTATATTTCAACAAACCAACATAACATAAAGATAAGAGTACACACTATATGGGTTAGTACTTAACTACTACAACATACAAGGGTCAGTCCATAATGTGGACCTGACTAAATGAGCTGGCGCTGTAACTATGCCAGTCTCTAGTAATCCAAAATGGCTATCACATAGCCTGTCATCCCACTGGTTGCATATCACCCATAATCTCATGAATCATGCCAGTGGTGTAGATGCAGAAGCTATCACCCAGGCGGGTCTCATCAATGTCTGTCTTGTAGCACTAGTTGAGCTTGATATCTCAACACTCCCAGGCGGGTCTCATCAATGTCTATCTTGTAGCACTAGTTGAGCTTGATATCTCAACACTCCCCCTCGAGCTCAAATTCACACACTGCACTCCAAGCAAGCTCCTAAACCTGTGGAGTTTCTCTGTGCCCAATGCCTTCGTTGATGATGTCAGCCACCTAATCCTCTGTGCTGACATATACCAGATCTACATCTCCTGCTAGAACCTTCTCCCTCACAAAGTGATAATGCACCTCAATGTGCTTCGTTCTAGCATGATATACTGGGTTACTGGCCAATTGTATGCTACTCATGTTGTCACAATATATGACAACTGTCCTATCCATGGGCTCTCCCATGTCACCAAGTAGCTTCTGAAACCAAGCTACCTCACAAGTTGCCATATCAGCACCCTTGTACTTTGCCTCTGTACTTGACAAGGCAACTGTTGACTGCTTCTTACTGCTCCAACTCACAACAGCACTCCCAAATGAGAACATAAAACCACAGGTAGATCTCTTGTTTACAATACTACCAGCCCAATTAGCATCTGTGTGCCCAGGCAGCTATATCTTTGTACCAGCCTCATAGAAAAGTCTATAATCAACTATGGACTTTATGTACCTGAGGATCCATCAAGTGTGGCTTCCTAGGGGGCCTGCATAAATTGACTCACAAGTCCAACAACATAGCTCAAGTCTGGCCTTGTAATGTTCATGTTGTAGATCAAACTACCCATATGAGGTGATCTCACCACCTCTATGCCCAAGAAATACTGCAACTCACCCAAATCCTTCATCTCAAACCTCTACTTCAGAAGCATCTGGACATCATCTATGTCTGCATCACTATCACCAGTGATAATTAAGTCATCCACATATATGACTAATAGCATGATCCCTCTATTTGTCTTTTTCACATATAGTGAAAAATCTACATTGGATACCTGAAATCCAATGGTAGCAAGATACTCCCCGATCTTGTTTGACCATGCTCTGGGTGCTTTCTTCAAGCCATACAAGGCTTTGCGTTAATGTGCACACAAAATCTAGATGTGCATCACTCTCAAAACCTAGTGGTTGCATCATGTACACTTCTTCTTGCAAATCACCATGCAAGAAAACATTCTTTACATCCATTTGTTGATGTAAAGACCAACCCTTCACTATAGCCATAGCAATGATAGCTCTCATGGCTACCATTCTTGCAACCAGATTGAATGTCTCCTCATAGTCTATGCCATAAGTCTACACATAGCCCTTGGAAAGCACCTTACCTTGTATTTGCTCATTGAATCATCAGCATTATGCTTGACTTTATACACCCACTTACATCCAATTGCCTTATTTTCCTTAGGCAAAGGCACTAACTCCCATGGCAGCATTTGCATCCAATGCTGCCATCTCCTCATCCATGGCATCTTCCCATTTCTTATTTCCAATTTCCTGCTCAAAGAAGATGGGCTCAGCCTCCTGTATTGCTTTTACCATGTAAGCATATTGATGGGCTATATATCCATCATATCTCAACCTGTCAACAGGATATCTAACCCTCGTAGACCTACGTACACTTGGATCACTGTTAGGTGTTCTCAAAACAACCCTGGTTCTCCTTACACCAGGAGTAACCACAAATAGAATGCTAAGCTCCTCATCAAGGCTCTGCTCAGAGCCACTAGAGTCACCATACACATATGAGTGACCTGCTTACAGATCATACACAAAAGGTTGATCTACCATTTCCTTCCCTTTTTTTGATACATGTGTACCTGCATCATTTCTCAACCTACCTGACCATGGGCTAACATTGAATCCACTGCTTGAGGACTCCCCAAGTCCACTCCACTCAGCACCTGTGATTGCTGCTCTACATGTGGTGCAACATTAGCACTTCTTACATCTGCATCTTCTATTGCCTTCTCACAAATACTGGTGCATACCAGCTACTCATATCATCGAAGACAACATCTCTGCTTACTCGCATCTCACGAGTGGTAGGGTTATAAAATCTAAAACCTTTTTGCTCCATAGCATAACCAATGAAGATGCATTTCTCTGACTTTGGATCTAACTTTGTTCTCACATGTATATATGCATGTACATATGCAATACACCCAAACACTTTCAAGTTACACATCTGGTCTTATGCCTGTAAACTTCTGTTCAAGAGTATACCATGAACAGCTGCAGTGAGTGTCATGTTCATAACGTATACAGCAAACTTCCCTGTCCACCCCCCTCAAGCCAACCTCCTCAATCGGGCCCACCTTTTATGGTGCGGGCACCCTACCCCCACTGATGAAACCATTGACCTCGTCATCCAATGGGCTCTCCCCTACCTCCCTCCCGCACCGCCAAATCCCTCCACTTCCTACATTATCGGGGATGGGAGATCATCAATGCCGCCTGCAAATCACTACGCCGCTATGAGCTCTCCCCTTATACCCACCAAGGCCTTCTCATCCTCTACCACAGATGCCACCTCTAACTCAAAATAATTCACGCCACTGGGATCATCCAATTTGATGATTCCCATGTGGCCTTCCCCCTTTAATTCCCCCCCCCCCCCCCCCCCAATAAACCACCCCCACCCTTATCTCCTCCTCATCAACCTCCCCCCCCCCTCACCCATCCCAACCCAACACCATCTCCCAACCACCACCATCCTTTCCCTCTTCCCCCCACCATCCTCTACAACCCCCCCACATTCCTACTTCTCCTCCATCACCAACCCCTCCTTCACCCCACACCCTCACTCTTCATTTGGGAATCCCTCCAACCTAAAGGATATTCCCTTGACATTGGCAAGGCCGCTACCTCACAACTGCAACCCTTGCCACGATACCCTCTCGACTTGATAACCCCTCCACCCCCATCACAATCACTCCCCAACCTCCCTTCCCCCACACCTCTGGAGGAAGGTGAGATCCCCCCATCACCCTGTTTGGGACATCATAGCATAGCGGAGGCTACACTCCAACCCACACACTTTGTCAATCCGTGAATGCAACCCGGTTAGCGCATAGAGGCTATCCCGAATGGGAGAAGATTAGTTAACCACACACTAATGACTTCTAGTCCTACTCAATCCTTCTTCAACACTCAAGCAATCAATCTAACACAATGAACGCATCAAGATTAGGCTACACTTAAGCATAAAAATGCAACTTATGCAAAGAATCTAACATGCAAAGAGCTATCACACAAGCCTCAACTACACATCATTTCATGCACAAGCTTCATCACATGCACTCTACAATTCACAAATCAGATTTTAGCATCAAAACATCATTAAGAAATCTAGATTAGCAAGTGTGTAGACCGCAACCTCAAATCATTGAATACGTAGAGAATAGAGAGTACAAGATTGAAGCAAGAATGGAGATGGAGAGCCTTGGGAGAGCACATGAGAAGGAGCTATGGAGCAAGCTCTCTCTATGAGCCTCTCAACCAAATGACCAAAGAGTGTCCTTTAGCTCTCAAATGGGCCACTTTTTATACAAAAACTCTAGAACTCCCAAAAGTTCCCATGTGGGATTATTGTCAAGCCCACTCCCACATTCATCTACAACTTGGAACTCTTTTCAAGAGCCCTAAGTGTCTTTTTTTTGTTGCATCCTTGTATTGATCTTCATTCGTCATGCAACACACCCCCATAGGAGAATGAAGAAATTGACCCACCCTGCAACCCCCTCGATCTCACGGAGTTTGAGCAAGCCATCAACATCCTTCTCTCGGTTGACAACTCCAAGAAGCCCCCATCAGCAAGGTTATTAATTGCATGAACATCCATGTCCTTTGGTCCTATTTGGACACAAAGCACAGCGTATGGAAGCGCCAATACCCCCATTGGCCCCACAAGCAAGTTACCAGCAACCCCCCTCCAATGCTTGCCCTATCACCTTCAAATTTATGGGTGAGCAGTAGTCCGCCTACTACTGGCACCGGACTTTTCTTCTCAAACCATACATCTGGGAGCAGTATTGCAAGGCACCCTGCCATCTAAGGATCGACCCTACCTACTTGCCCATCTGCCAACGCTCGGGCTTGGGATCTCTTTAAGACAGAGTAGATGGTGAACCCAAAGCTCCAATACAACTTTCTATGGTTCACTCCACCCACGTCCCAAAGCCCCTACACCGAGGCCACTATGCTCATGAAGATCCATGCCTTCATTGATAGATATGAGAAGGTAACTAATCCAACGATTGTGGCCACCATCCGCTTCTTCCACCTAGTTATCACACTCTCGAAAGACTTATCGGATTGGAGCCACTACTACAAGGGCAGTCAAGGCCGCGCCTTCAACCTCAATAAAGGCCCCACTTTGAAGTGATTATTCGACTACTACAAGTGCATCCATTGAGTGCCCACCTGGCGCATGTGGTCCTTTGAAGATATGATGGAGACAACTTTTTAAACTAGCTACTACAAGGTCTTCCACTGATCCCCCCCATCCCAAGTTGTGGTTTGACTACATCCGCACCTACTCCATCTACTACTACTAGTACCCTTGCCAGCTCCGAGGACGGATCTGAATTAGGGTGGGGGATATGTTAACCACACTAGTTAACATTATTTCCAAGCGTGGTTATGCTTCTTGTAACTCGTTATTATGTAACCGCGCTAAGCGCTTCATGTGAAAAAGATATATGGGATGACCAAGCTTATGACTTGTGTAATGCTGGTCCTCACTAGAATGAGCCTACGTTTACATAGATCTTGGAAGTCAGTTTTGGGCCCCCAATCATAAATGGGCAGCCGTCCATTCTAAAAAGGGAGCTAATGTATATAAGGGATTTATGAAATATAAAAAGGGACAATCCCATTATCACAATTGATTTTTGCCTTCTCTCTCTCTCTCTCTCTCTCTCTCTCTCTCTCTCTCACACACACACACACACACACACACACACCCTCTTGTGGCTATGGTGGTAGGCTTGTATTGGTTGATGCATGATTGCTTTATTGTGGTGTGTGCATGTAGGTGATGATTATTGTCTTGCCTTCTCTTCTCCCTCTTCATGTTTCCTTCTTGATATCCCTCATGCGCATACACAAAGGCATGGAGTAGAGGTAGAGCTTTCTATAGATCCCTTCCTCTTTTCTCTCTACCTAGCTTGTGGAAGCTCCATTTGAGTGACACAAGTGCAGGTGGAGTGATCCCCTAGTGGCCTCACATTGGGAAGTTAACCCTCATTAGGGTTGGCTAAGTGCTAGTCTCCGAAACCAACCCTTTCATGGTCTTCTTATCTCCCTCTCTTATGCAAGGTAACATGTTGATTTGGTTAACAGTTGCTCTGGTAGCTTCTTGCAATCTTATGGGCCTTTCTATCTCATTCATCGTGGCTAAATGTCAAACCTTTTTAAAATCTCTTAAGGTATAACTCCTGATTCCCATGATAATACCACTCGCGGGTGGGGCGAGTATTTTCTGATCAATTTGGCACATTGACAGCATTGGCCAACATTGGCCATCTCTCTAAGAGTATCCCATTTGTTTTAATGAAAACTAGGACTTAGTTAGTTGTGCGGAAGCCATAATGTTGTAAGATGTATGCTTCACTCGTTCCTGTGTTGCTGGCTTGGCCTCTAACTTGTTCTCTTATGGCCCTTCTCTCTCACCCTTTTGTGTCAATGAAGACTGGGACTTGGTTAGCTATGTGGAAGTTGTAACGTTATAAGATATATGCCTCACTGGTTCCTATGTTGCTGGCTTAGCCTCTAACTTGTTGCCTTGTGGCCCTTCTCTCACCCATTGGCCTTCCAGTTTGGGGCCCCTTTTGTCGATGACTCACCTCTGAACACTCCACGGTATCATTTGGCCATATTCGAGTTTGGACGCCGAATTGTGCTAGTGCCCCAAAATCCTAATCTAGTATCCTCTGTTATGAAGTATCTTAGTTCACTTCTAAACTAGAATTTGGAGCTACTAAGATGGTTAGATCGACTCTTGGTCTTGTCCCATTCCCTAGGGTTGGTGCACACGATAATGTTTCATGCTCTAACATTGGGTTCGAGTATGAGGTCGCAATGATTCAGCTTGAATATAAATGCATAATCACCTGGTCTAATGCCAAAATCACTTATTGAGACTTTTTATGATTTTCCTTAAATTGTCAATGTTTTTGGGTTTTTATAAGGTTTTATATTTTTATGGTTTTTCTCCAGGATTTACAAGTTTTAGGTCTATGGTGATGGTCTAATTCCCTTGCATTGGATTTTGTTTTGAATTTTTAATGGCTTTAAAATTTTATCTCAGTAGGATCAACAATCCAACTTGGGCGACTCTCCTCAGACAATTCTAGCCAAAAATGATTCCAAATGGAACAATCCTTGTTGGACCAATTCTAATGAGGAACAATTAAACTTGGATGATCCTACTTTTGGGATTGGTACAATCAGACCTTGGATGATTCAACTCTTTGACTGTAGTGATCCTAGTTGACTCATAATCCAAGACTTGGATTGGTGATTGCACTTTTGGGATCATCACGGTCTAACTGTCTATCAGCAGCAGCAGCTGCTGATAGACAGTTAGACTTGGATTGGTGATTGCACTTTTGGGATCATCACGGTCTAACTGTCTATCAGCAGCTGCTGTCAGTGTCAGGCATGTCGGTGCTTGGATTACAGTGCAATTATTACATTATGACCAAAAATTCCCTATAAATTTGGTAGGTACATTGGCACTAATTCCCATGTTCACGACTGTTATAGCTAGTTAACTACTCATTAATGTGCCTATAGTCGATTCCACATGTCAAGTCAATGATCATACTAGCCTAGTCAAATTGATCTGACTTTTGTGGGGTTGAATCGAATAATTCTACCCCAAATGATCCTACTAGGGAACAAAATGATCTGACTCGAAAATGATCCCACTTTATAGTGAGTTTCTTCCTTGCATTTTCTTAGTTTTTTATGGTTTTTTTGGTGCCTAGCTGAGAAAAGGTTTCAAAATGGTTGTTCTACCATGCAAACACTAAAATAAATTATTAATGTGAATTAATTGAAATAATGGGCCAAAAGTTTTGGTTTGAACATAATGGAAAACATTTCAGCTCTAATTAGTCTATTTAACCGAAGCTAATGCTTATGATGTTAATGGAAAAGTCTCACAAGCGAGATTGCTAATCTCCATCTTCTGAGGAAGATCTCAACTTGACCATCCATCTCCACCAAAAAAGAAAATACAACAAAAAACACAAGAAAGGTTATGGGTTAGGAAAAGCTCAATCTAATCACACATTCCTCGCTCCTAATCACTCAAACACACCTTCAACTCCCCGCTTAATCACTCTACCACAAGTTTGCAACTTATGAAAAAACTAAATCAAACAATGGATCGATAGAATTCTTCCATTTCACTCTAGCATTAGTTCTAGAGTGAATGCTTCCATTTCACTGAAGGGAAGTTACAACTTCACAATAAGCTTTACCTTCACCATGGAGTACAACCTCTCTAGTATGTGAAATCCCATTGAATGTTTGAATGGAAACCTCAAGAGTGGTCAAGCACACAACCTCAACAATGGATCGATAGAATGCTTCCATTTCACTGAAGGGAAGTTACAACTTCACAATAAGCTTTACCTTCACCATGGAGTACAACCTCTCTAGTGTGTGAAAGCCCATTGAATGTTTGAATGGAAACCTCAAGAGTGGTCAAGCACACAAGCTCTACCAATCAAATGCTTGGACCTCAATATTATAATCACTCATGAGGGAGAAGCTAGCATGCTTACTCTCTTCTCACACCATCTTTGTGTGTGTGTGTGTGTGTGTGTGTGCGTGTGTGCATGTGTGTGTGTGTGCATGGATCACACTCCACATCTAGTTAATCACAAGAAATAATCAAGCAAGCATACGTCAAGCACACACACACTCAACCACTCACACATGCAAGCAAGAAACTCAACAAGACTCCATAGCAAATGGCAAATATAAACATGGAAGTATGCAAGAATTAGGAAAGGAAAAATACATACAAGAAGGAAGGAGCTTCCAAGCTTGAGCTCAATTGTAGATTTTATTATCAAAAGTGTCTTTACACACTCCCATAAGGCACTTTTATACAAGTGGGCTTTGCCCGATCGCCCACACTTATAGGGTGCCCAAAACATGTACAAGTCTTATATGGCTGAATTTCATTACAACAGGGGCCCTTTTACCATATACAATGTGAATCATGTAAGCTAGGGTAGGGATTACAATGAGTGTATGGAAAAGGAGGTTGTTTTTGTCTTCACCAAGGAAGACAACCCGACCTGTTTAGAGTGTGAAAGTACGTTGAACGTGGGAATGGAAATCTCAAGGGTAGTCAAGCCCTAAAGCTCTACCAATCTAATGCTTAAACCTTCATAATATCTAATCACTTATGTGAGAGAGAAGCTAGAAATATTCCTCTCTTCTTACCCCATCTTTCTCTCTCTCTCTCTCTCTCTCTCTCTCTCTCTCTCTCTCTCTCTCTCTCTCTCTCTCTCAATCATATCCACATCTAGTTAATCACAAGAAAGAATCAAAGAAGCTTATCTCAAGTACACACGCACACTCAAGCACTCACATATGCAAGCAAGAAACTCAATAAGACTCCATATCTAATGACAAAAATAAACATGAAAGCATGCAAGAATTAGGAAAGGAACAGACATGCAAGAAAGAAGGAGATCCCAATCTTGAGCTTAGTTGTAGATTATATTTTCAAAAGTTTTGTTATACACATCTGTAATTCACTTATATACAAGTTAGCCTTGTTCGGCCATGCCTACACTTATGGGGTGCTTAAAACATGTACAAGACTTATATGGCCAACTTTCATTACCAAAATGGGCCTTTGGATATATACAATTTGAAGTATGTAAGCTAGGACGGAGATTACAAGGAGTGTAAAAGGAGTAACAAACAAATATGAGCAAGGAGTGTATGAAAAAGGAGTAACAACAAATATGAGCAAGGTTGAGAATGTGAAAGTCTTTAATGACATTTTAGAGTAATGGTAGAGGTGGATCTTTGTAATGGTTTAATTTTTTCTAAATATCATCTATCAATATTATTGGAGTATTAAATAATCAACAAAAGCTTATGAACTATGGTATGAAAGCTTAGCATGAAATTAGGAAGTCTAGCATGAGAAAGGCTAATGGGGGCTTTATTCAATCAGAAAATATTAGATATTTTAGAAATTTCAATCCCACCCATGATTTTCCACACCCCGTATTTTTATTTTACATGTTTTTCTACAAAATTTACTTTAGTCTCATGTTTCTATAATCTTGTTAAAAACATGTTGTTTTATGTGTAGCCCATGTTGTACATTATCTAGGGCCAAAGATAAGAGTGACGTATGAATTATGATATATCCTTAGTATGTTTAGGACTGGAAATCTCTATATAAGATGTTTTTTTAATGAAGCATCATTGAATGAGGCCCCTATGCTCCATTAGAGGTATTTTGGACTCATGAAGGAACCAATTAGGAAACATTAAAATTAAGGTTGCACCCCATCAGCATAGGGTCAACACAAGTAAGACCAACACTTCATTTGGATCTAGACATTGATCACCTAAAAACCCCAACTAGTAAATGGTTAAGGGCATCCCAAGGCAATGGCTAAATTGACATTAAAGGTTTAGTTTTTCCTATAAGAATTATATGGGAAAGTGACCACTTTCATTCCTAAAGAAGTTGACAAAAGTCTCTCATAGAAGAAGAAATGAATAAGATATGTGCAAGAACCAAAGTAATAGTAAGAGAGTACACACATGGATCTCACTTTATTGATGATAGGCCACTTGGGATGGATGCACACTCCCTAAAGCATCATAAAAAATGGTGAATGACAAGGTGGAATAAAATTACTACCTTAAAGTGGGTCCACAACGATAGTATTTTATGTCTAGAGAAATAGCTTGCTGGACCACACCATGAAACTACTTCACACACTACTATAGCGCGTTTTTCACCACACACCATAGAACTCCTTCTCCTTGCACCATGGAATTCACTTCTTGCACACTGTATTGCAACACTTCTTGTGGCACAAAAACCCTCTTCTATGCCATCTCCATGCAACCATTGCACCATGTTTAATGTCTATTTTGCGCCACATTCATGCCACTTTTGTGTATTCACCACTTCTACACTATGTCCCATAACTCTTTAATGGTTATTTTCCATACTATTTCAGTCACCTAAACCATTAATCTATGGAGATAAATTATAGCATTTGTAGCTCACAACTTTGCATCTCTAAAGGGATGTGAACACTCATATAGAAAATGCATAAATTTATAAGTAGTTTTGTGGTGTCATCAACCTTTAGTAGGCACACCTCTTTTGATAAGGGGGAAGAGTCTTACAAACCACCTTAGGAATTCTTGATCATAAACACAATATTTTAGCAACTCATGTAGCAATAATATTTTCGACAAAGACACATGTGTTCATGTGAAGAATGGGTTTATTAAACTTTTTATGTATGTTCTTACATGGTCCTTTGTTCACTCCATATTTCAACTTTTCTCAAACCACATCATGGCAAGCTAAAATCTCAAACCCTATTATCCAGAAAGGATTAACGTTCAGGAATATACACATGCCCACATTTCAACTTTGTCAAACCACATCATGGAAAGCTAAACTTTCAAACCCTATTAGCCAAAAAAGATTAACTTTCAGAAAGACCTATATTCCCATGTGAAGAGTGGGTTGATTAATTAAACTTTTTATGTTTGGTGTTACAAGGTCCTTAGTTGACTCCATATTTCCACTTTTGTCCTCCTTTTGTCAAACCACATGGCAAGCTATTAGCCAAAAAGTATTCATTTAAGAAAGAGTTACATGATCTTTGGCATATTGACTTATGAAAATTATCCTTTTATAAATAAAACAATGCTTGAATTTGATGTGTTACAAGCATGTTTTTATTCTTAAAGAGGATAGTTTCTTGAATTTGATGTACTAGAGGTAAGTAGCTACTTAATTTTTGTCTATTGACATGAGCTTGTCAACTCTAACCAATAGCACATTAGTGCTGGGATGTGATGTAATTTTTTGTAGCTTCCCTTTTTTTCCACCAAGAATGGTGTTTAAAAGCTCATCATTTTTCACATTTTTAAAATGTATACACATAGTAATAGTGTGGTGCTATGCTTACATAAAAAATCAAATGAAGAATAATGTAGCAATTCACATAAGGACATTTACAAGGAGCTTTTATAAATTTTATTTTTTAAAATCTCATATTGAGAAATCAAAAGTTGATACAAAATTTGTAACTATGACATGCTAGATAATGGACGAAAAGAGGGGTTAAGTTGTAAGAAAATTAAACCCATTTTGGGCATTGGCCCTATTGGCCTCAGATTTCAAAAGAAAGACTACACTAGTGTTGTCTTGCTTTTTGGCATGTGAGGCTGACCAGAACATAATCATATTACAATATTCTTATAATTCAAAATAATGTATTTATAAGTGTAACATTTTACAATTTTGACATTCTAGATAGACTTGCTAGGCCTATTTGTGTCGAATTGATTATAAACAATACCATTTTTGTGAGTGTTGAGCTAGTTAAGCTTTTTAGAATTTGAAGAGAGCCCCAAAAGACAAACCTAAGCTCACCAAAAGCTCAAAGCAGAAGTGATGTACTTTAACTTACATACAATAATATTACAAGGATTTTTGGATAGACTTATTGGACTTGTTTCAGTCAATTTAAGTATAAATATGATCATATTGGATGAGATTAGAGCAAGTTAAGGTTATTTTGGGTTTTAGAGTTAGCCCTAAACACCAAAAGACTTATTTTTAGCATTTGAGGCTCTCAATATTAGAACCCAAAATGATATTAGCCCATATTTGGATGAGTTTGGAGCAAGCTAATGCTGCTTTGGGTTTCAAGAGTGAGAGTCTCAAATGCCAAAAAGGAGAGGACACTAGCTTGTTTTTTACAGCTCTTAAGCTTAGAATCTAACATGATCTTAACTAGTCAAAACTCATCCAAATATGGCCATGTGTATTCTCAAACCAATCAAAACACGCCTAATGAGTTTATTCCCAAACCAATCAAAACATGCCTAATGAGTTTATCTAGCATGTCAAAGTTGTAAAGTAGTGTACTTATGGAAAAACAACATTTCATTTAAAAAATAATACTACTTCCTAAGATCATCATGTGTGAGTTATACAACATTTCTAAATTGAGTTTTTGGTGAGCTTAGCACACTATCAGCATACATACATGATGAATATAAATATCAAAATGGTGGGCTTGCAAACACAAAAAGAGAAACTAGAAAAGGTCATCATTTTGCCTTGGAAGCTAGTCTCACCAAAAACTATTCCTCCTCCTATCTAATAGAGTTTGTACTTTTACGTAAGATATATTCTTATTTTTCTCTAAAAATATTCTCATTGATCCCTTTGTAAGGTTAGATACAAGACAAGGAAGTATAATCAATATGAAAACACAATTGAGCTAGCTCATAAAGTCACACTCCACCATAGGCCTTTTAGTTCCGTTTGATACACCCAAATTAAATATTAAAGTTACTTAATTTTTCTTTAGAAAATCCCTTGTACATTAAGATTATAAGTCAAAGTTTCTTGTTAGGTTTTGAACAATAACAAAATAAGGCATCATAATTAATTTAGATTTTTTTCATCTTGAAACATCATCATGACATCATGCATTGTCACATGAAAGTATTTAAATTTAACATCAAGAAGTTTCATTAACAAATAGTATGAAGTTGAAAATAACGTCCACTTAAAGTTTTTAGACACAAAAAAGATCCTCCAATATTATAAAGATATCCTTAATCAAGATATAGTCGTGGTAGCTAGGGTAGTATACTTTCAGGAAGACCTATATACAACGTGCATTCAAAGAGTATTAAAAATATCATTTTTATGATTTTTGACTTAATAAAATGACCCCTTTTTTTATAAACTTAAGGGTTTTCTTCAAAATCCCATTAAAAACCCCATTATGTAAGTAGATTTCTGTAAATTTTTATCAAAATCTTGGTTTAAAAAACTCCTCCTAATAATAGCACGTAGTAGATTGACATATTTTTAAGTGAACCCCCTGAACGTGTTACAAGACCATGTATGCCAAGCTTGGAGTGCCATTGACACCAAACACTATTGAAAAACAAACGTAAGTTAGAAAAAAGATGGCCCACTCCATCATCATGACGACCTAGAGTTTTATGAGACAAGTATAATGATGGCAAGCACACCATATTTGCATTATCATTGATGAATTATATCTTGTAAGAGCAAGATTGGCCTTGAAAATCATGTAGCAAGTTCCCTTATACGATTAAGTCTGATAATACGAAGTGTGGCTTATGGGCTTTCTTAATCCAACCTTCCTTTATGAGCATCGAGCATACTCAGAAGTGTGGCTGCTGAGCTTTGACGAGTTTGAGTGGATGAAGTTGGTGTAACATCTACATGAATGAGGTAACCCATATATAATAGTATATGGATAAGTGCAAGGTGCTTCTTGTGAAGAATGTAGTCAATCACACTACAAGGCATAGTGTAAGACAAGCACGTCCACTATCATCCATAGAATCATAAGAGGTGCTTGGAATCATTTCTTTCCACTGTAGCTTTGATTGTAGGGGGGGCCTTGCGCAATAATTTCTTAGAAGATCTTGGATAGCTTTTTTCAGTTGCGTGTCCCCATTGTGGTGAGTATATAAGCGATCACAGAGGAGAGACGCGTATGAGAACATGGCGGCAATATGGAAGCTCCTTTGCTGCGTTGTCTTGTTGGCAACTATGGTTTTACCATTCGCATTAGCAGCTGGTGGACTAGAGGAACCTGAGGGGCAAGCTCTTAATCACTTATCTTCAAAACAGACATCATGGTGGCCCTGGCCCTGGTGGCCTCCTTGGCGTAAGAGAAGAGCACCACCACCACCACCACCACCCCCTTCGTCACCACCACCGCCTCCCCCTCCTCCCCCGTCCCCACCGCCTCCTCCCCCTACTCCAGAACCCCCTCCCCCTCCTCCACCAAAACGTCCATTCCAACCCTCTCCGTCACCACCGCCACCTCCTTCCTGTAATCCCCACCGTCACGGACACCGATGTAGACCTCCTCCCCCGTCTCCACCTTCACCTTCACCTTCACCTTCACCTCCTCCCCCTTCTCCATCACCTCCTCCCCCGTCCCCACCTTCAGCTCCCCGTACTCCACCAAAACAATCCCCTCCGCCACCACCGCCACCTCCTTCCTGTAATCCTCACCGTCACGGACACCGATGTAGACCTCCTCCCCCCTCTCCACCTTCACCTCCTCCCCCTTCTCCATCACCTCCTCCCCCGCCCCCACCTTCAGCTCCCCGTACTCCACCAAAACAATCCCCTCCGCCACCACCGCCACCTCCTTCCTGTAATCGTCACGGTCACGGACACCGATGTAGACCTCCTCCCCCGTCTCCACCTTCACCTCCTCCCCCTTCTCCATCACCTCCTCCCCCACCCCCACCTTCAGCTCCCCGTACTCCACCAAAACAATCCCCTCCGCCACCACCTTCACCTCCTCCCCCTTCTCCATCACCTCCTCCCCCGCCCCCACCTTCAGCTCCCCGTACTCCACCAAAACAATCCCCTCCGCCACCACCGCCACCTCCTTCATGTAATCCTCACCGTCACGGACACCGATGTAGACCTCCTCCCCCGTCTCCTCCTTCACCTCCTCCCCCTTCTCCATCACCTCCTCCCCCGTCCCCACCTTCACCTCCCCCCCTCTCTCCACCACCTCCTCCCCCCACTCCCCGTACTCCACCAAAACGTCCATTCCAACCCCCTCCACCGCCACCGCCACCACCTTCCTGTAATCCCCATGGTGACGGACACCGATGTAGACCTCCTCCTCTTCTGCCCTCTTAACCGCCTCCTAAGGCCGCAAATAAAATGAGCCCCCCGCCACCTTCGCATCCGTCCCGCCACCTCCTGCTCCTCCCCAAGCCTTGAACAAGTTCCCTCCGCCACCTCCACGCAAAACACCGCCGAATCCTCTCCTGCCACGTACATCGTATCCACCAGTGCCTCCGCCTTTACCCCCGCCGACCCAAAGTCAACATCCTCCATGTTGACTACACGCACCTCCTGGCCAGTGGAAACAGGCACCTCCTGGGGCGCTGCCGCCACCACCCCCTCCTCCATCATTTGCAACCAGACGCCCGCCCCCTTGGCCTCCACCCCCGCACACAGCACGTAACCCACCGCCCACACACTTGCCGCCGCCACGTACACCTCACCAATAGGAGCCGCCGCCGGAACCTTTCTAAAAGCCACGCTTGTTGTATCTCATCATGTACATCTAAATAAAATAATAACCCGTACATATTTCTTTTGTGATGCCAAATTCACACGGACTCAAAAATGTGAATGTAAGCCATTATTGTTTAGAATTATTATACCTTCTCTAGTTTATCAACTGCGCATTGCTGCCAGGTTAGGGTTTCAAAAAAGAACCGGTTCCTATCAACATAGAATTATCTTCAAAGAACCGGACAAAAAATATGCCTGGTTTCTCCACGATTTAGGCCAAGTTTTAAGTAAACATAATACACAATTTTCAAGTGACCTCATAGATACATATCTCAAAATTACATCCATATCTCATATTGATTTATAACGAGAACAAATATCATAATAATGTAGTATACAAAGAAGCAAAAAAAAAGGACCAATATCATAGATTCTTAAAAATGCATCACACAAAAAATTATCTAAGTCAATAATATATGTATCTATATAAGTCATCAATCTAAGTCAACACTGTAAGAATCAACAAATTGAATTCTTCCAAGAAGGATCATTCATCTGTCTCAGAATATGCTTTGTATTGTAAGGCGTTTATCCGTTTCCCACTTGCTCTATTGTCGATGAACAAAAAGAACCTGCACAAATGATACAACGATAAATAAAATCTCAAACAATGATGATGGATGTAAGAAACAGTGAACCGTGGAGTACTGAATACTCTTCAAAAGATGCAAAGCATCTCTCCATCTCTCTCTCAAATAAATAACATTGGGGACACTAATTCCGTACATCTTAAACAATACAATAGAAAGAGGGGGTGGTGGCGCTTATAGCTTGGCTTTTATAAAGGGATCTAGAAAAGTATTAGGACGTAAGCGTTGTTGTAAACGCCGCTATAAGCGCTACTATTTTTTCAACGCTATAAGTGTCGTTATAAGAGATGCTATAAGTGCCGTTTGAGCGACGCTAAAAAAAGAAGAAAAGAAAAAAAAGAGACAGATTGGGATAGTATCCCCAATCTTTCCCATTATGTGTATAACATACATATCTATTAGAGGACTTAAAAAACATATCTATTATGTGTATAGTCTATGCATGCATGGAGCTTTATGCATAAAATTATGCATTGAGCTTCAATGCATAAGCTTAAAACTTGCATAAAGCTTAAACGCATTGACCTTTAATGCATAAGCTTAGGAATGCATAAAACTTTATGCATATGCTTAAAGTTTTATGCATGCATTAGTGAGTTATGATTTATGCATAAGTTTAGGCATACATAAATCTTTTACATAAAGCTTAGGCACATAAGCTTTATGCACTAAGCTTAGGCATAGAGCCTTAATTCATATAAGGCTCATACATAGAGCCTCATGCAAAGAGTCTTAATGTATAAGCCTCATGCATAGACCCTTATGCATAAGGCTCATATATGCATAAGCCTCATGCATGCTTAAGGCCTAGAGCTAAAACACATGCAAGAAAAATAATCCCCGGCACCCGAAGGCGTAAAATTAACAAAGAGTAAAATCAAAAGGCTTACCTCTTATGCATGTGATAAGGCTTGTACGCAGTTGTTCTTCTTGGAGAAGAAACCCTAAAACTAGCCACAAAAAGCAAAGTTTTTAGCTATGAATTAAGCTTTATGCATAAAGTAATGCATAGAGCTTAATGAAGCTTATGCATAAAGTTTTATGCATAAGAGGAATGCATAATGCTTTATGCATAGATCCTTATGCATAAATCCTTATGCATAGAGCATAATGTGTAAGGCTTATACATAGGCTCTAATGCGTACAGCTTAAAGCATAGACTCTAGTGTATAGAGCTCATGCATAAATCTTAATGTATAAGGCTCATGCATAGAGTCCCAAATGTTGAAGCCTCATGCATAGAGCCATATGCATTAAGCGTTATGCATAGAGTCTCATGCATGAAGCCTCATGCATAGAGCCTTATACATTAAGATTTATTCATAGAGCTCATGTATAGAGTCTCATACATGAAGCCTCATGCATAGAGCTTATGCATAGAGGTTAATACATAAGGCTTACGCATAGAGCCTTTATTCATAGAGCTTAATACATAAGGCTCATGCATAAGCCTCATGCATAGAGCCTTTATGCATAGAGCGTCTACATAAGGATCATGCATAGAGCCTCATGCATAAGGTCTTGTGTATGCATAAGTCCTAGAGGCAAAACATATGCAAGAAAATAATCCTTGGCACCCGAAGGTGAAAAAATAACAAAACAAGGTCAAGAGGCTTACCTCTTATGCTTGAGAAGGGCTTGTATGCGGTTGATCTTCTTTGGAGAAGAAACCTTAAACCTAGCCACAAAAGCATTAAGATAAGAATTTTTTTATTTATTAAAAAAACTATTAATATAAATACTTAAGCATTCAAGAGAGAAAACAAGCATACAAGAGAGCAAGGTGAAAGGGCTTACCTCTTATGCTTGTGAGAAGGGCTTATACATGGTTGACCTTCTTTCAAGAAGAAACCCTAAACCTAGCCACAAAAATCATTGAGATAAGCAAAGTTTCTATTTATTAAAACCTATTAATATAACTAGTTAAACATTCAAAAGAGTATATGTTCCTTTTTTAGTATGCAACAAAATATCACAGCGACCAACATTATCATCATCACCTTGACCAATCATGATTCTAGTAATCTCAAAAGCTATTAGCATTGAGTAATGCCTAGATGTGGACTTCATCTCACATATATATAGTCATTTTCAATTCTAAACCCAGATTGTCACTCAGGATTCTTCCCACACACTAAAAAGCTTGTGAAAATGGATTGGAACTGTGCATCATGGACTAAATTGCTTCTAGGGTCATGGTGGATTCCAATCCATTCATGACACCTAGTTGATTTTTCATTTTGTGTTTAGTATCAAACACATACAATTGTGCAAACCATGGCTTAGGATTTGTACATATGATTGGGCACCAAGGACCCAATCCGATGATATACACTTCCATGCACCTTAAAAGTATAGACACTACTATTGTGAAAGAGAGACTCATTTATTCGTGCACCCAATGATGCAAAAGAAAACATAGTATTGTAAGCCTCAATGTTTACTTGAAATTTTTACTTGCAGTATCTCTACCAATCATAAGAGACCTTAATGGCTCAAGTGGTTCATCAAGTGAAGGAAGAGACACACGCCCATGTTTACAACAATATTTGCTTAAACTTGGTCCATGACTCATCTTCTTTTAGTTTCCCATAATTGTGCTCCACAAAACCCACACTCATGCATCATCCCTCATAAATAATGAGTGGCTTAAAGTGCATGAATATGCCAAAGGCCAAGTAGATGCATGTATACCTTGTACTGGTGGGAGCTCATGGAGGATAGAAAAAATCCCTCCCTTTCGTTTATCAAATACATAAGAGGGGATTTCTCGAACACTGTTCGCCCTTCTTATTGTATTAGTAAATGGCACTTCTCTCTTTTCATGGGTAGAAAAGGACTAAATTTTAATTGCATTACCCTTGTTTACACTTCTAGTTACATTATAATAGGTTCTATTTCTAGCAATGAAGCGACGGTACCTTCTTATAAGTCACAAACTTTCAGCCAATGACATTACCCTTGTTTACACTTCTAGTTACATTATAATAGGTTCTATTTCTAGCAATGAAGCGACGGTACCTTCTTATAAGTCACAAACTTTCAGCCAATGACATCCCTAAATAAACTCCACTTTCCATTTCCCTTGTTATTTCTTTTAAAAGATTCCTATTCCTAGCCATATCACGAGACAGACACTTCTAACCCCCTTGTTAAATATCCTTTGATCCTGACCCAGGGTAATTCTAGAGCTAAGATTTTCCCTCTTATTGTATTAGCAAATGATACTTCTCTCTCTTCATGGATAGAAAAGAAAGACATAGTAGTTGCATCACCCTCATTTGCAAATTCTCATCCTTTGCCACTGCTCTCTGATGGTCTACCAATACACTTTCAGCCTCTGTTGATACTCTTTGATCATTAACTGCTACTCTTAGACAATCTGCCACATCTTTCTCATCCAATATATTAGCATCTTTATTAGCTCCATTCTGTGGTGCAACTACTCTCTCACCACTTTCCAAAGAAGAAAATAACATCATAGGATCACTCACTACAACCCTTTTGGCCACACCCTCATCACCTACATCAAGTCACGCAACTAATACCTCATTTTCTAACATAACAGGGTGGAAGTATGAATATGTGTACACAGAAGTTGTGTCCCGAACAATGCTATTTGGGTAGTGAACTAGCTCTTTGAAAGGTGTAAAGCTAGATTTCAAGAAATCCATTTTACTCTACGAAAAAGACCTCACAGTTATAACTTTTAGGTTTTACAATTCAAACCTACATGATTCCCTTCTCCCACGTCGCGGGTTGGAGTTTATTCAAACTTTTACGTTTTACAATTCATGATTCTCTTCTTCCACATCATGGGCTAGAGTTTCTTTCTGTTTCTCTCCGTCTCTCTCTGTCTTCTCTCTCTCCCTCTCTCTCTCTCTTACACATGTGCACACACACAAATAAAGCTTATATTTCTCTCTCTCTTTTGCTCCCTCTCCCTCTCTGTGAGATCCCTGTCCCCACCGCGCAACGGATTCGGGGTACTAGCAGCGGAAGTAGCACTTCATGCGCACGGCAGGGATCTCACAGTCGGGGCCTCGTTTTCCCCACGGATATCCGGACAAGAGACTAATCCGTCGGTTTTTCCAAAAACTAACCCGGAAAAACTTCCCTTACCCGAAAAGCACGGGTGATTCCACCAGGATAACTTTTTACTCTAACGTAGTCAAGATCATTACTGATCACGCTGATCCGACTGCACCTATAAAGATACTCGGTCGGATCAAGGAAGAAACTTGCACTTGGATCATTGGGATCAACGCTTTTTTCCCCATCAAGAGGCACAGCCGTTGATTCCTATCCATAGAACAATTACTATCTAGGATTTACTTTATCTATCGTAATAACAGAAATTGAGTCTCGATTTACGGATCCATCGGTCCAGCCTAACCCCATCCAGTCCCATGGGTTATCCAACCGCCCAACCACTGTAGTGATAGGATCCAATTAAGAATTTGGTTAGGTTTTGTCCCGGGTACCAAGGAAAAGAGTTCCAAGGCCCCCTAGCCGGAAGTTCATGCAAACATAAAACTAGTCACACCACTTACACACCCAATATGAAATTGCCTTTTTCTTAGCATCAGCTAACTTTAAAACAATCCTTTAATGAAACCATTATGTCACTGATGACAATCCTCAAAGTCTCTGGTTGAATCCTTATTTCCAGTCATTCATTCATCGGTATACTTATGGCATCATTGGCAACCAGAACGCTCACCACCTGTTCACTCAGGGGCCTTTTCCATAGTTCCTAGCTCATAGTAACCGGCAATATATTCATATAATAGAATGGAATCTCCGTGGAAGATCAGTAAGATCAACCCACAGATCCATATAAAAGAGCCATGGACTCATCCGTTGAGGACCAGCAAGGTCAATCAACCAGATCCATGCACGGTTTCAGAAAACAACTCTTACTCCTTGTTCCAATATCTTCCACGACGCACGTGTGGGTATCTTTGGCGACCCAGAGCCCGAGCACCGTATGGTCAGCACCCTCTAGGATCCTTCACAGGTGACCTAGCGCTTCACTCATAGGCCACTTCCTTGGTCCCTAATCCACCGTACCGGAAGCTCACCATTTAAATCAAACCGAGGCTGGTCAAGACCTCGGCTGACCTTGCTACGCGAGACGTCCTCCATTGACTCTCCGTCAGCAGTTGCAACTTTATCAGTTAGGTCTCCATGACCTTAATCCACAAGACGGTCAAAATGCTTCCCCAGCATTCTTGACATAAAACAGTTATTTACAAACAGTTCACAAAATACAGTTTCTATATCGAACTCTCGTCTTTCCATTTTATCCTCCTTAGTCCACATTACTTATTCCACATTCCATTCATATGTATTCATCATCATCCATTCACTCATATCGACGACACATTATTTTCCATACACATTCACATTCATTATTCTACATACACATCCATGCATACATCCATTTTCACATCCTCATTCATACATCCACATCCACATACATACATCCACATCCGTATCTACATCCATACATCCACATTCACATCCACATTCATACACATCCACATCCGTATCTACATCCATACATCCACATCCACATCCACATCCACGTCCACATTCATATCCATACATCCCCATCCTCATCCACATTCACATTCATACATACACATCCACATCCACATTCACATTCATACATACATATCCGTATCTACATCCATACATCCATTCTCGCCCTAACACATTCCATATACATCTTATCATATCCTATCACATCTCATACACATCTTATCACATCTCATACACCTCTTATCACATCTTATCACTTCCCATACGCATCTTATCACATATTATCACATCTCATACACCTCTTATCACGTCTTATTACATTTCATATCTTTTTATAGAATACAAGAGAATTCTTATATTTGATATAAGATTTATCTACATTTTTATTTATGCATAAATTCCATTTAAGGAGACTAACACTTTCGAATTAAAAATCAATCTTTTATGCATCTTCTTATGCATAATTTCATTTTAAATGAAAATGACACTTTTGAATTAAAATTCAATCTTTTATGCATCTTCCTATGCATAAATTCAATTTGGATTTGATATTTTTGAATTAAAAATCCATCTTTTATGCATCTTTCTATGCATAAATTCAATTTGGATGAGAATAATGCTTTTGAATTGAAATTTTATTCTTTTATGCATCTTCCTATGCATAAATTCAATTTAGATGAGAATGACACTTTGGATGATGGGATGCCTCTATGCGTGTGGAATGAAAACAATAGTGCACATACTACCTTGTGTACAATCTCTCATGATGCTTATGCGGGAAGTAAGGGTGCCAACACATTGAGATTGAAGATCAAGGTGAATGGAAGAACAGCATATGCACTCATTGATACTGGAAGCACGCATAGTTTTATCAATAAAAGGTCTTTGAACACTCTCAAAATGCAACCAACTTCTTTACCAAACAAGCACATGGTGCAAGTGGCCAATGGTGATTCAATGGGTTGCAATATGAAGTGTCAAAGTACAGAATTGGAGTTGTCCAAGAACTACTCTTGCAAAGTTGATCTTTTGGTGATTGAGTTGGGACCAATTGACATAGTACTTGGATGTGATTGGCTGTCCACTTTGAATTCTTTTACCATGAACTTACAGAAAAGTTTCATGAGTTTTGTGCATCATGGAGGGGTTATTACATTGAATGGAATGCAAGGGTCCAAGCTCTTCATGATCAATGCTACTCAAATGAAGAAAGAGTTCAAGAAAGAGGGCTATGTTTATGTACTACAGCTTTGCAAAGAGGAAGATAATAGCAAAAAGGATTGCATCAAAAATGTGGACATGGTTAAGCTACTCAAGGATTATGAAGATGTGTTTACCATGCCAAAATCAATGCCGCCAAAGAGGAGTGTTGATCACGCTATTGATTTGGAACCAAATGCCAAACCAATCAACAAGCCTCCCTATCATTTGTCAAAGGTTGAAAAGGAAGAGGTGGCAAAGCAAGTCAAAGAACTCATTGACATGGGATGGGTTGAACCAAGTCAATCTCCTTTTGCTTCTCCGGTGCTACTTGTGAAGAAAAAGGATGGTACTTTCCGCATGTGCATTGATTACCGTGATTTGAATAAGATCACCATCAAAAATCGATTTCCAATACCAAGGGTGGATGATCTTTTGGATGAGTTGAAGGGTGCCACATGCTTTTCAAAGATTGATTTGCGTCCCGGATACCATCAAATAAGGATGAAAAGTGGTGATGAGTTCAAAACAGCATTTTGTACGGAAAGGGGTCTTTACCAATTCATGGTTATGCCATTTGGATTATGCAATGCACCGGCAACTTTTCAAGCATTGATGAACAAAGTGCTTCAACCTTTCCTCTACAAGTTTGTATTGGTCTTTTTGGACGACATACTTATCTATAGCAAAGATGAGGAAGTGCATTTGAAGCACGTGAAAGAGGTTTTGGAGGTCTTGAGGCAAAACAAGTTGTATGTTAAGGAGACAAAATGTACCTTCATGGCACATGAGGTGGAATATTTGGGTCACATTGTGAGCAAGGATGGCATTTGTATGGATCCAAAGAAAGTGGAATGTACTAGGAATTGGCCGGTTCCTTCAAACACTACTCAATTGAGGGGATTTTTGGGGTTATCTTCATTCTATAGGCGCTTTATTGCCCACTATGCAGAAATTGCAGCCCCAATGACGGACAAATTGAAGAAGGAAACCTTCTTTTGGGATGCCATTGCCAACAAAAGCTTTGAAGATATGAAGAAGATGCTCACATTAGCACCTATTTTGGTATGTCCAGACTTCACCAAACCTTTCACAATAAGGGCGGATGCAAGTGGAAGAGGGATTGGTGTGGTACTTTACCAAGACCATGGAGTCATTGCTTATGAAAGTAGAAAGCTGAATGACAAAGAAAGAGAACTCCATGTGTATGAGCAAGAGATGATTGCTATACTCCATGCTATCAAGAAATGGCACCATTACTTATATGGGAGTCATTTTTATGTGAGAAGTGATCATAGGGTGCTGAAGCATTTCCTCACACAACCCAATTTGTCTCCTAAGCAAAGAAGGTGGGTAGCAACACTACAAAACTATGATTTTGAAATCACATACATAAAGGGCAAAGAAAATGTGGTTGCCGATTCCTTGTCTCGTATGTGGGCCTGCTCATTGTATGCTATTTCTGAGGTGCATAAAGATTGGATCATGGAGATACAAGAAGAGTACTTGTTTGATGAAGAAACCTCACAAATAGTGCAGAAATTATAGCAAGGTGTATGTGAAGAGTTACCCCATTATGAGCTGAAAAATGGTCTCCTCTACTACAAAGGAAAAGTATACTTGGTTCCTACTTCATCGTTTATCAAGAAGATCATGGAAGAGATGCATTGTACTCCTATGGCTGGTCATTTGGGTGTCTACAAAACCTTTGATGCAATAAGGAAAAGTTTCTTTTAGAAGGGGATGTGGAAGAGCATTCATGCTTATGTAAGTGGGTGCCGGTCATGTCAATTGAACAAGGATCCTACACATAAACCGGGAGGTTTGCTTCTGCCATTGCCCATTCCCGAAGGCAAATGGAGTCATATATCAATGGATTTCATTACTAACCTTCCGCGCACAAAGAAAGGGTGGGACAGCTTGTATGTTGTGGTGGATAGATTGACCAAAGTGGCCCATTTCATTCCTTCCAAGGTCACATATTCAGCCCAAAATGTTGCCAAGCAATTTGTTGATGGGGTTTTCAAGTTGCATGGTATGCCGTCACAAATTGTGAGTGATCGTGATGTCAAATTCATGAGCACTTTTTGGAGAACATTGTTTGAATATATGGGAACCAAGCTTACTCCAAGCACCGCCTATCATCCCGAAACCGATGGTCAAACAGAAAGAGTAAACAAATGGGTGGAAACATATCTACGCCACTATTGTCATGATACTCAAAGCACATGGGATGATTGGTTACCTTTGGCTGAGCTTGCTTACAAATCAACATATCATGTGAGAATTGGCATGTCACCCTTTGAGGCTTTATATGGTTACAAGGTCAATTTGCCTATGTTGGTGGGTACATATGAGACTTCTAACCATAATGCCAAGGAGGAAGCTGAAAGGATGCAAGCTTTGTTGCAACAATGCAAAAGTAATTTGAAGGTTGCACAAGAGAAAATGAGACAATATGCCAATGTTCATCGAAGACCATAGGAATTCAAAGTGGGAGATTGGGTTCTTTTGAGAATACCAAAGTCAAGATATGCGTCTTTGAAGGGAAGCACCAACACCAAGCTAGCTCATCGCTATTATGGTCCTTATCAAGTGATACGAAGAGTTGGGGAGGTTGCATATCAACTCTTACTTCCATCTACAACAAAGATTCATGATGTGTTTCATGTCTCTCACTTGAAAGGATATGTGGGTATGATCGATCAAATGGTTGATGAGTTACCTCCAATGAATGAAGAGGGAGTGATTGAATACATTCCAGAAGCTATCTTGGGTACATGGAAAAAGGTACTTCGTACTCGTACCTTGGTGGAGTATCTTGTTCAATGGAAAGGTTTACCTAAGGAAGAAGCTTCATGGCAACCTATTTCAGCATTGGAGGGATATGAAGCATTGATAGAGCAATATGGGTTGGTGTAAATTCAGCCACATGGAACATTCTTCTCCGAATTTGGGGTATTCATTTGAGGTTTCGAGGACGAAACCATTGGGGAAGGGATGGTTTGTAAGAAAGCATTATGGGCCCAAGGCCATGGACAACTAGTAAGTAGGTGTGAACTCTTGGGTGGAGTATAAATACCAATGTAAATGGGATTATGGCTCATTCATGATAATGTTATCTGTTCCAAGAATCAATGGTGAGCTTCTCCCGTGAGATGCTAAGTGGTGACTCCTTCATGAGCCACTCCCTTGGTGAGGGACTAACCCACCCCTGTTATTTTCTTTCATATATGCCTAATAACTTTATACATAATAGTTGTTTAATAATTGTGCATCTAACATTTACCTAATAGCTTTCTCATAGTTGTATATATATGAAGCCTATCTAATAGGTAACTAGCTATGCTAGTTAATAGGTAGACAATAGCTACTTAACAGTTAGAGTGTGTAGCTAACTAAGACTTGATTAATACATGCTCACCTAACATATACATAATAGTTGTCTAATAGCTATATATCTTTTAGATATCTAATAAATAACTAGCTATTTTAACTAGTACCTATTTAGTAGATATGAATCTAATAGCAACCTTAGTTCGATAATAGTTGTGCACTTAATTTATACCTGATAGCAATCCAATACCTGTATATAGCTAGTAGCTAGTAGCTATTTATTACATGTTGTGTAACTAATTAATAGATGTGCCTCTAATAGCTAATAGCTTTATATATCTAATAGTTGTGTAATAGCTTACTAATAGCTCTATGTCTCATAGAATGATATAGAATAGCTATTTATCTTATAGTTTTAATAGCTATTGATAATAGCTATTGATAGCTAACTACTAATAGCTCTTGATAGCTCCTGATAGCTAACTAATAGTAGCTCTTGATAGCTATCTTATATCTAACTACTAATTGGTCATTGCTAATAGCTGTAGACAGCTATTAGGTACCTAAAAGCTATTAGGTACCTAAAAGCTGTAGACAGAGGTACATAATAGCTACCTAATAGCTGTAGTAGACAGCTATTAAAGCTAGTAGATACAACCTCCTAATAGCTTACATAATAGCTACCTAATAGCTATAGACAGCTATTAGGTACCTAAAAGCTAGTAGACACAACCTCCTAATAGCTTACTCATAGTTGTCTAATGGTTGTTTAATAGCCACCCAATAGCTGTCTGCTAGCTCATTGATAGAGCTAACTATTAAACAACATTATAATAGCAATTTAATAGGTGTCTAATAACTGTGTAATAGCTACCTTATAGTTGTTTATTAGCTATTTGATAGCTACCTAATAGCTATTGTAGCTACCTAGTAGCTATTGTAGCTACTAGGTAGTTGTTGTGATAGCTATTTGATAGCTACCTAATAGCTATTTGATAGCTACCTAGTAGCTATTGTAGCTACCTAATAGTAGTTGTTGTGATAGCTACCTAATAGAATTATATCTAATAGCTATCTATCTTATATCTGACTAGTACTGGTCATTGATAATAACTGTAGATAGCTATTATCAACCTAAAAGCTAGTAGAGATAGCCTGCTAATAGCTTACTGATAGTTGTCTAATGATTGTATGCCACCCAATAGATGTCTGTTGATAGCTAACTATTTCTCTTTTTTTCAATGAAGGATAGTAAATTAAAAAAGAAAAAAGAAAATAGATACAAGAACCCCTAAATATATAACAAAATAGATCTAGCTTACAAAATATAGCTCTCATCATCTCAATATCAAAATAATCATAATCCACATCCTCGTTACTTCTTCTAAAGAGTAAAAGATTTTATTTTTGGTCACTTCGTCTTTTTATATTTTTCTAAGTGAAAATTACGATGATTTTGATGAGCTACACCTGTAGTTTGCTAGCTTGTGATCCACTTAGACTCAGCTAGCTAGTATCCTAGTTGGATGCTTTTTTGCTAACCTCACTTTCTCCCCCATTTTGGTATATAGTTGGGAGTTGCTTATAATTATTCTCATTTTTTATTTACTTCATTAGAGAATAAATTTCCACATCCTTGATTTTCTTTACTATGATTGATGGTCAAGAGTAGAAGTTGTGGATGCACAATCCTTTGGAGATAGTGATTCTTGTTGTAAAGTAAAGATCAACAGAAGGGAGTTTTGGGCTTTTAAAAAAAGAGAGTCATGAATAAGAGCCAAGTCATTCCAATGGGTAGAACATACTCCTAAGTTGATTTACTACTATGGATGCCAAGAGAAGAGGCCAAGTTTATAGAGCATTAGCAAATTGTTTTGAGTGGCACAAAGAGCTTGGACCTGAATACTTAAAAGGAGATCTTCTAGCAACTCCTTCTCCATCCTAAATTTAAGGATTTATAACCTATGTCATGAGTTATTGAAGCAGCTAGGGTTCGAACATCCGCAACATTTTAACACAAGTGAAGATCCCATTGTCATCAAATGAGCCCCGATTGAAGGCTTTTTGGTTTTGCTGATGAAGAGCTACATTTTTTTCATCTCTTTCTCTGTCTGTTTTTTTTGCAGTCTCTTCTCTCTCTCTCTTCTCTCTTCTCTCTCTCTCTCTCTCTCTCTCTCTCTCTCTCTCTCTCTGACATGGTGGGTTTGCTATAGAATCACAGATAAATGGAGATCTAGACAAATAACATAGGATAACAAAACATGGATGCAAATGCTGGTAACTTTTGTTACAATTCCTCATCACTTCTTCACCAGTGTGTAAGATTTGATCTTTACTCACTTCTTCTTTTCAGTATTTTTTTTTCGATGAAGGATAATAAATAAATAAAGAGAATTTACCTAAATATATAACAAAATAGGTCCATCTTACAAAATATACCTCTCATCTCATCAAAATCATCATAATCTCCAACCTCATCACTTGTTCTTCTTCTAAAGAGTAGAAGATTTGATCTCTGGTCACTTTTTTTTTCTCTAAGTGCAGATTATGATCATTTTGATAATTGGGATAAGACCTATTTTGTTAGCTTGTGATGAACTTTGGCTTAGTTAGCTAGTAATCTATTTGGATTCTTTTGTAGTAACCTCACTTTCTCCCCGAGTTTGGTATATATTTGGGAATTTCTAGTAGTTATTCTCATTTTTATTTACTTTCCTTAAAGAATGAATTTTCACATCCTTTATTGTTTTGTTATTTATGGTCAAGAGTAGAATCTCTGATGAGCACTCAAATCCTGATGATGTTCCCAATGAGTTTCCAATGCTCAACATAGTCATTTAAGCCCGATGATGTGTCTAATGAAGCGCCAATGATGAGAACTCAAAGCTCTATGATGTGCCCAATGAGGTGGGAATTCTTGTGCTACACTTAAAGCCTCATAATGAGAAAAAGAAAAGATGTTCAAATCCTGCATAATATCTGGTAGTAATTTTGGACAAGGGCCAACACATTCCAGAGTGGGTAGGATTCTTTTGTAATGTGATGCAAGATGACTACGTCACACACTTTGTGCACAAGAATGTGGATCCCATCTTATGTTTAGTATGAAAATTCTTCAATGAAAAATGGAGATTTTCAACTGAACAATGTCGAGCAATGATTGAAACTTTGTTTCCAAGAGATGATAAGCAATTTAGTAGGCTGGTGTGGCCACAGGTGTGCCATTTAACTGATGTGGGAAGCCCATCTTCTTCAAAAAACTATAAATATTTTGGGACTTGCATCCAAAATAAAATGAGAATAACACATTGCTACTAGGATGACAACCTTTGTTAGTGTGCATTGAATAAGCATGGGTCATTCACTATACTACTAATGTTCAGCGATGACTAGTCTGATGAGGATCTATATACATTACAGTGTGACTATATGAATGGATATATTCCAAGTATCCAATGGCATGGCTAAAGGGGTATGCATTTAGCACTGCTTATGGTTCCCAGTCAATGTTATGACCCTTACAAATGGCAACACGTGGATGCGTAGACACCGATACATGGGTTTTACATGTTAGTAATGTGTGGGACACAAGGGCATTGCATGGGAAAAACAATGGCAGAATACTAATGCACATCACTTCTTATATTAATAAGTGTGAATGGATAATGTTCATGGGTGATAGTTGTAGGCTAAAGAATCAGTGATGTGTAGCACGAAGGTACTAGCGGGGGCACGTGACTATGCTGTGTGGCCAGTAAAGTACACACTAGATGCACGGGGTCACTCATATTTATATATTGGTTGGGTGTCAAACATGGTATGCCAAGCTAGGTTTATTTTTGCTATTTTGGACCTCTCCTTCTTCTCTCTCATGTTTTTCACCTGAAGCAGGATTCATAGAGCAAGGGTTGCTTGCATGGGGGTTTGACATTCAAGAAGAACTAGATTTTGTGATTGAGAAGCTTTAATCTAGAGGGAAGATTATGACCTATGAGGAGAAGTAAGAAGCAAACCAGAATGCATTGAGTTACCAAGAAATTAAGATAAGGGAAAGTGGTAGAAGGTAAAGGTCTAAGGTGAGACCTAGCACGACTCTCAATATATCTCGATGTAAAAAATTTCAACAACTATTGAAACTTGGAAAGTTTAATGAATCTAATGGATGTTTTGTTGATTTTTGAGTAATGTGAAATATTCAATAGTTAATTTGTAGCAAAGAACACATTTCTAAGAAGGTGTAAATGCTTGTGTGGAATACATATTTATAAGCTTGCTATTATATCACAAGCTCATTCAATCAATTGTTGCAAAAGTATTTACTAATTTAAAGAACATGACATTATTTTGGCATGGAGAATGAAGGTAGGGTGCAATGAGCTTGTTAAATGTATGTGCAAGTCTAAGCTGATGGAGTTTTCTAGTGGGCACAAAGTGTTTGCAAGTTTATGCGGATACACTCTTCAATATCTTACACTTTAAGGATCTAGATGGAGTTGTAAACTTCTACCGATCGATACCTAGAAAGTACTTCTTCTATTGAAGAGCCACCATGCATGCTATATTTTATGCTCAAAAGGTAAAGGTGATTCCTCTTAAGATGCTCAATAAAAGAAATGGACAAAGGTGTTTTTTTTCTTAGCATAAGATAATAAATGTACAAAGGTCCAAGATATAAAAAGGACCCCATCATTATACTATCACAAAAGTTAATATGATATCCAAATAAGAAATACATGTCAGTAGAACAATCTAAGATGCTCAAAAAAGCAATGAATAAAGTTGTTTTTTCTTCTCATATAAGATAATAAATGTACAAAGGTCTAAGACATAAAAATGACCCATCATTATACTATTGAAAATGTTAATATGATATCAAAGTAAAGAATAGATGTTAGCATAACAATCTGACATAGATGGGAAAGCACTATATCAATTCTCAAACTCCTCTAAGTAGAAGGAGCAGGTTTTGCACAAGACCTTTTACTTTATGAAGAATCTTTCTCTCAAACTACGGTTGTGATGTGTTGTTATCTAGCATGGCATCCACATGTTTTCCAATTTCCTCGCAAGCTTGGGGGGGAGGAGGGGGCACTCAAAAATATGTAAGATAGCACATGAGTTCAACAGAAGGGGTTTTTTTCTCTCGTGGATTTACACATGATTTACATACATAAGGGGATTTTAAATTGAAATGGTGAAATTTTTGGTACAGAAGGGGTACTTTTATTGTAAAAAGCATTGCAAAAGGGGTGTTTTAAAAATTCAAAAATATGTAAGTAGGGGGTTTTTTTAATACCCCTTGAATGCACATGCTATATAAGGAGTTAACAGAGTGATCCCTTGAGCTTGCAAGAAGCTGTTTATGAAAAGCTCTACAAGGATTTAATTTAAACCCCATCCAAGGAAGGTTTTTAGATCGCTTCTTTGGAGGAAAAACAATGTAGAGAGCACCAATTGAAAACTATATTCATTAGTGTTTAACAACACTGCATCATTCCATAAGAAAAGAATCGGCACACCTTCTAGGATTATACGATCTCCCCTTTTCAATAGCTTGCTGATCTTGTTTAGAAAATCACTAAAGTAAGAGAATCTCTTATCTACCTTCAAATCTGCACAAGAAATTGTGAGCAATACATTGGTTTTTGGGGGTTTTCACAGGCATCTTCTACCCATTCGTGGACATGTGCTCATGTTCAGGTTCACCATTGGTGGAACATGATGCCATTTCACAGTGAGGTTTTCTTTGAGGTCTCAGGGCTCTTTTTTCTAAAAACAATTGCTGCTGCTAGGAATGGATATGAGTGTTATGAGCTAATAGGTTCTCAAAAATGTACGGGGATTGAGAAGGAACACATCATATGAACACATCACTTCAAGTGGAACACATAATCAGATTGTACTACCAAAAAAGAACACGTCACTTTATATAGTCAGATTTATACTACCCAAACAAGCTTACAAAGGTAGCTAAAACTCAAAGGGCATGATGTTAATGGCTTCCTATACCTCAAGAAATAGCCTATATAAAATTTTATTACTTGCAATTGGATCTATGTGAAACTTGATGGCTTTCACTAGGTCTCGGAAGATGAGCACAAAGGATTGGATATGAAGGAGGTGATATTCATCCTTGTGAAATTGTTTTTAAGCCACATATGAGCGTGTTGTAATAACATTGCCCCATGCATCTTTTCAGCCCTACACACTTAGGTCATTTGAGTATGTACACATCCTTTATTACCTTTGTCAACATTCATAGCAAAGTTATCTCCTATGCACAAGGCATTACTCAAAGCATGAGGGTGACTTGCATGGTCTCGACAATTCCCTCTTCATCGTCGCTTGAGCTTCCATCGGATGATTCATCCATTACCCAAGTGAACTAGGATATGATAATCCCTAAACTCTTTACTCTTGCATCTTCACCAAATCCCTTGCATACATGAATCCCAAAAGCAAGATAGGATTTTTGCATCTTAATGCATGGGTATCTATTACTAAATATCCATTCACACAGTGCATCAAGCATGATCCCTGTATACGCTTGCAATACCACTTCACACTTCTCTGCATGTCCCTTTACTTTATCTCCTAGAACACTCTACTTACCTCCCTTTTATTTGATATGAATACTTCAAAGGAGAACCATTTGGCTTTAACTGCTCATGTGTGAGTTCCCTCTTGATGATTACTGAACCAGCCCCATCATGCTCTCCCTTCCTATGGCTTGAACTAAAATATTTCCACTCCATCTCTAGAGTTTGTAGTAACTCACAAACAACAAAGTAAAAAGGTCTCTTTGCTTTGAATTGGGGTGATGTAGCACCGTCAAACACCACACCCAATGCTATTTCAATTTAATTCCTTGATCTTTCAACCACCTATAATGTTGGAGAAGGCAATGTTGGATAAATAGCATCTCATGTGCCTTATCATATGATACATAGGAATGGATAGCCTTTTTCACATTGCCTTATCATATGATACATAGGAATGGATAGCCTTTTTCACATCGCCTAATGCCACTCGATAATATGAAATGTGGCCTAATATCATGACCTAGTTTAAATACCAATGTATTTATTGGATGTTTTTTTGGCTCTTTAAACAAATAATTCTCCCATGAAATCAACAAATGGAGACCATAGTATTGCTTGGAAACCTTGATAGACATTCCCTTGAATTATTGAGCTTTCCACCTATAGATGAAGTTATGCTTCATAAAGCTACTTGTATGTGCTTTGAACAAGAAAAGTAGATCCATGCATGCCAACTCCTTTACAATAAGATCCTTCCTTTCTTGTTGTTCCCCTCATCAATGACTTTTTCAATCTCGATGTCCTCAAAAACCTTGATGGAGACCTACAAATCCTTCTTGTTATTCTCTTATAGACACAACACCATCCATTATGTAACGCTTTGGCCAGGGGATTATAATATAGGGAGCTTTTTATTTAGAGCTTTTTTAACAAATACATCAAAAAATAGAGCTTTTTGCACACATGATGTTATTGCAAATAAAGCTCCCTCATTTCATTAGTGGTAGTGATAAACATATAGAAAGAGGATGTGTACCAATTAGAGAGATAACTAGAAAGACATATTGAGAGAGAATGTGTATCTAGGAGGATAAAAGTAGAGAGAGAACAAAATAATAGGCATATTGGTGGAGAGAGAAATATTTTCTCATGAATATTCTCAAAGACTGAGCAAAATATTAAACTTAAAAATAAATTTTATTCACAAAAATAATCACCCTCTCTACATTAAAAATTAGCACCGGACATGACAGAACGCCCTTCAATAAATGGAAGCTGTGCTAAAATGACATTCTCTAGATTTACAAGTAGCAACTAAACCAAAGAGAGATACACTTCATCAAATCCCAATGTAGGCCTACATTGAATGCCCTTTAGCAAAAAAACATTGATATCATCTCCTATGAAGGCTCTACATTAAAAAGTAGCAACTAGAACAAAAAGAGACACATATCATCAAATTACAAAATGAGAATAAAAATATTGAATGTCCTTCAGTTCTCAAAAAGCTACTCAAAATGTTGAGGTCGTACGCATCCTATGATTCAGCTAGCTTCATTAGACGATGTTGTCCAAGAATAAAATGAATATCTTGTTCTTGTAGTGTTGGCTGATGCATACTCATGTGTTGGTGTTGGTGTTGATGTAGTCAAAGAACACGCAAATAAATGAAATACATATGCTCACATGCCAGATAAGGTTTCTTATTCTCTTCTCTCTTTTGGAAATCAAGGCAAGTGCACTAAGGCTTTGCTTTGATATGAACTTCAGAGGACCCTTTTGTGAGAAGAAAATTTGACATGCTCATTTGGTGTAACACATGTTTCTTCTATTAGTACCTCATTGCACTCAAGGGCTCTGCCTATCTTTTTCTCTACCTCTTTTGATATTCCATGTCGCTACTTTTTGGTCCTCTTATTACTAGATGGAGGGGTTATTCCATCCATGCCCAAAACTCCATGATTTGGATCAAATATTTGAAACAATGGCGATTGACAAGCCATACGCAAAGTAAAACCAGCCTCATGAAGTAATTTCACTTCAACAACAACTGACATGTTTTCCCCCTTAGAAATTGGTCATATCCTAGATAATTGAGGTACAATATTCACTTTCTTATCCACATTCCACGTGTGTTGAACATCACGATTGTAAAACAACATCCACTAAAATATTTATTTTCCATTGTACTCCCTTTGCTAACCAAAAACAGGGTGCAACTTCTCCTGGGGACCTGCTCTCTATGTAGGAAGGACACTTTAGCCTATTTATCACCCCAAAACATTTATGGTTGCAAAATTAATATGCATTCTTCTTATTGCCCACATAGTTTTGTGCACGTTCTCCTCAATTATATTTTGGTCATCCGTATTTTCTACTTTGTTGCTTTCTGAAGATTGGTCATGATGGTTATGCTTTTCATCCATTTGTTGCACGTTATCATGTTCCATGTTTACATGTATGTATTCAAAACTAATCTATCTTGGTCTTCCTCTAAGCTTGCATTGTTTTGACTCCATCACATACCATGTCTTGTGTGAGCTAGTTGCAATACTCCCTTTTTTCTTTCTCTGCATTGTCTCCATAAAGGATAGGCTGCTCAAACAATGGTGTACCTGCCTATTGTCATTTGCATTACATTGACAACCATAGTAGGGGTCTGAGTCCTTCCCATTGAAACTCTATGTAATAATGTTTCCATACCAAGTCATGTTCCCATATAGCGACCAGTCTCAAAACCCAGGTACTTGCACATTGCATGTAGGAATTAATCACATCTGTAACACAGGCATCATAGAGTGATATTTTTCTTGTACCTCCTTCTCCTGCTAACCAACTAGCATGTACACTCTATGAGAGATTTGTGTTGGGTATTTTTTCTCTTTCCCTTGGGCTATAAGAGGCCTAACCATACATCACAAAGCACACAATTATGAAAAAATAACTTGTGTTTAAAGGCTATAAACTGAATTAAATAAAGTCATTGTACCTCGTGTTGACTTACCCAATGGAGAATTTTTTCGTCCCACCAATTAAACCATCGCAGAGATTTTGTATTCTCTTCAAAAACATTATCTTTTCCCCACCAATCCTTGATAGAGGTGGCTTGTTTTGATGCACACTCCGACATCCAAGCAAGCCTCCATGCTTCGCACATGTCGAGATGTGTCTGTCTATGCTAAGGTAGCACCAATTTTTTTGTGTGCTTAGGTAGACTCTATTCTCAATGAAAGAGACAAGAATGCTCTCGACCATCTAACACATTGTCAGGCCCTCCATTTTACACAGTTCATATTAAAATCCAATTGGCCCTAGCCTCTTTAGCCATAAATCCTACAAAGTCAGCTCTGCCTGGGAATCCTTCTTCTTGCATAACATTGTTAAGATTTTCTCAGAATACAATGTGTGCCTCTGCATCCTCCTCTTTTGTTTCACATATAGCGATTACCATCAGGATTTTTAAACTATAAATTTAAATTAATTAGTTTACAATATGCCTACTCATTGCATGAAATAAGTATTTTATGAATCACAAACACAAAATTACTTTACACAAACCTTGGTTCATACATCGAACATGACATGGTGCCCCGGCCATCAACTCTATGAGTGTGATCAAAGTGCACCCAAGAATCATACAAGTCTCCAGAGCCAGTTCAACGCATCCCATTTACTAGATCAACCCCGGAACCTCTTTCTTTTGTGGACATCTTCAAGAGGAAGAACTTGTCGAAGGCTTTTCCTTGACCTGGGAATCAACTACAATGGAAAAAAGGAAACATATATCTTTTCTTGAGTTACAAAATGTTGTAAAAACCATCCCAAATGACAAAAGTGTTCTTCTTCTTCTCATAGGAAACAATGCTCCTAAACCTGCATAGAAAATTAAATTGTTAAATTTTATTATGGATTATATAATTTACTCTAGACAATGTATTGTAAAAAGTAAACCTTTGATTTTGAACAAGAGCTATCAACTCTTCTAAAAAGTTATTAAGCTTTGATTCCCCCACTGATTCGTTATGATCAAATGTTAAAGAGTCCATAAGTAGTTGTCTAGCCACAAGCATCTGTATTTTTCTAGGCCCACTACCTTTATTGTAGTTCAAAAATGTACCCACAAACCTCCTTAGTCTCTCAATAGTAGCCCTTGAGGTTCCCGGCTCAAGTGGGTGACTGTGCTCACCTTGGTGTATCATTAGTTGTGTCATACAATTATCTTTAGGAATGATGTAATAGACTCAACAGAGACATGTAAGCACACAACGAACAATGTTTTTGAAATATTGACATGTGATTTGTGCCCTTTCTTCTTTAATAGTCCTTTGGATACTCTGTTCTCCAAAAAACCATGGAAGAACTTATCATTAAATTGATGATTATTCTTATAATAGATGCAAGAGTCTCTTTAACATTGGAGAGAACTAAGACAATAACTAAGCTTAACATTGCATGGCATTGACATATTAGATTTCCTTGGCTGCCTTGACCACATATGACCATCATATTTATGTTGCATCATACATACTGGATCCCTGTTGGGGTGGAAGCTCAAAAACAACATTACCATCATATGCTCTTGTTGGTATCTCTGTTATAGTCACTGGTCTTGATGATTTTGCTAAGAGTTTTTAATTCTATTACACCTAGCATTCTAAAAGCAACCAAGGAACTGTATGATTAACAGAGCCAGTAACATTGTCCTCATTATCAACATCATTCTGAATGGTGTTGTCCATGCCTATTGATTCATTTTTTGAGATTTCAATCTCGTCCAAATTTTTGCCTAAAGGTTCTTCATCTTTTGCACATAATGGAGTACTCTCCAAGTCTATAAACTCAATAGAATCACTACCTTAAACTCTATAAACACATAATGGAGTACTCTCCAAGTCTATAAACCCAATAGAATCACTACCTTAACTTTAGAGCAATTTTTATTTCTATTTTGAACACTTTCATCCTCAATATCTCATTAGGGGAAGGTTGAGGTCTATAGGGGCCCTTTAAGCTGCCATAATATGATTTTAATGACTTTTTGTTAAAATGTTAAGTTTCTTTGACTTTAGATACCTTCTTATTCTTCAAATGGCTAGAAGTTTGAATTTCAAAGTTTCCCGCCAAAATTGAATTTAAAATTGAGTGGGCAAAACCATATCATGTGACATATCTATGGAAAGAGCTCAGCGACGAGTAGATTCTAGATCTCTAATCTCCGACAAATTTTGAGCTCATATGTAGAAGTTATGGATTTCCAAAATTTCAAAAACTTCCCCCCCACTTTTTGGGAATGAAAAAACTTTCCCCCCACTTTTTGGGAATGAAAAGTACAAAAAGGTATCTTCTAGAGAATATTTTGACCACCTTTAATCATGCAACATTTTTGTATACATGGCATCACATGATTGGCCCTTTTCCTTAATAACCTTTTAATCACATGGCATCTTAAAGGGCCCCTATAGACCTCAACCTTCCCCTAACGACTACATAATAAGCTTCTTGATAATGGACAATACGATACTCCATTGACAAAGATGAATCAACCACCAAGAAGTGCAGATGACCATCAACATCTCTGTGTAGTAAGTAAAGTAATAAGCTTACAGTTCTATGGTAAAAGGCTCTGCAAAAAATATGCACTCAACAACAAATTTCCATCCTGTAGATGCACAGAACGAGATATGGTGTCAGCTCCTACATTCCATGAGATAAAAGCTTAGTGTGCCATTCTACAAACAAGGCTCCCTTCTACTCTATGAGTAAGAAGCAATATGCACTAGCTTTTAGTTTTTGAGTTTAAAAAAACAGGTTTTTTCAATTTATTGGTGATATAGCAATTTTAGTATCATTACCTTTTTAGCTTCCACATAAATTTATAAAAGCATAAATTTAATGTACCTAAATTTAATTTAACTTAATGAGTTTAAATGAGAACTACATTTATATATGTTATTTATTCATATTATAATTTGATGAAAGCATATAAACAAAAAAGAATATTTTTATTAAGAACTGATTTGGTTCTCATCATTAAAGATAAGGAGAATACTTGTTTCAAAAATTATTCTCTACCCGTCATCTTTAAAGTTCACAGCTATCACTCACTTACACTTCCACTCCTAGTCTCCTAGGCTCCCATGAAATTAATATCATTTAAAACTTGAGGAATTTTTTGGCTTCTAATTTTTAAAAAATTTAGCTTCTAATTTAAAACTATATTCATTTTATTAAGCTCCTAATTTTATTTTTTTTATGGTTCTATATATGCTTTATTATATATAAGATCGTATACGTAAATATATGTGTTATATATATACACTTAGATCTATAGTATATATACATAACACTTAGATATAATATAACAATATATTTAATATTTATCATATACTTTTATTAGATATATAGTAGATTAAGTATATATTTAATATATATTATATACACAACCATATATACTACATCTAAGTCTATATATACACTTATCTCTATAGTATATGAAGATATATAGTAGATTAAGTATATATTTATATATTTTATAAATATTTAATATATATTATATACACTCATATATATACTATATCTAAGTGTGTTATGAGACAGTAAAATTACTAAGTGGGACTTTATTGTACTACATAGGAGGAGTTTGATGCGTCTCTAGCCAAAGAGATAGTAGACATTAATGATCCCTCTCTATCAATGCGGGAAAAGGAGAGCATAGCTTGATGTAGAAACAAGAGGATCTACAAGAAGAGAGAGCTTATAAGGTATGTAATTTTAATACAGCATGAGTGGAAGCCTAAAAATTAACAATTAATCGTGGTTGTAACCTTTTATATGAAGATGCTATCTATTGCAAATCTTGTGAATGGTCAAGGTTTTTTTTCTCTTCTTTACAATTACAATTGGATGATAGAAAAGTACATGGTTGGGTTGACAAAGGATAAAGTTCACTCATTGGCTACAGCAAAAATATCTTCTGATAGGTACATTATTTACAAGTATTCGTATGTATGTGTGTCCATATGTATGCTTCTTTGTAGTCATTTCAAACATTGTCATTTCTGTTGGAGAGATATACTCCGCTCTATGCTCACATGCCAGTTGGATGACCCTTCATGTGAGAAATATTTGAGTGCGCAAAAGCTTAGAATGTACTTGAGGAAAGAATGGTATTGGGGAATTCTTTTGAAACAATGCCTCAAATTGAAAGGAAAATTTGTGGAAGAGCTGTCAGAGGGCTTTGAAACATGGTTCTCTAACCAAAGAAGAGACCATCTTGACAATTCTTTTTTTGAGTTATGGGGATTCATGAATACCAAAGAATTAGATGAGAAGATTCTAGAGCTTTCAAAGTATTACAAGAGAGTATTTTATAGGTATTCATACTACATTGTCTCATTGTTTATCATTATATGCCTTGAATTAGAGAACCTAAGCTGCATGTGACATACTAATAATAAGTTGAAAGTTAATGATTATTCCACTTTAATAGAAGATAGATTGTTAAGCTTCATGATGAGCATGCAATTGAGGAGATGCCAGCATTTGTGTATGAGTGGATAGATCTCTCTGGGCATGTCTCCATGTTTCCTCTTTAGATGAAGAAGCATGGCCTTAGTGAATGGGAGGTGCAATATTGTCCATGGTGGAATGTCTCGGTGACTTTGCTGTCACATAAACAATTGCTATGATAAGTGAATGATGGTGGAATGTCTCGGTGTTTAGGTGGTTGGTGTTGACTTTCATGCTGGAGCAGACTGCCAGTGATTGATATTTTGCAGGCTGCGGTGGACTTGAATTCATATGTGTTGAGCTACATTGGCACTTCTTGTGTACACAAGTTTATGAGTGCCATCTTAGGCGGTTTGATGATAGGTGTGGTGGGACTTGGAGTCATATGTGTCAAGCTACTTCGGCACTGCTTGTGTACACAAGTTTATGAGTGCCATCTTAGGCGGTTTGATGATATGTGCATAGCATGTACAACATCCTTGTATGTGCAAATGATTGAGATGCTTGGTGTTTCTTTCTTGGCATGATTTATTGATCATGGCCATTGATTGCAAATCACGGTGTGATTCCTGTGTGGCGTGACTGCAAAATCGCGATGATCAAAGTTGATGTTGTTGGTGATGTTGATGCCCCTTTGCACTCTGTGATGCTTACACTTCACTGTGAACATGATCTTTTGACGTTTTGTTGCATTTTTATTGTGTGGCTTTTGAATCACGACTATGATTTTTGGAGAATCATGGTGGTAAAAACTCTTTGAATCATTGTCTGTCTTTTCTCATTTGACCCTGGAAGTATTTTATTGCTAGGAGTTGAACATCCATGAGTCCAATTTAACCCTCTATGTTGAAATGTTTTCTTAGGAGAATCCACTTGGTTATTAATGAGGTCTTTGAGTTATGCACTCCCTTTCATGATGATTCACCAAATTGTGTTTGTGGGAGGATCTTGTGGCATTCTACCTTTGCAAATAGTGGTTTCGGTTCCTTGGCAATGGTTTTTTTGTTATGTGAGCAACAGGTTCTTGTGTTTGCCTCCATTTTTAGGAGAGTAGGTTCTTATGTCTGCCACACACACTTAGAGTGGGTTCATGTAGATGATCTGTGGAGACATCTCTAATTTCATCCCTTCATTGGACGAAGTGATAGGCAATTCCTCCTAGAGTGGGTAAGTAAAGTTTTCCATGTGTGTAGGATTTTTTTTGCTTTGGTTTCCACACCATAGAATTATTTTAGGCTTCTTGAGTTGTTGATGATGAAACCCTGATTAACTTGGATAGCTTTAGGCACCCATATGATGTTATTGCCCTCATAGTATCCCTAAGCTTGAAGTAAGTTTATGGTGATACCCATCTTTGATGAATTCATAGGTATTAAGCATGGTACCTTGGTTGTTGGGTTATTTATTTTGGTGCAAATATCTTCCTCGGTGCGTATCATGTTCAACCATTTTGGTGCCCAAACATGGGTTTCACCTTCATGATAGCCTTGGACTTGTAGTGTTACATTTGGAATCCACATTTCCTTCAGTGGCATTTTCTTGTATAATTACTTTTAATGCATGTGAGGTTGCTTTATTTTCTTCTTCTTGTCATGCCTTTGAATAGCTCTCTAAATGTATCCTAGTCTAATACTTTGGAAATATCTTGATTATCTTTTTGCTAGTAGAGAACGAGCTTTCCTTGCTACAATTAAAGCTTTTATATGTGTTTTGATATGAGATGGTGAGGTTTTAGTTATGGGTTATGGCAGCATTAATGACAAGGTTGGAGTCTTTAACAAAGGAGGGGTTGTCGATGCTGAGGCTATGTCTTAAATTTTACCCGATCCAATTGTGGATTCAATATCATTTGTTGCAAATTTTGGGACTTTAGCAAGAGGGCTTGTCATCATCAATGATAATTTTTTCTTTGTTGACTATAGTGATAAACTTGGTTGTTATGGGTCAAGGGTTGCGGAGTTGGCAATAGAGGGGCTACTGATGATGAGGATCCTTGGGTACGAGTCTTTTCTTTTATCTGTGATGTCGATCATGGATTTTTCCTTCTAGTCTAATTTTTTATCCTTGGTTTCTTTGTTAGACATGGGTTTGACCACTGGCACCACCATTGGTGACGATTGGGAATCGTTTCTAGGAGTGGTTGTTATAACAAGGTTTTGTGGTTTAGATCTTGTTCCTTCTTTGGTGAGAAAATTTTGGAGAAGATGTCCTTGAGATACAATGGTTGTATTGTGCGTGGATCTTCCTTCAAATGATGTGGCACGTACTCCGAGTCTTGCTAAAATGGAATGGTCACCTTCATAGAGATTTACAATTTGAGGACAATAAATATGTAGATTTGGGACTGGTACCTTCTTTGGAGATATGGCTGACTTAGAGAGTCCATCATAAAGGATCTTCAATGGAGAGGATGGGTCTTCAATAGGAGTGGCTCCTGATGTAGATGCTAGTTGTCTCTTTTGGACAAGGTCATAAAGAGTGTCGGGTGTTATTTCATTCTTATCATACATTGGAACCACCATGTCTTTGCTAGAAGTCTTCATGGCACATATCTTAGGAAGTTTGGTATAGCTTGCACCAAGGTAGTCCAATCCCTTCATAGGATAAAATCCTCTTCTAGCACAGTCTAACACACAAATCTTGCATTTCAAGGGGTTAGAATCCACATAAACTGTGTATTCAAAAGATCCTAGACATGTTATGCCTTAAGTGTCAGTCCACAAAATCCATTCATGAGCTAGCAATCTTGGCTCACCTAGATATAACACCATAGCTCATATGTCATGAGATTGTGTTATATGTAAGGATAGATTTGAGATTGGATGGTTTGGACACCCAAACCCCCAAGCTTGTTTTAAAGCCAATTTCTATTCTAGGAATGCATTAGAATGCTTCAAGTAATCTAGACTCTTAGGTTTTGAAGTGGAAATGTGTTGAGCTTCCAACTATTTTTGACGGTCACAGATGAGTTCTGGAGTATTAAGTTCTAAAGCATCAATGTGTTGAGCTTTCCAAATATAATTTACTTTTCTAACATCAATTTAGATTCTATGGTCTCACTTTCAGGGGAAAGAGTTCAATTGGTCACAATATAAGAGCAATTTGTAGGATGTTTAAGGGGGTCCCCCTAAGAGGATAGATTTCTTTCTTTCATCAATGGATTACACCAAGTGTTGACCAACCAATCGCCACCCAAGACAACCTCTTGTAGATCCTCAAGGGTAACTATTCACATTCGATGTTATCATATTGAGTGATAATTATGTGAGAGAAATAACCCGACTTTGAGGTCTTAGACTTCAGCATCTAGAGCATTCATTTTCCTAGGAGTGAGCATGTGCTGGACTAGATATGCCAAAATTCTTTGCAAATAATTATTGTGAGTAGCGTTGAGGCTAATCGTTTCCCATTTCTTGTTAAATGTTTTTTCCCACTAGGGAATCTAGCCAAATGTTGATTGGATCCTCAAGAAGTAGCATAGATGTTTTGGTTAATGATTCCCATTCATTTTAAGATTCATTCATTACTAAAGACGAGGTGTTCTAGATAGGGCAATCTACTATCTTGTGTGGTCCATGATAATAAAAGCACTGGAGTGATGGTTTTGTCACATCTTTAATAATTTCTGCCCTTTTTTTAGTCTCAACATGGCTAAGGGCACCATACTTTATAATGTTCATGAGTTATTGGATTTGTAGGTTTTGAGGGTTTTGTGTCTTGCATTAATTCATTTGTGATGTATTTCATTGAGTTGAATGTGTAGGTAGCAATGTTCTGCCTTGGTGCACAACTTGTGTTTATGATTGATTTAGTTTGGTTGCACAAATTTTAGCACAAAGTGTGGGTTCATGGCTTTGTTTGTAATGATTACAATATAAAATCATTGGCTTTATGCCCCTAGGTGGAAGAGGTTTCAATTTTTTGTGATGTTTATCTCCTTTTTCATCTCAGATTTCTCTTTTCATCATCAAAGAAGTGTTAATTTATTGAGAGGTGAGATCCAAAATCAATTAAGCAGTGTAAAGCTGTTGAGGGATTCCCTAATTCTAGGTCATCATCCAACATATTGTCATCCAATCGATATAGCCTCTTTGCAACATTGGCCAAAAAGATCTCAAGATTTGATGCAAGAATCAAATTGTGTAAAAACCATTTTTTTAGCCCCATGTTTAACCATTATTTCAATTAAGCGTCATTCAACGTTTCCTATGGTTCACACCATGAATCCAAAGTTTTTATTTGGAGGATAAAATCTCATATGATTTCTTCAATTTTCTACTCAATTGAATAAAGTTCACATGATGCACACAAGTGTCCTTGTTTCGAGAACCCATAGATGAAAGCTACCTTCAAAGTTTTGAAATTGACTTTAATCTTGGTCCATAGTGGGTAAACCATCGATTGGCTTTGCTCGCCAATTAAGCATAATGTGAAATCTTCAACCTTAGATGAGCAATCAATAGCTCTAAAATCATCTCAATACTATTCAAACACTTGCATAAACTCATAGAGGTCTAGTGTGGAGCCATCAAATTAATTAATATATTTGGATATTTTCTAGATAATAGGTTTAAGGGATTTCCTTGAGCTACATGCAACTCCTTCTTGGCCTAGGACACCTGTCAACCCATGTGTGATCCCCCTTCCTAAACTTTTCAATATGAAAAGAGTTTGTTCACTGAAGATAAAAGGGGTTGGGGTTGAGAAGTGATTAGTGTTATGAAAGGGACTTGAGATTGGTAAAATTGGGGTTACTATAGGTTTGGTGAAACCCAATGGAGCACTCATGTGTACATTGTTAGTCCAATGTAGGTATGAAGTCCCGAAGGAGTGTGAGGTCTGAATGTGTGGCATAGGTCCCTAAGGAGTTTGAGGCCTCAATGTGTGGCATAAGTCTCAATGGCTACCTAAGACTGGCTTCAAGGTCTAAATAAGACATCTGCCTCACATCTACATATGTAGGAGTAAGCTTTGACCTCCTATACTAGTCATTCTTTCCTCTTTTGATCTTGTTTTTATAAGCCTCTTACTAAGGAGCTCCCTTTTCTCTCAAGTTTCAAGAACATGATAGGACCCCTTAGTTTGAAAGTTACACATGCCTTTGAGATATCTCCAAGTGGCAAAGTTCAAACTAAAACTTGCATTAATATTGCATAGAAAACATAATTATAAGTTTTCCACTTTTTAGACAGAAGTAATTTAGAAGAATAGCACTTGTTGAGACGTGGACCCCTAGATGACACAAATTGGACGTCTAGGTGTAAAACAAGGCCTCCGAAAGCTTTTAGACAGGTTGGGATTCTTGAGCCAAAGTGAAAGCTCCTAGCTTCTCCCCACTTCTTTTTTTTGTTTTAGGCTCCATCTACATTCTTTTGATTTTGTTCTTGTGCTGTGATTTTGCAGGTTTGCTTGTACATCGTGATTCTGGTTGTACAGTATGATTGTTGTTGTGTGACTACAAAATCACCCCGATTTCACCCCACGACTACAGAATCACGTCACTTACACAGTGATTTGTTCATGCACATCTTGATTATAAAATCACATCAATTTTTATTGTGATTGTAGAATCACATCGCTCATACATTGTGATTTGTCCATACGTGGGTGATTGTAGAATCATGCTAACTTTTTCAATGATTTTTCCATACCTTAATGATTGCAGAATCACGTCCATTTTTACAATGATTTGCCCATATGTCATGAGTGTGATTGCAAAATCACATCGATCATACATCGTGATTTGTTCATAAATCATGATTATAGAATCACACCATTTTTTGTCGTACTGTAGAATCACATCGATCTTCACACTATGAGATTGCAGAATCATGCCGATCAAGATAAGTTTTATTATTTTTGGCCTTGTTATCCTAGAAACCACGATTAGAATCTTGGAAGGGTAATCATGGCGGGGCATGATCACGTCCATGATTTTGCAGATTTGATCCAAAAACGTGATTTTATAGAAAATCTAAAATTTTAATTTTGGGAAGTTTTTTGATGTTTTGTCTTGACCAAATTGTCCATTATGGGTCTCCTAAGCATGAAGATCATGAATATGTGTTCAATGGGCCCAATCTACATTCTAAACACTAATTTTTTGTGATTTGTGTCTCTTGACTTGACTAATAAAAAACTACTATATTAGTAAAAATTAGCAAAAATCAAGAGTTGTTTTTTTTGTTTTTGATGAAATTGTTTGTTGATTAAGCTACCTAGTATGAATGCTAATATGGTAATATAACAAATTACAATTAAAAACCTAGCTAACATGCAAAAATTATGCATCTAAGCTCTATGTAAGCACATAAAAGAGAAAAAATAACACCATTTTCACACAAATATCCATCAAATCCCACTCTTGTTCATGGCACTCCACTTTTCAAGAGTGTGAGAAAAAAAGAAAGAAAAACTCATACCATTTTCACACAAATCTCCATCAAATCCCACTCTTGTTCATGGCATTCCATTATTCAAGAGTGTGAGCAATGATGACTAAACCATAGATTAGAGAAAAATATATATGAATCCACATGATTGCTCCTCTAACAGTGGCACCAAAAATGTTAAGGCTAAGAGATAGCTTCGAGGGAACCACAAACCTCTACTCACCTCAACATGTCCTAGGAGTATTTTCGATGGGGCCAGGCTCTTAAACCCTTGAGGTCTCCAAGATCAACACGAGCATGGTTGGCTTACCATTTGCCTTCTTCTGTGAGCGTTGTCACACCATCATGTTGCACTATGAGCACTAATCCCCTCCTAACCTCTAATCACTCACATACACTAACTAGCATTCATTAGAGGGAATATTAGAGAGAGGTTTCGTAGGGAAATCTCAATTGCACAATGGGAGAGTGTACTTGCATCATTATGAGAGTAACTGCCTTATATACCTGGCTATAAGTGTTCTCACACACTTAAACTATGGCCAAATAGGCATCCAAAGCGTCTATTTGGCCTATTGCTTGTAAATTGCTTCATTTCATAATACATCGATCATTACAACACTAGGGAGCATATTATCCTAGCTCACTTTCATACACTCTTGGAGCAGGACACCATTAATTATCCCTTTGACCTTCCAGGTGCCCATCCAAGTTTGAGAGTGGGACACCATTGTTGCTTCACGGCTTGTTTTTACATGAGTTTTGTGTGTCCATCCGTCCATCCTTGACATTTTATGTAGATTACCCATGATTTGGCATATAATTGAGTGTGGAAAACCTTATTAACCCTAAAATAGGTTAACAACTCACCAATGAATATTTCTTTAAAGAAATTAAGAGTATTAACAAAGTAAATACCATTTTAAATCAGTTAAAAGCATTGACAACTAGTGCTCCCCTGTAAATTATCTTACTTGCACTACATGATTTTCTATTTTTTCAAGCATATGAGAAGGTAGGTGGTTGCACATGTATTAAGAACTCTTACTTGTTTTTTCCAAGGCTTTCTTTAGCATGTCATAAGCTTTTTGACACTTTTGGTCCATAAAAATACAACCAATAGCGATAAGCTACCTCTTCATAGAAAAGAATAAACTGATGGTAGAATCTATGGACTCCCTCTTGTAGTTTTTGGTGGGGGTAATTCTGAAATAAGTTTGACCTTGCTTTCATCACTGGAAATCCCATTCTTAGACACTTATGCCCAGAAATCACTCTATGTTTTACCTAAAATTACCACTTTTAAGGGTTTAAGGATATGTGATAAAATTTGCATTGTTTAACGACCTTACATAAGCAAGTGCTCCTTCCCTGATGAATGAATGCATAAATAATCTAATAAGGCTTCTAAGAACTTCCTTATAAAATCTTTAAATGCAATGTTCATGAGTTCCTAAAATGTTCCGGGTGTGTTGGTTAGGCCAAATGATATAACGCAATAGGCATACACACCATCTCAGTGTGATAAAAAGAAGTTTTAGCTTGATCCACATGGATCTAATTGTAGCCTACATAACCATCTAAAAAGTTATAGGCCTCCTTGCCCCTACAACTCGTTCAAGCACATGTTCTAAATTCTTACAAAAAAATTTAATGGGTGAATCCCAACCAAGTGTTCAATCTCATGGATGAGTTTGCACTCAATCTGTTTGTCAAACTCTTCTTTCACAATTTTGCCATATTTTGGATTCATTAGATAAGGTCATTGTTAGACTGGTCTTGCATTAGACACCATAGGGATTGTGTTTTATACCACCTCTATAGCCACGCATTTCATGTCGTGGTATGGCTAAACAAAGAAATCCTTAAATTCCTTGAGGAGAGCAGAGAGTTATGTTTCCTAACTTTTATAAAGAGTGGTTTAGGGTCTTCTTGGGTGTGATTTTTCTGTGAGCTTTCTATCATGAGATGTTTTGGCAATCTAAGAGCTTTTGCCAACATCTCTGTAACCCACATGTCAATTCCAAGATCTATTGCAAAAACTCCAACCAATAGCTTCTAAACTAGAGATTTGAATCTTACACACTCCAACAAATCTATACACACTCTTCATAACATAGCACTATCATGCATAATATATTGAAGGGTTTTAGTTACATCATGCAGTACCTCTTGTAAGTTCCCACCATGCACTACCTTCATGCCATAACATAGCACTATCATGCATAATATATTGAAGGGTTTTAGTTACATCATGCAGTACCTCTTGTAAGTTCCCACCATGCACTCTTCATAACATAGCACTATCATGCATAATATATTGAAGGGTTTTAGTTACATCATGCAGTACCTCTTGTAAGTTCCCACCATGCACTACCTTCATGCCATAACTTCCAATACCAGTCTTCATGGGATATGTCCTTTAGAAAAGAAACACTTCACCACCACATAAGATCTATTGACCAAGAAAGTTCACATGGAACATCTTGAAGAAGACTGTGAGGCATGTACTCATCTTCTCTTCAATGCAGAGATAAGGATTTCCTTGAAACAGAAGCACTAGAGGCTAACATGCGAGTGCATGTGCATATAATTAATGGAGAAAGAAACTATATATCCTTGAAATACATATTTCAGCAAAGATAGCAAATCAGCATGTTTATCCAATGGAAAACCCTAGTCGAATCATACACAAAGATCAACACACATATATTGAAGACAAAAAATTATAGTGTGGCTAGCATAATTCCGCTAATTTGGCTCACAAGGAAGGTCTAAGAGGTGATTCTAGACTATGTATAGTGGTGCAATAAATCCCTTGATGCCCATCCCATTCCTCCACAACCTGCAAAGATATCGATCATTGAATCCCCTCACTCAGTGAAGGTGTGTAGTAACCACTTATTATAGAGAAATAAATATTCATATCTCTCACATGCTACATATCAATAATGATGTTAGGGTTATAGAAATACTATAATGGAATCTGCTCACCTATGTATGTTCTTGGATCTCTCAGAACCTCCCCGGATATAAGATCTACCTTAAATCATGCGTTGTGTTTTTCCATGATGACTCTCTCTCAAAACACTACTTTGAGCTAGAAGTCCAGCTTCTCGATTCATATCTGGGCCTGGGTATCCCTCTCACCAAAAGAGATCTAGGAGAAAACGTCTCACCTAGAACACGTATCCATTAACAAAACCCCATAACATAGTTAATAGGCAAGAAATTAATAATGCCAATTTCCATGTTACTTGTTCCCCATCCTCACACGCACATATTCTCGATCCACCATCAATATATATATCCGATGCAAATCAAATCCTAGATTTTTGAAATGGTAATATATAAGATGGAATTGGTATGCCAAGCTACATTTAATGTACCATCCCTCATCAGCTCTGTGAGATCCCTCTGTCCCCTCTGCGCACCACCCGACTCCCGGTAGCTAACAGCGGAAGTAGCCCCGTCATGCACGAGGCAGGGTTTCTCACTCAGGCCTCACCCACGAATGTCCGGGCACGAGACTAGGCTAGTGGTCACTCCAAAACCCGAAACCGAGAAAATTTTCCATGCCCGGAAACTGGGGACGATTCCACCTTTTTGAATTTTCTTAAAGAATTTTTTCTATAACGAGATCAAATCTAAACTATCCTTCACCTGAATAAACCAGATAGAAGGAAACTATCACTGATATAATTTGATCATCTGAGCGACTTTAACGCTTTTTTTCTAATCAAGATCAGGCACAGCCATTGATCCACTCAATTGAGAAAATTATCAGGGAATTAACTAACTACTCGAATCCTAGCGTAATCCTAAGATTTTTCAGTTTGATTATTAAAACTCCACTGATTCCAGCCTAACCCCATCCAGCCCATGGGTTAGCCACCACCCTAACACTGGAATTGGTAGAACCAAACAAGTACTCACCCACCCATAATTGAAATGCCTTTCTTAACTTTAGCTTTAGAAAACAGATACGCACACATTCCTCTTTAAAACTTTAATATAAAAATAATCCATTGACAAAACAGATATGATCACAGATTTTATAATTCAAAATTTCCATTCAATCCCTTGTTTCACAAAAACAGTACCACTCTGGACTCTTCGTTGGGACCAGGTGGTCAGCAACAACGAGATCCAGTAACAGATTACAATAATCACTTCGTCAACATACATATATATATCTTCCACGACATACGCATGGGAGTCCTAAGCATCGCGAGCCCGAGCATCGCCTAGTGTCAGAACCCTCTAGGATCCTCCTTAGGTGTCCTGGTACTTCACTCAAGGACCGCTTCGTCGGCCCTCGCCCATCATACCGAAAGCACACCATTTTTCACCGTACCTAGGCTGGTCAAGACCTGGGCAGGTTTTTGCCGCGTGAGCTGTCCCTTGATAAACACTCCCCGCCAGCTGTTGCAACCGAATTTCCCTTAGTTAAACACATATGCCAATTGCTCCCTCCAGCATTCTGGCGGCGTAAGACAATCCTTTAAGAAAACAGGGTTTCTATGCAAGTTTTCAGTTTTGATTTTGTTTGAATACCATGAATAAATCTTAAATCCGTATCCCAATACTTCTAGATCCAGGTCTAAATTCCAAACAAAATTCCTCAAATTTTGTTATCCTCAGATCAAAATCAAAAGTCTTAACTTAGTTTCAGATTCGGTGGGGGATTTAAGAGCATTTTTCCTGAACTGGGCACATCGTCATCATTGATTGAAACTGACGAAGGAATTAGGTCTTGGTCAATAGTCTGAATCAGAGTTTGGGTCTGGAAAGGTTCTTCCTAAACTATCTGTCTCGAAAGGTAATATTTCAATTTCTCTTTTTCTAAATTTCGTTCGTCGAATATTTGCTTACAGATTTCTAAAACATGAATTTCCTATGAGGAATAAAATAATAATTTATCTTGATCTCCGACTTCGATAGTTTAATTGAATTTTTTCATTACCATCTTAGTGAATATGAAACGGTAGCATTTCTTCTCACCACAGATTATCTACTTATTCATATTTCTAAATTTTTACGGAAATTAAACAGAGTATTAAGAGAATCCTTATTTAAATATAAAAATTCTATATGCATCTATTTATGCATAATATCCAATTTTGATGAAAGTCACACTTTTATCATCATAAAAATCATTTATGATGAAAATCACTCTTTTAATATGAAAGAGTTTCTTTTATGCATCCATATAAAAATCATTCATGATGAAAATCACACTTCTAATATAAAAAAATATCTTTTATGTATATGTTTATGCATATAAATCATTTATGATGAAAATCACACTTTTAATATAAAAAAATATCTTTTATGCATATATTTATGCATACAAATCATTTATGTGATGAAAACCACTCTTTTAATATAAAAGAATTTCTTTTATGCATCCATTTATGCATAAAAATCATTTATGATGAAAATCACACTTATAAGAAAAAATATCTTTTATGCATATGCTTATGCATACAAATCATTTATGATGAAAATCACTCTTTTAATATAAAAGAATTTCTTTTATGCATAAAAATCATTTATGATGAAAATCACACTTTTAATATTTAAAAAATATCTTTTATGCATATGTTTATGCATACAAATCATTTAATGCATTACTACTAGTCACCACCAAGGGCATCACAGTAGTAATGGGAGTTCTTGATGGTGGTGTAGGAGTTAGTGTAATCACGAAAAAATGCTGGGAAAAATGGCCAAACCTAGGTTTGAAGTCTAAGACATTTCTACTCTCAACAAGTTCTAACATCAACATCAACACCTCTCCAGGAACTTACAAGTCCTATCCATGCTTTAAAAATCCTCTTACCACCTTTAATCCTTGATTACTCAACAAAATTAACAACCAAGTGCACCTCAAAGCAAGAGTCCCAACAACAAGTGGATAAAAAACTGGAGAGGATGCAAAAAGTGTACATAAGCCTCCATGAAGTCCAGGGATGACCTACAGTAGAAGGGGGTGTTTTCATATAGCTTGAATCTTTACCTCCCAAAACATCGCCACTTCTTGATAATTCTTCACGTCCATATGCGAAGGGAATTGTACATCTATACATATTTATAGAAAATATACACACAAAGCCAAAAAAGAAAAAAGAGAGAGATAATAGGAGCACAATAATAATAGAACAAGAGAATGAACAATCTCAATGTATAGACTTTTTTTGTAAGAGTGACTATTGATATTTCACATATCAGGTAATGGATTTCACTTGGCAGCATGACACAAACGCACCTATCTTGGATGCGGACTATCATGAATGGTATTATGAGGGAGTGTCTAGCACCAGCATACTACCTTTTCAAATACACTTGTGTTACTTTTATACACCCTTAGAAGAAACTTGTTGTGGACATAATTTCATCAATTTATTTTTACTACAATTCCATCCCATGGCTCCATACCATACATGTAAACAGTGTATGCTTCTTATCGCGTCCCACCTTTGTAGGCAATGTAGAATGTATTATCAACGTTATGGGATCGCATTACTCCAATCCATGGTAGGAGTAACATCACAAAGGTATGATGACGTGAGTGTTCTTTATGCAATTAGTGAACCTAACCAAGTAAGAAAACTCCAAGAGGAGGAAATGGAGCACTAGAGGCAAGAGCGTTACCTTGCACTCTATTGAGATGTCAAGCTCAACATGAGCTGACACTTATTATGATATGCTTGGGTGACTATTTCTGCCACTTATATCACTGGCGTGTTTGGTAGCATGCAGACATGATAGATCTTTGCCAGTGATTTTACAGTTGGATTACACCAGCTAGTTATGGCATACGTCAGCACGAGAAAACCTACTTCAACATTAAATAATCCTCGAAATACTAAATTCTTGAGAAAAAAAATTATCATGCCTTTTTCCTAATTTTATAGGGCCCCAAAATACGATAATTTTGAGTTCCACCAAACCTATCTTATGGCATTCCAAACCTATATTTTTCTAGAAAGTTTTTAGCAATTAAATTTGCCAAAATACCATTGATATTTTAAAAATACTAATTTTTTAAGATTTCTAAAAATAATTTCCTAATTTTTCTTGAGAATCCCATCGTTCACAAAATTTCCAATTCTGCCCGACAATTCTTAAATCCAATATAAAATTTATAATTTTAATGATTTTTTATTTTTTTGGATCAAAAAATATATTTTTAAAGGAATTTGAATGGTCATGAGCACCAAAATGGACACACCACATGCCAAACACCAACCCCACATTTTTCAAAAATTTAAAATAACCTTTGTCTAATTTTCCACTACTTTTCAAGAATTTTTTAAAATTTTTAATTAACCCCAAACACATTAGAATACGAACGGTCAAAAAAATTCACCAATGGTTTTCCCAGAATACAAAAAGGCATCAGTTTTGGGAAAATTAAAAGACAAAAAAAAAAGTTGAAATGTGAAGGTCGAAAGATTTCCCGGAATTCGGAAAGCCAATAGGTTGTTTCGCGAAAGCGGAAAGCCAAAAGGTTTCTCGGAAGATGAAAAGCCAAAAGTTTTCTAAGAGAAAAAATTTCAAAAATTTCTTGAGATTGTTTTTTCTCAAATGTCAAATTTTCTCTATTTTTAGGCTTTTTCAGAGCTTTTTTGAAAAAAATTCAAAAGCTTTTTTGTAAATAATAAAAAACTCATTTAAAAAAAAACCAACATTAATAAGCTTAACTAAAAGCTTATAAATTGATTTTTTAGGGGGGGATCGTTTTTCGCCGGCTCCCCCCCCCCCTATTCGTAGAATTGAGAGAGAGGGATCTCTCTCTTCCCTCTGCACTCTCCTCTCTCCTTCACACCATTTCCATGGCTCCTCTCCACCCCCTTCTTCTCTGTAATCAGAGGGGAGGACCTTTTAATCATAATTATGATTAATATTAATAAAAAATATGTTTTTTTAAAGAGAGGTTTATACACGCGAGAGAAAAATTCAGAATTGAGAGACGAAGAGGATTCCACACACATGGGAGAGCATTCCATGTATCAACATGCTGTCCCCTTACTGAATTTCAGCAGAAAATTGGCAAAAATTTGATCGCATACCCGCAGAAAAACCCATAAAAATGTATTAAAAATATATTTTTAACCATAAAAATGCTCTAAAAACTTAGGAACAAATTCTTAAAACTTCTAGAAATTTAGGGAATCCATTCTACCAAAAATATCCATAATAAAATATGTGGTATTTTCATAAAAGTTTCCATTAATGCTTATTTTAAACCATAAAAATATGGAAAAATAGCATTAAACTCATGAAATTCTCCCGCAACGTCGATTTGTCCATTGAATAGTAGTAACAAGCGTTCCAATCACCATATCAACGATCCATGTACAAATCATCAACAAAATAATATTTTTAGTAAATATTAAAATTTACTTAAAAAAATACCAAAATTTGCAATAAGAAAACATAAACTCATCCACCCAACCAGCCCAATGGATGCACACATGAAATATAATGAAATACATCATACCTCTACCTTGATGTCCCATACCATGAAGAGGTATAACTCCAATCCAATAGCATGTAGCTATAGTGTGAAATGGCAGGTGAGTAGATATGATCCTCTACACAAGAGAGCATAACATAACCAAGCCTCAAGCCCTCAAGCCTCCCTTGAGTGTGCCCCATGCCCCTATTATATAGGAGGGCCCTCAAGTGACTCTTGACTCTCCATTTCCCATGTGTGACCCTTGGATGCCTTACCCTAACCTTAACCCTTAAGGTTAGTCCTAACCCATGCTCCACTAGAGCTTGTTCCCATACTCCCATGCTAACAAGCCTAATGTGGGTTGGCCTCCTAGTATATGCACACATAATGTGCATATAACATACTTCCCCTCTCTCAAAACATTGCACTCTTGCAATGAAAAGAAAGAGAACTGCATTGAACAATATCATCTGACTCCCAAGTCGAATCCTCTATTTCCCTATCTTTCCACCTTATTTTAACCTCAGGGATTAGTCAACTAGAAAGTTTCCTTTCTTTGAATTCAAGTACCTTATCAGGTTCATGTGGAACATATGATAATTCTTCGACTTCAACGAGTTCTTGAGGAGTAATTGTGTTATCCTCACCTCCCAGTTTCCCTTTCAATATATTGATATGAAAGACTGGATGAACTCTAACAATTGGAGGTAGTTTTAATTCATACGCAACCTTGCCAATCCGATGTATAAATCGAAATGGACCATAATATCTAGGAGATAAACTCAAGCATTTTTCTATTGACAAAGTCTGAGAATCTTTTAGGAACATTAAAATAAACCAATGCTCCTGGTTCAAAAGACCAAGTTGAGCGTCCTCTATCAGCATAGAATTGTGCCCTATCCTAAGCACTCCTGATAGAATCCCGAGCTTTGATCACCATTTCCTGCATATCACCCAAGAAATCCTTCGGTGCATCAAGCGCTCGATGTCCTTTTAAGACTGACGTCAATAGGTGTCTTGGGTTAATACCCATACATAAGCATGAACGGACTAAAACCAATAGTTGTATGTAAACTGTAGACAAATTCCATCATTGGAAAATAATTTTTCCAATTTGATGCTTTTCTAGAGACATATGCACGAAGCATGTCCTCTACAATCTGATTCATACGCTCTGTTTGCCCATCAAACTGCGGATGATCAGAGGAATTCATACTCAAAGTAATTTCCTCGTTGTAAACCATTCAAAATAAAGTAGGAAAACATGGCATTATAACAGCAGAAGCTAGGGATTCATCAGTGCCCCGACGTACCCACATCTGCACATGGAATAATCGACATCCCGAGTTACCCATATCAACATAGAGAGTCATCAGCATCTCGATGAGTCACATATGTCCATCCGTAAACCATCAAGTTGACTGTATAAATCAACTAAAGTATGGAACTAGAGAAAGAAATGTCAACAAAGGAAAAATCTAAATTTCCTTAATCCGAACACAACAAGATAAACTCGTTGAACTCTAAAGAAAGAGATTCCAACAAGTGAATATGCCGATGAGATTACCCTCATCAAAACATGCACGCTATAGATAAAAGAAGTTTATCTAGAGAATGCCCACAGTATAACTTCTAGTGAATTTAGAAAAAGAGATTGTCTTTGAATGTTGAGGTCAACATGCTAAGTGATGTAATCAAAGCAACAATCTTGAGCACAAATTATCCCATAAGATAGTATATGTGAGGGATCACTAGTGTCCCATACCACCCATACATACCTTAACAGTTTTAAAAAAATCTTTAGTATGAAGTCTAGGAAAATATGAATAATCCTGTATAAAAGGAATAAAATGGCCTTATCCCAGACTTTCACATACTAAAACCTCTCTCTATATTCGTGAGACTACATCAAGGAATAACCCTTATCGAGTACATCATTAGAAAAGAATTTTGAATTATTGGCACCGTCTTTCTAATGATAACTACCCAAAACACAATAAAGTTAGGGTAAAAAAATAACTCACCTAGATACATAAGCAACAAGGTATCCGAGTTGGAATATGTACAAAAGTAAAAGGAACATAGTCCAAAATTATGTGCAAAAAACGAAGGCAAATGCTACCCTCAAAGCACATGATATTATCCAAAAGATCAAAAGATCCCTATAAAACCATGGATAAAAGCATAGAAGCTCCTTGTTGAAAGTGGGTTGTGTAAGGTAGAACTACCACCCTTTTGACATGATAAAACTCGTGGAGCAGCAGATCCCAAGATGTAATCAGAATATCAGTGGGTGCAAAGGAAATCAACACAACCTCTTCAAGATAGGATAGGTGGTTGTAATAGCACCTACAAATCTACTTGTGTTGACCTTCTCCAAACATGTATTGAATCACCAGTTGTCCCAATTTCTCCTTGTTACACAATTCCACCATCAACTTGTGTACCTACGACAAATCCAACTTTACATGAGTCTCCTTTGAGCATAGATTCTAGCACTTCACTGCCTAAATCCTCTTTATCTTGCTCAAATTCCTCGACAATTGCTAACCATAAAAACCATAGTTGATCATAACAATCAAAGCCAAAAGTTTTTTAAGAGAAAAAATTTCAAAAATTTTCCGAGATTGTTTTTGTCAAATTTTCTCTATTTTTTAGGCTTTTTCATAGCTTTTTTGAATAAAATTCAAAAGCTTTTTTGTAAATAATAAAAAACTCATTTTAAAAAAAATTAAAAAAACCAACATTAATAAGCTTAACTAAAAGCTTATAAATTTATTTTTTAGGGGGGATCGTTTTTCATTTGCAAGCTGCACCCCCCCCCCCTCGGTGCCTGTGCGTAGTAGAATTGAGAGAGAGGGATCTCTCTCTTCCCTCTACACTCTCCTCTCTCCTTCACACCATTTCCATGGCTCCTCTCCACCCCCTCCTTCTCTGTAATCAGTTCTGTAATCAGAGGGGAGGATTAACATTTGATTAATTTTTAATTAATCTTTTAATCATAATTATGATTAATATTAATAAAAAATATGTTTTTTTAAAGAGAGGTTTATACACGCTAGAGGAAAATTCAGAATTGAGAGACGAAGAGGATCCCACACACACGGGAGAGCATTCCATGCATCAACGTGCTGCCACTACTACTGAATTTCAGCAGAAAATCAGTAAAAATTTGATCGCATATCCGCGAAAAAACCCGCAAAAATGTATTAAAAATACATTTTTAACGATAAAAATGTTCTAAAAATTTAGGAACTAATTCTTAAAATTTTTAGAAATTTAGGGAATCCATTCTACCAAAAATATCCACAATAAAATATGTGGTATTTTCAAAAAAATTTCCATTAATGCTTATTTTAAACCACAAAAAATAAGAAAAAATAGCATTAAACTCACGAAATTTCCCTGCAACGTCAATTCATCCATTGAATAGTAGTAACGCATTCTAATCGCCATATTGACAATCCACGTACAAATCATCAACAAAATAATATTTTTATTAGTAAATAACAAAATACCAAAAATTACAATAGGAAAAAATCAACAACAATTAACTAGAGATTGCTCTGATACAACTGTTATAACCCTAAGATCTCTCTAGATAATTGTTATGCATAAACATGCATAAACTCATCCACCCAACCACCCCCGAGCCCAAGGGATGCACACATGAAATATAATGAAATACATCATACCTCTACCTTGATGTCCCATTCCATCAAGAGATATAACTCCAATCCAATAGCATGTAGCTATAGTGTGAAATGGTAGGTGAGTAGATATGATCCTCTACACAAGAGAGCATAACATAACCAAGCCTCAAGCCCTCAAGCCTCCCTTGAGTGTGCCCCATGCCCCTATTATATAGGAGGCCCTCAAGTGACTCTTGACTCTCCATTTCCCATGTGTGACCCGATGCCTGACCCTAACCTTCTGACCCTAACCTTAACCCTTAAGGTTAGTCCTAACCCATGCTCCACTAGAACTTGTTCCCATGCTCCCATGCTCACAAGCCTAATGTGGGTTGGCCTCCTAGTATATGCACACATAATGTGCATATAACAGTAAGAGCTTCACCTACTCTTCCCCCTTTGTGTTGGCTACTACACCCTTGTCGGGAGCTCTTCAGGAGGTACCAATAAAAACGAACTTCGATTGGGGAGATGTCTTTACAGGAGAAAAGTTACATAGCAACTATATCATGCTTTGAACAGAATTGTTTACAGGCAAAAATGTGTTTCGGGTGCGTCTTGACCTCCGTTTTTCAGTTAGCAGGCATTCACGTGCGTTACGGCGGGTAAGTTTGGACTCTCTGCATAATTCTTTTTTTGGAACTGTAGGAAGGGCATTTGGTTGTGAAGAAATTGTGTGTACTACAAAGAGGTCTTACATGTGCTATTGGGTATATTCATACAAGTTGAGGTCATTGGTTATATTATGACAGTTTGCGTGTAGTATAGTACCATTACTGCATAGAATACAATAGTTTGTGCAGGTCAAACAAGAGTGTTGTTTTTGGTGAGTTTGTGTTGCAGACAAGATATCAAATGATGGAATCAACTAGATTGTTGCATAGAAGCTTGACGAGAACAATTTCCATTCTTGTAGGTTTAGATTAACAAATTTTATGATGGGAAAAGGCTACTGGGACTACATTGAAGGTGAACATGAGGAGGCACGAAAGATACCTAAGATTAATCCAACTCTTGCAGATGTAAAAGAATACAAGGACTAGAATCAAGGAGCAAGGAAAGTCATATATTGGCTTTCTATTAGCATACAAGACACCATGATTGGGCATATACATGATGCCAAGTCACCTAAGGAGGCACGGGACACCTTGGTGAAGTTGTATGAAACTAACACCAAGGCACAAAAGATTCAATTGAAGAATGAGCTTCATAATGTGGAGAAGAAAAGCATGTATGTGAATGATTATGCCTTGAAGATCAAGGGTATTGTGGAATCCCTTGCATCTATTGGTGTTTCTGTTGATGATGATGATAAGGTGGAAGTATGTCTACATGGTCTCGAGCCACAATACAAAGCATTCAAGACGTCAGAACATTCCCAACTTTATAGATTTGGTGTTAATGCTGATCATTGAAGAAAAGATTTTAGGTGGAGACCAGTCTTCACAAAACAAAGGTAGTTTGGAGCAGCAGGCCTTCTACACAAGTGCATGTAGAGGTTGAGGCTGTGGCCAAGGTGGTGGCCAAATAGGTAATCGAAATTGTGATTAGCAACAACAGTTCCATGAATCACAACAACAACACATAGGTGGAAGAGGCCAATTCAAAGGCAGGGGGAGTCAAAGAGGTCATGGAAACTGGCAAAGGTAGCAAAATGATACACAAGGCTATTTTTATTAGGCATGTGCTGGCAGATTGCTATAAGAAGTAAAATGACATGAGAAGTGGAAATGTGTAGCAAAATAATGATGCGTCCTCTAGCCGAAGTAATGAGGACAATGAAAGGTTGTTTGTTATGCGGCATGTGCTTAATGTCATGTCAAAAAATGATGTATTCGCATGCAATGATGATGTATGGTATGTGGATTCAAGTGCTTTGAACCACATGACCAGTCATGGGTGGTGAGTGGTTCAAGAATATGAAAAATCCTCAAAATTCAGGTTTTGTTGAAACAGGGGATGATACTACTTATCCAATTACCCATGTTGAAAATGTGCCATTGTCTACGCAAGATGGTAAGGTGAATTATCTTGTATATGTACTTCACGTTCCAAATATTACAAAGAATCTGGTTTCTATTAGACGGATGATTGATCATGGTTTATAGGTGCGCTTCAACCCTGATGGTTTTTATATCAAAGACTTTATAGATAAGTGCTGATTGGTTGTAAAAGGCAATAGAGTGGGAAGAATGTTTACACTAGATGTAAATATGCCTGAAGTGAAAGATGCAATGTTTGCATAGGGTCTAGGAGTTGTTGAAGATACAAAAATTTGGCATAAGAGAAGTGGGCATGTAAATGTGTAAAGAATGAAGTCTATGTAGATTACAACAATTGTGACAGGGCTGCCTAAGTGTAAGGTTGATGGTATGCAGAAAGTATGTGAAGCATGTCAATTTGGAAAGCAAACAAAGCATGTAATTACACATGATAGAAATATGAGCACGAATGTACTAGATGTTGTGCATTAAAATGTATGGGATCCTACAAAAACTACGTCTATTATATAACATTCATTGATAATCACATGAGGAAAGTGTGAGTGTATTTCATGAAGGAGAAGAGTGCAGTTTTCACTCATTTTTAGAATTTCAAAGTGATGCTGAAAAGCAGATAGGAAATCATGTGAAGTGCCTAATATTAGATCGAGGGGGACAGTACTTCCCCAATGAGTTCTCTATTTTTTTTGCGGAAGAATGGCATTCAAAGATATTTTACATGTAGATACACTCTGCAGCAAAATGGAGTTGCTGAGCGGAAAAATAGGCACATTGCAGAGATAGCACACAAGCATTGATGACAGAGAAGAATATGCCACATAGCTTTGGCTGAAGCTGTTTCTACAACAGTTTATATCATGAACAAGACTCCTACTATAGTCATACATGATGTAATGCCAAAGGAGAAATTCAGTGACAAGAAACCTAATTTGTCTCACTTGAAAGTTTTTCAATGTATTGCCTATGTGCAGGTGCTAGATGCATTGTGTGCGAAGCTAGATCCAAATGCAAAAAAATGTGTGTAGAATAGATATTCCCTTGAGAAAAATGGATATAGATGCTAAAACCCTACTACATGTGAGTTGAGGGTAAGCAGAGATGTTGTGTTTGATGAAATGAATAACTGGTATGCTGCTGAGAAAGATGTCATTAGGGTTGATGTAGCTAGAAATGTGATTCCACAAAAAGCAAATCAACAATCATAGTCATTAATTGGAGTTAGAGAGTCCTCTTGTGTTCTGTCTTTTGATAGACCATGGAGTGGCAAGCTACGTCAAAATACCAGTCCTAAAAATGCAGTTGGAACATCATGAAAAGGCAAAGAGAAGGTTGGTGAGCCTCTTGGTATGCCTGACATTTCTGCAGAGAATTTTTATGTTGATGGAGAGTCTAGTGGCTGAGAGAGCCTTGATGATGAGCTTGGGATTCTACCTATTAGAACACTTGGTGTAAGAAAGGCAAGAGAAGCTACAAAAATGTGAGGTAGTGATCGTGGACAACTCAAGTTAGGGAGATTTAAAAGACTTATTGACAGGTTGACAACTGATGGGGTTATGTGGCTCATCATTATGCATATATGGCTAAAGTTGTGCAAGATGTTGAATCCACACGTCTGGAAGAAGCTGTTGGGAATGTAGATTGGGAGAAAATGATGGATGAACAAATGGCTGCATTGGATGCAAATGAGATGTGGGACTTGGTGCCATTGCATGAGGACAAGAAGGCTATTGAATGCAAGTGGGCATACAAAATAAAGCACAACTCAGCTGGAAGTATTAGCTGATATAATTCAAGATTGGTTGCCAAAGATTATGCTCAAACTTATGGCATTGATTATGAGGAGACATTCAGTCCTGTTGCCAAAATGGTAACTATGAGAGCTATTATTGTGGTGGCTACATCAAAAGGATGGGTTTTACATAAAATGGATGTTAAGAATGTGGTCTTTCATGGTGAATTGCAAGAAGAATTGTATCTGGATCAGCCACCAGGTTATGAAGATGTGGGTCACCCTGATTTTGTATTAAGTTATGTAAAGCCTTATATGGCTTAAAACAGGCACCGAGAGCATGACATGATAAGATAGCACAATATCTTATCACCATTGGTTTTCATGTGGCAAATACTGATCATTCACTCTGTGTAGAAGAGTGATAAGGGCCTTGTGGTCATCACAATCTATGTGGATGACTTGATTATTGGGGGTGATAGTGGAGAGGAAGTTGAGAGTGTGAAATGTCTGCGCAAGCAAAATTTTGACATGAAGGATTTGAATGAGCTAAGATACTTCCTTGGCATTGAGGTTATTAGGACGACCAAGGGCATATGGCTATCAAAGGCAGTATGCATTGGACATGGTGTCCAAATATAGTATAGTTGTAAGGCAATTTCTATGCCATTAGACTCAAATGGCAAGTTGAGTGCAGTTGCGAGTGAAATTTTGGAGAACCCCACTATGTACAAGAAGATAGTGGGTAGCTTGATCTACATGACAATCACTAGGCCAGATTTGAACTACATAGTTGGCTTGACGAGTTAGTTTATGCAAGTTCCTTGGAAGCCACACTTGGATGGTGTGAGGTGCAAGTTCCTTGGAAGCCACACTTGGATGGTGTGAGGTGCACATTGTGCTATGTGAAGTCTACATTAGACCATGGTCTCTTTTATGAGGGTGGTACATAGTTGCAGGTGTTTGGATACATCAATGAAGCTTAGGCTAGTAGTATCGTGATAGGATATCTACCAGTGGATTTATGTTCTCCTTTGGGAGTGTTGCTATGACATGGAGAAGCAAGTGGTGTTGTGACATGAAGAAGCCAACAGTTTCCTTATCGAGTACAAAGGAAGAGTATAGGGGTGTTGCAATGGCATCATGTGAGGTAGCTTGGTTGCACAAGCTACTTGGTGATTTGGGGCTACAGGTTAACACAAAGGTTGTCATTTATTGTGACAACCTTAGCAGTATACAATTGGCAAGGAACCCAATTTTTCATGACGGACCAAACACGTAGAGGTCCACTATCACTTCATCAGAGAGAGGGTCTTAGCAGGAGACATTAATCTTGTGTATGTTAGCATAGAGGAGCAAGTAGCTGACATCTTCATGAAAGCATTGGGAGCAGAGAAGCTTCACAAACTCCAAACTATGCTTGGAGTCCTAGAGATGGAGTTGATCTTGAGGGGGAGTGCTGATATGTCGAGCTTAACCAAGCTAACACTTATGATATGCCTGGGTGACCATTTTTGCCACTTACATCACTGGCGTGTTTGGTAGGATGCTGACATCATAGATCTTTACCAGTGATTCTACAGCTAACTACACCAGCTACTAGTCCACCACTGCATTATGGCATACTTATCTTGCTAGCTCACTCACTTAGCATCATGTTCACATTATGGACCATATGTACATAGTACTTTATTACTTATGTTGTATTTTCCTTCCCTTCCAACCGATGGTTAATAGGAAGTGAGGGGGAAGATCAACCTAGTGATGTTGAATCAGATCATGCTTACAAGATATGGTTATTTGATGATGAGATTTCTAGATGAGTTTGATTTATAGATCATTAAGGTGTAGTAATGTAGACCAAATCCAAATACACAATTTACAGTGGACGTGCAGCCTCGATATGGACCAGATTTTTTCACTTGCTTAGGTGTATTCAAACACACTCGTCGCAGCTTTGAAATTGTTCTTGCACATCATTACATGCATTCATAGAACTAAAAAGACCTTATGAGTGGGTAAAATTTTCTTTCTAAGTGCCACTTAGAGGAACTTTAAGGCTATATTCTTTCTTAGACTTAGTAATCTCTCTAAGTGCCACTTAGAGGAACTTTAAAGCTATATTCTTTCTTAGACTTAGTAATGTTTCTACCTGTCTGACCTTAAATTATGCCGATGGAGTATACAAAGTACTTCCACTCACCTTTTAGTGAACTTTAGCTCAGTTGTAGGTGAGAGAATAAACAAATAAACAAAACATTAAAAACATTAAAAAAAGACAAGAAAAAAAAACACACAAAATATACCAAGAAGATAACTATCACCATATAGAATCGTGGTAGGACTCTTGGTTACTAGTGATGGTACCTTGAGACCAATGCCTTGTTTCTTATGGGGTTGAACCTTGTGTCATGAAAAAACTAATAAAAGAGAGGCTAGCCATCGCTGTCTTAGTAGATTCCTAGTGGTATCCACGGGTTGGTGTCTTATCCCTTATATTATATGTACTAAACCCAAAAAAACACACCTTCAAACTTAGTGTTGTCTGCTAAAGTCTGTGTAACTCGAGATTGAACCATAACCATCGGCATATGACTAAGACTATTCTAGGTATAGCCTCTAAGTTAAATTGGCCTTACCTTTCCTCTTCGTAGCACAACTTGAAGTTTACCCAGTCATAACAAAACAAAATGTATGCATAACCATGTTTTATCTTATTGTTACAAGGAACTCTTTACTGGTTGATTTGTTTTTCATGCAGATATCAACACTTGGCCTTCAACTATCAACACCTTCCTATCATATGCCATCGACTCGTCTTCAGTAATATATTTCAAGGACGAAATTTGCATCAAGAAGGGGGGCATGTTAGCCCTTATTAGAAACCTCTCCAGTGTCAACGCCATCCATTGGCAACGATCACTTCATTTGGCCATTGGCATCATAAATGCTAATATTGTATATTTTACGTGTACGATCATCGCTTGTCTATGAAAGGCATGCCATGGGATTAATTATTAAGATCGCATGCTTATATTTAGTGTTTGCATGCCTTAGCGACCTTGGATAGTTATGGACCTATATTTTAAGTGGCCATCCAAGGTGTGAATGCATGGGGCCAAGATAAGGGTCAATTTGTATTCTCACCATTCATTCTTTTATGTAATTAATAGAGTGCTCTTCTTCCTATTCTCTTGCTTCTTGTTTAATTTCTTGCCCAATCCAATTAGGGATGTTATATGCTCATTGTGTATATGTGAGTATATGTGTGTGAAAGAGATTAAGTGAGAGGAGGGTCAAGCTTCCATTGGAGTGTGGCGGCAGCGATGGAGTGAAGCTCTTGCTCCTGCAATGATGGCAGCCACGAGAAACCTAGAAACCACCATTTAACTAAGTGAGTGACATAGCCCCATTTGCATTTTATATTTAGGCCATGGTACATTGACTTCACAGTTGAGCAATTTGTGCTCCTGAGTGTGCGATTGGGTGAAGCCCCACGACAGTTGGTCATACCCTACACTTTTCACGTGGCATAAGGGCCCTCCAAACCCCCTTTTGCTTATTTTAGCTAGCCTAAGCTTTAGCTACTAAAGCTTTCAAAGCTTTAAAAAATCTTAGAGCTAGAAGCTTTGTAAAACTTATTTTTTTAGCACTCCAACAAATTCTCATATTTTTTTAATATCAATCCTTACCCCCCCTTAATAAATTCTATAAATTTATAATTCTTTGATATTTTCTAGAAATTTCAGATTTCTTTTCCCCTTCCAACACTCATTCTTTTATCTAAAAATCCCATTTTGAGTCCGAAAATTGCGAGAAAGTTATAGAAAAATACCTAATCAATTTCTGAAAATTTTTCCAAGTTTTGACAATGAATTGTCTACATTCCCAACAACTTACACATGCCAATTAAAATCAAGGTAACATTTTTCATATTTCTTTTTACAACTAACATAGTTTTGACTTTCTTTTTACCATAATAATTAGTACAATTTGCAATGACTAATCCAAATCTTCAAAATCCACGATAACCACCTGAGCTCCTACAAGTCATGGTGGAATGCTTGCATCTTGCATATATTTCTACATGCAATGCACATATATTCTAGGGATTACTCCATATCTTCAATGATAAACAAGAGGACAAATGGTCAAAGACTTGGACGCTTTACCACAAGTCATGTTTTGTCATCATGATACCCATAGGCAACACGGATGTATTTCGCGGGCCAAACATTCACTTTTGTCAACTCATGGAAGAACACGGAATTATTTGGGGGGACTATAAAACAGAAGATGATACCACCATATGTTTTGAACACTTTCTTATTCACTTACTTTTACTACAGACCCTTCTACCTCTTGAAAAGATCTTTGTCACCATGGAATCGCATGTATTTAGAGGATTATAGAATCACACCCTCATTGGTAACCCAACATGATAACTTTTTGCTCCAACTTTCTATTCATATTCACTCTACCAATAAAATAATTTATAACACTGTCAATTCTTTGATATATTCTTATATTTAAATTAAGTTTTTTCGGTTACTCAATTAGACTAAATTAGACTACAAGATAAAGTAATGTTTAACATCAATATTTAGTCAAGTATAAAGAACACCCCATCAAAGATTCTGAATGGTTACCTAATCATGTCCTCGCTGCCTATCCATCTCAGATGATTATTGATGATTTTGTGACAAAATTGAGGACAGTTGCTTGTCACCCCCGCCGGGGCATGTCATG